>NC_060120.1:301659976-302290809 GCF_021461395.2 Schistocerca americana | reverse complement strand
ACGTGATAACTTGAGACGTAGAGACATTTATCGGGAATTTGCTACAACAAATGTGGTTACTCAGAATGTTATCTGTGTTGTGGCAGTTGGTAGCGCATGCTCCTGCACGTAACTGCTTTATTCATGCATACGCGCGTTAGTAGCTGAGTGGACTCGACTCTTCAGCAGAACGTGGTCTGTGTGCTTTCTCTCGCGGAGCTAAATTCTGTTACTCTGGTACAACCTCGTTTTCGGCGTGAGAACGGACTGGAAACTGGGAGTTTGGTTCCGATGTCGGACCACCACGCCAAAAACGCAGTTCCAGAGGCTACTGTTGAATTAATCTGTATGTCCTTCCACTTCCAACGGAGACGTCGTAAGTCGATCCGACAAGAAAGCAGGCAGTCGCAGGTATCTCATTCGACAGAACACAATGCCGTCCATAAAAGGTTGTGCTTGTGGGCGTACAAACAGCAACTTTGTCACAAAATAAAACATGAGGTCATGCGGCGACGGAAGGTATTACCAGAGACAATTCTGGCAAAAATAGATGAAAACGACACATTCGTTTATTTTCTCTGTTTCTCGGACATTCCACTCTTCCGGCATGGCAAACAAGTACAACTGCTGCATGGGAAACTGAAATCCACCCACGTTTTGATAGAGTGTGAATTAACTCACCGGAAGTGAATGTGTGGTGTGGATTGTTCAAGGACAGGGTTATAGGCCCATTATTCTTCGCGGAGCCTACTACAGTTAATGCAACAACGTACGTAGACATGTTGGAGCTATGTGCTGTGCTACAGCTTCCTCGTGAGATGGCAAACCATGCAATTTTTCGAACATTGTGAGGCACATCTTGGTTATGAGTTCCCAGGACGCTGGAATGGGAGAGGTAGTCCATCAATTGCTTGGCCCCCCTAGAAGCCCAGACATTATGCCACTTGATTTTTTTTCTGTGAGAGTTTATCAAAAATCAAGCGTACCAGACACGAGTCCGTGATCTACCAGATCTGTGCCATCGCGTTCTTGCAGCTGTAGCAAATGTTGCGCCTGCAAGGCTGCAAAATACTTGGAGAGAAGTAGAATGCAGATTAGATGTCAGCTGCGTCACTAATCATGCACATACCAAGGTGTATTAGGAGTGTAAAGAAACATTTTGAGTTACCATTCTTGTAGAAACATACCGCCAATAAATGTGTCTATTACTTCTCAAGTTATTAAATTTTATATTGTTGTATGTTTAACCCGGACACTTTGAATTAAGTGTATATTGTTTACATATATGAAGAAGCATTGTGTGCAGCGAAATACGTCCAAATCAGTGGCAGACTAACCAGTCATACAACAGCTCCCCCAGAGTACCAACGATGTGAATCAATCTTTCGGACACCAAAGTGATAAGTGAATAACGTTTACCGCACCATAATAACTTAATGCAAAACCATATGAATCCCACACAGGCTGTGGTGTCAAACATAACAAACAACGAGGCACAGCTCCGTACTAGCAGCAGACACCGATTGACATCGATTTGTGGTCAAACACTGCCTCCCCTCCCTCCCCACAAATATCCCCAAAAACTACTCCACGAGCAGAACAATGAGAAAAATGTTGATTTAGATTTTGGCGTTTTATCTTTATGCAACATATATCTGTTTGCATAAATGCCTGATGATGAGCAAAACCAGTTTGAAACGCGTTGCAGTATGTTCAATTTAACATAAAATACATTACTGTGACTGGTAACAGAAAAATACAGATAATTATTCCACACAGTACCGCTTCCTACAAACCCGCGTTCTGCCATCCTAATTTAGGTTTTCCATGATTTCCCTAAATCGTTTACGGCAAATGGCAGAATGATTCTTTTGAAAGGGTAGGGCCGCTCCGTTTTCCATCCTTCCCTAATCCGAGCTTGAACTCCGGCTCTAATGACCTCGTTGTCGACGGGAAGTTATACACTAGTTTCCTCCTCTTCCTAAACCTAGCCACCTTGGTCTCTATTAACTACGTGAAATACTGTTTAATTTCACGTGCATTTTCAGTCACTGGAATACGAGTGCGAATAGCTTATCTTTTTAGACGATACCTTTTCTGCGGCTTTGGCGTATGGACTGCGGGAAAAAGTCGTCTGTCATGCATGACTATGTTTCGTAATCTTCATGTGGTTCTTATGTTGCCTATGAGAAACGATTAGCTAATACATCGCTATATAAGGATTAAAATACGTTTGTAACTAACGCTTCAGCAAGTCGAATGGTAAGGGCCAGCCGCTGGTCGTTTGTAGTTCTTTCTCGAGCGCCAAGTATCTGATGTGTTGCCTGTTCTGCAGATGCACGCACTGCCTTGTCAAACATGGCTAGCTGGACGCCGGCAACTCTACCCCGTCGCTGAAATCCATGAACAACAAAGCTACTTTATTCGGGCTGACCCTTAGGACTGAACTCACATGAGTCTTATTGGGGTGTCATAATGTCATACGCGTAAATCTCATCTTTATGCAGAGAACAGTGAACGATGAGGATTCAAGCGTCTTTCATAAAAAGCATGATACGACGGCCCACCGGCGGATAACGAGTATCACAGATATGTTAAAACAGATCCGAAACAGTGGCACAACCACAAATAAGGTATAAGTTTGAGGAAGGCACAAGTGATTCGTACTATACCGTCCATCGTCCATTGTTGTACGAGAGGATTTCAAAAAGTAAGTTACATATGCTATAAGGCCGTTGTGCAACAAGGGTACAGGTTATCAGAAGAGAGAACGGGTTCTAGGTTTTCTCCAGACACAGTTCAGCTGTGGTACGGTTAACAACTGCATCACAGTGTGCGACTGAAATGCAGCGACAGCAGGAAACGTATACCAAAGTTGAAGTACGCGGGACAGTAAGATTCTTGTAGGGAAAACTTCTGAATTGCATATAGATTCACCGCGGAATTCTGGTGACATATGGATCAAATACAACGTTGTGTCCAGTAGCAGTGAAATGGCGCCAGAAATTTGACCAAGGGCGCACAGACGTGGGTCATGCTTATCGGGAAAAGAAGGCCACCGACATCGACCACAGACGACAATGTCCACGCAATGCGAGCGCTCGCACGCCGCATCACGGACTGCGTCACTTTTAAGAATGTTCCACGCTGTGACCGAATGGCGTCCAGAGTAACACAGACACGTTGTTCAAAGGTCTGGACTTCACCAACTGCTTGAGCATTCACTAACGCACAAAACTTCAGAGCCTCCAAAAACAAAAAAATGAAGGTCTTCGGTCTCAGTATCGTGTAGAACTTATTGTTCCAGAGCTGATGCAAGAACATACTGCGGCCCTTCAGGTTGTTCATCTCAGTGGAAGGACATATGCTCACACAAACGCTGAGAAATAGATCCAAAGGTGTTGTGTGTTGAGTGGTGCCGTCGATAAGAGTTAAGTCGCTCGGGAAATCTGTGCGAACATTCCACCATAGACGGAAAACCACTTCGGCTTGCTCCTGAAATGAGTAACAGACCACTGAACTTCAACGTCACAGCTGAGGTCAAATGGTTCAAATGGCTCTAAGCACTATGCTACTCAACATCTGAGGTCATTAGTCCCCTAGACTTAGAAACTACTTAAAGCTAACTAACCTAAGGACATCACACACATCCATGCCCGAGGCAGGATTCGAACCTGCAACCGTAGCAGGCGCGCGGTTCCGCATTGAAGCGCCTAGAACCGCTCGGCCACGGCGGCTGGGAGAGCTGAGATCACACATCCTGAAACACAAAGAATAATGGCTTTCATCAATGCAATCAAAATGGAAACTATGCGGTAATTAAATAATAAATTAATACCGTGTGATTTGTAAAGTAATGTACCATTACTAATTGCTTCATTTCACACACACTCTCCGTTTCAGGACATAGGTGGAGAAGAAGCTGTTTTGTTCCTCTTCCTCTCAGGAATCGCCTCCAAATGTTTGCCCTCTTACTCAATATTCATCTTATGAACAGTAAACAGAGAAATGGCATGTGTTCGTATTTATCTCGATTTCTTCGTCAACTGTAGATTTTTTTGAAGTCGTAATTGGAATAAGAGTGATCTTTTATCGTAACTTAACAAAAAATGTCAGCCTAGATCGCAAGTTGTGTTTATTGTTCTGGTAACCGGTTTCAGTCGTAGAAAAACCATCTTCAGACCAGTATGACACTCCACTTGTGACGTGGCTTAGTTGACGAAGTGCCTCTTAGCACTTACAAGGCTACGCGCATCGGCTCCACGGCTCTCCAATGGAGGCACATAAAGACCTGAAGGTGTTCATTCTATAACGGACACCGGTTACCAGGAAGATAAACACCATTTTCAATCTAAACTGATTGCTTTTGTTAAACTGCAAGTTTCTTGTTTGAATGCTGCTACAAACTGTTCGAAAGATGTTCTACCCTGCTTACTAAAGGAAGACTGCGTGTGATTTAAGCTACTACTCCAAAAATTTCAAAATTACAACCTTTTACTCACCGTTGTCTTGCTGGGTCACATATTCCCTACCATCAATATTTTCATTTTAGAAGTAATTTACAACTTGCTACCACTGAACTCATTTTTTTTTTTAAATTGTGTTACTACCAAGTCTCTTGCACGTAACATATTTGTGCTTTGCCTTTCAGGGAAAAATTGAAGATCAAGGAACGTTTACTGAGTTGGCTAAAAGGAGCACAACGTTCTTTAACCTGATGTCTACGGCAGAAGATGGATTGAAAGAGGGGGATGTCGCGGCAGAGAAGGAGAAGGAAAGCGAAAAGGCATCACAGGTATTGTTATTTTCATACACTAGCAACACCACAGCTACTCTTTATTGGAGTTTGCATTATGTGAATTAATCCTCTTTATGTTGCCACTAATATGACAAAAATTCAGAATAGCAATCACTGTCGTTTCTCTTACTCCATAACACTAATATTTTCGCAAAAGATAAACTCTATTATTAACTCCAACATCTCTGCGAGCTTCTACTGCAGCTGTAATAATATTACTAGTCTGTAACAATGTTACAAAAATTAGATATTACACTATACCGCTGTTTTTTCCGCGAGATGTTTTCGGTTTTATTACAGCTAATGCGTCTATCACCTTACAGAACAACCTCTTACGGCGTAACCACCCACTATTGCTGTCACTTATACTAATGTTATTCTGGGCTCTCAATAATTTTTCAAAATTAAGCCACTGTTTCTAACACACCTGCTTTCTACCACCGGTGCAATCCTTGTTTACCACAAACAGTACTGCAACATTCTACATCCAGTCATTTACACAGCATCACTGCCTCCAAAGTAATATCACTGATGTGGGTATCACCTTATCTGCTTAATCACTCCTATTGCTAGCACAACCTCGTTCCGTTTATATGATTATACTGCTCAGGTTCAGTTCTCCAGTTTCTCATACTCAGGAAATAATTTGTGTATACATCATTGAAAAATATGAAATAAAGATGAGAGGCGTTTTGAATAAAATAATTTTGGGTACCAGGCCGCCTCATTGTAAAACACTAAAGAAACTAAATCCGGCTTGCTGCGGTTCTCTTCAGGACGGTTAACTGCCCTGAAGAGGACACAGAAAGTTGGTCGGAACGTCGCCAATTTAGTTGCTTCACTGTTTTACAATGACGCGGCCTGGACCTAAAATTATTTTATTCAAAATGACACTGGGCATGAAAGCTTACGAACTTACATTATAGGCATTGTTTAAGAAGAAAATTCGATTTCTTTGATGTTTCAGGAGAAGGCTGCAAGAAGAGCTTCAAGGCAGTCAGTATCATCACAACACAGACTGTCAGACGCCTCGAGAATAGTAAGTACATTCTCAGACATAAATAATTTAAGATTTGACTTTTGTGCTTATTCACTGTTTCGTCTTAATTACCCTTCCTGCGCCGTTTCTTGGAGATGAGAACTGTTTTCTCCCTTACCTGGACAACACTGCAACGTCCGCAATTATGAGGGCATATTTTTGTCGTTTTGAAACCTTATAGTTGTTGTACTCACATCCGTAGCAGATACCAATAGCGCAAGCTATTTTACGTCTGAATTTTTCCAATTTTAGTTTGTGGTCATAACGCGGAAGTATTAAAGTGTTCGTTGAAGTCTCTCGGAAGATGGATTTCTAGAAATTATCAGTAGGCTTTTTTAAGGTTCCGGACCTCATTCGGTAAAAACGTCACCGTTACGGGATCACATTGCTGTCCATCTGTCTATCTGTCTGTCTATCCATCCAACTGTTCAAAACTTTTTTTCAGGAACGCGTTGACGTATACAGTTGAAATTTATGTCACATACTAAGATCTAAAGTCCCTTGGTTGTGTGAAAACTGGAAACTTCTAAATCAGTGATCTCAAAATAGACGGCAACTTATGTCACATATTTTGATGTTCAAAAACTCACTCATCAAAACCTGTAGAGTAATACTCGTTGACCTAGAATCATAAAGTTTGACAAGAATCAAGGTTTCACAGTAAAACCAAAGGAAAAAATATGAAAATTGTTAGTTTGTAATTACATCACACGAAAAAATATTTCTTTTGTAATTCATTATCTGACGTCAAAACTGAAATTAAAACATTCTCGAAAGTCTTGGAATGACTGGGACCCATATCTTGCCAGTATCAACGTCGATAACAACCAAAAATCATAGAGATCCTCGATTGCCGGAATGGATGAACTGTCTGTACACCGAATTATATTTGTACGGAACCCGCAGAGCGGGAGTCCCTCTCGCACCTAGTCAGGTTTTCATGTATGCACCCCTCACTGCAGCCTGTTCAACATTTCTTCGACGATCTCATGCTGACTAAACACAGCTGTTATGTGTTTTGTGCATCTCGTAATTATTTACTAAAAAGTTATTACACAACTGCCAACAGCTACTGCTGAATGAATCTTTGTAACTCCGATGGCCATCATCTGACCATGTATCACAAAATTATTCACGACAGCCTTCTGTTCGGCAGTATTCTTACTGTGGCGTCAAATAAAATAAAACCACCTTGCTTCAACAGTGAAATGCATTATGTAGTAAACAGTAAAATACAGTGACGTAGTTAACATTTTTGTTAAAGGTTAAATCATTGTTCCACCGCGGCCGTTGTCAAAAATTTAAAATGTTATTATTGTTCATTACAGGCCCTTTTCGGCTACTCGCTTTGCCAAGTGATACGGAAACATGTGTAGACTAACATGGCCATTGCACTGTCCTAACCAGAAACATTTTCGATACGTGAAATGAAATAGATCTTAGGCAGTTTGATTAAAACTCACATTTGAGTGCGTGTCAAAAACATTTATATATTAGCGACGTCTTTATTTTTCCGAGGCAGGACCGAGCACTTGGGCACTGCGTAAATGTCACATAAAAAGCTACGGAAGATGATAAGAGAACGGAAGCACTGCCATTGCGAAAAATTATTTGTACGAGCAGTGGAGAGCGTCACGGAGTAAGTGCTAGTGTTAAAAGTATGTAACAGAGACGAATTGGTAGTAAAACAGGCTACGCTGGCTGATGTTTGTGCTGAAGCGTACTGAGCCGTTGCAAATGCGCGAGAACTTGAGGGCCATACAGGGAAAGAGACTAGACAGGCAACGCACTGAGCTCAAGCGTTGTTACGTTATACTGAACGTAGAAGGAATGAGAGACACTCATGTCAGGAAAGGAGAGCGTTCACTATGCTCTTTCAGTAGCTCAGTATCTGTACATCACTGCTTAGATTTGAAGTACACGAAGTGCGGAATACATGGCAAAAGTGTTAAAGACATCTATAAGAGGCGATCAAATAGTTTCTGTTTGACGGGGTTGCTGCAGCGTATATGTAATGTAGCGCGACTCCGATGCGGCTATACAGACTGGTCCATTGATCGTGACCGGGCCAAATATCTCACGAACTAAGCGTCGAACGAAAAAACTACAAAGAACGAAACTTGTCTAGCTTGAAGGGGGAAACCAGATCGCGCTATGGTTGGCCCGCTAGATGGCACTGCCATAGGTCAAACGGATATCAACTGCGTTTTTTCAATAGGAACCCCCATTTTTTATTACATATTCGTGTAGTACGTAAAGAAATATGAATGTTTTAGTTAGACCACTTTTTTCGCATTGTGATAGATGGCGCTGTAATTGTCACAAACATACGGCTCACAATTTTAGACGAACTGTTGGTAACAGGTAGGTTTTTTAAATTAAAATACAGAACGTACGTACGTTTGAACATTTTATTTCGGTTGTTCCAATGTGATACACGTACCTTTGTGAACCTATCATTTCTGAGAACGCATGCTGTTACAGCGTGATTACCTGTAAATACCACATTAATGCAATCAATGCTCAAAATGATGTCCGTCAACCTCAATGCATTTGGCAACACGTGAACGACATTCCTCTCAACAGCGAGTAGTTCGCGTTCCGTAATGTTCGCACATGCATTGACAATGCGCTGACGCATGTTGTCAGGCGTTGTCGGTGGATCACGATAGCAAATATCTTTCAACTTTCCCCACAGAAAGAAATCCGGGTATGTCAGATCCGGTGAACGTGCGGGCCATGGTACGGTGCTTCGACGACCAATCCACCTGTCATCAAATATGCTATTCAATACCGCTTCAACCGCACGCGAGCTATGTGCAGGACATTCATCATGTTGGAAGTACATCGCCATTCTGTCATGCAGTGAAACATTGCAGTTTTTTCGTTTGACGCTTATTTCGTGAGATATTTGGTCCGGTCACTATCAATGGAGCACCCTGTATAACCACCTACATGGAAGCAAAGGATGACTGTGGCATTCGTGTCATTCCGACGTGCGTGAGGTAAATGCACAAACGTGAACTATGGCGACGTTATTATCAAACGCCTCCAAACAGGACCAATGTGCGGTAATTCTTCTTGGCAGCTGAAGGACAAACATCGGTAGATATCTGTCGGAGGATGAAGAATGTGTCAGTCGAAAACCATCGTTGTGGGAAACTGCAATAAGGGGAGCTGCTGCTTCATGATAAAGCACGTCCCTGTATCGCACCAAGTCAAGTAGGAGACACTCCAACACCCGCCCTGTGGTCCTGATCTTCCCACATACGATTAGCGCGCCTTCGCGCCCTTAAAAAGGCTTTGAAAGGTCGACGATTCCTGTCGGACGAGGATGTGTGGCAGGTGGTTACGGCTTTACCAAACGGGTATCTTGAACCTAGTGCGTCGGTGGGGTGGTTGCCTAAGTGCTCACGGCGATTTTGCCTTATAGCCTACCGATTGCGGGCTGTACGGACTCCGAATGGAAATTTTTTGATCGCCTCTTATATATTCTAGGATCGACATATTGTAACAAGTTATTAACTACTATTAAACAAACATGTACTGTATGTGATGTCGGCACATTAGAATCTAATGGGTAGTCTATCATATCCGGCGGCCTTCACTTTGTGGAGTGACTTCAGCAGATTTTTTTTTCTTTTTTAAATCTGAGCGGTAACTGGGCAGGTTTTGGCAGTCCTTAGTGACCGCCAGTCGTGTGAGTGCTTGGCGCGTGCTTTCAGACGGCGAACGGCGAGCTGTCGGCGCCGGACGTGGACGACGAGGACGCCGAGGTGGTGGACACGCGCGCGCTGGGCAAAGTGATGTTCGGGTACGCGCGCGCCGGCGGCGGCCCCATCACGCTCTTCTTCGTATTCTTCACGCTCATCGGCGCCCAGGTCGTGCTCAGCCTCTGCGACTACTGGGTCTCCTTCTGGTGAGTCCTGCCTAACGCTTCCTCATTCCAATACGGTGGGCTGAACACCACGGCAAATGTCCATCGGCGTTAAAGTTAGCAATTCATTTCTCACGTCAATTAGGAAACCATCGTGTCACCAATTCAAAGGTTCGCAAGTTTCAACTCCCCTCCTCATCAAAACCGTGTGCATGTCCCGCTAAGAAGGCACTACTAAATTAAACAGAGAATGGGAAGTGTCACAAAATGGTTCAAATGGCTCTCAGCACGATGGGACTTAACATCTGAGGTCGTCAGTCCCCTAGAACTTAGAACTACTTAAACCTAACTGACCTAAGGACATCACACACATCCGTGCCCGAGGCAGGATTCGAACCTGCGACCGTAGCGGTCACGCGGTTCCAGACTGAAGAGACTAGAACCGCTCGGCCACACAGGCCGGCGAGTGTCACACTTTGCGACGCGTTCATAAACAAAATCTGAAAGCCAGTAGCCTTACATACGGGTGCCGTAACAATTCCTACACGAGTCTCGTATACAACCACCCATTAGTTGACTACTTTTCAGCTCTAAAGCCGTCGGCACACGGACCGTGCTGTCGAACGTTAACGTTGAGCGTGCCAAGTTCAACGTGCTGCTGAACGCTCAGGAACGATGCAACTTGTGCATACGGTACGTGGGCCCCAACGTGGTATACGCGATCGAAACGCACTCCAGCGGCAGTTGAGGGATGTTTCTAGCTCGTAAATCACACTGTTTACTCAATTCCCACGTTAGCTCTATTAAAACGCACATTTCCTCCATCGTCCACGAAAAGGAAAGTACTATGTCCAATCAATAAGGACACAGGCTTATAAAACTTCCATTACAAACAGTGCGGTACAAATTTGGAATACTTCTCCTCATTAGAATAATAAATAATATTTATTATTTCATCATTCCCACATTTTAGTAAAACCCCAAGGTCAGTCTTACTTGATCACTGTTCCTACTCACTTGCAGAATCCTTGCAACATGTGAATTACGAAGCGTAAAAGAAAAAGGAGCAAAATATCTTTATACAAGGAGCTCAAGCTGTCTAGTAGATTAAGTCAATCGAACAGTCACCCCTCAAAAAACAAAGTGAACTTATATTTACAGAACATCAAATATTATAGTCTATACTTATATTAAACTAATAATAAAGGATCAGAACCTAATAAAAACGCGAATGTTAGGAAGAAAAAATCTGGAAGTGTCTAGACGCGAATCACCGCCCCGACAGTTAACTAACTAAAAGTCGGCGACTCTACTCATTACGCTAAACGAACGACAAACCTCTTGTTCTACTGGTGGTATCTTGTTGCATGCTGAAACCTTAATCGTAGATAATTACTAATAGAAATTTAATTTTAACAAATTGTACCAAGAACAATGCGTTTTGGGTGGATCTTCAGCGTGTCGCTGCCCTCAAATAGCCTACTCTCATAATACACAAGTTACAATAATTCGTTCGCCACGAATATGATGTTTCTCATTATTTTATTGGAACGGATCGCACAGTTGACAACGGGTTTTCCAGTGATTCTCAATTTTCTGGTGCTCAGAAACGGCATATATACATATAGGCTTGAAATGAATGCCAATATGGCGCCTCATAATTCTGTACTGAAGAGAGACGGCGTGCGTGTGACGTAGGTGGCGATGTGCCACCTCATTGGTCAACGCTCAGACGCACGCTCAGAATATCTGACATGCCAGATATTGCTCTGCACGTTCGGAAAGACTCCCGAACGTGCTATTCCACGCTATGACGTCAGAAACTGGGCACGCTCAACGCTCAACGTTCGGATGCACGGTCCGTGTGCCGACGGCTTAAGCAAGTATCACGCGAACGTGAATCATATACAATTCGATTTTTTTTTAAAGTTTATTTAACCTCGACAAAAATTCATACACACAAACTTATTTTTCTATGTAGTCGCCAGCCGGTGTGGCACAGCGGTTCTAGGCGCTTCATTCTGGAACCGCGCGACCGCTACGGTCGCAGGTTCGGATCCTACCTTGGACATGGATGTGTGTGATGTACTTAGGTTGGTTAGGTTTAAGTAGTTCTAAAGTTGTAGGCGACTGATGACCTCAGATGTTAAGTTCCATAGTGCTCAGAGGCATTTGAACCATTCTATAAAGTCTCCCGAACGGGAAACATATTTTTACCAGCGGACAGGCTGTTCGTTCATCCCGTTTACGTAAAATGAACGTGGCTGTTGCAGTAGCCAGTTGTACATGAACACATCGGCATCGCCATCGTCATCATATCATTGTCTTCCGACTGCTTCCTTAGTGGCCCTCTTCCGACTGCTTCCTTAGTGGCCCAAACTAATGAAAATCGCGGGGCGATAAGTCTGGACTGCAGGAAGCATGTTCTAGTGTCGTCTACAACAGTTCCTGAAATCTTGGTCGAATTTGGGCAACTGTGTGGGTTCGAGCACTGTCATTGAACACGATTATATCCGGAATTGAAGATACACGCCTATACTGACAATATAAACATTTTTTTCTGGCCCCATAATTGGCAACAGTACGAAGCACAGTACGATGGTCGCGGAGAGAAACGACGACTTTGGTGCAAGAATTAAGTGCTGCGCTATGTCTCCGCAACACACCCCACATGTGATCGACGGGATTAAAGACGGGGAGCGGACAGCCCAGTCCATTCGCTGAACATCCTCTCGTTTCAATTACTCCCTCAATAGCGCTGTTCGTTGGGGTCGCGCATTGTCATCCAAAAAAAATGAAGTCAGCGCCGAATGTACCCCGAAAAGACGCACATGAGAAAGGAGTACAGTGTCAAAATAACGTTGACCGTGTACAGAGATTTGGGGCTCAGTACGCCCGTGCAGCACTGTGCCTGTCAACACCATAACATATGGACCACCAAAACGATCGTGTTCGACATTGTTCCTCGGTTCATGTGCTTGTTTCCACCTCTCGCCATATCTCCGTAGAGGATCCCAATCGCAAAATGATCCCGAAGAGAACCACTAAAAATGGTCGAAACGCCGTTTTGAGAGTTTAGTGTTTTATAATGACACTGCATACTACTGAAAGAGTTTTATTCAAAACGGCCTATCCCCTGAACGTTCCCCGGTGCACAGGACGGCGGCGGAGGAGGCGCGGAAGGCGCAGACGCCCGAGCTGCCGGCGGAGGACGGCGAGTTCTTCGTGTCGGTGTACGGCGGGCTGGTGGCGCTGCTGATCGCCTCGTGCATCGGCCGCTCGCTCATCTTCTTCCGCACGTGCATGCGCGCCTCGCGCCGCCTGCACAACTGGATGTTCGAGCGCGTGCTGCGCGCGCCCATGCGCTTCTTCGACTCCAATCCTTCCGGCCGCATCCTCAACCGCTTCTCCAAGGACATCGGCGCCGTCGACGAGCTGCTGCCTTTCCCCACGCTCGACATGTTGGACGTAAGTACAGCGCGATGCAACGCGTTACTGCTGTCGCCCTCAAAGTTCGAGAATGGAAAGTCTTACTCCACGAACGCATCGACAGAACGCTAGCCAACTGATACTACAGCATATCACCACTTTGTTTTGAAGTTCTTGCAGCAGCCGCATTAGCAGACAACTGGATGTTCGAGGTTATATGCAGCTCTTCTTACTCAGTATAAAAGTGGCAAACATGCAGAAACTTTAAAACGAGATACTCAGACCACCTCAGAAGGCTAAAAAGATAAAATCTCTCAAAGCTCATTTGCTAACCACTTGATAGACCACAACTGTTACCCCACTAAAATTAAAGAGATTTAAAAACACCAAAATCCAGCCACAGACTTGTAACCTCCCAACCGAAACAAATAATTATAATATTCACATTTAGCGTAACCTCCCAACAGAAAAAAAATCTCGTTTAAGTCCCAATAAAAAAAAATTTCTTTCCAATAATAAAATGTCGAGTTTTAATGTGACCTTCCATTAAAGATTGACTGCATATCGACATTAATAAGTTCTGAAGTGAGCAGCGCTGCGTCATGGCCCTGTGAAATCATCCTTAATAAACTGAAAATTCTTACCTCACAATGATGTCGCCCGATAACGCTATCTACATATCTGCTCCTATAAGAAATTTTTGGCACAACCCACTGCAATGCTGGCCACTAGATTTTCATTTGTAGGAAAACAACTGATTTTCTTTTGCTTAATCAACATGAGTATGCACAGGAAAAATTCGTAAAATCTTTATACTCAGATAAATGACTGGCAAAAGTTTTCTTCAGAACAAAAAGAATTACATGGGACTTTAACATTACAATTGTGGTTAAATCAGTTGTGGCAATTAACATAAGTGCGCGGTAACAAAGAACAATTTTTTTTTTTGCCTTATACCATATCGCCCAGGCACCGCCATCGTTCTGCACGACCGGCCCAACACAAGTCAACTGTTGTGCCGCCCTGTCCGAATTCCATAACTCAAGTGCTCTGTGCGAGGTACAAAACACGACTGCTCTCTGCGAGCTACTAAACTTGACTTACTGCCAACACTGCTCTGACCTGCGAATCTATTGTAGTATAGATATTACATATCGCAGGCAGCGCGTGAGCAATCCATCGAAATTACATCTGCTCAAGTGCCCTAGCGAATAGTAATAAATCCCTAATGAACCCCTTACAGACTATACAGGGTGTATCGGAAAGGACATTACAACTTGGAAAATTATCACAAACTCATTCGAACGACTCACAGACCTAGTCTTGGTCTAGTAAAGGAAAATAGATCGAGTTTTGACTGACATGATACGCTAGTACAGAATCTTATCAATCGCAAGCGCTAGTGGCAGTTGCAGCAAACACGGATGCCTTTACCGGTCCCGAGTGTATCCGCTGTGCGTTTTGGTTTGAAGAGTCGAAGTCTGTGACAACTATACAACATGATTCTCGTACAAAGTAAAGATCCTCCCAGTAGGGCTACTATTTATGTGTGGCCTAAGTGTTTCCTTGATAGTGGATGTTCAATAAGACACAGTAATTATTCAAGTCGTCCCCATATGCCTGACGACGTTATAAAGTAAGTAAGTCAAATCTTTGTGAACAGTCCTACAACATAGATCTAGCGTTCGTCTTGAGATCTGGGCCTGCCACATATGAGTGTTTGGCTACTCTAGCAGAGCTCAGAGCTAGAATCTACCTCGCAAATGAACAAGCGCACCTGTCATGCTGCAGCGAGTTTGGCAAGAAATCGATTTCAGGTGGGAGGTGAGCCGCATAACCAACAGAAGTCGTGGTGAACCTATTTACGTATAAGTTAAAAAATTTGATGTAGTTTCGAATAAAATGTTATCAAAACTATGTAAATTGAATGATAAAATCATTATGAGTTTTCAAAGTTGTAAAGTCCTTTTTGATACACCTCATAATATAAACGTACAATAGAAGAAAATTGCCACCTAACGAAGACAGTTACAGACAGTGGATAGAATGTCTGCCATGTAAGCAGGAGATCCCGGGTTCGAGTCCCGGTCGGAGCACACATTTTCAACATGTCCCCAATGATTTAATTCAACGCTTGTTTCCAACTATGGTGTCGATTTAATTACCATTTCATTCTAGAGAAGCTGCGCGGTCATCAATGGTATTTGTTCTTTCTGGAACAGATACTAACTTCGTATATACTTAAAATATGGCTACCCGGCCATTGACCATCATGTGCCAACGCACGTGCTATGCCCCAACTCGTACGGGACTTGGTAGATTAATCTGCCACGAGTAATGAGAGTGATGGGCAAACATCTGTTAGGCGCACTACGAATGGAGTGGTGTGGACATGTTGGGAATGTGGGTATCACGGGGAGCGTGCAAGGGTTAAGTCCTTGCAGGCGCACTATCCTCTGTGCCCTCGGTGGCTCAGATCAGTCAGCCTTCGGCGGCGCAGCGGTTCGGACGGTGTTTACGTCCCTGCCGCACGTCTGCGCGAGAGGTGTTTACGTTACGTGTGTAGCGGTGTGTCGCGGTAATACATAGAACGAATCATGGCCTTGTCCTTCCGCAAATCGACACTGAAATTTAGTTTTGTTAACGAATATGCTCGACCGAAGGCTTACGAGATCGAACGTTATTTACGGGACGAGGTGAAAATCGAACCTGACGTTCTAGTTGGAATCCACTTATCTATAGTCAGCAGCGTGGTTTATGTCAAGCTTATAAATGAAGCGGCATGTGACGAACTACTACTTCGACACAGACAAGGACTTCGTTTCTGTCATTCGGACGGGAATGTTGGAGCGGTAACAGTTGAACACGCCGGCATGGGACTCAGAACGATCCGCGTCTTTGAGCTTCCGTTCGAAGTGCCAGAAGAATTGGTGACAGACGCCCTGCGTCCTTACGGAACGGTCCTATCCCACGTGGCTGAAAAATGGGCGAGCTTCAAGACGTATCCTGTCCTCAATGGCGTCAGACAAATACGGATTGAACTCCGAAAACACGTCCCGTCATACTTGTACATCGCCGGTTGTAGGGCGATTGTCATTTACGACGGACAACCAAGGACGTGCTCTGGATGTGGGAAGGAGGGACACATACGTTCTGAGTGTGCTCAACGGAGGTTATTACAGCTGCCACGGGATGATCCACCCCTCACGCCGCATCCGACTGTGCTCCCCATGACTTACGTCGCCGCATTACGCGATGACGTGGGCCGCGAGACAGACGCGTACCAGAACACACAGACAGCGGCGGATCGTGGCGAGCCACAGAAAGACGACGTTGCGCTGGACCGCCTGCAACAGTCACAGGACGCCCTCTCTTCGGTTCCGCTTGAGGCCCCTTCAGATAAGGCACTTGGAGACGTCGACAATACGACGGCGCACGATTCTGACGTCCCCCACGAACAACTGGAGACCATGCTGACCTCTGATTCCGAGGCCCGGCAACGTAAACAGCGCTCACCAAAACGCCGGAAGAAGCGCCGCCTCACGGTGGAGAACGATCACTCTGATCTAGTAGATAATTCTGAGAAGTTTACGGGTACAGAACAGACGACCATGGATACAGAAGAACTACCTCGCGTGGATGCAACGGTGGCCAGCGGGACGGCGGCACGACCTAATGCTGACGATGCTCCAGACACAGCGAAGGAGCTCGATAGACGGCAACAGGATACTGCGGAGGCTACGGCGCCTGCATCGCACGACAACGATGGGACACTAGGGGACTGGTCAGAAGAGCCACCCCCTTGGGGAACAGATGATGCCGGAGGAACTGCTCCCACGCACTCTCCCGGTGTAAGACCGACAGGGTGCACGGAATAATGGCAGACTATATGAGGGGACGGCGGGGGACGTTAGTCCGACAGCAGCCTATGTGCGGCAAAATTTGCGACCGTACGGTACCCTATCTACGTTGACCGCCATGCACCAAGCTTATCGGATAGGGTCTGTTAACATCAATCGCATTGGGACGCCGGTGAAAATCAAGATGCTCAGTGACATGATAAAGGCTGCGGATTTAGACATCGCACTATTACAAGAAGTTCGGGTACTTCCCCCCTCGGACTTTTACGGTTACGACATTTACTGTTCCCCGTGTGACGATAGAGGCGTTGGTACAGCTATACTATTAAAGGAAGGGATACGTGCAGACGAAGTAGAGTATTTGCCTTCTGCCCGTGGTACGGCCGTGACCATAGGAGGAATACGTTTGATCAACATATACGCACCGTCAGGTTCGGATAAGAGAAGGGACAGAGCAGATTTTTACGCCCATGAGGTTGCACCGTTGTTCCAGGGACGATACGATGGTTGCATACTCGGCGGAGATTTTAATTGTGTGCTTGACAGAAAGGACCAACAACCTAACTATACTACTAGCCAAGAACTTAGGGAGCTGGTCAACGGGATGGAATTAGTCGATACATGGGACCTGAAGTATCGCAACCAACCAGGATATACATTTTTTACTAGCCACTCCGCGGGCCGTTTGGATCGAATCTACGTTTCAAGGGCGTTAGCAGTGTCGACGGTGGACGCAGAAATATGGCCGACAGCGTTTACAGACCACGAGGTATATATTTGTACAGTTAACCTTGATAGACAGCAGGTGTGGAGACGGAGGGGTAATTGGAAGATGAACGTCTCCCACCTGCGAGATGCAGAATGCCGACGCATGGTGGAGGACGCGTGGCATGGCTGCCTCCGTCGACGAAATTCTTTCGGTTCTATCCTGCAGTGGTGGATCGAGTGCGCGAAGCCAGCTTTACGGAGGACGTTAATAGGTTATGGGAAGGAGGTTTCTCAATGGCAGCGCACGACCACTGAGTTTTACTTTACGGCTCTCCGGGAACTGTTAGCTCAACCACCTACACCAGAACGCCAGACGGCCGTCCACCGAGTTAAGGCGAAGCTGGTACAACTTGCGACGCAGAGGATGGCAGGTACGATGATACGCGCGAGGTCGCAGGATTTCCTGCCCAACGAGGTTCCCTCGATGCATTACGTGATAAAGGAAAGACGAAGAAGACGCAGGAATTTAATACATGAGATCGATCTCGGCGATGGACGTCGTTATACAACACAAAGGGGCATAGCACAGGCGTTCACGGATCATTTTAGCAGATTCTATGCGAGCAACGGGGAGGGTCAGAGGGAGCTGGGGAACGTCCTGGAAGAGATCCCTGACGCGACGACTGTGAACGGGGAAGCAGACGGGTTATCCGACATTACGTGTGAAGAGCTGGAAGAAGCGATTACACGAGGTGCTTGCAACAAGTCCCCAGGTCCAGATGGATTCCCGTTGGAATTTTACCGTGCCTTCGTGACCATTATGACACCGATGTGGCTATGTATGTTTAATGAGCTTCTGCGGCAAGAAGTACCGGTTCACATTCAGTTCACGGAAGGACTCATGATACCGATACCGAAGCCCCGTGGTGGCAAACGGCCTTGTGATTATCGCCCCTTGACCCTCCTTAATAGTGACTACAAGATCTTCATGCGCATCCTGGGAAGTCGTATCAAAAAGTCGCTGGAGCATCGAATACATGCCGATCAGACTTGTCTTGGCGGCATCAGTAATATCCACACAGCCTTGGGAGACTATCGTGACGTCGTCGCCCTCGCGGCTGCATGCCGCCTCCGGGGGGCGATGGTTGCTGTAGATTTCGATCATGCTTTTGATCGCGTGGATCATGTGTACCTCGCGGCGGTGATGAACAGGATGGGTGTCTCGCCATTATTGACCAATGCTGTGATGCGGCTGTTGCACGGCGCCAGATCAGCGATGGTGGTCAACGGAGGGAGAACTGAGTATTTTACGATCTTAAGATCAGTGAGACAGGGTTGCCCCTCGTCGATCCTCCTTTATGCGATTGCCTTAGAACCGTGCCTCGCAGGCCTTCGCCGCCGTCTTACCGGGATCTCCCTACGGCATTTATCATTCAAATGCAGAGCATATGCGGATGATATTGTGTTCCTCGTACGGAATGAGAGGGAGACTCAAACAGCACTGGATTGGCTACAGACGTATGGGATGGCAGCTGGAAGTGTGGTCAACTACCGAAAATCACAATTCATGCATGTGGGGCGTGGCCTAGAACCAGGAACGGAAGGACCCTTACCTGCGGTGGAAGCCCTTCGCTGTTTGGGTATCACCTTCCATAAAGAGACAGCGGGAACGGCTGCGGACAACTACCGAAGACTGTTACTCAGAGTCCGCACGGCAGTACGACTAAACGCCCTACGGTCGATGGATATGCTGCAGCGAGTGTTACTCGTCAACCTTTATCTCGCGCCCATGATGTGCCACCTGACGCACCTTCTTCCCTTGACGCGCACGATGGCTATGAGGATTCAGGCGGCTTTTGGGTACTATGTGTGCCTGGGACAACTCTTTAAGGTACAGTACAAAACGCTTACCCTCCCAGCGCGAGAGGGGGGCGTTGGTTTAGTGAACGTGCACGAGAAGGCGCGTGCCATGTTTATTAATACTATGCTCAAACGGTGGCGCAACAGGGACCACTCGCTTACGGGGACGATCATCGAAGAACTCGTACCAACATCGCATCTTCCTTCAGTCAGTATCGGCCATATATCGCCCCCTTTAACGTATGTGCGCACGTTCATCGTGGAACACAGTTACGTTCGAGAGCGTTTACCGGCGACCCGACAGTCGACATCGAAGGACGTGTACCATCTGCTCCTTCGACAGATCGCCCGGAATAGGGTGGAACGCAAACATCCAGCTGTTAATTGGCACGTGGTGTGGCGCACGGTCCACCACCCCCACCTACCTACATCAGTCAGATCAACATGGTACCTTGTCGTCAACCGAAAATACCCTACAAATGATAAAAAGTACGCAATACATTTGGCGGATTCGCCATTGTGTCAGCAATGCGGCGTGCTGGATACGGACGACCATCGGCTGGTCTGCGGCGAGGCATTGGCTGTCTGGACTCTCGCAAGAAAGATAATAGCGTTCATGCGGCGCACTATCTATACAGCAGTCTCTTCTGACATAGTATTTTTTCCAGAGGAAACGTATTTTCCGCGTCATAAGACGAACGCGGTGGCGTGGATCACAGGTATGACGGTCCATTACATCTATAGAGACACACGTACGAACTTACTGAACGTCCTGGATTACTGGCAATACTTGCAAGATGGACACACAAAACTATTACGGCTACAAAAGTACAAGGATTGGTATGCCAGTTTCCTAGTAACGGTTTTTGCGGACCCGCCATATACCTGGGGTGTGCCGGGTGCGCAAAGATGAGCGGCGGTGCTGTCTTGTGAAACCGACCAAGTTCAAGTGATCGACTAAGAACACTATGCGAGTATGCGACTTGCGAAAAACTCGCGCTTGAACAGTTATCAAATGGATGTATTTCAAATTTTGTTTTCATATCCAAAATACTTTTCTTTCGGGTGCCGGAGGTGGCCACACTTCGATTTTGTTGTTATTTCATGCTGCATGGTAGGATGGCAGCAAGGATCCTTCCAGAACAGTTATCATGTGACAGGACGTACTATGTTTATTTTGTGAATAATAAAGGTTTATGTTTCTCCCAAAAAAAAAAAAAAAAAAGATGGTAGAGCACTTGCCCGCGAAAGGCAAAGGACCCGAGTTCGAGTCTCGGTCGTAAGAAAAAAAAAAAAAAAAAAAAAAAAAGAAAAAAAAAAAAAAAAAAAAAAAGAGAGATCTATAGAGCGTCAGCCGTGTAAGCAGGAGATCTTGGGTTCGAGTCCCGGTCGGGGCACACATTTTCAACGTGTATATCAACGCCTGTTTGCAGCTAGGGCGTCGATTTAATTATCATTTTATTCTAGAGAAGCTGCACGGTCATCAATGGTATCTGTTCTTTCGGGAACAGGTACTACCTCCATATATATCTGAATGCTCTTAGCATGCATGTTACAACAAAGTGTTAGTGCCCATGGGGTAACATCATGTATCGACTTTGATGATGGACATCAATTCCGAATGGAATTAAACTTTTATCCGTTGTGTGAGGGACATCTTCAAAAACGTTGGTTACGCTGTGTAAAATTCAACGAAAGTTGCACCGAACCGACAGTAAATTCCTACTAATTCTTTAAACTTATTTTCACATCCTCTCAAAGCTCTCGTCATTAAGCTCTAAGCATTTGTGTCTCAAACAGTGCGTACTGTCGCTGTCGTTCGATTTTGAGATTATGCAGTTAAATATAAAAAGGTTAGGGTGAGAGAAGTACAAATGTTGAGAAATCTGTTCCTGGGTTAGATGGAGTGGTATTGGACAATTCAAACTTTCTCAGTTATTCTGCGCGAGTTCTCATCCCTTAATCAATCCCTTTTTTTTTCTTAGTCGAAGGGAACGTTCTGCTCTATGGTTTTGCGAACACTGAATCTAATTTCTCTTTCAATGACTGTCCTTGACATAGAAAGTATTTTTATCTTCAGTGTAATTTAATTTAAATCTAAATTTCTTGAACTAATGAAATATCGTGACCTTTCAAAGAGAATGATTACTAAGTGCAGCTGCCCAAAGCACTCCAACCAGTTGTGAAACCGCAAAGATGGATGGAGATGCTATAATATTGACTCAGTTCATTGGCATACATTTTTGTGTATGTGAATAGTAGTACTTCATTTCTTACCGAGCTCGTTGGGGACGAAGTTTACGCTCGAGTGGAGAAAAGATGGGAAAAGATATTGGCCGTGGGCTTTTCGAGGAAGCCACTCTCAAACGTTTCAGAAAGACCGTCCTATTGCTGTTTGCAACGCTTTATAGAATCAACTGCCGTTGTGTTATGCCCTTCATCAGTTTGGGTTTACTGTAACAAGGATGCTACCACAGTGCTTCCGCTTTCCTAACGTAATTCCAATCTGTGCTGCTCAACACTGATGCTGGCCATGCGCTCAGCTACTTTGCACGGGTAGTTAACTCCGCTCTTGGTGACTCGTTCCAGATATTCCTGTACGTGTTCGCCATAATCATTGTGGTGGCGACTGTGCAGTACCTGGTGCTCATCCCGTTGGCGCTGCTGGCCTCTTTGTTCATCTGGCTCGCAGTGATGTTCATCACGACCGGCAGGAACGTCAAGCGGATGGAGGGCATTAGTAAGTAACGTCTTTCTCATTTCTTTCATACTTCGCTTTTGGATGCGTAGTGTTTGAACCCCTGGAGTAGCGAACATACCCTCACAATTATTGAAACTAATTGTGTTTGTAATGTAACGAAAGTAAAATTTTATTGTACATTATTAATTGGAATTTATTCATAAGCAGATTCTTGGTTCTTACCTGAACACTATGCAGATTTAGGAAAAGAGTAAGGAGGGACATAGAGGAAGTGTGAGAAAATTAATTCTGCAATTTAACGACACAAAACTTCAGTTTAAACTATATATTTGGTAAATATTCTTTAATCATTCGCTAAATAACCTTGTTTGCGATGTTCAGAAATATAAAATTTGAAACGATCGATATACGGAACTCTGCCTAATGCAACATATAACTGACCATGCGCAAAAACTTGTTCCCTTAATAAAATACCCAATTTTTTCGAATGTTTGTCCCAGTGACCAATTAATGGTAATTGCTAATGCAGCAATAAGTGGAAACTGTTTTCTTTGAAACTGGAAAGGTAAAATACGAGTAGTACCGGCATAAGTAATATTTATATGTGGAATCGAAATTCGCTTGTTTTGTGGTAACGGTGGCAAATGAAAAAGTCAGAAGAAAACCAAGCGAAAATGATTTGCTACAACGCTGTTTTCTTTTCCACTATTGACAACATTGTAGCTGCCCAGTAAGCATGTGTTACTGCAAATGAACCACCTGCAACATCCAAACATGAAAGTCCTAGAATGTGATTTCACTAAACGTTATTACTTTCGTACGTCATCTCTACGATAGCAGCTGATAGGTATGTGGGGTAGAAGTTGGTAACAGTGTGAGAGGCAGAAGAAAACTTTTGTCATTTGTGTGTAGGTCTACTCCCTTCTACGCCTCTTAACAGATGAATACATATATTCCTTTTTTGGTGTACATCTGAGGGAAAGTCTTTTGGAATTGTATAGATTTCATTGCCCTTCCTTGTATAATTAGTGTTAAAAATCGGTACTTCCGCTTTCGATATATTATGATGATCCTTGGGAGAGGCAGCCAGGACAAAATTATTCCACCAGGTGTGCAAGATATACAGGGTGAACAGTATTTAAACCGACAAAATCTGGGAGGTTGCAGGGGACATCAAAACAAATATTTTTCCCTAATGTCATTTTTTCCTATGAGGTTTATTTAAACCGGTGGGGACCGTATTACGGTCTTCAGTTGTTAGAGGGTGTATTACGCTCTTCACTTGTAGGCAACTGCTGTTCACCAATGTAGTAGTGCATTGTCTCTGTTTACTAGTGGAGCGATACATTTGTGGTGAGTACACTGGTATGGTTGGTGCGTACTAAGTAGCGCGCCACAACGGACGAGCTGTACAGCGGGTTTATCAACAACAATATCCTAATCGCCGTATCCCGCATCATACGACCTTTGCTGCTGTCTACCAACGTCTGCGTGAGACCGGGTCATTTAGCAGAATACCTGGACAGGGACGCTGTCGCACGGTAAGAACGCTGCAATTTGAGGAAGCTGCCTCGCAGCATGTGGAGCGGGATCCTTCAATCTGCACTCGTGCAACTGCACGTAACATGGGTACGAATCAGACGAATGTAAGAACAGTCCGTCGAGAGCAATTGTTACGTCCATTTCACTTACAGCTTGTCAACAACCTGGAACCAGTTGATTATCCACCCAGAGCACAGTTTTCGCAGTGGTACCTGGAACAGTGTGAAATGCATCCTAAATTTCCATCCTCTGTGTTGATTACTGAGGAAGCGACGTTCGGGCGTGATGGTGTCTTCAACATGCAGAATTCGCAAGTTTGGAGTGAGGACAACCCACATGCCACAGTTACTAGCGCTCATCTGCAGTCCGGAGCCGCGAGACTGCTACGGTCGCAGGTTCGAATCCTGCCTCGGGCATGGGTGTGTGTGACGTCCTTAGGTTAGTTAGGTTTAAGTAGTTCTAGGTTCTAGGGGACTTATGACCTGAGATGTTGAGTCCCATAGTGCTCAGAACCATTTTTTGAACTAGCGCTCATCAGGTGCGGTTCTTCGTTAATGTGTGGGTCGGTGTTGTTGGGGACTGTTTAATTGGGCCGTATCTGCTACCTAGGCCATTAAATAGCAGGCATTATTACAATTTTCTCACCAGAGCATTGCCAGAATTGCTGGAAGACGCCACGCTCCCTACAAGACAACGCATGTGGTTCCAGCTTGACACATTTCAGTCGTCGTGTGCGTCGATTCTTGGACCGACGGTTCCCAGAAAAGTGGATTGGCAGAGGTGGTCCTGTACCATGGCCTGCTCGATCCCCACATATGTCCACTCTGGACTTTTTTGTGTGGGGAGAGATGCGCAGCCTTGTTTACGTAACTCCTGTTGCTACCGAAGAGGATCTGGTTGCCCGGATAGTAGCAGCGATAATTCAGGATACTCCTGGGGTTTTTGCCCGTGTCAGACAGAACATGATCCGACGGTGTAACCTTTGCTTACGTGTCAATGGAGGCATTTTTGAAAATCTACTGTAACTGAAATTGGTTTGTGTTAATGCGTTGGGTGTTGGTCATAAAAAAATGGATAAGTGTTTGTTGGTTTAATTAATTTGCCGCCAGAGAAATCTTCCTCTACTGCTTTAAATGCTCCTCATAGGAAAAAATGACATTAGTGAAAAATATTTGTTTTGATGTCCCCTACAACCTCCCAGAGTTTGTCGGTTTAAATACTTTTCACCCTGTATATGTACAGACATCAAGAAGAAGCAGATGCTGTCAGATGTGCATAATAGCAAATCACCTTTGCAAAATACTCAGAACGAACTGTTAACAGAAGAATGATAACAATGATAAAAATTGGTGGAAAGTCAGTTTGGGTTCCGAAGAAATGTAGCAATATGGGAAGCACTATTGGCCCCACGACTTTTCTTAGGAGATAGGTGAAGGACAGGAAAATCGACGTTTATAGCATTTATAGATTTAAAGAAAGCGTTTGACGATGTTGACTGGGGTACATTCTTAGAAAGTATGAAGGTAACAGGAATAAAATACAGGGAGCAGAAGGTTATCTACAACTTGTAGAGAAACGAAGTTACGTTTAGAAGAATCGAAGGACATAGAAGGGAAATAGTAGTTGAGAAGGGAGTGAGACAGTGTTTGTTGCCAATCCCCGACGTTATTCAATCTGAGGAAGTTGTAAAGCTGATGACATTAGGGCACAATCTGACTAACAGGAGGGATTGGGTGGTAGGACACATTCTGAGTCAGTAAGAACTGGTCAGTTTGATAACGGAGGCAAGTGTATGTGGTAAAAATTGCAGAGGAAGACCAAGACTTGACTACCATAAGTAGGTTCAAATGGACACAGCTGAAGTAGTTACGTAAGATTTGCACACATAAACTAGGAGAGCTGCATAAAACCAGTCTTCGGACTGAAAATAATAACGAAAACATTATTTGAGCCGCCATTTGTTGAACTGCTTTATGTGACATGTTTCTTTTATGGAGCTTTAAGTCTTCCTTTCAGAATCTGGCACTGAAACTCTAGTCGCTAGAGCAGAACCATGGACGTCCGTGTTGGAATGGCAATAGACTAAGAGACTGGAAAGACTAGCGAAATCTGAAGTATCCGTCTGGGCTATGATATATTTTCACATGCAAAGGTTACTACAGGTATGAACACACACAACAAGTAAAGTGCCTGTACAGTTAACAGTCAGAAGTGGCAGTCCGTAAATTACCTGACAGCAAGTCGTTAATAGCACAGTCACAGTCAATACAAATAACATCAACAAACAAAGTCAGGGTAGCGAAGGGTTGTCGCCCGCAGGGCAGTCCGGCAGCCAGCTTGAGTCAGAAGCGTGATGAACGATGAACCCCGAGTGAATCACTCAGTTTGTTTATTACCTGTTATTTCAGTTCCCGTGAATGACACGCTACCAGCCGATAAAACCGCTCTCTTAATTCAGAGATTTTCCACATTCAACAATAATATACGAAATAAATTCTGTGTTTAAAAGTATCTATCTACATCATACTCCGCAAGCCTTCTAACGGTGTATGGTGGAGGGTAATTCTGGTACCACTAACTGATCCCCCCCTCCCCTGTTCCACTCGCGAATGGAGCGTAGGAAGAATGATTGTCGGTAAGCCTGTATTAGCCCTAATTTTTCAAATTTTCTCGTCGTGGTCATTTCGCGAGATGTATGTGGGAGGAAGTAATATGGTGTTCGACTCTTTCCGGAAAGTTTTCTTTCGAAATTTCAATAGTAGACCTTTCAGTGATGCACAACACCTCTCTTGTAGCCTCTGCCACTGGAGTTTGTTGAGGAACTCTGTGACGCTCTCGCGGGGACTAAACGATCTTGTGACGAAACGCGCTGCTCTTCGTTGGATCTTTTCTATTTTTTCTATCAGTCTTACACGGGAAAGCCGGCCGCTGTGGCCGAGCGGTTCTAGGTCCTTCAGTCTGGAACAGCGCGACCGCTACGGTCGGAGGTTCGAATCCTGCCTCGGGCAAGGATGTGTGTGATGTCCTTAGGTTAGTTAGGTTTAAGTAGTTCTAAGTTCTAGGGGACTGATGACCTCAGATGCTAAGTCCCATAGTGCTCAAAGCCATTTGAACCATTTGATTTACACGGTAATGATCCCAGATAGATGAACAACACTCATAAAACTGTCGAACAAGAGCCTTGTATGCCACTTCTTTCGTGGATGAGTTCCATTTCCTTAAGATTCTTCCTATGGATCTCAGTCTGGCATCTGCTTCCCCTTCTACTTTTTTATGTGGCCACTCCACTTCAGGTCGCTCTGGATAGTTACTCCTAGATATTTTACTTTAGATATTGTTTCCAACAGTTTATGACCAATAGTGTACCTGTACAGTAGTGGATTTCTTTTCCTATGTGTGCGCAATCTCTTACTTTCCTTTACGTCAACTGCCGGAGCTTACACCACTCGTCAATCCCGCGTAGGTCATTCTGCAAATCGATACTGTCTTCTGGCGTTGCGATTTTCTTACAGACAACCGCATCATCTGTGAACAGTCTTACAAAGCTCTCCACGCTTTCTACTAGATCATTTATATACGCGTACGCTGTAAACAGCAACGGTCTTAGAAATGTTGCATTCTGTCTCCAAGGAAGTCATTAATCCAGTCGAAATCTGGTCCTGTGTTATTTCACCAAACGGTAGTACGGGACGGTGTCAAATGCCTTCCTGATGTCAAGGAACATGGCATCAACCTGAGCGCCGTTGTCTTAACTGTCATGGATCCCATGGAGTCAACGAGCGAGCAGAGTTTCGCAAGGTCTCTGTTTGCGGAATCCATATTGATTTTTAGGAGGACTTTTCGTTCTCCAAAAACGACATAATTCTTGAGCATTAAATATGTTACATAATTCTGCAATAGATTGATGTCGACCATATAGGGTTATATTTACGCACATCTGTCCCACCCTTCTTGAAAACGGGAATGACTTGCTCTTTTTCCAGTGACTAGGTACCCTTCGTTGCTCCAGCGAACTATGGTAAACTCCTGCTAGAAGGGGAGAAAGTTCTTTCGCACCGTCTTTGTAGAATCTTACAGGTGCTCTGCATGATCAGAAGTATCCGGACCCCACTAAAACATACCTTTTTCATATTAGGTGCATTGTGCTGCCAACTACTGCCAGGTACTCCATATCAGCGACCTCAGTAATCATTAGACATCGTGCGAGAGCAGAATGGGGCACTCCACGGATCTCACGGACTTCGAACGTGGTCAGGTGATTGGGTGTCACTTGTGGCATACGTCTGTACGCGAGATTTCCACATTCCTAAACATCCCTAGGTCCACTGTTTCCGATGTGATTGTGAAGTGGAAACGTGAAGGGACACGCACAGCACAAAAGCGTACAGGCCGACCTCGTCTGTTGACTGGCAGAGACCGCCGACAGTTGAAGAGAGCCGTAAAGTGTAATAGACATCTATCCAGACCATCACACAAGAATTCCAAACTGCATCAGGATCCAGTGCAAGTACTATGACAGACGGGAGGTGAGAAAACTTGAATTTCATGGTCGAGCGGCTGCACATAAGCCACTCATTACGCCGGTAAATGCCCAACGATGCCTCGCTTGGTGTAAGAGACGATTGAACAGTGGAAAAACATTGTGTGGAGTGACGAATCACGGTACACAATGTGGCGATCCGATGGCATGGTGTGGGTATGGCGAATTCCCGGTGAACGTCATGTGCCAGCGTGTGTAGTGCCAACAGTAAAATTCGGAGGCGGTGGTGTTATGGTGTGGTCGTGTTTTTCATGGAGGAGGCTTGCATCCCTTGCTGTTTTGCGTAGCACTATCACAGCACAGTTCTACATTGATGTTTTAAGACCTTCTTGCTTCCCACTGTTGAAGAGCAATTCGGAGATAGCGATTCCATCTTTCAACACGATCGAGCACCTGTTCATAATGCACGGGCTGTGGCGGAGTGGTTATACGACAACAATATCCCTGTAATGGACGGGCCTGCACAGAGTCCTGACCTGAATCCTATGGAACACCTTTGGGATGTTTTGAAACGCTGACTTCGTGCCAGGCCTCACCGACCGACATCGATACCTCACCTCAGTGCAGCACTCCGGGAAGAATGGGCTGCCATTCCCCAAGAAATGTTCCAGCACCTGATTTAACGTATGTCTGCGAGAGTGGAAGCTGTGATAAAGGCATTACCGATGGACAGTGTCAAGAACTTGTAAGTCATTTTCAGCCAGATGTTCGGATACTTTTGATCCCATGGTGTATCTCGTCGTGATGCCTTTCCGCCACTGAGCGACTGTAGTTGCTTTTGTATTCCGCGATCGGTTATCTCAGTATCTGACATTTCGACGTTCGTACAATGATGGAAAGGAGGGGGCGAATTACGGTCTTCTGTGATGGAGCAACGTCGGAAGACTGAATTCAGTATTTCGGTCTTCTTTCTGTTGTCTTTCGTCTCGGTGCCAATATGGTGACTGAGTTAATGAATAGAGGATTCAAAACGTACATTGGTGAAATATTTAACAATTTTAAAAAATCTGATAAATTTACACAAACGTTAAAATGTAATCGGAGTTGGTGATACAGCTGCTAAGATATAATGTTGATAATGCACGGAAATGATCGTATTCATGATGTAGGTGGAATGATGACTACCTGTAATGGTGCCCAGTGGAACTGCAAGAAGCAACTAACAATTACTGAGACGGAGGGTGTAGGAGATAGAGAATATGGAAAGATGTGTTTGTTAATTAGGGCTGGAAGAAAGGCTATATCTCGACACAGATTTCGTGGGCCCTGTTTCAAGTTCCGGCAGGCGAGGATGGGTGAAGTTTGGAGGTCCATGGAATGTTTGACATGGATCTAGGGACAGCACAGTACTTGGGCTGGTGATTAATTTATGGGAAGAGTGTTCAGTGAAGTTCCACGATCATTATACCAGAGAAAGACAAAATAAGACTCTCTGGTGATGTAGCACACAGTGGTCAACCTCAGACCGGTTTTCGGTAGAAAAATGGAAAAGTAATCCTTTAAAATTCTTTGAAATCACGTAATTAACGGAATCACGCCTTCTACGCGTTATATCAGGAACTTATTTCAGTGGAAAGGAGGCCTTATGATTCTGCCACATTGCCTACATAGACTATACACGGGATTCAACATGGAGCCTCAAATCTCACAGTTGCACTGGAACCAACAGAAAAATCTTCGCGTGTCAATATTGTCGTAATGTAGATAGTGTTCGACGGTACTTGTAATTGAGAGGTATAGTGTGTTCAAAAGAGCATTTGTGTCATGGAAATGTGTATTGCCTCATTCGTTTCTCGCAGTGATTGTGGTAGGAATATGGTAATGGACTTTCTCGTTCCATTATACAATTGCTGGTTTGCATTATTCAGTACGAGCCTCTTTGACATCAAGTGGTCTTTAGAGAAAAGGTCAGATCTGTCGCAACAGTAAAACTGGAACCATTGCTCCCGTTTCTCACAAATATTTCCGGGAGTTTATCCTCAGCTTTCTGGAAAATTCCAAACTGCGACTCACCACCCTCACCGCACGTTCCCAATCTGGTCTCTTATTGCCCTACTAGCCGCCTGTCGTATGGCCGAAAGGAATAGAAATTTCTGCAACTGCCCACTTTGCCTGCATTGCAGGGGAGTAAGGAAGGCACAACAAAAGTAAAAGGAAAATAATAGAGTGATATCACTATGTCAACACTTCTGTTACTTGTTGACTGAAAACTACTAATTCGACAGTTTTCATGCGCTACAGTACCTATCAGCTTGTAAAACAGTCGTCGCTTAAGTGTTTTCTCCATTTTGTGACTGTGGTAGGTTGGAGTCCTATCATTTGTGATCGCTTTAACTTTAAGGAATAATAAACGGCAGAAAGACTCACGATTGTTTCGTAAGAAGACGCATTTTTGAGAGGTACTGATATTTCGGTGGCCTGTGCTAACAACCGAGCCGCGCTCAACCAGAGCCGGCCGCTGTCATCGAGCTGTTCTAGGCGCTTCAGCCCGGAAACACGCGGGTGCTACGGTCGCAGGTTCGAATCCTGCCTCGGGCATGGATGTGTATGATGTCCTTAGGTTAGTTAGGTTTAAGTAGTTCTAAGTTCTAGGGGACTGTTGACCTCAGATGTTAAGTCCCATAGTGTTTGGAGCCATTGTTTAGCCTAACCAGTTCGCTGTGGACTGTTCACAGGACGCAGCCCCGTGTTTTCGCACCTGTCGGACACCATCAACGGGCTCACCACTGTGCGCTCCTCCCGCATCCAGGAGGTCGTCAAGCGAGAATTCGACGCCCACCAGGTAAGCACTTCAGCTGCAAATGTGACTATGGGGACCCAACCCGTATAAAAGCTTTAAGCTTTTTTCCCTATATTACCGCTAGAAGTAATTTATAGTTTTATGCAGAGACTGAACTTTATGACCATGGGATTTTGGTGCTTGCACTTTGTTACTGACACTCGCAAATAATGCAATAGGCACAACCTTCTGAAGAAGGACACTAAGTGCCTGAAACAGGTAAAGAAATTGAAACTTCCTGGCAAATTAAAACTGAGTGCCGGGCCGAGACTCGAACTCGGGATCTTTGCAAAGGTCCCGAGTTCGAATATCGGCCCGGCACACAGTTTTAATCTGCCAGGAAGTTTCAAATCAGCGCAAACCCCGCTGCAGAGTGAAAATCTCATTCAGGTAAAGAAATTAAGTTTCTTTTATGAAACTGCTTGCTTATTGTTTCATTATAGTAATTTGTGAATAATCAGCGATCGTCCTGGCAGATTAAAACCCCCAGATCGAGACTCGAACTCGGAACCTTGCCCTATGCAGGCAATGTTGTCAGTCACTGAACTATTCAGGCACTTCCGACAAGATCTCACACTGTACATAAGCGCTGTCGGTGGATGATCTTTCCACTATGGAACCAAGGAAAATGCCGATTGCTTACAGCTGACAGCAGCCATGTGTGTTGCTACGGAGAAATTGAAATTACAGCGCGTCTGTCACAATTGGCCCTAGAATTGACATGCTCAACTGGCGAGCTAGTAGCGGGAAACGCAGCTACATGCTGAGTGGCCTAATACTAGGTTGATAGTATCCGTCTTCCTGTATTTTATAAGCTGGTTTTAGTGCATTCGCTTTGTATTTTTGATACCTCTTTTGTCTGCATATAAAAACAAGTACGAGGGGCGTTCGATAAGTAATGCAACACTTCTTTCTCTCTACCGATTTCGCTTGAAAAAACGCGGAATTTGTTGTGGCACTTCGTGAAATATTTAAGCTTCAGCCCCTGCAGTTTCATGAAGTTCCAATTGTTGGTGGCGCTTTACGTAGCCTTCAAAATGGCGTCTGTAACGGACGTCGTTCCAAGCACAGAGCTGTCACTGCATTTCTTTTGGCGGAAAACCAGAGCATTGCAGATATTCATAGGCGCTTGCAGACTATCTACGGAGACATGACAGTGAACAAAAGCACGATGAGTCGTTGGGCAAGGCATCGCAATATGGCCGTGCAAACTTGTCCACTCTCCCGCCTGCCGACCGGTCGTACACCGTCCAGAACTGTGACTGCTGCAATGTTGGAACGTGCAGCCACTCTCATTGGAGGGGACTGACGGATCGGAATCAAACATCTCGTTGCACAACTGGCCGTCTCTGTTGGTAGTTCTGACGCACTCTTCCAGCACTCGGGGTACTCAAAGGTGTGTGCCCGCTGGTTTCCTCGCCGCGTAACAGAAGACAGTAAAGAGCAACGAAGGACCATCTGCGTGGATTTTCTTGAGCGTTACGGGGCTGATTATGATAATTTTCTGTCGAACATCGTCGGGCGATGAAACATGGTTTCATCACTTCGAACCAGAAACAAAACTGGAATCCATAGAGTGGTGCCATGCCGCCTCTCCTCCGCATAACAGGTTCAAAGCTTCACCCTCGGCCATTAAAGTCACAGCTACAGTCTTCTGGGACTCTGAAGAGATAATTTATTTTGTTTGATGTCCTCCCTCACGGCGCAGCGATCAACTCTGAGTGTACTGCGCTACCCTCAGGAAACTGAAGAAACGACTTCAGCATGTTCGTCGCCACAAAAATACAAACTAATTTCTCCTTCTCCATGACAACACAAAGCCTCACGCAAGTCTGCGCACCAGAGAGGAGCTCACAACACTTCAGTGGGCTGTTCTTCCTCGTCCACCCTCCATCACGGATCTCGCACCTTCCGACTTCCACCTCTGTCGCCCACAGGGCACAGGGATGCACTCCGTGGGAAGCAGTACGTGGATGATGGGGAAGTTATTGATGCAACAATACGTTGGCTCTGACGTCGACCAGAAGAGTGGTACCAATTGCCCCCCATACAGACACAATATGTTGCGTCACTTAATAAATGTCCCTCGTAAAAAAAAAAAAAAAAAAAAAAAAAGACAAAGACAACGCACCACGAAGGAATTATCCGAATGGGACGGAAATCGGTAGATGATATGTACACGTACAGACAAACGAATGAATACAGTTTCAGAAAAAAATGGTTGATTAGGTCAATAGAACGAGCTACACAAACTGAGCAAATCAATAACACTTTGGTCCACGTCTGGCCCCTGCGCAGGCAGTTATTCGGCTTGGCACTGATTGACAGAGCTGTTGGATGTCCTCTTGAAGGACATCGTACCAAATTCTGTCCAACTGGCGCGATATTTAGTCAAAATTACAAGCTGGTTGGAGGGCTCTGCCCATAGTGCCCCAAACGTTCTCAACTGGGAAATCATCTTGGAGCCTTGCTGATCAAGGTAGGGTTGCCAGGCATGAAGACAAGCGGCAGAAACTCTCACCGTGTACGGACGGGCATCATACTGCTCAAATGTAAACCCAGGAGGACTTGTTATGCAGCGCAACAAGACAGGGCGTAGAATAGTGTCGACGTACCGCTGGGCTGTAAGCTTGCCGCAGATGACAACCAAAGGGGTCCTGCTCTCGTGACCAAAGCTCCTGTTTGTTGGCCCGTGTGGTGGGCAACAGTCATGTAGGTAACCCACCGCAGTCCTGGGCGTCTCCAGACACGTTTTCGACCTGGAATCTCACTGACTGATGTGGAATTGTCTTCACTGATGAGTCCCGATGACCAGAAAAGTCTTCCCACAAATATGTCACCAACTTTACGACGTGAGGTTCTCTGCGTGGTTATAACTGCACCACTAAGTGTACTACGTCTGTCGCTATGCGCGAAACATTTTGCATCCCCACTTCATCACCCTGCACATCTGCTACCAATGGATAAATACACATTAATGGCTTTGCTCTTGCTACAAGTGCTTGGAGATGCTGCTCAGCCTAAATATATTTGGCTTGTAATAGGTACGACTTTTAGTCTACAAATGACGTAAATGCTGATGTAATGCTGTTCAGCACGCAGTCCTCGGCCACCTATAGAAATGTTTGCACTTATCCCCGTTACACCCAGTGTGTCTGTACTAAAACGCAAGTGCAATGAAATTCACAAAGAAGCTATGGAAAAATAAATCTGCAGAAACGACGAAAAAACATGCCAAATTTAAACGTATGTATAATCCCCAAATTGACGATCTTCTATAGAAGCTCAAAATTTAGCGCGTACTTCAACGCGAGACGCATCGAAACTTTGTCTTGAAACCTTGCAGCAAATCCAAAGAGATTGTGGTCGTATGTAAAATATGCAAGCAGCAAGACACAATCAATGCCTTCTCTGTGCAATATCAATGGAAATACTATCAATGATAGTGCTACTAAAGCATAGTTACCAAACACAGCCTTCCAAAATTCGTTCACCAAAGAAGACGAAGGTAATATTCTACAGTTCGAATCAAGAACAGCTGCCAACATGGGTAACTCAGAAGTAGATATCCTCGGAGTAGTAAAGCAATTTAAATCACTTAATAAAAACAAATCTTCTGGTCCAGGCTGTGTGCCAATTAGGTTTCTTTCAGAGAATGCTGATGCAATAGCTCCATACTTAACGATCATATACAACCGCCTGCTCGGCCAAAGATCCGTACCCAAAGACTGGAAAGTTGCACAGGTCACATCAGTATTCAAGAAAGGCAATGGGAGTAATCCATTACAGGCCGATAATATTAAAGTTGATATTCAGCGAAAACACATATTGTGTTCAAACATTATGAATTACCTCTAAGAGGACGGGCTGTTGACACACTGTCAACACAGATTTAGAGAACATCGTTGTTGTCAGACACAACTAGCTCTTTACTTACACGAAGTGCTGAGTGCTATAGACAAAGGATTTCGAATTGATCCCGTGTATCTAGGTTTCTAAAAGACTCTTGACACCGTACCTCACAAACGGCTTGTAATCAAATTACGTGCCTATGGAAAATCGTCTGTTACGCGACTGGATTCGTGATTTGGTGTAAGAGAGGTCACAGTCCGTCGTAAATGACAGAAAGTCAACGAGTAAGATAGAAGTGATTTCTGGCGTTCCCTAATGTACTGTTATGGGCCTTCTGCAGTTTCTTATCTACATAAAAGATTTAGGAGACAATCTGAGCAGCCTTCTTAGGTTGTTTGCAGATGATTCTGTCCTTTATCGTCTAGTAAAGTTATCAGAAGATGAAATGCAATTGCAGAGCGATTTAGATAAAATACTTGCATGATGCGAAAATTGGCAATTAACCCTAAATAATGAAAAGTGTGGAGTCATCCACCCGAGTGTTCAATGGAAACCGTTAAACTTCTTTTACAAGATAAATCAGTTAAACTTAAAGGCCGTAAATTCATCTACATAACTAGGAATTACAATTACAAACAACTAAAATAGAAAAGATCATATAGAAAATGTTGTAGGGAAGGAGAACCAAAGACTGTTTTTTTATTGGAAGAACAGAAGATGCAACGAATCTACTGCCTATACTACGCTTGTACGTCCTCGGAGTTCTGTTGAGCCGTGTGGCATCTTTACCAGATAGGATTAACGGAGTACATGGAAAAAGTTCAGAGAAGGGTAGCACGTTTTATATTACCGAGAAATGGGGGAGGACACAGCATCGAGGGTGGACATAATTAAAACAAAGGCGTTTCTCGTTATGGCGGGATCTTCTCACGAAGTTTCAATTACCAACTTTCTCCTCTGAATCCGAAAAAAAAATTGGTTGACACCGACTTGCATATGGAGAAACGATCATCATGATAAGACAAGGGAAATCAGACCTCTCACGGAAAGATATAGATGTTCTTTTTTCCGCGCGCTGTTCGAGAGTGGAATAAGAGCTGTTGGAATGAGAATTGTTGTGCAGGTGGTCGGATGATCCTTCTACCAGGCACTTAGGTGTGACTTGCAGAGCAGCTGTGCAGATGGAGATGGAGATGTTACTTTCACTCTTGCTGAAATAGCACCAGCCAGTTAATATTTTTCCCATCAATGAATAATACGCTTATCTTAAACAGTATAACTGTTCACCATCCACATTCCAGTGACTGCTTCTACCCTTCTCCCCCCCCCCCTTTTTTTGCCTGCCCATTATATTCACGAATTATTTTGTAAATATAGCACAGTAATCTGTATCAATACTCATTTGCGTACCATTTTTGGCCCGTACATTCTTGTTCCGCTAATCTTTCAGTGTAGAGTAACGAAAGATGTCTTTGTTCATAGCTCCTTTGTGACTTCCATAATGTTAGCGTTTTTGTATAGATATAGATTCAGTGTTAAAAGGTCACACATCTTCAGAAAATCAATATTTGTACAGGTATAAACTCTCACTGATGTTGTGTTATCTGTTTAGTCTATGTTCTCTGAGGGTGGCCTATGAAGTCGAAAGCCGGTTCGTAACGAATTTAAAAAAAATGTTTGTGGGAGATCAATACAGTGTAGTTCAGGTTTTAATATGTTGATGATGCTCCAAGTACCGACGGAATAATCCATAAAGACATTGTAATTTTATGGGCTCCTGACAGTAAATGTTCCAAATACTTCATATAAATCTTGTATACGTAAGTTATACATCTGTGATGCATCAGCATGTCAGTGCCAGTATTTCTATATTTTTGAAAGATAAAAGATCGTTGTTCTGGCTTATAAGTAAGAAGTATGGGTCGGTGAGGAAATTTCAGGTTACAGAATCAAAGGTCTGGAGTAATCCTGAAGGTCGGAGAAAGACAAACGCTTGCAATATGCACTAAGACAATATCTATTAAAATGGTGTGATGTTAAAACGACCTTCGGGTTGCGGACACACTATAATCTTGTAACTGACAAAATGGCACTAAGCACTGTGGGGCTTAACACCTGAGGTCATCAGCCCCCTAGACTTAGAACTAAACCTAAGTTACCTAATGACATCACTCACATCCATGCCAGAGGCAGGATTCGAACCTGCGACCTTAGCAGCGGCGCGGTTCCGGACGAAAGCGCCTAGAACCGCTCTTGCACAGCGGCCGGCTTGTAACTGACAAATATGAATGATACAGTAAATGATATTTCGCACACTGTCATTGTGCTTCATAATACCACCTGCGGAAGTCTGTTACGAAATAATTGAATGTTCCTGCTAACTCTTCAGCTTTATTAACTCTATTTGTTGCACTGCTGGGGCATTTAGAAACTAAAAGTAAAATAATGGCAAATGACATAAAATGCTGTGATGGAAGCAACAAGACGGACTGTTAATTACGAGCGTGGCGTCTTGAAACGATACACCAGTTTTCGTCTGGAAAGTTTTTGCGACATAGTGTTTCCGAGAAAAAAAGGTTGCTGTCTCTCTTCAAACGAGGCGAAAAAGAGGGTTTTGATCGCGTGGTAATAGACGGCGGCCTTCGTGGCGTGCGCCGCAGCCGACAGAAAGCAGGCTGTTTCTCCGAGACGGAGAGGTATTTCGCGGCGGGAACGTACCGCTTCGAACCGGTACGATCCAACGGGTTCCGGTAAGAATGGAGTCCGCCGCTCGACTCCGTGCGACCCGCCGGTGTACCGCACACCTGGACTCGCGCGCCGAGTCTGCACTGGGCTAGCGATGCTGTTCTGTGTGTGGGGGAGGGCTGGGAACGCGGCATACTCGTTACTTGCAGCTGCGATAAGGCGCGCGGGCTGCCGGAAGCTGCGCGGTTGCTGCCCCGACCTGGGCCACGTGGCTGGCCGGCCTGGTGACAGCCCAGCTGTGACGCTCGCTCGTTAGACACGGCCGCTACGCCCGTTGTAACAGGACTCCCGCGGATCAGCAGCTGACTGCAAGCGAAATGCCGTACATCGAACACTGTGCTACCGCCAGCGCTCCGTACACGATACGTCCCTCTCACTGCAGCTGACAAGGGAACTGCGCCTACTCGTCACCACCAGTTTCGTCCAAATTTATTGTATATGCAGTGTTAGGCCAGAAATGAAAACGACAGGAGTGAAAGCTCCAGATGGCCAAGCGATTAGAAAAAATAGCATTTTCAATGCGGGTTGGGCGATGCGTAGCGGTTCGTGTAGCGGCAAGAGTAAAAATGGTAATCCAAGGGGCCTAGGATCGAGTCCCTATACGGAAAACATTTTTGACATTACCTACACTGCAAATAAAGAGAAATAAGGCTCAATATATTGTACGTGACAATAATTTCATAAAAGGCATGAACAGGAAAAGCAAAAGAAAATTCGCGATGGCAAAGAAATTTCCAAGGCATCAAAAATTAAATACTTTTATTATTTTACGGTCCATTATTTACACCTCCTAGAATGACATTCATCGTAAAAGCAACGGAAGCAGAAATTTTCTCGGTGGTTTGCACTCGTTACATACACCGCATTTTTAGAATTACTTGGTTGTTTAAAGTATCTAGTAGGAAAACAGGCATGGTAGACATTCATAAAATGTTATCTCCTATCTCTCCAGTTTGTCAGCAAACCACGCATAACACTGCTCCGAGCTCAGGATGAAACCAAGAGAATACGAAACCCTGTGCGCTTTAATTACAATATCTTCCTGGAGAGTTATTTGCAGAGTCCTAGAGACGCTGTAACTACAATCCATTCACGAAAAACTGTTATCGCAAATTTTCACTGCCTTTTCTTTTGACGCCTTTTAAGAATATATTAATAAATATACCAACCGTTCGCTCGAGGAAAGACCCGTAACCCAAAGACTGGAAAGTTGCACAGGTCACACCAATACCCAAGAAAGGTAGTAGTAGTAATCCACTAAATTACAGGCCCATATCGTTAACGTCGATATGCAGCGGATTTTAGAACATATATTGTGTTCCAACATTATGAATTACCTCGAAAGAAACGGTCTATTGGCACACAGCCAACATGGGTTTAAAAAACATCGTTCCTGTGAAACACAACTAGCTCTTTATTCACATGAAGTGCTGAGTGCTATTGACAAGGATTTCAGATCGATTCCATATTCCTGGATTTCCGGAAGGTTTTTGACATTGTACCACACAAACGGCTCGTAGTAAAATTGCGTGCTTATGGAATATCGTCTCAGTTATGTGACTGGATTTGCGATTTCCTGTCAGAGAGGTCACAGTCCGTAGTAATTGACGGAAAGTCATCGAGTAAAACAGAACTGATTTATGGCGTTCCCCAAGGTACTGTTATAAGCCCTTTGCTGTTGGCCGTGCGGTCCAAGGCGCTGCAGTCTGGAACGGCGCAACCACTACAGTCGCAGGTTCGAATCCTGCCTCGGGCATGGATGTGTGTGATGTCCTTAGGTTAGTTAGGTTTATGTAGTTCTAAGTTCTAGGGGACTAATGACCTCAGAAGTTGAGTCCCATAGTACTCAGAGCCATTTGAACCTTTGCTGTTCCTTATCTACGATTTAGGAGACAATCTGAGCAGCCGCCTTCGGTTGTTTGCAGATGACACTGTCGTTTATCGACTAATAAAGTCATCAGAAGATCAAAACAGACTGCAAAACGATTTGGAAAAAATATCTGAATGGCGTGAAAAGTGGCAGTTGACCCTAAATAACGAAAGTGTGAGATCGTCCACATGAGTACTAAAAGGAACTCGTTAAACTTCGGTTACGCGATAAATCAGTCTAATCTAAAAGCCGTAAATTCCACTAAATACCTAGGTATTACAATTACGAACAGCTTAAATTGGAAAGAACACTTAGAAAATGTTGTGGGGAAGGCTAACCAAAAGCTGCGTTTTATTGGCAGGTCACTTAGAAAATGTAACAGACCTACTAAGGAAACTGCCTACACTACGTTTGTCCGTCCTCTTTTAGAATACTGCTGCGCGGTGTGGGATCCTTACGAGGTAGAACTGACGTAGTACATCGGAAAAGTTCAACGAAAGGCAGCACGTTTTGTATTATCGCGAAATATGGGAGAGAGTGTAACAAAAATGATACAGGATTTGGGCTGGAAATCATTAAAAGAAAGGCGTTTTTCGTTGCGACGGAATCTTCTCACGAAATTCCAATCACCAACTTTCTCCTCCGAATGCGAAAATATTTTGTTGACACCGACCTGGGCGGAACGATAACCACGATAAAATAAGGGAAATCAGAGCTCGTACGGAAAGATATAGGTGTTCATTCTTTACGCGCGCTGTACGAGATTGGAATAATATAGAATTGTGAAGATGGTTCGATGAACCCTCTGCCAGGCAGTTAAATGTGATTTGCAGAGTATCCATGTAGATGTAGATGTAGATATTATTTTGAGCATTGTTTCGGTTTATTTGCAGTGTAAGTAACATAAAAATTGAAAATAAAAAGAGTTCCTGCCAACATTTCTTCCATCTCTTCCCACTGCGCTGCGCCAACTGCTGCTTCGAAACAACACCAACATAAATAGCTCATGTCATGCTTGACCCCCGCCAGAGATGCTATTTTTTGTAAACGTTTGTCCATCTGTAGCTCCCACTGCCGTCAGTTTCATGTGTGGCCAGTCCTGCGTATAACATAAATTGGGACGAAATCGATGATGACGAGTAGGCACTGTCACCTTAGCTAAACCCATTCTTGGAGACAGTATAATTATATCGGTCGAGAAGGGACAACGTCATCTCCATCTACATCTACACACATACTGTGCGACAGACTGTCGCAGAAGGCTTTTTTTGTCCCATACATTAACGGAGAACCTGGTAGAGGCAGACACTGGGGGAAAAACATTTTGTGTTCCGGAGAAATGCAGGAACACCCGAAGCAATACTGACCCCTATGATCTAACTTATCACCTTTAATGAAAATGCGCAAAATGTGTACAAACAAAACTAAGTTCCATTACTCTAGTCATAGTTTTATACTGTTATTCCTCTTCACTGCAGACTTTTGCAGGATTTCTTTCACAATGTTCGTTGTACACTTTGCAGTCGCAGTCTTCATTCAGCTGGTGAAATCGCTTGTTTCTTCAGAACTTATGGCGAAGACAATGTGTTACGTATCGTGGTACAAGATGTTGGCGTTCGTAGTTTGCCTGTTTCCATTCTTCTTCCGTCAATGTGGCGTGGGTGCTTCGGCACCCGGAAGACCGCGCTTTCACGACTGGCTTACGTCTTAACGAAAGAAACCTTCTTCATAGAAGACATCAGTATGCGTACGCCAAATTCCAAGTCCTATGAAAGTTACTACTTATCTTAGAAGACAAATTTAAGAAGGAAAATCTACGTTTGTAGCATTTGTAGATTTAGAGAAAGCTTTTGAGCACGTAAACTGAATTATAATCTCTGAATTTTTGAGGGTAGCCGGTATAAAATATAGAGAGCGAAGATTTATGTATAGCTTGTACAGTAACCAGACTGCAATTCTAAGAGTCGAAGAACGTGGAAGCAGTGGCTGAGAAGGGAGTGAGACAGGCTCATGGCGCAGCCCCGATGCTATTCCATCTAAGAAGAACATCAACGAAAGTTAAACAAGGGTAATGGAATGTAGTCGAATTAAATCAGGCGATGATCAGGAAATTACATCAGGAAATGAGAGACTAAAAGTAGTAAATGAGTTTTGTTATCTGGGCAGCAAGATAACTGATGATGTTCGAAGTTCGGAAGATATAGAATGCAGACTGGCAACAACACGAAAAGCATTCTTTAAAAGAAAAGTTTGCTAACGATATAAAAGTTGGTGCTAGGAAGCCTTTTCATGGAGGTATTTGTTGGAGTGTAGACTGCTACAGAAATGAAACGTTAACGACAGGCAATTAAGAAAATAAGAGGACAGAAGCTTTTGAAATGTCGTGCTATGGAAGAATGCTGAAGATTAGATGGGGAGATCGAATAATAAATGTGAAGACACCACCGAATTGGAGAAAAAACAAATTTATGGCAGAACTCCGCTAAAAGAAGGGATCGGTTGACAGGATACGACCTGAGGCTTCAAGAGATGGTCAGTAAGGTAATGGAGATAAGTGTGAGTGGTAAAAATTCTAGAGGCAGAAAAAGGTAAGAATACAGTAAACAGGTTTAAATGTCTAGTTAGGCGGAGATGAAGAGGCTGGCACAAGATAAACTAGCAGGGAGAGCTGCGGTAAATCAGTCTTCGGACGGAAGACGACGACTTCGACAATAACAACTACAACAACATTAACATTTCTTTCCATTACATTCATGGATAGAGCGTAGGGTGAATAACTGACTCTACGCGTCTGTGCGAACAGTTATTGACATATTTTTATTTGCTCGATCTCTACGGGATAGGTACGTGTGGGTGTTCTGCACGGTAAGAATATCTTGAAATTTCCTAAGCAGGTTCTCACGAGGTTTACTTTCTACGACTGTCTGCCAATTAAGATTTCTCAGTATTTCAACGTTTCCAGACAGTCGAACAAGCCTGTGACCATTCGCAATCGATGTTCCCGGTTTGTCCTAGTTTAGCAGTATTCGAGTAGATAAATGTAGACAAACTGCAGTTTCCGAATACCAAGGCAACGAATCATAGCCTGCCATTTGCTTTATACAGGGTGTTTCAGAATGACATTTTAAAAATCTAAAATGTATACCTTACGAATTACGATCACTTGTTCGCCTTCGCTTCAGTGAAACACACCTCTTCATAGCTCTTAAGGTAGGCATTTTAGAGCTCATGTTTACTGGACATTTTTTTCTTGTCTTTGTCCATACTACCTCCTCCCGATACATGGAAAGCAAAGAGCTTGCCATAAAAGAGATGTGGTTCACAACATCGGGGATGAACAACTGCTCATAGCTCTTGAGGTATGCATTTTAGAGCCCATATTTACTGGGCGTATGTTTCTTGTTTTGGTGCATGGTGCTTGGCCCAAAATTTTTAAAACATCGTTCTAAAACATCCTCTATGCAATAGTTAGAAACTGCAGAGTTATAACAGTGGCGCGGACTTAAAGTAGGTCTACTAAAGCTCTTGTGCTGAGAAAACAACAGAGTAGAAAGAAACCATCGAGGTAGGGTTTCGAAACTCCTGGCCACTATCAAACCAAGCACTTCCCCAAAGTGCAGACTTTTATCTGACAAGGAAAAACTCGCACACGGAAAAAAAGGGATTGCGAACCATCTCGACTTATGGAAGTGCACACAAACACGAACAAAAATGTCACGGTCATGGTCTGTGTCTTGGACAAGTTGTAAAGAGGAGAGCTGTGTCATTGTGTGTCCCGATAGAGCGGTTCGCTGAACGAAGTTCCTAATGCCCAGAGTTTTGTCCGTTAGTAACGTAATTATAAAAGGTGCACTGATTCGCAGTCTTTGTTGCAGGAATGAGTAAAGAACTCGACTGTAGTACTGCTAAAGAAAAGGAGGCGGTTTTCAGTGAACTGGCTTCGAGGAATTCTGGAGAGTCTAAATCGTTGTCGTGTTAGATTAACATCCTTCCATGGATATGAGTTGTGCATTAACCACAGGAAAAATTCCCTCAATATAACATCGAAACTATACGACAAAAAAAATTAGCGTCATGTCTCTGATTCTTTTAGCAGATTGACGTAATTTCACCGCTAGTTCCAAGCTTATATTCGTCGTAACTTTTCTCTTAAGGTTTTCATGGGTCACGTCTTCTTCTTCAAGTGCCAGTTTTGAGGACATCAATAGCTAAGCTTTCCTACCTAATTGTAGACTCATTTGTTGTTTCCATTTTAAGAGTTGTTTAGCGTTCTTCAGTGAGTAGACATTTCAAAAGCTTGAAACTTTAATGGAGGCAATTTTTAACATCCAAATTTATCTTATCACAGTACCTATAAACCGAGGTATTTACTGTTTGTTGTCTTCTTTTGAGACTACTTTCACATTCTGTTGGTAGTTTGATCAGACTGCTTTAGTTCGTCCCCTTCGTATTAGGCCTACTTGAAACTTTCAAAAAATTGTGCACTCCCTATACCTGGAACAACTACTACTCTTGATTATTTAGCCATTCGTACCTCTTAACAACGTCTTAAGGCCATGAACTGTGACGTTAGCATCAGTGGACATTTATTCCTGTGATTTCCACAAGCAAGCATTGTGTGTTTATCACGAAGTATTATGCCACTGGAATGAGCTAAGTATCAAGAAAAAAGAACAGTTTCCAATCTCCCTTTTCACCAGGGATTTTCGAAATAGATTTCATATTTACGTCGGTAGAAAAATTTTTACCTTTTGCTTAAGTTCGTGTTGCCTCTTTTCCTATAATATATAATTCATTGCAATGAGCACAGTGGGGCGTGCTTTCTTTCAGTTATGTCTTGTATTCGATTTATGTTATGTTTGTTGATAATGGGGAAAATTTTCTTGCATAGAACTGTAAATGAATTCTGTCAATGAAAAATATGTATAACAAGTAATTTACATAGACGAATATTTGCTAGTCACTTTACGAAATCTACTTCCTCGCGGTAATCACTTTACGAAATTTACTTCAACTACCTTTGCCTGATTTTTACGGGTCAATCTTTCTGGTTGAGAAAAACCAATGTTTTTAAAAACTTCTCACTTGAATTACAGAATTACGAAATATGGATCCTGTTCATTTCTTCGACAATCATTGCGTAAGACGACCATTACAATTGCTATTCACTGAAAAGTTACCCCTCGCCGAGAGTATGTAGTTACCATCTATTAGCGCCGGGTAACCTCAGTAATTATATAATGATGGCATCGATCGAAATGCAGCGTTGTATGGTGACTTATATTCGCCACTGATTTCTAGGAGCGTTCTTACTGTCACGAACGACAAACACGTTTTTCAATTATTGTGTGTCAGTTCCGCGCGCTGAGCGACGGTTTCAGAACCCCCAGAGACATCTAGTGGTGAAGCTATAAACTGAATCCGGCGTTCGAGCAGTGGAAGGGGAGTATGCAGGAGGCGCCCTCCACTGTTTCGCTCGCAGTGCTGTTTCGGCCATGCAGCAAGGTCTCGTAGCTTTCCGCCCATACAAACCAGTATTTTTCCGTGCGAAGCGGTCGTAGGGAGAGTAATCGCTTTCCTTTAACCGCAACGCAAATTCACGAGGACCCAAAACTATTTATTGCCAGAAGCATTTTCCTATGATACATCACATCGACATACACACACACACACACACACACACACACACACACACACCGGTTCCGAACAATGTTTTCGGGAGGTTTTATACTGCGCTACCAGGCGTATGCTTGAACTGCGAGTCCCCTGCCAACATTCCCAATTGGGATTCCCTCTGGCCCACTCGCACACTACTGGAACATTTGACTGGGAAGAACGTCGACTCCTTCATAGGCCGGACCACCAAACAGCTTCCTCTGCTTCTTGGAGTGATGGAAAGAAAATCCCTTGAAACTAGCGCAAAAAAGTCATTAGGTGCAGTCATGGTTCGTACTTAAAAAGACGGGATATCCAGTATATGGGATAAATGCCTTAAGAAGCTTTCCCTATAAAATTTCTGAATATGAAAGGGAGCTTGACACAGTTTATTAAAAATGGAAGAGTCAACAAATGGGAGGCATTTGCCCATATACTATCAGTATTTATATACATAATGAAGTTATGAAGAGCAAAACACGCACGTGTGCATACACTGTGCGACCTTGTGTTTTATGGTGAACACGGTGGCCTAGAGCGCATTGGAAGTTATCCAGGAACTATCGAATATTCTAGTACTGTTGAAGTGCATTGAAATTAACGGAAAAACCAGCTGTGCACTATTTCAGCGAGGCAGAAACCAGTTGACAAAAATTATTACTCGCGGCTATTTCTTGTGGGTCGGCACCAAGAAACAACAAAAAAAAAACTTATTCATTAACAAAATGAACAATGCACGAAAAAGATGCTTACAGAAATTCATGAGCTAAACTCAGCCATGGTTTTTTTTAACCACCTGATGTGTAACACAGTCTTGGTACCACATAATAACATTGGGTACTCCTTGATTTTGCATAACATGACACGTGTGAACAGACTCCACTGAGAAGTGACCTCTCGTAGTTCTGAACAATATTTTTTGGACAGTTTTACCGCATTGGTCTGGGAGCCATCGTCACCTTAGGAATGTACCCTGCAACACAGCGAGGGTGCGTTCTTCGAAGTGAATCGATTTCAACTGCGAAAAAGATTTCCTCTCGCCACCGCCAAATTTCTCTAAACTGGAGTGTATAAATAACAATCTGGATAGAACATTTGTATGCACAATATTTCTCTTCCTTTTTTTAAGGTCCTTGCTTTTAATTAGTAAACATTGTTTATTGTAAGTGGATACTGAGTTGTTACAAAAGTGAAATTAAAATCTTGTAAACTTGACAGTGCATTATGACTGAATAATGGCTGAAGCAAGTTGCTCGCAGTGCACTCAGAATGGAGGGATTGAAGGCATACATTTAATGAGAGTGGATTACAGCTTAGCCGGCCGAGGTGGCCGAGCGGTTCTAGCCGCTACAGTCTGGAACGGCGCGACCGCTGCGGTCGCAGGTTCGAATCCTGCCTCGGGCATGGATGTGTGTGATGTCCTTAGGTTAGTTACGTTTAAGTAGTTCTAAGTTCTAGGGGACTGATGGCCTCAGCAGTTAAGTCCCATAGTACTCACAAGGGAACCTCCCCATCGCCCCCCCCCCCCCCCTCAGATTTAGTCATATGTTGGCACAGTGGATAGACCTTGAAAAACTGAACACACATCAATTGAGAAAACAGGAAGAAGTTGTGTGGAACTATGAAAAAATAAGCAAAATATACAAACTAAGTAGTCTATGTGCAAGATAGGCAACATGAAGGATAATGTCAGCACAGCAGCGCTGTGGTCCTGTGGTTAGTGTGAGGAGCCGAGGAACGAGAGGACCTTAGTTCAAGTCTTCCCTCGAGTAAAAATTTTAATTTTTTATTTTCAGTTCATGTGACAAACTCTTATGTTTCCATCAGTTTTTTGGGAGTGATTATGACATCATCAAGAAAACCTAAATCGGGCAAGGTAGAAGAATCTTTTTACCCATTCGCCAAGTGTACAAGTTAAGGTGGGTCGACAACATATTCCTGTCATGTGACTCACATGCCGTCACCAGTGTCGTATAGAATATATCAGACGTGTTTTCCTGTGGAGGAATCGATTGACCTATGACCTAGCGATCAAATGTTTTCGGTCCCCATTGGAGAGGCACGTCCTTTCGTCTACTAATCGTACGGTTTTGCGGTGCAGTCGCAAAACACAGACACTAAACTTATTACAGTGAACAGAGACGTCAATGAACGAACGACAGATCATAACTTTGCGAAAATAAAGAAAGTAAACTTTTCACTCGAGGGAAGCCTTGAACCAAGGACCCCTCGTTCGACAGCTGCTCACGCTAACCACAGGACCAAGGCGCTCTTTAGCTTGCACTAGCCTTGATGTTGCCTATGTTGCCCATAGACTACTCAGTTTGTATATTTTGCTTATTTTTTCATAGTTCCACACAACTTCTTCCTGTTTTCTCGATTGATGTGTGTTCAGTTTTTCAAGGCCTATCCACTGTGCCAACTTATAACTAAATCTGAGGGGGGTGCGATGGGGAGGTTCCCTTGTCAGAGCCATTTGAACCATTTGAATTTTTGATCACAGCTTAAATTAAATAAATTAAATTGATCCCCTTTATTAAAATGGTGTACAATCTGTGTAAAATTTACAGCACAACTTGATTGAACGAAGAGATCGGTTAATCGCTTGACAGCACACATCCTGAGGCGTCAAGGAATTGTCAGTTTGGTACTGGAAGGAAATTTGGGGCTATAATTGTAGGGGGGACCAAGGGACGAATACAAAAGTGGGTTCAAATGGATGTAGGTTACCGTAGTCAAGCAGATATGTAGAAGCCTGCACAGGATGGGCTAGGATGGAGAGCTACTTCAAACCTGCCTTCTGACTGCAGACAACTGTGTGCTCTTTGTGCTGCTAGATACCATCCTCACGCATGCGCATGCGGTATTGCTTTTAACTAACTATGAAGACTCTGTCGAAATTAATTCTCTATGGTATTTATAATACTGTCTTCAGTGATTCTATATTGTTAGTTGCACTATGGTCTTTGACTTGTCCTCGACTATAAGTCACTAGCTCATAACGAATACGATCAGCAACAACATTTTAGGGAAATATCAATCATTTATTACACCGTTTTCATCAACATTTTGGTCAAAATATAGATTGAGTGTGGGTATATAGCCGTTACAAGTAAACGTAATTAAATTTCACTTCAAAGGCTGGCCTACTGGCAACGATAAGCTTTACCCAGGCTCGCACTTCGCTTGTTTAAAATCGTTCAAATGGCTCTAAGCATTATGGGACTTAACATCTGAGGTCATCAGTCCCCTAGACTTAGAACTACTTACACCTAACTAACCTAAGACATTACACACATCCATGCCCGAGGCAGGATTCGAGCCTGCGACCTTAGCAGCAGCGCGGCTCCGGACTAAAGCACCTAGAACCGCTCGGTCACAGATGTCGGCTCGCTTGTTTAGGGAAAGTACTGAAACAATTAAAATAGGAGATGCTACAGATGGGTAACCCTTATGAAAATAATGTAACTTACATCAAGATTTCTTGATCATACATGAGTGTTTTCTTTAAACGAAGATACAGACGAATTCAGTTAAAGTCACGGGAATGGTAGATAATATGCTGTGTTATGCTGTCAATTTATTCCTTGAATACTCCGGCTTAGCTGGAAACAATTTATTGTAGGGTAAACAGAAGACGATGTGTGGTGTTCCACGCTGAAGCTCCTGCCTGGACAAATCATGGAATCCGGTGCTTTCTTTAAAGAACTCAAAAAGACATCACTACTGTGCAGCTCATATAGATACATCGAATCCCAGTAAGGATCGACCGAGTAGCCACAGATGCATACTCTTTGCTTGCTGATAATCAGCGCCTCTGGCGGACGTGTATTTTTTTTTTTAGTGAGACCATACTCATAGTAGCATCGTTCGCGTGTTTGAAAGGACGGAGCGAGTGCAATAGTTTCAGTCTGTTGGTTCACTCTAAAATGTGAGAGAAGATCCCCAATAAGGAAATCAGGAATCAAATGAAAACTCCCATGTTCATCACCGAACAGATGTAAAAACGGCGTTTAAAATGAGGTGGACTTGTGATGAGATTATGGGATGGACGGCTGGCGAAAAAAGTGCTTTGTTGGCAACTTATATACACGATAAAAAGAGAAAGACGCTATGCAGAATAGAAAAATCAAGTAAAAGAGTCGCAGGTTGGACTGAGACATAAATGTTAAGAAAAAAGTACGATACGTTGCGCCGTTTCCGAATTATAACGCATTGAAGCTAGCCAATCAAGTTGTTCAAGTTTCAGCTAACTAAACAAAGCGCTCGCTAGGTTAACACCGCCTTTGGCAGGTTGCTTGAATGTGAGTGCGCGAAGCCCCCCATTGCCTAGTTTCAGTGCTAAATAACTCGGAAACGGCGCAACGTATCGAATATTTTCTTAACATTTATATGTCAGCACAACCTGCCCTGCAACATTCGTACCAGCGTATCAGACATTTTCTGTCCACCCTATGATGATGAAGTCCCATACTCCGTGACAGAGTGTAGGGGAACGATGCGAGAGACCCGCAGCACCGTACTAGGCAAGGTCCTAGTGGAGGTGGTTTGCCATGGCCTTCCTTCGACCGTAATGGGGATGAATGATGATGATGAAGGCGACACAACAACTCCCAGTCATCTCGTGGCAGGGAAAATCCCTGACTCCGCCGGGAATCGAACCCGGGATCCCGTGCTGGGGTAGCGAGAACGCTACCGCAAGGCCGCGAGCAGCGGACCTATGTACCGTATTTTATCGCACAAGCTCTCCCATCGCATGTTGCCCTCCCCTACGATTTTTCACCATTACAAAATTATTTTATTAATATCTCACATGATTCCCTCTCCTGGTTCGTTCCTACTGGAGCGGCCTTCAAATAACTTGACAATGGACAACAACGGACACAGCAGTACTTGGCATAAAAATATTTCCATTGTCACAAAATGCCATAAATTTGAAAAGTGAAGTTGCAGACGTATTTCCAGGTCAGTTTGTTACAAGTCGTGACAATGTCGAAATATTCAAACAATACGGGAAAATTTCAGTTAAACGTGTTATCTTACGCCGAAACAAACGGATTGAAAGCTGCAGGAACACATTTCTCCGTTGATCCCCCTCCACTAAGGTACTGACGGAGACAAAAGATAAACTATGGCCGCAAAGGTAAGTTCCAAACATTTCCATGGGCCTACGACAGGGAAATATCCCGAAATCGATAATGAATAATCGCTTACGTCAGTGAACTAAGGAATAACGGTTGTGCTGTCTCTTACGAAATGATTGAGAACAAAGCTCGCGAGATGGCTGCCAGTCTCAACATTGACAGGATTTTAAAGCAAGTATTGGTTGGATGATTCGTTTTATGAGGCGGTGAAATCTCAGTCTACTAAGGGGAAGATCTTTGAGGCAGCGTTCACCTCGAGAATACACAGATAAGGTAATCGAGGTCCATCGTTACGTAATACAAGTGCGCCAGTAATATGACTGTTTGCTCCCCCAGTTTGGTTTGACCAGACGCCAGTGTTTTTTGATATCCCGCATAACAACACCGTTGCTCCAACTGGCTCAAAATAAGTCCTTGTAAGGACGACTGAGGAGGAGAAACTAAGATGTACAATGATGTTTTGCATTACAGCAGACGGCAATAAACTTCTACTGCATGCCATCTTTAAAAGGAAGCCATTGTCAAAGGAGACTACTTCACATGGAATTCACTTACGAGTTCTGGAAAAGGGGTGGATGACAGCAGATTTGATGGTGGATTGGTTGTAGAAAGTATGAGGAAGAAGACCAGGTGCATAATTACAAAAGAAGTCCCTTCTTGTTCTAGACAGTTTCCGGGGTCACCTTGCGGAAGCGGTAGAGGAGAAAATGAAACGAGTGACGTCCCATCCTGTCCTCATTTTTTCACGAATTACCCTAAATATAATCTTTACCTACCTAATCCATCGTTTCCGTTCCTTTCTGAATTCCTAGAAGCACCACTCTACAACTCGCATAATTCTCTGCCTACTGTTTCCAAGAAAATTTTTCGAGAAGAAAGGGGGGAATTTCGCGAAAAAATACAAACCAATAAACTGCAGGGACTGATTCCTGACAGGAAAAGGAAGAAAAACGATCCTGTGAACATGTGTCCAGAAATAAAACGATGTGCGTGCAACAATCGTCCCAGAACATGGCACAGAGCTGCAGCGCATTGACTTGACAACAGATGTTCGAAGTGGTATCCATGCGATGCAACCAAAGCGTTCACAAGTCGCATCATGGATTGCCGTATTCTTTCGCACGTTCCAGTCTCTCTCCGAATAGCGTCACAGGAGTCGCGGACACGCTGCTGAGAGGTTTGCACATTAGGAACAGGTTCAGCATACACAACGCCTTTCAGATGCCCCCAGAGGTAAAACTCCAGGGGGCTTAAGTCCGGTGATCTAGCAGGCCATGCAACGGGGCCTACCAGTCCTATCCAACGTCAGGGGCAGATACTGAAGCGTCGGCGAACTGTAATGGGGAAGTGCGGTGATGCTCCGTCATGCAGAAGCCACATAACCTGTCGGGGCGTTGCGGAATAATAACCGGTCCAAGTACGTGGTCGCTAAGAATCCTTGCTCACACACTGGTGCTGATTCGATGCTGATGAGACGCCTCAACCATTCCCCGAGGATTGTCTGTAGTCCCCAGATTCCCAAAGGATTGTCTGTAGTCCCCAGATGACGCTTATATAGATTGATGATGCCAGTTCTGGTAAAGGTTGCTTCGTCGGTAAGAAGGACTGATGACAGAAATCCTGTAATTGCGATGGTGCTAGAGGGAAATCCGCTGCTGATAATAATTGCACTTGTTGTAGGTGGTAGGTTAGTAGCTGTTGTCACACAGGGTACACATAGTTGTACTTTGCCTTACACCACGTTGGCGGGCCAGTTACCTGGAGCTTGTACTAGGGTTCGTCTCAATATCCTGTAGAACCCGGTCCTCCAAATCTGGTGTACACCGCCCCGCACGTTCGTCTGTCTGAAAAACCCATGATCACACAAACGCCCAAAAAGCGCTTAAAATGTTGTGTGATATGGTTGGTGTCTGTAAGGGTACTTGTTTTGGTATAGGCGTGGTGCTTCCCGACCGTTTTCATCTGCCTAGCCGGACACAAACCATTACAGTACGCTGCGCCGATCACACAGCCTGCAGCACACAAGGGAAACATGGCTCGTGGTCAGAGGAACTTTCATTCGTCAGCGTCGTCTACTGTGGCAACGATGAATTTCAGGACATATATTCATAGGACATTTTTTCCTCCATTTCCAGTCAGGAACCCGCCCGTGCAGTTTGGCGGTTTTATTAATGATACTGATGCCATGTTGTTGTTTTTAGGTTGCGTAGTATCTCGAAGTACATGTGGCAAGAGCAACCATTAGTGGCTATTTTACCCTGGGCAACAGGTCAGATGTTGTATGTGGACGTGTGGACGCAAAACGGGTAGTCTGTACAGGCGTAGCCCACTTACTGGTGCAACTACGACCTTACAAAAAGACATTCGATAGTAAGTTATGTGATGTGTTTGTGGGAAGACTGTTCGACGCAGAGAATAAACCACCAACACGCTGATGTGCGTACATATTAATGTACCACATACAAAAAATCTGCACTTACACCCGTTACACCTTATACATCCCAATATGAGCCAAGATAGTCAGTGGCCTCGTCAAAAAATGTTTGGCAGTGTCTATGGAGCCATGATTGTATCCAGGTATGCACCTCTTCGTCCGAAACAAAGCGACGGACTCTAATATCTTTCTTCAGGGCTCCAAAAGTATGAAATCACATGGGGAGAAATCGGGACTGTATGAAGAATGTGTGAGAGTTCCCAGCGAAACTTCTGCAGCCTTTGCAACATTTGGGCTTATGCGGCTACACTCTCAAAATCTAATTATCGTATGAACTGGTGTTTTAAACATAAACTCGAGTATCTTCTTAGACTGTCGGTGTACACGCATTGTGGCTGGACTGTAATGGCAGAAAAGATGATGAACATTGTGGAAAAAAGACTCGCTTCGCAACCTCGTTTGTAATATTGTTTGGCGCGTGCCTGTTGCAGGACCGGCACACGTCAGCGTGGTTCCTGTACGTGTACGGCGGCACGGCGCTGGGGCTGTGGCTGGACATGATCAGCGTCAGCTACGTCGCCGTCGTCACCTTCAGCTTCATCATATTCAACCCAGGTGAGTCCTCCACGCCGCTGGGGCCAACCCTGGTGGACTGCAGTTCGGATTCGTTGAGTAAACAATATAAATGCAGCGTATTGCTCAGTCAATCTCAAAACCATCTAGAGCGTGTTGAACATCATCCTAATGACAGGGAGTGGGAATGGTAAATGAGTTGCTGTAAGACCACTAGGAATCCTACAATCGTCCAAACACTCACTGCTCGTATGTCTTCTTGGATTTTTCTACCTTCTCGCGATTCACAACATCTTTATTGTAAGGGTCTTTTTACTATTTCTTGAATATTTCCGTAGCGGTATCTCGCTGATATCGAAGCTGTATGGAATAGCTACATTAATCTAGTCAGAATCCAGACAGATTCGATGGAAGAGGTTCGTTTGAAAAGCTTTCGACCAACAGACTGATGGTCAGGGGAGGGAGGGAGGAAGAGAGCAAGAGGCATGGAGGGAGCTAGAGAAAGCGAGAGAGAAGAAGAGGAAGAGAAAAAGGGCTGAGGAATAAACTGCGTGTTTCGTAAACACTTTATTCAATCAGCGATATCACGTTACGGAAATGTACAACAAATAATAAACAAAGACCTTTACAATTAAGATGTCGTTAATCGCGAGACGGTAGTTAAATCCGAGAAGACATATTACTTCTTCCTACATACACCTTGCGCGATTACCATGACTGGTAGTGATCGCAGGAATGCCAAGTCACAGGGCCCACTCACAGCAGACCAAATCGCTGATGGCACTGCAGAGTGCATAGGCTTATTATTGTGTTTACTTCAAGCCCTCTCTTATATCGACAAGAGTTGTATAGGCATGAATCTTTTTGCATTACAGTTTAAGTAAAATATTAAAAATAGAAGTGCAGGGATGATCACAAATATATCTATGGTCATTTGGAATAACAATACTGACTAGGACGTCTAATGTTAGCAGTACGCCGGCCGCGGTGGTCTCGCGGCTCTAGGCGCGCAGTCCGGAACCGCGCGACTGCTACGGTCGCAGGTTTGAATCCTGCCTCGGGCATGGATGTGTGTGATGTCCTTAGGTTAGTTAGGTTTAAGTAGTTCTAAGTTCTAGGGGACTGATGACCACAGCTGTTAAGTCCCATAGTGCTCAAAGCCATTTGAACCTTTTTTTTTTTGTTAGCAGTACTTCTACTACTAAACTGGCGTGCAGGCCTTAAGGTTGAAAGTAACTTCGGAGTGATGTGTCATTGTCAAATACCACTGCTCGATGAAACGTGGACCACGCATAGAAAGAAATGGCACAGTGTTGTACAGACGGCAAATGAATGAAATAAATCTAGGGACGAACCGAAATGACACTATTATTATTGAAAGACAATAATTACACTGGTCATCGCAAATTATGGTGGTTCCCTAGATATAACAAAAGGGAGGATATGGCTCTTAATAGGGTGTCTGATCACTACGAACGGCAAAGCATGCTCTGCAACCGCTCCCATACTGGCCACAACATTGGTAAGCAGTTCACGCGGTGGGGCGTTCCATCCCTCTGCGCTGTTCACAACCGATGCTGCATGAAGTTGTTACCCACTGGCCGTTATTCGCCCCCCCCCCCTCACCTTCGTCATAACCACTAGAGTAACAGTCTGCAGTGTCCACCAGGGACCAGATGTCAGTCATTTAGCAGTTAGTCGCATTGCAAAAGCGTGTATCCAGAATAGAACAGGCATTCTGGAGGCCCTTTGACGTGAGATGGTAAAGAGCTCCTTTTGAGACGCCTATTCAAATAAGAGAAACAGCACACTCAGCCTAATGTACAATATACAGTAACTGTCAAATAATTCATCATAGTCGAATCAAAGTTTAAAAGTTAGAACAATGTCGTACACTAAAATACCTCGCACATAGATGGTATGGATACGTTGGTGCCTGACATCAGAAAACTATCAGTTAAATGAAGAGTTAAGGTGCGTTGGATATAAGCTAACTCACCATGACTCTTGACAGCTAAATACCACTGCCATACATAAATTAATAGGGCGATCACAGAGTTATCAGATATACAGCTGAGACGTAGCAACACTTCTTACTGATATTTTCAACACAATTGATCTCAATTACTGTAACATTACTACTTCAGCTGACAGCTTGAAGCAAAAGTACTCTTTCATTCAGGCGTGAAATATTTGCGTACTACAGGCTGTAAATGTACAGCATTAATCTATATTTGACTGAAATATTTACCTGTTGACTTTCGGAATAATTTTTTTGTCAGGTAAGGATTCGGGAACTTTGTAGTCGCATGAGACTATACCAGTTTGGAAGGGCGGTAGTCGCCCGCATTCTGCACTCTTGGTCAACAGCTGACAGTCGAAGAGTAGGTAATGAGACGATGAACGGGTGTGTTGATCGCCATCAAAGTCGTTAAAGTTGGCTGAGAGCAATAGAAAATAATAAATGCGTTTAATCAGGAGCCTTAAGCCAGAGAGGACTTTAGTCCTGATCACATAATGACTGTGACTGCAAGTGAAGCAAGGAAATGTTCTATTTCATCAGCACATTTACAATAAATTACTGACAGTTCTTTGTACTACACTTAATATGGTGCATAACCGTCACGTAGCATAGAGATTCGAAGGCACTAAAATAAGAATTAAAGACATCTGGTTACATTAGAGAGTGGTTGTTGAGAGGATCATCGAATCACCATCACAAATTTTGCTGTCGTTGCTATATAGCTGAGGTGACGAAAGTCATGGAATACCCCCTAATATCGCGTCTGACTTCCTTTTTCCCGGCGTACTGCAGCAACTTGAGATGGCAAAAACTGGTCGTTGGAAGTACCTTGCAGAAAAACTGAGCCAAGCTGCCTCTATAGCGGCCCATAATTGCTTAAGTGTTGCCGGTACAGGAGTTTGAGCACGAACTGACCTCTGGGATGTCGGGCGATCTGAGTGGCCAGATCATTCGCTCGAACTGTCCAGAATGTTCTTCAAACCAACCGCGAACAACTGCGGCCCGGTGACTTGGCGCATTTTCATTCAAATTGTTGTTTAGGAACATGAAGTCCGTGAATGGCTGCGAATGGTCTCCAACAGCCGAACATAACCATTTCTAGTCAATGACAGGTTCAGCTGGACCAGAGGAGCCAGTCGATTCCATGTAAACACAGCCCACATCATTATAGAGCAACCAGCGACTTGCACCAGCTCTTACCAACTGAAATCGGGACTCACCTGACCGCCGGCCGCTGTGGCCGAGCGGTTCTAGGCGCAGGTCGCAAGCTCGAATCCTGCCTCGGGCATGGATGTGTGTGCTGTCCTTAGGTTAGTTAGGTTAAGGTAGTTCTAAGTTCTAGCGGAATGATCTCATAGTGCTCAGAGCCATTTGAACTCATCTGACTAAGCCACGGTTTTCCGGCCGTCTAGGGACCAACCTAATACCAAAGGCACTCGCATTAGTCGTCTGTTGCCATAACCCATTAAAGCCAAATTTCGCTACAGTGTCCTAATGGATACGTTCGTTGTACATCCCACATTGATTTCTGTGGCCACTTCACGCGGGGTTGTTTGTCTGTTAGCACCGACAACTCGACGCAAACGCCACTTCTCTCGATCGTTAAGCGAAGGCTGTCGACCACTGCCTTGTCAGAGCTGAGAGGTAGTGCCTGCAGTTTGGTATTGTCGACACACTCTTGACACTGTGGATGTCAGAATGCTGAATTCCCTAACGATTTCCGAAATGCGGTGTCCCACACGTCTAGGTCGAGCTGCCACTCCGCTTTCAAAGTCACTTAATTCCCGTCTTGCGGCCATAATCAGGTCGGAAACTTTTCACGTGAATCACTTCAGTACAAATGACAGCTCCGCAAACGCAACCGCTTCCCTACTTTTTATATCTTGTTTAAGCACTACTACCGCCATGTGAATACGTGCATATCGCCATCCTATAGCTTTTGTCACCTCACTATATACCAGTGTCAAAGTAATCTTTTTCAGAGAAGGACTTCATTTTATATCTCGTTCTCTGTAAGAAGAAAAGCTAAGAAATTGTATAGGGGCGCCTTCACTAACATAGTTGGTAGAGAGAAGTGTGAGAGTGGGGATGCAAAAGCTCCCGACAGTAGCAGTGACCGAATAGTAGAAGCACGATGGTGGACGCACTAAAGGCTAAGAAATTGTATAGGGGCGCCTTCACTAACATAGTTGGTAGAGAGAAGTGTGAGAGTGGGGATGCAAAAGCTCCCGACAGTAGCAGTGACCGAATAGTAGAAGCGGTTGGTGCAAGAATTAGCACAGCGCCACTGTTTCCTTACTCCGGCAGCTGTTTATTGTTCAAGTTGCTTTATGAGGCCACACTGAATCCTTCTCCCACCACTGCGAAACTAGAACCAGACTTTTCTAAAAGCAACCCATCGACGACAGCCACTGCTTACGGAATGGGACTCTTCGGCCTCTTTTGCTGTACATAGCTTGTGGCTAGGACCACTTTTATTAGAAGTACACCTGATAACTGTAAGGAATTTAATGTAAGTACAGTCGACTCTTGCTAATTCGAGCCACGATAAATCGAATTTCTGTTAAATCCATCATGCTTTTAAGTTCCTTAAAATATCTTCGATAAATATGTTTTGGTATACTCGATGAAACGAAGCGATTGTCATTGGAGATCGCTCCTCAAACACAACTGGAAGTCAGTGCCTGTCTATCATTCGCTAATTCGAATTGTTTTGTCAATTGTTCAGGTAACTATTTCGTCATTCAACTCTTGGTTGTGATTCTTTGTTTTCTGCACAACGGATTACTTACTATAGCACATAAATCAGTTGTAAAAGTGACTTCAAATAATTACAGCTGTTTGACGTACGCAGAAAAGAAGCAGGTTATTGAGTGCGTGGAATGTGGAATGATAAAAGAAGGATGTAGTGAAAAGTTTGAGAATTCTATCATCCTCTCCGTCGTCAATTCTGTAGCAGAAAGATAAGACTACTGAAAACGTATCATAACGAGCGAGGAAACGGACCTGTGAGGTGAATTTCCGCGCCTTCGAGAATGCGTACAGAAATGACTTAGTGTAGAGGGCAAAAATGTTGTGCCAAAAGTTCTAGGCTTCAAGAAAAGGCGAACTCATTCGCTGTGAGTCTGGGTATTGAAGAGTTAGGCACAAGCAGGGTACATATGCAACGCTAACTTTAAGAAAAGGCACGACTTCGTTTTTACGGAGAATTTGGAGAAACGGCGTTTATTGACGACACAGCTTGTTCAGCATGGGAAAATTAAGTTTTTTTTTTGTATTCTCGCAAATTTACACGTGTCTTCCGTTACAAATACAAAAATAAATAAAAAATAAACAAGCAAGTGAAAATGGAATTTCTTTTATTTGAATTCTAGTTGTTACGTTGTGCTTCCCTTTGTAAAGAAATATGCATGTTACTGAAACTACAGTACCCCTTTCTAACTTACATTATTTTCACTTTTTCCTTATTTCAGCATGACCAGTCTAGCTTTCGTAAAATGGAACTCTCAGTAGTTCGCCATTTTTGATAGTGCACTTGAACTTCGAATCATCAAGAGTCCGCTTTCATACATACCTGATAACACATAACAACAATGAGGAAAACATATTGTAACTCTTTTAAATTTTTGAGGGGAAACTAGGTAAAGAACAATACAAATACTGATGTGTACTGGAATGGTACTACGACATTACCTTCTTGTTTCACAGTGCCTTCCCAAAAGTATAAAACAGCAATGCACAGACTGGCAGTGTTGCCTGATGTGGTGCGGTTCAGTTTCTCTCCATGGGAATAGACAATTATGTGTGCACGCTATAATTCTCTACGAGGTCTGTGATGCTTTTGTAAATTGTTTTATTTCCTGGTGTCAGGGGAGTGGCGATATTAGTGCTTCAGTTTGCTTAGAACCATACACACTTGCAGTAATATCATTCACACGAAAATATGTGATTCAGAACACCAACTTTTGTTTAGTCGCACGAACAACTTTTTGAATCTCTAACGTCTACCCGATGGAAGTTTTCGCGATGGTAGTGTCACCGTGATGGACATTAGATATTGTCTACCGCTCGTCCGAACGGCGAACCACGATCTTAGGGATGGAAGAGGCCAGGGGAAGAGGGAGACGTACACATTATAGTGCTGACGGCCTCTTTGCTATCGTGTTTCTTCCCTTTCGTCTTTCCATGTGTTATATACCCTCACCGTAACTTCACGGTCGTGGTCGGCTGAACTGAAATCGGGGATAAGCAAGCGTCATTGAGTGTTGCGTCCTTGGCGAAGAGGTCCACGAAATCAGTTTGGTGGAGGCCTTGGTGAAATCGAATCCAGCAAAAGTTCCCTCTTATTCGCTGCAGATCAGTCAACTTCAACATTATGTTCATAAGATGAATATTGTTGCCTGTCCATACTGCTGAAGTCTAGAAAGTCGACAGTACACTTAACGAATCGGAATGATAAGATAAAGATGTTTTAAAAATTGAAATACAAAATATCAATGTTCCACCATATTCGCTTTATAATTCGTTGTGAACCGGCTTTTGGTTTTCTAGTTCATCATAACACAACTTCAGACTGAACTGACACACCACAAAGCATCAGAGAGAACTTCCAACTGCACAAAGATTGTTGTTTCCAATAGTATGCGACCATTTTACAACTATCTACGGAATATACAGATTGCAATGCGTTACTTTTATATGGTTACAAAACAATAAATATTCTTTACGGATATACTGAATGTTTTAAACTTTAAAGATATGAATGTAAATTCCTTAATCCACTGACTGACATAAGAAGGTTGTACTGAACAATTTATACATGTATCGGTTAAGGTATAGCCGTACATAAATATATTGATAAGCGCGTGGAAATACACACAAAGAAGGTATGGCCATATACTTTTAATCATCGAATGTAATGTAAGATTTAATGTTCACATCTTATTTGCGTCTGTTTCTTTATGCCTTTATATACTTTGAATCTTATAACTTGTAATATAACGTTTATTTGTTGATGCCTTTTTTTCTATTTCAGTGTGTCAGTTTATCAGTGTACAGCTGAGAGAGCGTAACCAATATGGGCATAACTTGTCCAGTAAAATTTTTTCCGTCAGTTAGTCAGTGGGTTTAAGGACTTAATCTGATATATTTAGGGTTAAAACCATTTCATACATTATTAAAAAATATTTCATGTTTGTACGCATGTAAAATTGAAGCATTGCAATGTATGCTTTTTATGTACATTGTCGTAAAATGGTCATATATCCTTGAAAATAACTATATTTGTAGAAATAGAAGCTGTCTCTGATATTGTATGGACTGTCTGTTCAGTCTCAAGTCGATCGATGATGGCCTAGAAAGCCGAAAGACGGTTCACGACGAGGTATAAAACAAGTATTGTGGAATATTAATATTTTGTATTTCAGATTTTAATATGTCTATATTCCTCGGAGTGCAGACGGAATACTCCATAAAGAGTTGTGTGCAGAATTCTCAGCCTGTATCTAACTTGTAACTAGCGGTTTTGTTCGAATAAAGGTAAACACTGTTCCAACATAAGCAGGGTGCGAAATTTAGTGCACAGAGCTACCACGTCTGGTAGTAACAACGGTTCTAAGCCAGCTGGTCAGCGAGTCGAACTTGGACGACAGAGTCGCGTGCCTCTTTCCATGGTAGTGGCTGGAGAGTGCCAACCCATGATCAGGTGTTTTCTATGGCTGAGAGTTCCGGAAAACCTGCTGGTCAGGTCAACAGTCAAACACTGTCTGTATCGAGTTAACCTAGGCCAGTACGGGCAACATGCGGTTGAAAGATAATGCCACAGAGATCTTGAAGCGGCCAAAACCACTGGCCTTAACACGCTTAATTGTAACGCTTGCATTCAAATGCGATTTCCGATTGAGAAACCCATTGCGTAATGTTACCTTACATACTGGTCGTAGATGGCGATACTGCTCCCTCCTATATGTGGCTGCACTGAAATGTTTTTCGTTTGTATATACAAGGTGCGTCTGAAAAGTTCGGTGAATGGTCTCGGAAAAAAAAAGGAAACAAGAGCTACACACGAAATTACCGTTACTGACCATCAAAGTAGTCATCATCAGCTACATCACACAACTGATATCTGTTGTAAAGCGGCTGGAAATTGTTAGGCCGGCCGGTGTGACCGAGCGGTTCTAGGCGCTGCAGTCAGGAACCGCGCGACCGCTACGGTCGCAGGTTCGAATCCTGCCTCGGGCATGGATATGTGTAATGTTCTTAGGTTTAAATAATTCTAAGTTCTAGGGGACTGATGGCCTCCTATGTTAAGTCCCCTAGTGCTCAGAGCCATTTGAATCATTTTTGAAATTGTTAGCAAACGCTCCTTGTGGAACCGCTCGAAGCGCCATGTTAATGTGTTCCTGGATATTCGCATCATTACACGACATGATACCTGGTACTAACAATACAATCCCATGAGCAACTGACATGTTCAATGGCATGCTCATCTTCTCCGCCTCCCTCTGCTAGAAGCTCTGATGGGTCAAGCCCTTGCTGTCGAAAAAGACGATAAACATCGTCTTAACCATTGAAATATCAATTCATTTTCAATAGCGTGATTACCAACGGGAGAAGGGGGGGGGGGGGGAGTGTACTTCACGAAACACAAAATTTGTTAACTATTATTGTCTTGTATTAACAAAACACTGTTTAAAAAGGTACAGATGTATAGCTAGGACCCTGAATCTGAAATAGTAAAATATGACATTCATTGTTAACAGTCACATGTACTTCTAAGACTTGAATTTTTTCGTTACATTTAACTGAAAAATTAAAAACATTTACGGAATCTGGTAGAAGACCTTATTAAGAATTTTTTTTATGTTTTTTTTAAAAATTCCCCTACTAGATTACAGTATTTTCAAAAGGTGGGCATAAAGTACTCCCCCTTGGTATTGGAAGGGTTAAACTTGGACTTTTCTGGGACGCGAGGAGGACTATGAACACCATGTCACTGATCATCGCTATGTCACCAGGCCTCATATCTTGTAATGAAGTGAATATCCAGCAACGCGTGACCACGGTCCTTCGAGCGACTCCACACGAAACGTTTGCTGACAAACTCTCTTGTTTCCTTCACTTTCTGAGAGCAGCTGCTGAACTTTTCAGGCCCACGTTGTACATGAAAGTGTGTAGTACACTTCATGCCAAGTCGACATATGTTGTACGCCGTCTTCATAATGTTGCAATGTTAATGGCCACCAGTGTATTTTAAACTTCTCAGCGAGTATTATTATCGCACATAAGTACAAAATATACACTGAAGCGCCAACGAAACTGGTATAGACAAGCGTATTCAAATACAGAGATGTGTAAACATGCAGAATACGTCGCTGCGATCGGCAACGCCCATATGAGAAAACAAGTATCTGACGTAGTTGTTAGATCAGTTACTGCTGCTACAGTGGCAGGCTATCAAGATTTATGTGAGTTTGAACGTGGTGTTACAGTCGGCCCTCGAGCGATGGGACACAGCATCTATGAGCAAGCGACTAAGTGAGGATATACCCTTGCAACAATATCACGAGTGTACCGTTAATATCAGGAATCCGGTAAAACATCACATCTCCGACATCGCTGCGGCCGGAAAAATATCCTGCAAGAACGGGACCAGTGATGAGTGAAGAGAATCGTTCAACGCGACAGAAGCGCAACCCTTCCGCAAATTGCTGCAGATTTCAGTGCTGGGCCATGAATAATTATCAGCGTGCGAACTATTCAACGAAAAATCATCGATGTGGGCTTATCGGAGCCGAATTGTTCCAATTGTATCGAGCTGATGGACGTGAACGGGTGAAGTTGGAGTGATATGGGACCCATGATGTGTCTAGATACGACTCTGACGGGTGACACGTACGTAAGCATATTGTCTAATCACATTCATCCACTCATGCCCACTGTCCATTTCGACGGACTTGGGCAATTCCCGCAGCACAATGCGACACGTCACACGTCCAGAATTGCTACAGAGTGGCTCCATGAACACTCTTCTGAGGTCAAACACTTCCGCTGGCCACCAAAATCCCCAGACATGGAATTCATTGAGCATAACTGGAATGCCTTGCAACGTGCTGTTCAGAAGAGATCTCCACCCCCAATACTGTTACGGATTTATGGACAGCCCTGCAGAATTCATCGTGTCAGTTCCCTTCGCCCCTACACGATTGAGGCAGATGTACCAGTTTATTTGTCTCTTTAGTGTATATAGTTGCCATGACGTTTCACATTTTATACTGACCCAGCTTCTGACTCGTAACGTGTTTCATATGAAACAAATAAGCAAAACAACAGTAAAAAAGATATCTAGAGGTATAAGCAAGCGCACGGTACTGTGTGCCCATCGGCGGAATTATAGCAGATAACGAATCGCTGATGGTGTATACGACCTACTTGTATATATTTCTTATCACCTTCACTGGTTACAGATGATGCGAAAACACAGTCGCCACAAGGAAGAAACTTATCAGGGCTTGCCTCAAGGACAGCATCTGTAGCCGAGTCGTGCTCTACCTACAAATCCGTGACTCATGCTGTACCGTTTCGTGTCGTCCATTGTTTTATCTCGGTTACGTTGAGAGCTTGCCTCGTGGTGGGAGGAGCGGCCTGCACGAGGAACACGAACTACCGTAGTACTGCTTATCACGACCTACTTTCCCTCACGCGACTGCTTATTGTGTGCTTCGTTGTCTACTCTTTCCCGTTCATCGTCTGTGGAGCGATAGCTTAATTTTTTAAAGCAGACATTTTGTCACATTATATTGGAGTAGGAATTAAAATCCATGAAGAAGAAATAAAAGCTTTGAGATTTGCCGACTACATTGTAATCCTGTCGGAGACGGCAAAGGGCCTGGAACAGCAGTTGAACGGAATGGGCAGTGTCTTGAAAGGAGGTTCAAATGGTTCAAATGGCTCTGAGCACTATGGGACTTAACATCTGTGATCATCAGTCACCTAGAACTTAGAATTACTTAAACCTAACTAACCTAAGGACATCACACACATCCATGCCCGAGACAGGATTCGAACCTGAGACCGTAGCGGTCACGCGGTTCCAAACTGAAGCGCCTAGAACCGCACGGCCACACCGGCTGGCCTCTTGAAAGGAGGATATAAGATGAACATCAACAAAAGCCATACGAGGATAACGGAATGCAGTCGAATTAAATCAGGTGATACTGAGTGAATTAAATTAGGAAATGACACACTTAGAGTAGAAAACGAGTTTTGCTATCTGAGAAGCCAAATAACTGACGATAGTCGAGGTAGGGAGGGCATAAAATGTAGACTGGCTATGGCAAGGAAAGCCCTCCTGAAGAAGAGAAATTTGTTAATCTCTAGTATAGATTTAAGTGTCCGGAAGTCCTTCCTGAAAGTATTTGTATGGAGTGTAGTCATGTATGGAAGTGAAACATGCACGATAGTTCAGACAAGAAGAGAATAGAAGCTTTCGAAACGTGGTGCTACAGAAGATTCAATCTACATCTACATCCATACTCCGCAAGCCACCTGACGGTGAGTGGCGGAGGGTACCTTGAGTACCTCTATCAGTTCTCCCTTCTATTCCAGTCTCGTATTGTTCGTGGAAAGAAGGATTGTCAGTATGCTTCTGTGTGGGCTCTAATCTCTCTGATTTTATCCTCCTGGTCTCTTCGCGAGATATGCGTAGGAGGGAGCAATATACTGCTAGACTCCTCGGTGAAGGTATGTTCTCGAAACTTCAGCAAAAGCCCGTCCCGAGCTACTGAGCGTCTCTCCTGCAGAGTCACTGGAGTTTATCTATCATCTCCGTAACGCTTTCGCGATTACTAAATGATCCTGTAACGAAGCGCGCTGCTCTCCGTTGGATCTTCTCTATCTCTTCTATCAACCCTATCTGGTACGGATCCCACACTGCTGAGCAGTATTCAAGCAGTGGGCGAACAAGCGTACTGTAACCTACTTCCTTTGTTTTCGGATTGCATTTCCTTAGGATTCTTCCAATGAATCTCAGTCTGGCATCTGCTTTACCAACGATCAACTTGATATAATCATTCCATTTTAAATCACTCCTAATGCGCACTCATTGTGTGTCATGGCGGCTGCAGTGTAACACGTGCCCACTCACAAAACAAAAACTTTTGCAAACTCCTTCTCAGTTGCCCCTGTCCGCCTCTGGAACAAACTGCCCCTTACCTTGCGCAAAATTCGATCTCCTGCTGCTTTTAAGAAGAAGTTGAAGCATTTCCTACTATCATCCTCACAAAGTTCTCCGCAAAATTAATGTACAAGTACAATCCCCTCATCTGTCAAATAGCAAAGCTAGCGTCTCCTATCTTGCTCCTGAGATGCCTTCCTCTTCATCTTTCTCTATTAGCCACGCAATCTTCTTTTCCTTTATATTTCCTTAATTATGTTTCATCATGTCTCTATTCTTCTCCTCCCTTCACCATGAGTCTCCCTCATACTCCCTGCTGCCGGCACTCCTATCTAAAATCTGTCTCTTCAATAATGTCTAATTATAACAGTACTTGTGACCTAAGAATATAAACTCTATATGTATGTATTTTTCCAGGTGTACCTTTCAAATTGTTTATTTCACTTTTTGTACTAGATGTAGTTTAACATGCCTACTAAAACATATGAATGTAAAATAAGTAGAATGCCTGGTTAGATGTAAGAGAGGGCCTGATGGCCCTAATCTTGCCAGGTTAAATAAATAAATAAATAAATAAATAAATACTCCCAGATAATTTATGGAAGTAACTGCTTCCAGTTGCTGACCTGCTATATTGTAGCTAAATGATAAGGGATCTATCTTTCTATGTATTCGCAGCACATTACACTTGTCTACATTGATATTCAATTGCCATTCCCTGCACCATGCGTCAATTCGCTGCAGATCCTCCTGCATTTCAGTACAATTTTCCAATGTTACAACCTCTTGATATACCACAGCATCATCCGCAAAAAGCCTCAGTGAACTTCCGATGTCATCCACAAGGTAATTTATGTATATTGTGAATAGCAACGGTCCTACGACACTCCCCTACGGCACACCTGAAATCACTCTTACTTCGGAAGACTTCTCTCCATTGAGAATGACATGCTGCGTTCTGTTATCTAGGAACTCTTCAATCCAATCACATAATTGGTCTGATAGTCCATATGCTCTTACTTTGTTCATTAAACGACTGTGGGGAACTGTATCGAACGCCTTTCGGAAGTCAAGAAACACGGCATCTACCTGTGAACCCGTGTCTATGGCCCTCTGAGTCTCGTGGACGAATAGCGCGAGCTGGGTTTCACACGACCGTCTTTTTCGAAACCCATGCTGACTCCCACAGAGTAGATTTCTAGTCTCCAGAAAAGTCATTATACTCGAACATAATACGTGTTCCAAAATTCTACAACTGATCGATGTTAGAGATATAGGTCTATAGTTCTGCACATCTGTTCGACGTCCCTTCTTGAAAACGGGGATGGCCTGTGCCCTTTTCCAATCCTTTGGAACGCTACGCTCTTCTAGAGACCTACGGTACACCGCTGCAAGAAGGGGGGCAAGTTCCTTCGCGTACTCTGTGTAAAATCGAACTGGTATCCCATCAGGTCCAGCGACCTTTCCTCTTTTGAGCGATTTTAATTGTTTCTCTATCCCTCTGTCGTCTATTTCGATATCTACTATTTTGTCATCTGTGCGACAACCTAGAGAAGGAACTACAGTGCAGTCTTCCTCTGTGAAACAGCTTTGGAAAAAGACATTTAGTATTTCGGCCTTTAGTCTGTCATCCTCTGTTTCAGTACCATTTTGGTCACAGAGTGTCTGGACATTTTGTTTTGATCCACCTACCGCTTTGACATATGACCAAAATTTCTTATGATTTTCTGCCAAGTCAGTACATAGAACTTTACTTTCGAATTCATTGAACGCCTCTCGCATAGCCTTCCTCACACTACATTTCGCTTCGCGTAATTTTTGTTTGTCTGCAAGGCTTTGGCTATGTTTATGTTTGCTGTGAAGTTCCCTTTGCTTCCGCAGCAGTTTTCTAACTCGGTTGTTGTACCACGGTGGCTCTTTTCCATCTCTTACGATCTTGCTTGGCACATACTCATCTAACGCATATTGTACGATGGTTTTGAACTTTGTCAACTGATCCTCAACACTATCTGTACTTGAGACAAAACTTTTGTGTTGAGCTGTCAGGTACTTTGTAATCTGCTTTTTGTCACTTTCGCTAAACAGAAAAATCTTCCTACCTTTTTTAATATTTCTATTTACTGCTGAAATCATCGATGCAGTAACCGCTTTATGATCGCTGATTCCCTGTTCTGCGTTAACTGTTTCAAATAGTTCGGGTCTGTTTGTCACCAGAAGGTCTAATATGTTATCGCCACGAGTCGCTTCTCTGAATGCTGAAGATTAGATAAGTACATCAAGTAAATAATGAGGAAGTACTGAACAGAACTGGGGAGAAGAGGAATTTCTGGCACAACTTGCCTAGAAGAAGGAATCGGTTGATAGGACACGCTCTAAAATGGTTCAAATGGCTCTGAGCACTATGGGACTCAACATCTGAGGTCATCAGTCCCCTAGACTTAGAACTACTTAAACCTAACTAACCTAAGGACATAATACACATCCATACCCGAGGCAGGATTTGAACCTGCGACCGTAACGGTCGCGCGGTTCCAGACTGAAGCGCCTAGAACCGCTCGGCCACAGCGGCCGGCCAGACACGCTCTGAGGCAACAAGGGATCACCAGTTTAGTACTGGAGGGTAAAAATCGTAGAGGGAGACCAAGAGATGAATACACTAAGCAGATTCAGAAGGATGTAGGCTGCAGAGGAGGCTTGCACTGGATAGGGAAGCATGGAGAGCTGCATCAACCAGTTTCTGGACTGAAGACAACAGCCGCGCGGGATTAGCCGAGCGGTCTCAGGCGCTGCAGTCATGGACTGTGCGGCTGATCCCGTTTGAGGTTCGAGTCCTCCCTCGGGCATGGGTGTGTGTGTTTGCCCTTAGGATAATTTAGGTTAAGTAGTGTGTGGTCTTAGGGACTGATGACCTTAGCAGTTAAGTCACATAGGATTTCACACACACACTGAAGGCAAAAACAACAAATTGTAACAAATAAAAACTATACTTATTCGTCAACAGGGAGTGTCCGCGTTAGTTATTTACCCAAAACTGTTCAAATTCAGTCTCTAGATCGCTTTACTCTATTGATCTGAAAATGGGCTGCTGGCCCGAAACCTGTCATGTGAAAATAAAGAAAAGCAGTATGGAGACTGAATTTGGACAGTTTTAGCTGCATTTTTGGCTTTAGGAGCCTTAATATTTAGCCCCAAGATAAGTTTCTTAGTTAAGTTGAGGCTGCTTTAGCTATTGTGTGGCGTAAGTGGAGTGAGGCCCAGACAAACAGGTGGTACAGAGGGTGCCGATTCCGTGAGAAATTGCGCTAGTTTAGTACTCGGATAATCTGACTGGCCGCCACAACAGGGGATTTAAGGATTACCCTTGGGCCTTATTAATATTTTTAAATATATCACTCACATTTGACATTCGTACTAGCTATGCTCTCAATAGTAATTAGGCTGTAATCCAAACACTTCAGATTTCAATTTAATAACCAGTTAAGCTCGATAAGCAGAGGAAGCACTTCATGCGTCTCCGCTTTCCGTCAAAAAATGCGTTAAGAGCGAAGTGATTCGGACTGACATATCAGTCGTTAAGTAGGGGCCGTACGGTACAGTTCGTTGTAGGGGCCGCACGATTAAGATGTGAGCTGCGTGCCGTATATGATGACCTCAGAAATAGCGACTCTGCGAGTAATGCACAGAAGAACAGAGTACTAAACGCGTAAATTGGTCTGCGTCTATGTTTTGTGTAATGCATTTAACGCGTGTTACGCAAGACTTTGTAGGCATGCGTTTGCGAAATATTTTGTTACCACAATGAATTTTTCATTTTGAAGCAGACTGTGTGCTGATATAAAACTTCCGGACAGATTAAAACTTAGATTTTCATCTTGTTAGCAGTTTGTGGCTTTATGTGCTCCGTAGTTATAAATGAACAACAGGCCATTGGCATCTCTGTTGACTATGGACACTTATTTTTATAGCCTAAAGAGCCTTAGACAACTTACCTATATTTCACAGCCTCACAACAATGGATTCGCGACCTGAGCCCTACTTTTGAACAGGGACAAGGACATCTTCAACAAATATCACATGGATGTAGAATGACAGAATCTCCGTCCTCTGCTTTTTTGCGGCAGAGTACAAATACGCCCACGCGTGTCCTGCATTCTCAGTACAAATGGGAACAGTTACATGCTATATGTGGAAACACAGAAAAGGTAATGAATACACAGAGCGCATGTTGCGCTGGACACTGACAGTAGTAGCATCCACCTGCAAAGTGTTCACTCGTTGCGTGATTCTCATACATCGCCCTTCAGAATCGCTTATGACATACACCCTCGGCGGTTACATGTTTCGTCCATTGTCTTCTCGGGAATCCACGTACTTGGTTCTTGGCTTTTGTCTACTAGCTCAGTCTGGAGATATTGTCTCTAGCTTTTCATACACTGAGCGGTCAAACGTCATGGCATGGGAGAGCATTGGATACTATGTCAGTCGTAAGCTTCTGAAGCCTGTGAGCTGCATTTGTCTGCGTACAGTTCTGATGCTAACGAGTTTCTGATGCCACCACGCACTCAAATTGGCGGCGATGTGATTCACAGTAGCAGCCGATCGCCACGTATGACTCTGCGGAGGTGACGTCACGTCCTTTCGTCAAACGCTTGCGGTCGCCCTGTGAGGCAGTTTACGTATGTGGAAACATTTTATCTGCCATGTTGCACACTACCCTGGGCACTGTAGATTACGGAAACCCGAACTGTTGTGTAATCTCCGATACGTTATAACCCACGCATCTTGCACCGATTGTCATTCCACGTCAGAAGTTGTTAACTCGCGACATCCTGTCACTTTCACTACACACCTTCCTACAACAAGATGTTCAGGTACCGTGTCTGCACTCGCACTGACTGTTATTCGGGCGTCATACACGGCACATCTCCAAAACACACAACTCTTCCAGTGGCTTTTAGCCAATCATTTTGTTATAAGGAGTGGTACGAAAGGTCGTAACAAACAAACGGGTTGAAATTTGCATATTCCGCTTTGGGATAACGCAGTGAGACAGCTAGGAGTGCAAATGTTGTGTCCAGGGAGGTTGTGCGCACGTGCAGGTACATGCCGCAGGAGAGAAGCAAACAGTTGTGTGTTCCGTCCATGTGACGCGCCAGTGGGTTTCCACTTCGTTCTACAGGTCGTCATTGAGTGAGGTTGGTGTAACACTGATCTTTAAAGTTACTTGATCTACTGTACTCCGTTCGCACAAGTCTCACTCACTTACACTAATGAGACAAACTTTACGACCAACTGTCCAACAGCTTGTTGGTCCGCCTTTGCTACACAATATGGCAGGGGTTCAGAGTGGCATAGTGTGGCATGGGTTCGACACGTGCTTGATAGGTCTCTGGCGGTTTATGGGACTAGGTCCTTACGCACAGGTCACGCAACTCCCATAAATCATCGGCTAGTGGTGTTCCGCCATCAGGAGAATTTGGTGCCCAAGGCTTTAACGCAAGTCCACTGTCATGCTTCTCAAGTCGGTATATAATGATTCTGCCCTATTGACATGGACAGTTGTGCGCTGGAACATGGCGTCACTGTCAACGAAGACATCAGGCCTGAGGAGATGCAGATGGTCCACAATAAAGTTCATGTGGTCCACAACTGTCACGATGCCTTCGATTGCTACGAGAGGGTACGTAGAAGCCTAGGTTAGTGTCCCCCTCAGCGCAGTACTGTTCCTGTGGTCTGCCTCCATGACGTGGTGCAAGTATAGAGCAGCTGCTCGTCCTTATGATCGTGTATCTGGATTCGATCATCGAGTTAGAAACGTGGTTCATCCGTCCAGGCGACACGGTTCTACTGATCCACAGTCCACTCTTATAACCCCGCGTCCACTGCTCACGTAACTGACGATCGTTGGGTTAACATGGGATCACGTAGGAATCGTCATATACAGAGCCCATGTTCAACGATGTACGCTGGACGGTGTGCTCCGAAACACTTAAGTCTGCATCAGGGCTATTTCATTTCAAATCGCATGAAAAATGAGAAAATTGACCTTGCACTTTTTTAAATCATTACTAATTTTCATATGTGTGAAAAAAAAGTAAACATCTTTCATGACGTCATCTCTTAAATGTTTTCTAGGTTAGAGGCAAAATTCAGCAAATTTTGCGTAACTTTCTGACCACGACAATTTGTCTGCCGTGTGAATCAAATACCTACAATTTGGTTCAGTGTAAGACGATTCATTCTGAAACTGAATATCTGTTCTTGATGTAGTATATAACAATAACTTAACAACAATTAATAAATTTTTGAAACCCTTTTATTCATGTAGTAAGCATAAACACCGTTTTCATAAAGATTAACCTCCCCTGCAACAACCTTAAAAACTTCCTACACTCTTTCTGAACACCCTGTGTACTTCCCGTACTACGTCACATGTACGCAACGTCAGAAGTCTCGCATTGAGAAGGGATGTATAAAGTTTTGGCTCATCAGTGTATTTCTGATGCGCTGGTCTATACAGCCTCCAAGTTTGGAAACATTCAGGCCTCTATTTTTGGTTGACACTATTTTTGCAGAGCTTCAACGTAAATAACTACGAGTATCTTTCCTGAGGTAAGGCGCCCTCTATGCGACTTGCATCACATTGGAAGTTAACCTCTCCAAACCATGACAAGTATATCTGGTACAGTGACGTCACTTAATATAGTTACGTGCTTACCCAATCTTGGTAACTTCACAGTACGTGGTAGGAGGAAGGGAGTGGACGGGGGGAGTATAACATCTGGTTTTAACAAAAAACCGCTAGAAGTAATCACACACACCAAGGTTCGACTAAAGAGGTGGCAAAATGCACAAATGCGGCTGATACCCGACCAATACATCGGCCAAGTTAGAAAGTGTACGCAGTCAAATTTCTAGGTTAAAAATTCAAACCGTGTTCTTTCATTTGGGGTCAGATGATGCTTCTGTGTGTTTGCTGCAGCTGTTGCCGTCCCCCGCATCTCAGTGGCCAGTCTTGTCAGTCTTCCCAATCACCCGGTAGAAGTCCTCGGGCTTCGATAGCTTCCTGAACTTCCCTACGCCAGTTCCGTCCACCTCATCCTCATTTATTTCCTTCTAGAGGTGTCGGTTTAGTCATCCTCTTGGGCCGTCAGTTCCATAGACATGATCTTAAAGTTCACAAACCATGTGATCTGTTTTATTTCCGTTGTCTCTGCAGCATTAATTAGAATCTCCAGTCGCTCTTGTTTCTTGGTTTATTATTCGATTCATTATTGTTACTTCAAAATACCGCATATAGTTCTTACAATTTTGAATTATCCGTCTCTTAGTGTTTATAGTTATATATTTACTCCACAGCAAGTAATATAGTTACTCAGATTCTTGATCGTTTTCATGTGAGTTCATGGGTAGCATTTTTGCTAGTATCTGTATTCGTCGATAGTACTGCTTGTGCCTGGGCCTATACGTGGCGCGTTGGAGATATGTTGCCATACACATTAACCAATATTCATTTCGTGCGATTCTTAGCATGATGTTTCCCTTCTATATTCTGAATCTGTTTCTTTTTTCTTTGTTGATAAGACATGACTTTTTTGGTGATAAGCGACCTACATCATAGTTCAATGTATATATGCAGGATGTTCCAAAGTGCTTGTGACAAACGTCAAGCGGTGATACATCACGTATATATATATATATATATATATATATATATATATATATATATATGTGTGTGTGTGAGAGAGAGAGAGAGAGAGAGAGAGAGAGAGAGAGAGATAGTGTGTTAGACTGTTATCTCTACCAGCCTTTGCTGTATAAAAATATTTCACCAAAATTTACATACTCCATGTTCTTTCACCGCAAAATTATACCTTTTTTACTACGTTTTATCGTGGTGCTGATAAAGTGAATGTGAATGCTAAGAAAAAGGCATCAATCAAAACTGGCCCTTCTGGAGACATTTCACTTTCTTAAGTTGGAATCTAGCGAGTACTGTGTATCGATGATCGATGTTCGTTTTTATGTTTCTTTTTACTTTAAGTACACACACTAAAGCGCCAAAGAAACTGGTATAGGCATGCGTACTCAAATACAGCGATATGTAGACAGGCAGAATACGGCGCTGCGATCGGCAACAGATATATAAGACAACAAATGTTTGGCGCAGTTGTAAATCGGTTTCTGCTGCTACAATGACAGGTTATCAAGATTTAAGTGAGTTTGAACGTGTTGCTATAGTCGGCGCTCAAGCGATGGGACGAAGCATCTCCGAGCTATCGATGAAGTAGGGATTTTCCCGTACGATCATTTCACGAGTGTACAGTGAATATCAGCAATCCGATAAAACATCAAATCTCCGACATCGCTGCCGCCGGAAACGATCCTGCAAGAATGGGACCAACGACGACTGAAGAGAATCGTTCAGTGTGACAGGAGAGCAACCCTTCCGCAAATTGCTGCGAATTTCAATGCTGGACCATCAACAAGTGTCAGCGTGCGAACCATTCAACTAAACATAATCAATGTGGGCTTCCTGAGCCTAAGGCCCACTCGTGTATCCCTGATGACTCCACGACACAAAACATTACGCCTCGTCTGGGCCTGTCAACACAGACACTGAGCTGTTGATGACTGTAAACATGTTGCTGGTCGGATGAGTCTCGTTTCAAATTCAATCGAATGGATGGACTTGTACAGGTATGGAGGCAACCACATGAATCCAGGGACCCTGCATGTCAGCAGGGGCCTGTTCAAGCTGGTGGAGGCTCTGTAATGGTGTGAGGCGTGTACAGTTGGAGTGATATTGGACCCATGATACGTCTAGATACTACTCTGACAGGTGACACGTAGGTAAGAATCCTGTCTGATCACCTTCATCCATTCATGTCCATTATGCATTCCGACGGACTGGGGCAATTCCAGCAGGACAACGCGACACTCCATACGTCCAGAATTCCTACAGATTGGCTCCAGGAATACTTTTCTGAGTTTAAACACTTCCGCAGGCCACGAAACTCCGCAGACGTGAACATTATTGAGCATATCTGGGCTGCTCTGCAACATGCTGTTCAGAAGAGATCTCCACCCCCTGGTACTCTGACGGATTTATGGACAGTCCTGCAGGATTCATAGTGTCGTTTCCCTTCAGCACTACTTCAGACACTACTCGAGTCCAATCCACGTCGTGTTGCGGCACTTCTGCGTGCTCGCGGAGGCCCTACTCTATATTAGGCAGATGTACCAATTTCTTTGGATCTTATGGTAGCGGAGTCATTTTCATGTCATTTTGGTGGCTGCTGTTGACACGGTGCGTACTGCGCAGGTTCCAAGGGTTCGAGCGTGGGCCTGGCCATCACGCAATCGCTGTTCGTGACGGACATGCTGCAGTACGGCATCCTGCAGCTGAACGAGTCCGTAAGCCAGGCTACGTCCGTGGAGCGCGTGCTCGAGTACACCAGGCTCGACATGGAGCCCGCCCTCGAGTCCGAACCAGGTAAGCCTCACAGTTCTCGCCTGGGTACTTCGCCACCGCAGTGGTCGATCTGGGGTAACATAACTCAAATAGGAAAAATAAAGGTATCAAACAGATTAGAGAAAAATTATATTTTAATGATCACTTCTCCCTGATAGTGGCAAAAATTAAACACTAATGCTCTTATGAGTGCCCGTTGTCTTCCACCATAAATGCTAACTAGCATAAAGACATGTTGGGCATAAAAATACATAATTTCGAAACTAGAAGTATCAATCAAAACTGACGTTTCGATCACCTTTGCAGTGGTCCTCTTCATATAGACTAAACTGTTTAATCTCTCAGAAGACGATCACTAGAAAGATGGTCGAAACGTCGGTTTTGATAGTTGCTGTTAGTTACAAAAAGACGCGCCAGATGTTTAAAAGAATTGTAATCAGTAGTTCTCTTACTACATTTGGTACACAGATATCTTACAAAACGCACTTACAACGCACCGAATCAGATGTTAGTTTCTAAGCTAGCTCAGCGTGTTGGGTCACAGAGTTATGTGCCCTCCGTAATATAAAAACTGAGTGAATGGATCAACGATGAACTTGAATGGATGTGATAGGACGTCCACTCCGAACAAATGCAACGAACAATGATCAAAATGAAATAATAGAAACGTAAATAAAAAAGAAATTGAAGCAATTATTATGTCACTGAAGTGTAATGACACATATAGCTTTTTCATGGGTAAAATACATTTTGCACTTATCTGTAAAATGAAAGATTAAGATTTTTGTGTTCCCTCAATCTCAATATTACACTTTCAGAAAAGAAAGAATTGACCAATTTTGGAAATTAGTGAGGCGACACTTGATCAGCGTAGCCTCATTTTGCCAAATTAATCTTCGGCAGTTAACTCCAGGTCTGAGTCCGTTCAGGGACTTCCAACTTGTCAATTTTGATCATAGCCAGGAGGTACAGTTTCTGAAACTCTTTACCAGCCAGGTGGAAGATAGATCTTTGTCCTCCGTAGTTGCAATCTAGTTTTTTGAAAAGTGGCTGTAAGTGTCGTCGATATATTAAAGAAACTCTTCCTTGATTTCAGTCGTTGCAGGTGCGGTTCGTGCCCATTCAGAGAACGCAGTCTCTATCGCTCCATTTCCTTTCTTTCCTCATAATGTACGAGGTCTGTTCAAAAATTTCCGTAACTTTGTCACAAAATTTTTCTTGGCTTACCTTTTACTTATCGTACATGGTCTCCTTCGAAATACCCTCCTACACAATTGGTACACCGCTCCCAGCGGGGCTTCCACTTCTGGAAGCAGTCCGGTACGCCTCTTGCTGGATCGCACGAAGCACCGTTTGGGAATATTCTTTTATCTCGTCTATCGTTACATATCTTCGTCCTTTCAACGGGGTTTTCAATTTTGGGAATAAAAAAATGTCCGCAGGGGCCAGGTCTGAAGAGTACGGAGGATGAGGCAGCACAGTGGTTTCGTTTTTTGTGCAGCAGTCACGCACCAACAGGGATGAATGTGCGGGTGCGTTATTGTGATGCAAGAGCCATGAATTGTCTCGCCACATTTCAGACAGTTTTCTTCTCACATTTTCTCACGGGCGCCGCAACGCGTCCCAACACTACCATCGATTGACAGTTTGTCCCCGTGGCGCGAATTCATGATGAAATAATGCTTCAAAGTCAAAGAACCCTATCAGCATGGCTTCGACATTTGACCTGCCTGGCGAGCTTTTTTTGTCTTGGAGAACATTTTCCAGTCCATTGTCAAGATTAGGCCTTGGTCCCAACATCATAACCGTAGACCCATGTCTTATCACTAGTTATGATTCTCTTAAGGAACATCTCGTTCTCATTTGCGCGATCCAAAAGCTCTTCACAGATTGTTAGGCGAAGATCGTTCTGGTCTTGACTCACGAGCTGAGTGACGAACTTGGCGGCAACACGATGCATCTCAAGATGCTGTGTGAGGATTTCGTGAGATGACCGAACTGAAATGTTACATTCTTTTGCAATCTCTCTGACAGTCACCCTTCAATTGTCGCGCACAGTTTCGCTTACGTTCCCGAGAAGAGCGTCAACGGTAGACGTTGAAGGGCGTCCTGAACGAGGCTCAGTTTTAACATCTGTCCGGCTACTTTTAAACCGTGTGAAGCACTCGTGTGATAGAGAACGGCTTCAGCACTCAACACCGTAGGCTTCCTGCATTATATGGTGTGCCTGTATAAAGGTTTTCTCGAGTTTCCCGCAAAGTTTAATGCAGACGCGTTGCTCCTCAACTTTGCCATCTCGAAATTCGAAAATTGTGCGACACAACGTTCTAGTCAATACAGCGCCGACATGCAACAATGAAACTTCCGGCAGTGGTAATATCTCTTTATATTCTATTAATTATCCTTGCACAGTTCTATGAGTGAATTATGTTTCCTACTTGACCATCTATATACTCGCAGAATCGATGCGCAAAGTAGGACAGTACTATTACTAGTCCATGAGCGCATAATTACTATTTGTAATGTTCTCTCTGGTGTGTTGAGAGGACTTCTAGGATCTTCTCCGTGCCAAATAGCCGCATTGAATAATTGTGATTTCCTTTCAAGATTACTGGGAGAAAGAGATTGAAAATATATTGTATGCTACTCAAGAAAATACTGAGCATTTACATCAAAGGTGTGTAAGCAATTTCATTATATATGTATTCTCTAATTGGAAATTTGCACGGAGGTGTTGTTTCGTTGGTAATCAGAAGGGAACTTCCGATGAATTGGAAACGAACCTGCAATTATTAGATCCAGGAGCTCCATTATTTCATCTGATAATTAAACTCTATCAAAGCAAACTTTCCGCTTGATCTGAGGTTTCCCGACTGGCTACGCAACACAAGAAAACCAAGACATTTTATTTACATAGGGTTGTAGATCGCTTCGAATCATCGAGACTGCGGACAAGGAGAGTCATCGTCCGATTCTGATTAAACAAGTAAAACTTAATTATAACTTTCTTGAGCGACTGTGATGGCTGTGATATGGCTGCTTACGAATGAGGTCATTAATAAAATACTAATAACTAACTTTCCTGTCGGCCGCTGTGGCCGAACGGTTCTAGGCGCTTCAGTCCGGAACCGCGCTGCTTCTATGGTCGCAGGTTCGAATCCTGCCTCGGGCATGAATGTGTGTGATGTCCTTAGGTTAGGTAGGTTTAAGTAATTCTAAGTCTAGGGGGCTGATGACCTCAGATGTTAAGTCCCATAGTGCTTAGAGCCATTTGCACCCTTTTTGCACTAACTTTCATCCTCACCAGTAACCAGTATAGACACAATATTAATAAAAATTATACAGTTACACATTAGACATCGGCATGCCATCATGCCACTGGCACCCAATTACGAAGGTTCCGGAATTTTTTTAACAGACCTAGTATGTTATAATTGATAAGTGATCGTTAACGAGCTGTTTTTAAACAGTTGATGGAACAATCGCTATTGCAGTAGTGCCTAAGCTTCCAGATTACAAGAAATGTGAGCCTGAGGTGTTGCTGGGGTTGGGAACACGCCCAGTGGTGAGACGTGGTGTGGCGTGGTGTGTTACAGGCAAGAAGCCGCCCAAGGGTTGGCCCAGCTCCGGCGCCGTCGTCTTCCAGGACGTGACGCTGCGGTACGGCGCAGACGTCCCGCCCGTCCTCAAGGCGGTCAACTTCTCCATAGCGCCCACGCACAAGGTGAGCTCCAGCGTTCAGTCGCGGCACTCGCTGCGCACTGCGACAGCGGCGTCCCGAGGGGCCGGCCTGCTCCACTGCTGAACACGATATCGAGTGAATGCGAATAGTGTCGCTTGTATTAGACGATATTCTTGAATAAAGCATTCTCGCGTTTCTCGCACTTCAATTCGGGTAAAATCTCAAGCTTTCGACAATTTCCACCATCGGCGTCGTCTGGAGAAACTGTCAGTCGTGCTGGTCTCATAGAGCCCGTAAAAAGTTCATGTACAGTATTTTGAGACAAATTTTATAAGACTTTGTTTTTTGATTGAATCCACCTTGAGTAAACACAATTCTTTCTATTTTTACTCAGGCATGTTTCACTGAAGTTGCGGGCAAGATCTAATGCGCGCGCGGCTGTGTGTGTGTGTGTGTGTGTGTGTGTGTGTGTGTGTGTGTGTGTGTGTGTGTGTGTGCGCGCTCGCACGCGCAACATGTTTCACTTACTTTCTCTGATTTCCTCATTATGTACAATGTGGAAAAAGGCACTTTTTATACTTTCACTGTCACGGTTTGCGAAACAGCGAAACCAGGCTGGCGGACAACTGAATAGTTGAATCTGTTAGGGGTGTGAGTTTTGCCTGTTTCACATATGTTTCTGACTCTCTCTCGTCTGACAGTTCTTTCAGGGCAGACACAAGAGTTCCGTCGCAGAGAGATATGTACTCGTTTATAATTTCTGATGAACGAATATACAGCTCCCTGTAAGGGAACTCTGCCCTCAAAAACTGTGAGACGACTAACCCATAAAGACACAGACACACACACACACACACACACACACACACACACACACACACACAAACTCAGAGACAGATTTAAAAGTCTCTGCCCTGTTACCCCCTCCCCCAGAACACATCCAACTGTTCCACTGGTCGACTGCCCGCCAACTTCGTTTCGTAGTTTTGAAAAAGTGACAATTAAAGTTTAAAAAGTGGAGTTATTCACATTGAACATAATGAGAGAACCAGGAAAAGTATGGAAACATGCTGCACACATATACTCGCACATATACTCGCACACACACACACACACACACATACACACACACACACATACACAATCTTCCACATTGAATAAAATAATGTTAACACACATTTTCGAGTTAATTAACTGTCTACATTAAGTTTTCCATTGCTGAACTTAACAGACCGTGAAAGGAAAACAACTGTCACGCAAAACACAGAAAGCCAGAAAGTACACAGTATATATAAACAGATCTTGACTGTTTTCGACTTTGTGAATAATTTCCTAACAACTCAAAATTATATAAGCGCAGGTAGTAATAAGAAATATGTCTGTAGAAGGAAAAGAAACCCTGCTGCTGATGCTGTAACTCCAGCGAAACGTGTCTTGGTTCTCAAATTTGTGAATACTTTCTTAAAAACTGAAAATTACGTAAATAAAGGTAGTAAACACAAATTTTCCTGTTATTTGATAGAAGGAAAATAAAAAAGCTACTGATTATGCTGTTACTTCAGCGGAACATGTCTGAGTGAAAAAACAAAGAGTGTGTTTATTCAACGAAAACCCCATCCTAAAATTTATTTATTTATTTATTTATTTTTTTGTAAGCAAACACGGGCACAAGAGCTTCAACCCCGAGATAAATATTTGTGAGACGTGTATGGATATCGTTCATGTAGTGACGGCACGTTGTCGTCGAGTGTTGGTATACACGCAGAGCTGGTGGTGCCGGCAGGTGGGCATCGTGGGGCGCACGGGCGCCGGCAAGTCGTCGCTCATCTCGGCGCTGTTCCGGCTGGCGCCGATCGAGGGCGCCGTGCTGCTCGACGACATCGACACGCAGACCATCGGGCTGCACGACCTCCGCCGCCACATCTCCATCATCCCGCAGGAACCGGTGCTCTTCTCCGCCTCCATGAGGTTCAATCTCGACCCCTTCCAGGAGTTCGACGACGCCAAGCTCTGGGAGGCGCTCGAGGAGGCAAGTAGCACCTCTCACCACTTCTTTGCCTTTTGTTCACCCCTCCCCATCCCCCCACTCCCCCTATAAACTTGTAACTGCTCCCATAATGAAGCTATACCTCTCGCTTCCTTGGTCCAAGTACATCTACACTACTGTCCATTAAAATTGCTACACCACTGAGATGACGTGCTACAGACGTGAAATTTAACCGACAGGAAGAAGATGCTGTGATATGCATATGATTAGCTTTTCAGAGCATTCACACAAGGTTGACGCCGGTGGCGACACTTACAACGTGCTGACATGAGGAAAGTTTCCAACCGATTTCTCATACACAAACGGCAGTTGACCGGCGTTGCCTGGTGAAACGTTGTTGTGATGCCTCGTGTAAGGAGGAGAAATGCGTACCATCACGTTTCCGACTTTGATAAAGTTCGGATTGTAGCCTATCGCGATTGCGGTTTATCGTATCGCCACATTGCTGCTCGCGTTGGTCGAGATCCAATGACTGTTAGCAGAATATGGAATCGGTGGGTTCAGGAGGGTAATACGGAACGCCGTGCTGCATCCCAACGGCCTCTTATCACTAGCAGTCGAGATGACAGGCATCTTATCCGCATGAATGTAACGGATCGTGCAGCCACGTCTCGATGCACGAACCTGGATGCACGAATGGGAAAACGCCATTTTTTCGGATGAATCCAGGTTCTGTTTACACCATCATGATGGTCGCATCCGTATTTGGCGACATCGCGGTGAACGCACATTGGAAGCGTGTGTTCGTCAGCGCCATACAGGCGTATCACCCGGCGTGATGGTATGTGGTGCCATTGGTTACACGTCTCGGTCACCTCTTGTTCGCATTGACGGCCCTCTGGACGGTGGACGTTACATTTCAGATGTGTTACGACCCGTGGCTCTACCATTTATTCGATCTCTGCGAAACCCTATATTTCAGCAGGATAATGTACGACCGCATGTTGCAGGTCCTGTACGGGCCTTCCTGGATACAGAATGTGCCCTGACCAGCACATTCTCCAAATTTCTCACCAATTGTAAACGTCTGGACAATGGTGGCCGAGAAACTGGCTCGTCACAATACGCCAGTCACTACTCTTGATGAACTGTGGGATCGTGTTGGAACTGCGTGGGCAGCTGTACCTGTACACGCCATCCAAGCTCTGTTGGACTCAATGCCCAGGCGTATCAAGGCCGTTATTACGGCCACAGATGGTTGTTCAGGGTACTGTTTTCTCAGGATCTATTCACCCAAATTGCATGAAAATATAATCACATGTCAGTTCTAGTATAATATATTTGTCCAATGGATACCCTTTTATCATCTGCATTTCTTCTTGGTGTAGCAATTTTAATGGCCAGTAGTGTATATACACTCCTGGAAATGGAAAAAAGAACACATTGACACCGGTGTGTCAGACCCACGATACTTGCTCCGGACACTGCGAGAGGGCTGTACAAGCAATGATCACACGCACGGCACAGCGGACACACCAGGAACCGCGGTGCTGGCCGTCGAATGGCACTAACTGCTCAGCATTTGTGCACCACCGCCGTCAGTGTCAGCCAGTTTGCCGTGGCATACGGAGCTCCATCGCAGTCTTTAACACTGGTAGCATGCCGCGACAGCGTGGACGTGAACCGTATGTGCAGTTGACGGACTTTGAGCGAGGGCGTATAGTGGGCATGCGGGAGGCCGGGTGGACGTACCGCCGAATTGCTCAACACGTGGGGCGTGAGGTCTCCACAGTACATCGATGTTGTCGCCAGTGGTCGGCGGAAGGTGCACGTGCCCGTCGACCTGGGACCGGACCGCAGCGACGCACGGATGCACGCCAAGACCGTAGGATCCTACGCAGTGCCGTAGGGGACCGCACCGCCACTTCCCAGCAAATTAGGGACACTGTTGCTCCTGGGGTATCGGCGAGGACTATCCGCAACCGTCTCCATGAAGCTAGGCTACGGTCCCGCACACCTTTAGCCCGTCTTCCGCTCACGCCCCAACATCGTGCAGCCCGCCTCCAGTGGTGTCGCGACAGGCGTGAATGGAGGGACGAATGGAGACGTGTCGTCTTCAGCGATGAGAGTCGCTTCTGCCTTGGTGCCAGTGATAGTCGTATGCGTGTTTGGCGCCGTGCAGGTGAGCGCCACAATCAGGACTGCATACGACCGAGGCACACAGGGCCAACACCCGGCATCATGGTGTGGGGAGCGATCTCCTACACTGGCCGTACACCACTGGTGATCGTCGAGGGGACACTGAATAGTGCACGGTACATCCAAACCGTCATCGAACCCATCGTTCTACCATTCCTAGACCGGCAAGGGAACTTGCTGTTCCAACAGGACAATGCACGTCCGCATGTATCCCGTGCCACCCAACGTGCTCTAGAAGGTGTAAGTCAACTACCCTGGCCAGCAAGATCTCCGGATCTGTCCCCCATTGAGCATGTTTGGGACTGGATGAAGCGTCGTCTCACGCGGTCTGCACGTCCAGCACGAACGCTGGTTCAACTGAGGCGCCAGGTGGAAATGGCATGGTAAGCCGTTCCACAGGACTACATCCAGCATCTCTACGATCGTCTCCATGGGAGAATAGCAGCCTGCATTGCTGCGAAAGGTGGATATACACTGTACTAGTGCCGACATTGTGCATGCTCTGTTGCCTGTGTCTATGTGCCTGTGGTTCTGTCAGTGTGATCATGTGATGTATCTGACCCCAGGAATGTGTCAATAAAGTTTCCCCTTCCTGGGACAATGAATTCACGGTGTTCTTATTTCAATTTCCAGGAGTGTAGTTACTCCACAAGCCATCGTACGGTGAGTGGCGGAAGGTACCCTGTACCACTACTCGTCATTTCCTTTCCTCTTCCAGTCAACAAATAGAGCGAGGGAAAAACGACTGCCTTCGTATGAGCCCTATTTTATCGTATCATATCTTCGTGGTCCTTACGGGCACTGTAGGTTGGTTGTAGTAGAATCGTTCGGCAGTCACCTTCGAATGCCGGATCTCTAAATTTTCTCAATAGTATTCGTCGAAAAGAGCGTTGCCTTCCCTGCAGGGATTCCCATTTGAGTTCCCGAAGCATCTCCATAACACTCGAGTGTTGCTCGAACCCACCAGTAACAAATACAGCAATCTGTCTCTAAATTGCTTCGATGTCTTCCTTCAATCCGACCTGATACGGATACCAAGACCTCGAACAGCACTCAGGAATAGATCGAACCAGCGCCCTATACGCGGTCTCCTTTGCAGGAGAACACTCTTTCCCAAAATTCTCCCAACAAACCGAAATCGACCACTCGCTTTCCCTACCACAGTTCTCACACGCTCGTTCCACCTCATATCGCTCTGCAACGCTACGCCCAGATATGTAAATACCGTATCCGAACATACCACTCCGTCTACAGGCCAGAAGTGGCCTATCGGGACCATCTGGCCGCCGCGTCATCCTCAGAGGAGGATGCGGATAGGAGGGGCATGTGTCCAGCACACCGCTCTCCCGCTACTATTCGGTAGAGTAGCTCCTCAATTGGCATCACGAGGCTGAGTGCACCCCGAAGTATCCGGACATAACGGGTTTGATATTCCTAATCATCCGCATTCATTTACATTTTTCCACATTTAGGGCTAACTGCCATTCATCACACCGACTGGAAATTTTGTCTAAGTCGTCTTGTATCTTGCTAGTCACTCAACTTAGACACCTTACTGTACACCATAGCATCATCACAAACAACCGCAGATTGCTGCCCACCCTGCCTGGCAAATCATTTATACCAGTATATAGAGAGAACAACAGCGGTCCTACCACACTTCCCTGGGGCACTCCTGACGATACCCTTGTCTCTGACGAACACTCGCTGTCGAGGACACACACTGGGTTCTATTACTTAAGAAGTCTTCGAGCCACTCACATATGTGTCAACTTATTCCATATGCTCGTACGTCCGTTAACAGCCTGCAATGAGGCACCGTGTCAAATGCTTTCCGGAAATCTAGAAATATGGAGTCTGTATGTTGCCCTTCATAGTTCTCAGTATGGCATGTGAGAGAAAGTAGGTGATTGTCAAACAGTCCACAAAGGTATTTTACAAAAGAATATGAACACACATCTAATAACATGTGGACCATCTTTCACCTGTAATAGAGCTTAACTCGCTTTAGGATCAAAGCATTTTGGCAAAAACAGAAGGATGCTAAAATTCCCACTGAGTTTCTGGACCAGGGTAACACAGTCCACAATAGGTATACGTTATCCTACGATCAGGTGATTCTAGAAGCCACAACAGAAGTGTTATTTCATTATCACGCCTGTCAAATGAATCTTGGTCATATTTTCCGCAGCTGGTGGCCCATGGCACATGAGTATTTGAAAAAGGCCATACTCCACGATGTCAATATGTAGATTGCATTCCATAGAGAAAGACGAACGCAGTTATTACACTGTATGAATATTGATTAACTGCGTCGGCATGTTATACAGGGTGGGGAACATAAAAGTGACCCAGAGAACAGAGTTCCAGGTTACAAAGAAACACAGCAGAGGAAAGGAAATACAGTACTAACCTGTCTCTAGCAGATGTTGCCAGTGACCACCATTCATCCCTTGGGGCTTTTGGACTCTGGTCGACAAGTTGCTGAAGGAGGATAGAAGCTGGACCTTTGGAATTGCTGAAATATCACCCGAAATGTTCTGCTACAGTTCTTCAAGACTATGAGGGTTGCTGCGATACCTGAGGGTTCCCCAAGCAAAGTAATCACACACTGATAGTTCAGGCGACCTGGTTGGCCATACTGACATCTGCTAACAACTCTGTCAGGCGTGAACATTGTGTGAATGTGCTCCAACGGTCGGCCGGCTGTTGCTTCATCTTGTTGAAAGTCACTGTGCGTCGTTTCCTCCTCCGAGAATGCTGGTACAAATGATTTCAAAATGTTGGCAATGTAACGCGCTGAAGTTAGCCACTAATCCGGGCCATTTTTATTTGCCCTACCCTGTACTACTAAGTTTATAATGTATTTTCCCGTTGCAGCGTAGACTAACTATTTATTCTCATTATTCGTACCTTAATTCCGAACAGCTTTTTGCAACAATTTCTGGAGCAACTGTTCTGTAAAGTTAGGCTGCCAGTCTGTAGCGACTTTTACTGTCCACTGCACATTGCAGGCGTATCCCTTTGTATGTAGTCTCTCTCCAACTATTTAACGGAAATTGCGATCCTGGTGAAAATTTCTAAGTTATTAACGCCACGATGCTGAAGCATTTAGATTACGAAATGAGCCACTAAAGTTGTCCAACAGTCTATAAAGGTATTTTACAAAAGAATATCACGCGGTTTATCATTCGGTAGCAAAATAAACGCTGATGGCCGAAGTAGGGATTTCTTAAAATCTAGTGTAAAACTAAGTGTTAGGAAGTCTGATGTAAATGTATCTGTTTAGAGTTCAGCCTTGAACGAAAGTCAAACCTGAAGATAAGCAGTTCCGACAAGATGAGAATGGAAGCTTTTGAAACGTTGTGTGGCAGAAGAATGTTGAAGATTAGATGGGTAGACCGCATGACTGTACCTGCAACAGAATGAAGTTGTCTACAGGTCATATTATGACGTTTTTGGAGAACGAATATCTCCTCTACAAAAATCAACATGGATTCCGCAAACAGAGATCTTCCGAAAATCAGCTCGCTCTGTTCCCTCTATGAGGTCCATAGCGCCGTAGACAACGGCACTCCGGTTGATGTCGTGTTCCTTCTCAGGAAGGCATTTTACACCATTCCGCACTGCCATTTAGTGAAAGAGTACGAGCTTATCGAGTATCGGAGCAGATTTGCGACTGAATTAAAGGCTTCCTTGTAGATAGAACTCAACACGCTGCTTTTATTGGATAAAATTCGACAGATGTAAAGATAATTTCCGGAGTACGGTTCAAAAAATGGCTCTGAGCACTGTGGGACTTAACTTCTGAGGTCATCAGTCCCCTAGAACTTAGAACTACTTAAACCTAACTAACCTAAGGACATCACACACATCCATACCCGAGGCAGGATTCTAACCTGCGACCGCAGCGGTCACACGGTTCCAGGCTGTAGCGCCTAGAACCGCTCGGCCACACAGGCCGGTCTCCGGAGTACGAGTACGCCAAAGACGTGTGATAGCATCACTACTGTTTTCAGTGTATATGAATGATCTAGTAGAAAGCGTTGGGTGCTCTTTAAGACTGTTCTCTAACAGAGTAGCAACGTGGGAAGGCGGTACCAATTTGCATAATGATTGATGAATGGTGCACGCTCTGACAGGAAAAGAAAGCCACTACTGTACAACTACAGTATTGATGAGAAACTGCTAGAAACAGTATCTACTGTAAAATATCCAGGAGTAACCATGTAAAGCGACCTTAAGTGGAATGACCACGTAAAACACATAGGAGGAAAAGCATATGCCAGACTTAGATTCATAGGAAGGATCTTAAGGAAATGAAACTCATCCACGAAGAACGTGGTTTATAAGGCGATTGTTCGACTGGTTCTTGAGTACTGTTCATCAATATGGGAGCCTCACAAGGCAGGACTGTTAGAAAAGATAAAAGATCCAACGACGAGCTGCGCGTTTCATTACAAGATCGCTTAGTCCAGGAGAGAGCGTTACAGAGAACCTCAACAAATTCCAGTGGACAAAAGAGGCGTTGTGCATCGCGGAGAGATTTACTATTCTAATTTCGAGAGAGAAGAGTCGGACAACATTTTACTTCCTCCCACATACATTTAGCGTAATGAGCACGACGAGGAAACCCGAGAAGTTAGAGCTAATACAGAGGCTTACCGACAATCATTCTTCCCATTCACGAGTGGAACAAGAAAGGGGAATCGGTTAGCGGTAGCAGAAGTACTCTTCGCAACACACTTTTAGGTGACTTGCGGAGAATGATGTATATGTAGATGTACACAGTTACCATAGCGACAACCAATCAGAGCGCGAGTTAGGTCACACCTTCTGTCCTGTCCACATTTCTCATATTCCTCTAATGCCTCAGCTGCGGACGACAATTGCGGTTTCTAGCACAAGTCTGTGAGTTGTTTCTTTGTCAATGGCAGGCCGATGTGGTCGAGCAGTTCTAGGCGATTCAGTCTGGAACCGCGCGGCCGCTCCGGTCGGACGTTCAAATCCTGCCTCGGGCATGGATGTGTGTTATGTCCTTAGGTTAGTTAGGTTTAAGTAGTTCTAAGTTCTAGGGGACTGATGACCTCAGATGTTAAGTCCTATAGTGCTCAGAGCCATTTGAACCATTTTGTCAATGCGGTATTTTTCTTTTACGGAATGAGTGACTCTATTTGTGAAATTTCTCTTGAAAATTATAATACTATTATGATCCTTTCGAGTGAACTCAACATTGCACTTTCATGGGGAAAGTATGAACGTCCTCAGAGCGAAACTGCGCACTTGCCGCTACCGGAGCCGTGTTGCGCTTGCGCTAAATGGCGAACCGACATCACCCACTTACATTTTTAACTGTCAATCACTTTGTTATTCTGATCCAGGTATAATGAGGGGTACTGAATCGAAGAGAGGAAAACAGAAATGCATTGCATAAATTGATTAAAAGAAAGGATTTGTTGGTAGGACACATTCTGTGACTTAAAGGAACTATCAGTTTGTTAATGAAGGGAATGGTGACTGGTAAAAAATGTAAAGGGAGAGGAAGGCTTTACTGCAGTTAATAGCATTAACTAGAAGTAGATTGCAGTAATTATTCAGAGATGAAGAGGCTTACACAGGATAGACTAGCGTGGAGACCTGCAGCAAAACAGTCTTCGAACTGAAGATCACAATACAACTTAATGAGCTACAAAATCTGTGAGAAGTACTCCTATGCCTCAGGAGTATCATTACATTATCGTCATCTTTCCGTCGTTTCGGGAACGTACATGAAATTGGTATTCAATTTTCATTCTCAATAACAAATAATATTTTCTGTTAATTTTTTAGTTTTCATATCTTCTTCTACTTTTTTCTTCATGCAGTTTAGTTATGAGCAGTTTACTGCTGCCGTCTCGTGTGGGATAACAGTGTCACCTGCAGTATTGTGTTAACAATCTGCCACAAGTGTAAAGACACGTAAGAATATGCGACTATAGTCAGCAGTGCCAAACTAATAGGGTCGTTCTCTGAGGTTTGATGCACTGAAGCCTTCTCTGACGGTTGGTACCTTACGTATCACATAGGGCGTACACCACCTGATCAAAAATGCCCGGATACCTCTTAGTGGACATTAATATAGAGTCTGTCCACTATTCGCCTTTTGACTGCTTGGACTTTGATGGGTACACTATCAGTGGAGTGTCTGAATGTCTGTAGAAGAGCAGCAGCTGATCCTCCCTCAACAGCCGAAAAGGATGCTGGGGTTTGGATCAAAGTCGACGCGCTAGCTTATCCCAAAGGTAATCTATTTTTACTAGGTCGGCATTCTGGGCAGCCCAGTCAGTTTCACTAAAGTTATTGTCCACAAGCCATCGCCTCACAGATGCTGGCTTATGACACGGTGCATTGCACCAAGCTGTCTCTCTCCTGCACACAGTACACAGTTCTGCAAAATGTGTTCACACGCTTCTTCATTTAGCGCTTTCGTAAGCACAATAAGTGGAGATAAATACCGCAGTACCCCTTCCTCCGTACTTCAGTGTTGGCACTACACACGATGGCAGGGAACGTGTTCCAGGCATTCGCCTACCCCAGACTCACCCCAATCCCCTCCATCGGATTGCCACAGGGTAAACGATTCATCACTACAAATTGCTCGTCTCTGACCTCCACAGTTCAGTGGAGCCGCTCTTTACGTCACCTCAAGTGTAGCTTAGCACTGACTAAAGAAATGCGTCACTTATGAGGAGTTGCTCGACCACTGTACCCCATGCTTTCTAAATCGATACGCACAGTTCTTGTGCTAGCTGGACCAATGGTAGCACTTTGGAAATGACAACTGATTACTATCCAAAATTTCATACGATTGTTTACAACCATATTCCGCAATGCTTGACGGTCACTGTGCATCAGTACATGAGGTCTGCCTGCTCTTGGTTTAGCTGAGGTTATTCCTTCGCATTTACACTTCGTAGCCACATCACCGGCAGTCGACATGGGCAACTTTAGCAGTGTTGAACTGTGGCTGATGGTTTTGTTACTCTGGTGACATCCAATCATTAGTCCACATTCGAAGTCACTGACCTCTCCTGATCGACCCATTCTGCTGTTATTGATTCTTTACTGTCAGCAACAACCTCCATATATTCTTACGGGTCCGCCTCTCGTGATATCTAGCGAACAGTTTCTCATTACATAGGCTGCCCGGATGCTTCTGGTCAGACAGTGTACGAGGTGTGATCGAAAACGTGGAGAATAATTTTATTAGGATCAAAGTAATAAGCTTACATACTACTCGATTTAATCTCGTTCAGAATACTGTCCTTGCCCTGCAATGTACTTATCCCAAAATTGATTCCCTGAGTGGAAGCTTTCTGGAAGGCTTCTTTTGGAAGGGCGTTCAGCTGCCCTGTCGTGGCCATCTCAATGGCAGTAACGGTGTCAAAACGTTTTCCTTTAAGCACTGTTTAAATTTTTGGGAAGAACCAGAAGTCGCCTGGTACTAAATCTTGTGAGCAAGGCGGATGTGCCACAAACTCGCAAATAAAAAGCGAGATGTGCCACTGCGCGTTGTCGTGATGAACAAGAAACCCACTCGCTTCTCTGGTCTCTTTCTTTGTACATCCTCTCGCAAATGTTGTAGTACGCTATTATAAAATCTAACATCTACAGTTGTTCACCTTGGACTGAACTCTTATCGCAACATCGGAAAAAAAAGAAACAGTGACCATGACTTTGGTATTGTATTGGGACTGGCGTTCCTTTTTATGGCGAGGAGATTCAGTGGTTTTCCACTGGGAAGAGTTTTCGTCTCAGCGTCGTACCTATAGACTCGAGTTTCATCTCCAGTAACAGTTTTGGATATGAAGTGCGGATCTGAAATAAAACGAGCCTTCAACTCCATGCAAACTGACACGCGGTTCTCCTTCTGTTCATCACTCAAAAGTCTGGAACAAATTTTGCACTCACTAGCCTCGTTTGCAAATTATCAGTTAAAATGATTTGCACGAACCTGTGAGAGATGCCTTTTCGAACGAATAATTTTTGCCACTTTCTGCACGTTTTCGTCTGATTTTGGGGTTAAGGGAAGTCCTGAACATTGCTCGTGCCCTACCAACTCATTTCCGCTTTTAAAGCGCTCATACCATTTGCAAACAGTCTTCAGTGTTACAGCTATATCGCCATTCACCAATTTCCACTTTTCATGAGGTTCTTTAGAATTTTTTGCCACTTGAAACAGAACTTAATGTTCACTCGTTGTTCGAATCCATGATGCGTGACAGACGTCGTAAACACAATCTCATTCTAGCGTCTCCGGACGCTGACTGACAAGTCTCATGTGGTCAGGCTGTCGGACAAGTTACATCAATGTCCATGTTCTATAGAAGAAGTTCATCAGTAATAGTCCTCTTGCAGACAACAACGGTAATCGGGCTATGGTCACAATTCTGATCGCTCTGTACTATCGTAGCTGGTGATCCCCTCTGCGAATGGGCTTACAGACGCAAACTGTGAGATAGTGAATCAATGAGATAGTGAATCAATGAGTGTGAGTTAGTGATTGAGAGAGTGAGACCCTCTTGTCAGTGGCGGCGGCCTAAATACTTCGTTCAAGAGGTCGTTGGCGGAGTGTTAGTTGGGAGTCTGTCTCTGGCCTCTCTTGTGATAAGCGCGTTTGATCGAGCGCCTGCTATCGATCTTCGTGTTACGTCTTTGCCGACCGGTGTGCTGGCGACAGCTTACGCCAGCACAGCGATGAATGGCGAAATAGTTTTGAGATTTTGTCACAAATGGCTTTGGGCACACTTGCTACTTGTCAGTATACATTACAGGTTCGAAGCTTCTACAAACTGATACTGATTCGATACATGATGTGTTCTGCGTTCATGCGGCGGAGAGAGGCGAGGGGGGGGGGGGGGAGGAAGGGGTGCAGCTGGCGAGTTCGGTTCGAGAAGATAATTTTCTTTTTTCTCTAGAGGAGGGAGGGCAGGGGAAGGTTCCGCCAACCCCCCCCCTCCACCCCTCCCCTACAGACGCTGTGTACACCCATGGCAATGGCTACGATGGCCAACAGTCCGCAGCTCGTGGTCGTGCGGTAGCGTTCTCGCTTCCCACGCCCGGGTTCCCGGGTTCGATTCCCGGGGGGGGGGGGGGTCAGGGATTTTCTCTGCCTCGTGATGACTGGGTGTTGTGTGGTGTCCTTAGGTTAGTTAGGTTTAAGTAGTTCTAAGTTCTAGGGGACTGATGACCATAGATGTTAAGTCCCATAGTGCTCAGAGCCATTTGAACCATTTTTGATGGCCAACAAAGGCATTGCCAGTAATGAATGGCCCAGTGCACACTGTGTGCAAAGTGTTATGTAGGAGTCTCTGTACTTTTCAGCTAGACCTAAAGTCTCCCTGCTTATATTCCACATATACCAGAGTGTGTAACAGTGAAATTATGATTTTCGAACAGGTGGAGCTGAAACACGCCGTGGACAGCCTGGACTCGCAGGTGACGGAGGGCGGCGGCAATCTGAGCGTGGGGCAGCGCCAGCTGGTGTGTCTGGCGAGGGCCATCCTCAGGAACAACAAGGTGCTCGTCCTGGACGAGGCCACCGCCAACGTCGATAGCGAGTGAGTACAGCCCCTCACTACACACTTCGCCGCAGCCGAGTTGTGAAACCTTTCTCCGCGTCCATAGTCGTGTCTCTTCATTCTTCCCTAAACTATAACTGGACTCCATTTGTCGCAATTTTTGTGATAAAAATATAGGCATATGACACTGTATAAATTCTTTCCCTACAACGTACATTTACATATTCTCATACTTGAGAAGTGCATTTATTTTGACATCTTATTTTTGAAATACACAACAGCATCAAAGACTGGTCTAAATGATGCACATCTACAGACGCGGTGCAGTCACATCAATGTGACCACCGCTTAAGTTCGACGTCAGTGAGCAGAAACCGCTGAAAGACGACAAATGGTTGCAGTGGAGAGTATATAAAGCGCGTCGAGAGGACGTGTAAAACAGCGCAGTCGTCATAATGCGGGAACGGAGCGGTTTATCTTACATCCAAAACGGCATGACCTTTGACTTCCCGGCCAAGGGTGGAAACATTTCCGAAACGGCTAACTTTGTAAACTGTTCGCGCGCCGCCGTGTTTACAGTATACAGTGCATGGCAAAATGGCGCTATCGAAAACCGGCACCGGGGCAAATGTGGGGCACCACGCGTTATTGAAGACAGGGGTGAACGACGGCTGCTGAGGTATGTAAGGGCGAATACACGTGCAGCTGACCATCCGGATGAACCAAGGGGCTACCAACGGTGGCTTCTCACCGACCATTCAGCGGACTTTGTTGCCTATTGGCCTCTGCAGCAGGCACCTGGTTCGTGCACCCACGCTGATTGTTGCTCATCGGCGACGAAGACTGGAAATTGTACGTTGAAAGCGCAAGTGGACGTTCACTGACTGGCGACAGGTGGCCTCTTCAGATGAGTCACACTTTATGCTTCATCGGACAGTAGGCTGTTGGCGTGTATGGTGTGGAACATCTGAAAGTGAACACCCTACAACAATCGTTGAAAGAGTCCAGACTGGAGGCCGTTTCCTGGGTGATCTCTTCATTCAGGAAGGTACAATGTATCAACTCAAGTATGTATGCACATTTGCGGACCATATCCACGCCTACATGCAGTTTGTTTCACATCGATACGAAGGCACCTACAAGCAGAACAATACAATGTGTCACACAGCTTGCAGTGTTCGTGCATGGTTCTAAGACCACCCTGGATGTAAACCCAATCTAGAATCTGTGGGACCACCTCGACTGGTCTGTTCACTCCATCAATCCTCAACCGAGGAACCTAGCTCAGATGGTCACGACACTCTAGCTCCACAACCCTGTCGGTACCTTCCAGAAACTCACTGACTCTTCCTGCACGTTTCGCAGAGCTCCGCATTCCACTGTATAATGCGTTTCTGTACTATTCCAATCGCTTAATGATCGAGGGAAAAATTACTATCTGTATGTCCATGTGAGTGCCCTAAATTCATCTCATTCTCCCACCCCGAGATATGCAATAATGCCAAAACAATTGTCTTACTGTCAGGTTACCTTCCATTAGGAAAGTGCGTGCACTCAGCGACTATTATGTGATTTATAAATTACAGAGCACAGCAATCAGGCGTCCTTTTTTTGTAGGTAACTGTGACTGACGCCCAAACAACAGGGAACTAACATGCACCGAGATTAGAAAATGTTGCATTGATAATGGCTAGGCACTAGCCGAAATCTGCATTTGCGTAATAAAACCTACAAAAAAAGGTTCGTTACAGAGTTTCACCAGAAGAACGTCGTCTTTCTTCAGGTGATACCCATTTAAGTTACCAGAGCATTTATGTTATAGTTTAGTGTGGACTGTGCATGCCTGTTACGATACTAGCAGCACATCGTTGAATACATTCGGTGTCTGATGACATTCCTATTTCATAATGACTCCAGAAACTCCTACAGTACTCTATAACTGGTCGCACTAGCATCTTGTATGTGATTTCCTTTACTGATATACTGCATTTCCAAGAACCCATTCAACAAATCTATTTCCTCCATTCGCTTTTCATAATACCGATTTCACGTTGTCACTTCTTCATATTACCCCTAAATACTTACACGATGTGACGTGCTAAAGATGTCCCACCATTAATTTTTTAAGCGTGTACCGTCTGGTCCTTTCTCTTCGTTGTACCCATTTACTTGCATTTATTGACATTTAAGCAGAGCTGCCTTTCATTACACTCAGTGGATAAATTGTCTAAATATTTTTGAATTTCTTTACAATCAGTCAACGACGATACTTTTCTGTAAACAACAGCAACGAACGCGAACGTTCTTACAGTGATAATATGGAAGTTACTACGCAGTCAGCAAAGGACGTAATAACTAACTGATCAGATCGACAAGGCGGCAACGTGCAAAACAATATCCTCTGAACGACCGCTTAGAGGTACAGACACTCCAGCGGAATTACAGACGGCTTGCAGTTGACGTGCGTCACACTTTTGTCATCGTGATCTAATTGTGCTGTCATAAATTGTAATGCAAATCACACACACACACACACACACACACATATATATATATATATATATATATATATATATATATATATATATATATATATACAGGGTGTTACAAAAAGGTACGGCCAAACTCTCAGGAAACATTCCTCACACACAAAGAAAGAAAATATGTTATGTGGACATGTGTCCGGAAGCGCTTACTTTCCATGTCAGAGATTATTTTATTACTTCCCTTCAAATCACATTAATCATGGAATGGAAACACACAGCAACAGAACGTACCAGCGTGACTTCAAACACTTTGTTACAGGAAATGTTCAAAATGTTCTCCGTTAGCGAGGATACATGCATCCACCCTACGTCGCATGGAATCCCTGATGCCCTGATGCAGCCCTGGAGAATGGCGTATTGTATCATAGCCGTCCACAATAGGAGCACGAAGAGTCTGTACATTTGGTACCGGGGTTGCTTAGACAAGAGCTTTCAAATGCCCCCATAAATGAAAGTCAAGAGGGTTGAGGTCAGGAGAGCGTGGAGGCCATGGAATTGGTCCGCCTCTACCAATCCATCGCTCACCGAATCTGTTGTTGAGAAGCGTACGAACACTTCGACTGAAATGTGCAGGAGCTCCATCGTGCATGAACCACATGTTGTGTCGTACTTGTAAAGGCACATGTTCTAGCAGCACAGGTAGGGTATCCCGTATGAAATCATGATAACGTGCTCCATTGAGTGTAGGTGGAAGAACGAAACTAAAATGAGCTCTAACATGGAAATTAAGCGTTCCCGGACACATATCAACATAACATCTTTTCTTTATTTGTGTGTGAGGAATGTTTCCTGAAAGTCTGGCCGTACCTTTTTGTAACACCCTATATATATATGGTGAGTCACCTAACGTTACCGCTGGATATATTTCGTAAACCACATCAAATACTGACGAACGTGAGGAGAGGGGCTAGTGTAATTGTTTAATACAAACCATACAAAAATGCACGGAAGTATGTTTTTTAACACAAACCTACGTTTTTTTAAATGGAACCACGTTAGTTTTCTTAGCGCATCTGAACATATAAACAAATACGTAATCAGTGCCGTTTGTTGCATTGTAAAATGTTAATTACATCCGGAGATATTGTAACCTAAAGTTGACGCTTGAAACCTCCGACGTTCAGTTGCGTGTTGTAACAAACACGGGACACGGTCGGCAAGTAGCATCTGCAGGGACATGTTTACGATGACGACCGTGTTTACGAGTGTGACTGTAGTGCACTGTTGTGGTTTGGTAGCAGATCTACTAAAGAGACAGCCTTCACTACACTTGTTCAAAAATGTGTGTGAAATCTTATGGGACTTAACTGCTAAGGTCATCAGTCCCTAAGCTTACACACTACTTAACCTAAATCACCCTAATGACAGACACACACACCCATGCCCGAGGGAGGACTCGAACCTCCGCCGGGACCAGCCGCACAGTCCATGACTGCAGCGCCTTAGACCGCTACTACACTTGTCCGTCCTCTTTTGGAGTACTGCTGCGCGGTCTGGGATCCTTACCAGATAGGATTAACGGAGTGCATCGAGAAAGTTCAAAGAAGAGCAGCACTTTTTTACTATCGCGAAATAAGGAAACAGTCTCACTGACAAAAAATGGTTCAAATGGCTCTGAGCCCTATGGGACTTAACTTCTAAGGTCATCAGTCCCCTAGAACTTAGAACTACTTAAATCTAACTAACCTAAGGACATCACACACATCCATGCCCGAGGCAGGATTCGAACCTGCGACCGTAGCGGCCACGCGGTTCCAGACTGTAGCGCCTTTAACCGCTTGGCCACACCGGCCGGCAGTCTCACTGACATGATATAAGATTTTGGGTGTACGTCATTCACACAAGGGCGATTCTCGTTGCAGCGGAATCTTCTCACGAAATTTTAATCACCTACTTTCTGCTTCGAATGTGAAAATAATTTGTTGACGCCGACCTACATGGGGAGAAACGGTCATCATAATAAAATAACGGAAATCAGAGCTCGCACGGAAGATATAGATGTTCGCTTGTTTCTGCGCGCTGTTAGAGATTGGAATAATGAACCCTCTACCAGGTACTCAAGTGTAATTTGCAGAGTATCCACGTAGATGTAGACTACTCTGCCACTTGTTCTATTGTTTGATTCACAAGTTAACTGCTGTTGTCGTACACTGAATGGTTCTTTAACAGCAGCATAGTAAAACGTGAATCTGATTGTATTGACATCCGTTTTTAACATATTTAAGCCCTTCTAGTATGGCTGTAATTTCTGGTGTTAACACAAAAGATTCCGTGGTAAGTCTGAAACGTCCACGTCGCCCTGTCTTTTTATAGTCCCACTCCTTTCATAATGTCCGCAGATGAGAGAACCCTCTGTGTAATTTCAAAACATTAAAAGACTCACCGCACTTTTTAGGTGATACGCGTAAAGCATGTTTAACTGATTTAATTCGAAAGTTATTGGCAGGAACAATGAAACATATGCAATCCATGTTTATATTTTATTTTTTAAAATTTCAAGTAACCCTTTTGGAGAGTAAAATAAATCAACATTGCTTCTGCCTCTTTCTTTTCAGCTGAAGCTTCCTTTAGTGCCACACTTCCTACATCTTAATTAACACTGTTCCTTCTCTTTTTATGCCCATTTTCTTCCAGTTCTTGATTTATTTCTGTCCTGAAAGCCTGCCGTTTCTATAGCCTCCTTAAAAAGCGTTATGTTTCTTGCCGTGTGTATTTTAGATATCGCTTCTTGCTCCTCCTGGGGCAAGGTATTCGGAAAAACATCATCCACTCAGTCACAATGCAAATGAAAGTATGTGTAGTGATCGTGACGGACGAGCATTGAATATAACAGTGACGAAAACTAAAAGGAAGACAGTTGTAAAAGTCATTGCAGAACTGAATATCGCACGAGTGAACCTTGTCAGGGCCAAAACAACACGAGGGAACTCCGTAATTGCGAAACGAAGGGCGATCTGGATTTCAAAACAACACGCTAGTGGTGCAAGTGAACCTAACAGTGAAATGTGCTGAAGTCATCAAACTTGAACTGCGGAGCAATGGAAGAACGTCATTTCGTCGGATGAACCTTGTTGCACATTGTTTCCAACTTCTGGCCCAGTCTCCATCCCAAGAGTAGAACATGGAGGGTGTTCGGTGATGATTTGGGCAGCCACATAGGTGCTCTGCGAGGTCGCATTACTGCCAAGGTTTATGAGACCATTTTGGCTGATCATGTCCATCCCCTTGTAAAACGTTTATTCCTCAATGGTCACGCTGTGATCGAAAACGATAGCGCCCTCTTTCACACAGCTTGCATTGCCCAGAACTGGTTTTGTGAGCACGAGGATGAATAGTCGCATCTCCCCTGGCCACCAGACACCAGATCTCAATATTACTGAGCCTTTGTGGTCTACTTTAAAGAGAAGGGTGCGTGACTGCCATCCCTCTCCACCATCGATACTTGAATTAGCTACACTACTGGCCATTAAAATTGCTACACCGCGAAGATGGCGTGCTACAGACGCTAAATTTAACCGACAGGAAGAAGATACTGTGATATGCAAATGATTAGCTTTTCAGAGCATTCACACAAGGTTGGCGCCGGTGGCGACACCTACGACGTGCTGACATGAGGGAAGTTTCCAACCGATTTCTCATACATAAACAGCAGTTGAACGGCGTTGCCTGGTGAAACGTTGTTGTGATGCCTCGTATAAAGAGGAGAAATGTGTCGTACCATCACGTTTCCGACTTTGATAAAGATCGGATTGTAGCCTATCGCGATTGCGGTTTATCGTTTCGCGACATTGCTGCTCGCTTTGGCCGAGATCCAATGACTGTTAGCAGAATATGGAATCTGTGGGTTCAGGAGGGCAATACGGAACGCCGTGCTCGATCCCAACGGCCTCGTATCACTAGCAGTGGAGATGACAGGCATCTTATCCGCATGGCTGTAACGGATCGTGCAGCCACGTCTCGATCCCTGAGTCAACAGATGGGGACGTTTGCAAGGCCACAACCGTCTGCACGAACAGTTCGACGACGTTTGCAGCAGCATGGACTATCAGCTCGGAGACCATGGCTGTGGTTAACCTTGACGCTGCATCACAGACAGGAGCGCCTGCGATGGTGTACTCAACGACGAACCTGGGTGCACGAATGGCAAAACGTCATTTTTTCGGATGCATCCAGGTTCTGTTTAGAGCATCATGATGATCGCATCCGTGTTTGGCACATTGGAAGCGTGTATTCTTCATCGCCATACTGGCGTATCACTCGGCGTGATGATATGGGGTGCCATTGGTTACACGTCTCGGTCACCTCTTGTTCGCATTGACGGCACTTTGTACAGTGGACGTTACATTTCAGATGTGTTACGACCCGTGGCTCTGCCCTTCATTCTATCCCTGCGAAACCCTACATTTCAGTAGGATAATGCACGACCGCATGTTGCAGGTCCTGTACGGGCCTGTCTGGATACAGAAAATGTTCGACTGCCCTGGCCAGCACATTCTCCAGATTTCTCACCAATTGAAAACGTCTGGTCAATGGTGGCTGAGTAACTGGCTCGTCACAATACGCCAGTCACTACTCTTGAGGAACTGTACCTGTACACGCCATCCAAGCTCTTTTTGGCTCAAAGCCCAGGCGTATCAAGGCCGTTATTACGGCCAGAGGTGGTTGTTCTGGGTACTGATTTCTCAGTATCTATGCACCCAAAATGAGTGAAGATATAATCACATTCAGGTCTAGCATAATATATTTGACAATGAATCCCCGTTTATCATCTGCATTTCTTCTTGGTGTAGCAATTTTAATGGCCAGTAGTGTACTATTTTGCAGGAAGACTTGTATGAGATTGCATTGAAAACCGTATAGAATCTCTATTTATCCGTTCCGACATGACTTCAAGCTATTTTGAATGCCAACGAGTATCCTACATTGTATTAGGCACAGTAATATCTTGCGTTCCTGGTGTTTACATATTTTTGTCCACCCCGTGTACATATGTATTAGATACCAGAACAAAAGTGCTACTATCGGAGCACGGAAAAGGTTAATGTGCTCGTGTTTTAAAAGACTATGACTGAAAAGTGGGGTATGAACTGCTTCATTATACCTTCTTCAGCACCTTAAGAATTTTTCCAAAAATTTTAGTACGCAAATATATCTTAACATGCAATCATATCTAACTCCCACAAGCTCCCCTAACTCGTTCACACCCACTAGTCCATCGCTTTTAAGTAGTTCATACCCATCCGCTCTCACTTGCCCATCGTCAGTCATTCAGCCCAACTCATTGTCATTGTCTCTTTGTGTCTCTCAGTCACAGTCTCTTGTCTCAGAGCCATAGTCTTCTTCGTTTTGCCCTACTAATACTGTCTCATCTCACTACCATTGTCTCCCTCTTGCTCTCGCTTACTGCTACCTATCTCATTTATTCATTCTCATTGCTGCTGTCTCTTCTCACTGTGACTATCTCTCTCTTCCTTGTTGTCAATGTCATATAATCTGCCTCTCATTAACGCTAGCTCTGACCCAATTCCACATTCTCCTTCTCTTTATTTCTCCCCCAGTGGCAGCGTCTGCTTCATTCATTTCCCAGTAGTGTTCTGTCATTGTCAACTATGCTCCACTGCCACAGTGTCCTTCTCTTTCTCTCGCACTACCATTGTTCTCTTCTTTCTTTTTTGTATACCACAACCACTGTTTACTATCTTCCAGTATTTATTGCTTTTCCGTCTCTTTCTCACTGCCGTTGTCTCCTTCTCTCTCACCATCAAAGAGCGCGAGTACGTTGGTGTGCCAAAAATTTTCGGGAAAATTTTTAAAGTTGCTGAGGAATGTAGAAAGAGGCAGCTAGTACCGAATTTTTTTAGTCACAGTATTTTAAAACAGGAGCATATTAGCCTTTTTTGTGCACCCATAGGAGCTTTTTCCGCTTTCCTCTTCTTTTCCCTGCAACTGCAGCACATGTCACTCGTATTTATAGGTCAGTAAAACTCTGACAGTTTACTTACGTGAAACTGAAATAATTCAGAACTAATTGTACACCATAGAGTGGATTTTACGTGCAAAAAAATTTTACATATGCTTTAGTACTACGTGGGGTTCCCAAAACCCTTCCAATGATAACGGAGATACTTTATACACGCTACGTTTCCGCCTCAGACTCGATATTATGTTCGTATTTTATGTGTACAAGAAGAATAACTTAGAGCCTCTGGATGTCGGAAGTGGATAAAGATATCAAGAAACTTTTCATAGCTTTTCGAGGTCAGCCATTTACTGTGGCTAGCCACCTTGGAATCCGCTGCTCGATTTTGGTATCCTATACTACGTTCTTGGGGTGTTTCTCGATAACGGATAAATATTTTTGAAAACGGAAAAATGGTACTTCTAGACAAATGCCTAGAGAATATAACGTTACAATGTGAACAATTTGATACTGTTATTTATTAATAAGATTTCACCTCACACTGGATTTTACGTCCGCATTCTACGTGTACAAGTAGCGTAACTATGAACTTCCGGGTATACAAAGGAAATTTTCACGTTTGTTCGAGATTGGGTTCTTAGGAGTATATCGCAAAAATTTCAGCCATTTACTGTGCATACCCGTCTTGGAACCAGCGTCTTGTTTTTGGTGCTATCCGAAAAGCATACTTTTGGGGTGTTCTCAGGAACTGCCTATGAATTAAAAGGTATCTCCATAAGCCCGTTGAGGCGTAATGTAGACCAAGCATGACGCAAAAAGAACCAAACGATGTGTTCCGTTTGCCTAAGCTGGAGGAGATATGTAATATTCAAAACTTTGACTCCTTATTGCAGGATAGTTACAGTACGACGATTCTCCTGTTGGGTATACAAATGGTTCTTAGCCCATGGGCTATCCAAAACACTTGACCCCACCCTTCTATCACCAATAGAAACCGAAATATGAGCCCCGGAAAAATAATGTTTTTATGCCCGACGTTTTCAAACATATTGGGTAGTGCATGCTGTCGCATGCGTATCGATTAATCTGTATTCTGATTCACTGCTGTTTGTAGGTCCAGGTATTTGCCTCATTCTTTCAATTTTTTCTAATTTTTCGAGCTCTCCGTTTGTTGTCAGCTTAAGAATTTTCACTGCATAGGGTATTTCTGGTGTGACCACTGTTTTATAGTTATTGAACGTTCTCCACTACTTCCTAGTATTACGTGTAGAACTCTATGCAAATGCACATTTATATTTATTTGGGAGTCGACAGCAGAGTGTACACTGGTTTTAAATCTCCTGGCTGATCAAAACTGCCTGCTACGGCTTGAAATCAGGACCTTGCCTTTTGGAAATAATGCTCTTACTGAGTAAACTATTCACAAAGTTTCGACTACACTTGTTTGACGTCGAGAGAAACAAACTGCTATAACCTATTCCTAGATCTCAAAATTATTGTCTTTTTAACTGATATGTTCGTCAGTAATATGACGAACTCATCAGGAACAGTAACTGCGCTGGTTAGTTTTAACTACTGATGCGCTCGTGTTGCGATGTTTCAGGACGGATGCGCTCATACAGCAGACGATCCGGCGCAAGTTCCATGACTGCACCGTGCTGACCATCGCCCACCGTCTCAACACCATCATGGACTCTGACCGCATCCTCGTGATGGACGCTGGCCAGGTCGCGGTGAGTCTAATGACCCTTCGCTTGGACGTAAACATTACTGCGTGCCTACGAATTGACATATAAACGTTGTACGATGATCGTCCAGTGAATTATGCCCTTCATTTCTTTCTCAGATCATATTCTTAAGAGTAGGAATATGGTGATAGTTTTAGTCAATATTTCTGTTAAATGTTGTATTTTTCTACACAATTTCCGTCAAGTTCTGTGACTTTACGCTATCGTAATGCAAAGAGCGTCTATTCACTGTTGGTAGCGTCTCCTGTCCTGAGTTCGTAACCGTGTTTACACTGCATGAACTGTACTCTCGTCAGTTTCAATGTGTGTCCCACATAGAGAATCCTCGAATGGCCCACAGAGACGGAAGGCAGAGGACTCCAGATCTGGGCTGCAGAATGGACCTTCATCCCAATTTGGTGATGTGTTCCCAGATTCTGAATCTTGCGTGTGGGTGTGCAGTGTCATGTTGGATCAAGATTACTTTTGGATTCCTGTCAAGCAAAAAACATGTCAGAAATGGTTCCTGAGTTCCTTCACAGTTTCCACATCTGCTTCTGAATAATCATTGACATTCTTAGCATCATATCCACTACAATGACACCATCACTGTCCCGAAAGACTGTTGTCATGACTTTGTCAGCAGGGGAAGCTACACTGAATTTCTACTCTTTTAGTGGCGCGACTCCAGTGACTGCCTTTTTATTTCAGCTTAAAGTAGGGCAACCATGTTTCATCACCTGTAACTATTTGTGACAGAAATACCTTACTATTGGTCTCAAAGTGCTCCATCAGTTCATCTGAGCCGGCTTTTCTTTGAATCATGTGGTCTGTTGTGAACATTCGTGGAACTGCTCTTGAGTACACCTTTGAATATCCAAATGTATCAATCATTACGCAGACACTTATAACGCTCACTGATAGTGGTACAACCAATTCTCTAGTTGTGGTACTCCATCCTTGCATCAGTAATGGTATCCGTGCGATTCACCATGTCAGTGACATCCTGAACATTGTCGATCATGAACCTGACACTGTAACTCTCTTTATCCATCATTCAACAGTAGTCTTATCGACTGCATCATTACCATACACCCCACACAAACACTTGTGGATGTGAAACAAAGTTTGTTTTTCTGAAACCGAGAATTCAATTCAGCACATTGCGTGTAACGACTGTTTCACATGAATGCCATTTTGATGTTTAACTATGGCTCTGTCTCCCATCTGAATTGTTCAAAATTTCAAACACATGTCGAAAAACATCAAATTTGAAGCACCTAAAAGGATGCTGTATATATACATATTAATAGCTGTAAGAAATCTGTGATATTATTCATTCGCTGACCCTGAGTCATAGGCTACTGCTCGCAAACAAACATGTCATCTTTTGGAATCTCACAACCTCTTTAATTGTGATTCCTGTAATGACTATACAGACAAATCGTGGAGCCATATTATATTTCACATAGTTGATGAAGGCTTACATCAAAAGCAGGATCTGATGGTTGTTTCTTCACCTGACTGCTGCTTATCAACTTTATGTTTTCGCTGTTCTTTTTTTAGGTGCTCTGAGCCTTCACGAACAAACTGATGCCATGTCTTTGATGTATTCTTGCAGGTGTTGGGGGCCTTCATGAACAACCTTATGCTGTGCTTATTATACAGATGATGTAACATCTCCATTTTCATTATTAATCAAGCACTACTGAATGTTGCACTTCAGGGAACCTTTATACTTGTTACATTGTCTGCTCTACATATGTTGTCTATTGTTAAATTGATCCTACATGATTTGCTTGGGGAGGTGAGAGACTGGCATGGTGATCACATGACCACCAGTTGACTGAAAATGAAGTTTGGTAACTGTCACCTAAATGCTACTAGCATACAGTTACACCTGTGCTGCTATGTCATTTTGCCATTTTATTCTAATGATTCTCCACATAAGGAGATGACTATCATTCTCGAGGATAATTACGTCCTCCTCTTCCAAGTTTCGCAGACATAAGTTTCTTCTTCATTATCGGTCTTTCAAGTGGTTGACAGCTCTCCACTTGGATCTGTCAGAAGTTAATTTCTTCATTTCTTTATAACTAGAGGCAACTGCGTCATTTATAGCTAGTTTTAAAAATGCCAGTCATGGTAAGTTAGGTTGGGCATTACAATAGATAGCTTATGACTAACAAAAACCCTTTTCTGTAGGGGGGCAAAAGCTATATGCTACACACTGAATATGTATCCTTAGAATCATCCTCTTTTGGCTGTGATGGTAGATGAAATGTATAAAATACAGAAATTAATTGGCAATATGAGCAGTCTGCAATCGACGACATGGCTCAGAGACTCGGGATAATTTGTCGTTTCCAGACTTAAACAAACCGACTAGTAAAATCTGGAAAACATCTTTATTTCTGAAGGAGTTCCCTGAACAATGATATACAGAGAACCAAAAAGGTGGAAATCTGAATCTGTAAGATCAGCAGAATATAGAATAAGTGAAAATCTCTTAATACTAAACTCATCAATAGATGCCTTCATTATACATGGAGAGAGCAAGTGTGGACCCTCATATCGCAGCACTGTTAGATGATGCACTTTGCCAACATGCTCTCCAAATGAGTGATGCTCTGAAGAACATTGGAATGTTTGTATACATGCTGCAGCTTGACCAAGTACAACCAAGTACACTAAGTACCATTATTCTAATCAAATATCATCATGTCCCTCGAGAACTCGCATAACATCTCACCATACAGATGTTTAGTAGTACTGGGAGACCAAGACCACCCACTTTACTATACAGCAGTTTTGGCCCCATGTTGTATTCTGTACCATGTGCATATGTTAGAGGTCTCCTATACCAGGTCGATCTCAAAATTTACTACTCTGAAACATGTATCTCCCTGTTTGTTTATATCATCATTCAACATCAACCAGTGTGTAAATGTCGCATTTAGACTCTGTTACTAATTCATCTCTTGAACTATGCAAACATTTAAAGAAATCTTGAGATTGTGAAACGAGTCCTTCTCTATTGTTAGACTTCTTTACTGCTGAAAAGTGATGTATACCCATGAGAAGTTTCTGTTTAGATTTTTTAATGGCTTTATTATTTTCATTTATTCCTCTTGCCAATTTTAAATTAAATCTTGTCACATCTTTTCAAATGGAGTTGCTATATAATTCAGTACATTGTATCATGTTGCTATTATTATTCACTTCAAATTCTCACCTTCTCCTTTCAGATTTCCTTTGATTTCCTTGCACCTGCAACATCTTTTGCTGTTTGCGTAAGAGCCTTTTTTTTTAAGTGTCCACCATTTACCAAAATGTTTCATTTAATCTGGTATACCTCCCTGTTTTGTGATACGTTCTGTCAAACTAAGTTCCTGACTTATAGTCTCACAAATCTGGTTCCTTCTAATTTTATATATATTGCTTACTACGCACCTTATGAGTCTCGTATGATCATTTGCAATTCTGTACTAGTTTATGACAGTCACACCCTGGACAGTATCTTCATTATTCGATGAAACATATTTAGCTTAGTTCTTACTCTTATCTGGTCCTTGCCAAGCCTATTTTCTGTTTATTTTATTCGGGATGAATGTTGTAAGGAGAAACATTTAGTTCTTCATGACAGATTCTATAAACACGTCAACTCAGTTGCGAGATAGCAGGTTTTGACTCACTGCACGGGATTCAGTGCGGGTTAGTGAGAGCACATGTGAAAAGATGCAAGGTGTGAACGTATGAAATGGGCAATCGGATCTAACATGGTTGTTTAAGGACTCTCTTATTTCTTAGCAGAGTAATTCATAGTATAATCTGTTTTTCGCCCTGTTCCCTTCAGTATAATATTGCTGCATCTTCCTGATAAGCTCTCGCCATGTTCCCAACACCTCTGCAAACATAGTTCCTTCAGCTTCATTAGCCCTCTCTTTCTCACTTTGTCAGTCCAATGTCAGCAAGACGCTTCCTGCCTCCTCAGTGTAAGCCACTGGAACCTTCGATTCCCCACTCACTGCCACCACTGGAAAGAGAGACTGCACTAATGCTGTTTGAACTGGTTGTTCCCCACAGGAGTACGGGACCCCGCACGAGCTGCTGATGTGGCCGGAGGGCTTCCTGACAGCTATGGTGAAGCAGACGGGACCTGCCATGGAGAAGCAGCTAAGGGCCATGGCGGAGGAGGTGCGTCGCAACATAATAAGTCTAGTTCAACACTATTTCTGCTGGACGGTTACAGTGTCGCTGGGCACACACAGAGTAGAATCGTTGTACAAAAGCACTTTCTTCTTTGTTTATGAACGGTATAAAGACTTTCAGTTACTTACTTCATTTCTCAATGTTTTATATGCAGCGAGTCTCATAAGGAAACTGTAAATTGGTAAGTGTGATGGCATTTATCAGTTATTGCAGTCTAACACGTAATGAAGGGCCAAATAAAAACAAGGGCCAAATACACAAACTATAGCTAATATAGCAAACATTTTAGAGCATCGCCAATACGGATCAGCTCCTGTTGTTATCCCGTCTCAAAATTTCTGTTCTCGTGCAGTACTGCCTTGTCAAGACTACTGACGAAAAAAAAGTAAAAGACAGGATCTTAGATCCAATTCTCCCTTCCAACAAATTAACCAAAATATGCGTATAAAATTAGGACAGTTAAAGATCGCTTGTGCTGTGAATCACAATGAAATTCCGTCGATTGGAACTTAAATAGGGCAACACTGCTGTGGAGACACTATGCAATAGAATCTACTATTGTCGCTAATAGCACACATTGTTGACATACCTATCTTACCTCCGACCAAATGGATTCGCCCGTCCCACGTCACCGGCCTGCACACAATTGAGGGAAACCCCAGTCACTTGTGAGAGAGCGGTCTAACGTAACGGTGTCACTATGTTTTCGAAACAGGATGTTCAAATGTTCAAATGTGTGTGAAATCTTATGGGACTTAACTGCTAAGGCCATCAGTTCCTAAGCTTACACACTACTTAACCTAAATTGTCCTAAGGACAAACACACACACCCATGTCCGAGGGAGGACTCGAACCTCCGCCTGGACCAGCCGCACAGTCCATGACTGCAGCGCCCAAGACCGCTCGGCTAATCCCGCGCCGCTCGAAACAGGAACAATGGAGTTTGATCAAGATTGAATGTGACAGACGCTGTACAGCACGACAGTGTCATCAAGGTCTTCAAGAGGCGTGCGGGGAAACGGCATTGCCGTACAGAACAGTGGCACGTTGGGTTAAGGCCTTCAGCGAACGTCGGCAAACTGTGGCAGACATGCATCGAGCAGGTCGTCCTAGCGTCCCTAAACAAGAAGTACATGCTGTTGCCGCGTTAGTGGACAGTGATCGACGCCACACGATTCGTGAACTCGCCCACGAAACCGGATTAACGCATACGACTGTGCTTCGCGTCCTGAAGGAACGCCTGGGCATGCAAAAAATTGCATCACGATGGGTTGCGCATGACTTGACGAAACTTCAGAAATGGATGCGTTACGATGCTGCTCAGACGCACTTGGAACGCTATGAGCGCGAAGGAGAGGCTTTCTAACGCCATGTCGTAACACTGGATGAGATATGGGCCACATCGTACGAGCCAAAACTGAAACGCCAATCTAACGAATGGCGTCATTATGTGTCGCCGCGAAAGTCGATAGTGCGTCAGAGCCCCAGTATAGTGAAACTTATGGTGATTCTCGTGTAAGACTGTGATGGTGTTATCATAACGCATTACGTTTCTCCACGGCAGACCGTCAATGGACAGTATTACTGTTCGTTTTTGGAGCATCACCTGCGACCAGCTTTTCGAAAGAGGCGGCGACACTTTCTGCGCAACCCACCCATTTTTGCACTACAATGCGCGGGCGCATACAGCGAAAGCTGTGGCTGCTCTGTTCGGTCGACGGGACCGGGAAGTACTGTACCATCCAACATACTCGCCGGACTTCGTGGCATTCGATTCAGTACTCTTCCAGAAATTTGACAGGCAGTAGACCACTCCATTCGCACCATCAACAGAACAGGCTGTGCTAACGGTATACTACGCCTTCCACATCACTGGCAACAGGTTCTATACAACGCTGGTGACTATTTTGAAGGACAGTAACAGGTGCAAATATGTAACTCTTTTGTATCGGTTGTGAATAAATAGTTTCCACTGTTTAAGTTCCAGTCCTCGTACATGTATTTATAAGGAAAAATTTAACTCTCTTTTGGGCAACATTGATTCTAGGTGTACAGAACTTTAATTGTCATGGACCATCCACAAATTATCAAAATTTAAATCGTGTTGGAATTCGAATGGCATCAGTTGAAATTGAGCACATAATAGTTTGATTGATAGTATTTTGGAACATACGCACCGTCATATTTCTTTATTCTTTTCTTTACTATCGTGAAAGTCAATAATTGAGATAATAATGCATTTTGTTGTTGAAGTGTTCACAATTAGTTGAAGCAAGACAAAAATGAATTAGTTTGTGGTTGATCAGAACAACCCTTAAAAAGTTGATACAAGCTTTTTTATCAATCAGATGAAACTATATGTTCTAGAGGCATGTTAAGTCTCAAGTTCATCTATCATAATAAATCCATGCCAAAGCAATGAATTAAAATTTGTACCAAGGCGAGAATTCATACCCTGTATTTCTGCTCACTAGGTAGATATGCTAACAGCTACATCACCCTGGCACTGTGGCAAAGATTACCCTAATATGTCTCCCTCCCCAATACAAAAACCAAATTAAGACCTCAGTATATCCTGGTGTTCCCCTTCTCACAAATTATAAATCATTGCTTAGACTGTATTCATTATCATAGATAAAGTTGAGGCTTAATATTTCTCTGCAATATATAATTTCATCTGATTAATACACCACCTGTGCCAGAGGTACAGGCAGGATTATCTCCATTTCATTCAATGCTATGATGCTATTCCAATGTTGGAGAGCCCCTGCAATACTGACACGAGTTAAAAAATGGAACATCAAGTTGGGCTGAGACATGAACTGGTGTTTGTACTATGGAGAGAAACATACTAGGGTAATCCGTGAAGCTGTGTTAGCCATAGCTCCAAGGTGGCACAGTGGTTAACACATATGACTAGTAAGCAACAGACCTGCTTCGAATTGCAGCCTTGACGCAAATTTTAATTCATTGCTTCAATCTGCATTCATTATCATAGATTTTTTATTGTTGGACTTATTCATTTATGCATTTAAACAATATGCTACAAACTTTATTGGCTCCTTTTTTTGCTTCAGCTTCATGATACTAAAGTAACTCAGATTTGTGATGCTATGAACTGATTGGAGCAGAAACTATGAGTCATTGACTTACTTTGTTTCTGCAGGCATCACAGTTTTCTATTGACATTTCTCTATGAAACAAAACTCCTGATTAACATGAATCCTACATACACTGTGTGCTGACTCCAGAAAACTCCAGAAAAAAGCCATAAAGAGTGTCATGAATAATCCCAGACTTATATGGTTTCTGCAGTCATAAATTCATTTGGAAGATCCATTACAACAACTACTTTTCATCTATGGGCGGACACTGAAACATATACCCAGCCAATCTACGAGTTGCGCTTTGAGAAGCTACTCAACATAGGGTGTGTTCATTAGACATTCTTTGGAAGCTGTCCAGCCCGAGAACCTAATTTACATTAGTTACATTTGTTAACTATACAATTGCACTTAAGTGTGGCATACGCAAACAGTATAAAATAAAAGGGTTAAATTCAGCAGAAATGTAATTAAAATAAATTATTATTTTTATTCCCACAAAATGTATCTATTTTGGACCACTGCTAGATTTATTTGCAGCCATCCTTTACAGAATTGGTCCTGAAACAATTCACATTTTTGCGCCCTACACAAAAATTAAAAGGAAAACCTGGACTTGCCCTTTATGTTAAAAATTATCTCAGGATCATTTTCCTGGGTCGTTGACAAACCGAATATGGGTAGGTGCACTTTTAAGAAAGTGTTGCAGTGCACTTCATTACCAAGAGCTGTGTGTACAGCGGGCGATATTGGGCCACTTGTGGAATGGCAATTTCCCAGAGACAGTTGTTATGTATGACGTGGCAGCATAGCTGATCTGGGCTGGGTGTCTGACTATAATAAATTTCACTAATAGCCATTCTGCACTCACAACCAGGATCTTGAAGAAACTGTGAGGAGATGTTAGGGAACCTCACATGAGGCATAGCAGTAAGTATCTATCCAAGCCACCTCTCGACCCTAGCATTCTGCAAAATTCATCCTAGGCATTTGGTTACATTTGACTGAAAATTTCAGGTTCGTTACCTCGTCAATCGAATTATGTGTTACATGACACTTTTTCCCCCACACTAAAACAAAAACACACAGCTGTTAAAAAATCTCCCTCACTGAAGCACTCTTGCCAAATGCTTGTTTTAGATACTATTTACAAACTCCATTTCATTTTGAGTTGTAAATCTTTTAAGGCTTCCTCCAATTGCTCCCCCATTGTGTATTATTTCCTTAGTGGACAATTAAAGTAAACAAGACCAACCTCACATACAGTGGTTGTGGAGCAGGTTTTAGCCTGCTGTGGCTAATTGTCTTCCTCCTGTTTTCATATGCAGTAGGATTCCTTTCGTGTACAGACATGGGTAAATACATCATCCAAGGACATGTATAATAGTGAGTCCTTGTATTTTATAATTGTAGTAGTACAGTATCAAGCAAAAGCTGGTCCTACAAAAAATTTCGTAAGTATCACGTGACTTCTGATACATTTGTCCACACTATATGTAACAAAAATGGCTGCATTCAAGAGTAATCTCGAGCATCTGTGTTGCTCTGTTTGTCTGTTACTTTGAAGCTTGTCATAAATGAAAGGAGTGCTTTTGACATTTTGCAAGTGACTGCTGCATTTCAAGTTTTTGCCCTTCTGTTTCAGGCCTTCCGCAAGACAGAGTCGCCAGAGGAGGACTCAGATACAGAGGAGCAAGAGAAAATTGTGGAAGAGAAGAAGTAGAAGAAAAGCATACAGGAATGGGGAACTGTGAGAGCATCACTCAAATCTGGAGGAGAATGTGACTGAGAGCAGTCCTGTGCACTGTATTAAAGTATTTTTGTTAATTTAATGTAGCTGTATGTCGTCTGTCACAAAATATAATAATTATATTTGTAATAAACAAAGTCTTCATTATTCACATACCATGATATCCTTAAGAAATCCATCATTACCTACAGTCCAAAAGGTTTAGCTTTCTCCAAAATGGGGAAGTAGATGAGTTCAGGTTTTTTGACTTTTAAAAAGATTTTATCTCATTATCATTAAAAAAAATTGCTCACTTGAGATATGAAACTGGTTTGAAAACTTTTGGAGAAGCACAATGCAATACATTATCTTGGCCGAGGAACCTTCTACAGACTCAGAGCTAACTTCTGATCTGCTCAGGAAATGTCGTGCATCCTCTGTTGTTTCAACTGGCAGCTCGATAGTGTGTTCATTAGTGACCAAAAGTTGTAAAATATGTTCTATGTGACTAAACACTGGGGAAACAATGAATTTCAGTCAAGCAAATGAACAAACTGGCTTCAGAACTGGATACAGTGCCATTGGCAATTTGCATGTGGTGAGTTAAATTATTAAATGGAGCAATCTGAAAGAATTTTCACCGAGTCTCAGACTACACAATTTGAGAAATTTTTTCAGTTGCAAAAATATGTATACTTAGCCCCATCGATAAGTGAAGCATTGATTCAAAGAATCAGTACACAGGATAATTAATGTATATGCTAATCCCTCAGTTTCCACTAAACTTTATCAGCGTAGTGTGAAACGCAGAACTGAAAGAAGGATCAGGCAAAGATATTCCATATTACCAAAAATATTCCCAGCAATTCGAAAGGAAATTTTTGGTTTCAGAAAATGGGGAAAAATAAGAAGGGATACATGCTAGTGGAAAACGCTTGAACCACATTTGGTTTACTGGCGATGTTTGCCACTAGTACACATAAATTTCAAAGATGTCTGAATGATCAGATGTGAAAGTAAACCTGAAAATAACAAAACTAAAATACTGTATAGCCGAGGATATGACTAATTATGACATTGTTACCAACAGTTAACAGCATGGCCCTTAGAAGATTCAGTCTTTTATCACAGTTGCTTAAAAGTCCTGACAATTTCATTCTAAGATGAACATCTACCGCTGTGCATGCAATCACTCACTACAAATTTACATCCACAGTATTAACATAATACTCGCTCAGAATTAAACTTTTCTAAAACTGTAATTCATTGACATCAACATCGTGGCCACTCGCAGCTGTCATAATCGACAAAAATATGGATTAATGGTGGGTGTGCTGGTAATAAGTTTGTTTTTGGGTGTTGCAGTGGAATATGGAACAGGCTGCAAGAGAAAGTTATGGTATTTGGAATAGCTGGATATTATAAAAAAATGTTGCTAAGGTGTCTTGTATCTTTGAGAGAGAGAGGAGAGCGAAGGAAGTTGATCGGATAGACGTTAGCAGACATGCTGAATGAGGATTTTAGTGGGCTGAAATGGCACAGATTGTTCTGCTTTGACAGGTGATTGCTTGGCTTCGCCTTTGTCAGAATAGGTGGGATAGAATTACTTGCTGGTGTTACAAGTTGGAGGGGAAGTGAGACAGGTGCACTGTTTTAGGAAGTGAGGTACTTTGATATGTATGTGTGTGGGGGGGCCGGCCGGAGTGGCCGTGCGGTTCTAGGCGCTACAGTCTGAACCGCGTGACCGCAGCGGTTGCAGGTTCGAATCCTGCCTCGGGCATGGATGTGTGTGATGTCCTTAGGTTAGTTAGGTGTAAGTAGTTCTAAGTTCTAGGGGACTGATGACCTCAGCAGTTAAGTCCCATAGTGCTCAGAGACATTTCAACCATTTTGGGTGGGGGGGGGGGGGGCAAGTGGGAAAGTTTTTCCGATTGGACATGATCATTGTATACCAGAGACTTTTGAGAGTGTCAAGACTGAAGATAGGATTTTGAGGGTTTACTCTGTGGTGGTGCTGGTAGACTGGGGTTCCTTCCATGATTAAGTAGTCTATTATGTGGGCAGATTCTGTAAATGTTCAAATTAACAAGGTGGGGTCCAAGTAGCTGATTAGGAGACTGCTGTAATGATGGTAGGTGGACGATGGTGAGGATGGGACTGTTTGGCCCAGAGGAGGTGGTGAAAATAACTAAGAATGCATAAGGACCTTAGGTAATGAGAGAGATTTAATGAAGGATTGTCAATGTGAAACGAGTCTTTTTGGGACACAATTTGTGGGAAAGTGTATCTTTTTATCTCAATTGTTAATTGAGATAAGGAATATGGATCTGGGAAAAATAAGATGAAAGTGTAAGCCGGCCGAGGTGGCCGTGCGGTTCTAGGCGCTACAGTCTGGCACCGCGCGACCGCTACGGTCGCAGGTTCGAATCCTGCCTCGGGCATGGATGTGTGTGATGCCCTTAGGTTAGTTAGGTTTAAGCAGTTCTAAGTTCCAGGGGACTGATGCCCTTAGAAGTTAAGTCCCATAGTGCTCAGAGCCATTTGAACCAATTTTTTGAAAGTGTAAATATTTGGGGAAGATGAGGCAAGAGAGAGTGTCATTCCAAGTTGTTTCATATAAGAACTGTGTACAGTGTATTTATGCAAGTAGACTACAATCCTGAGTGAACATTGGTATCTCCTCCTCATAAAAGTTCCATAGATTCTGTATCATACAACATACAAATGGGATTATGATTTGTGGGTGATTTGAAAATGCTGTTTGCATAGCAGGATACTACACTGCCAGCATGAAAGCCTGACTTAATTGTGGAGGTCTTAACTTACCAAGGTGGTGACATGGAATTTGGCTGACTGTAGGAGCCCAAAGGGTCAATCCCACAGGCAGTCTCCGTGCTGAGGATAGTTAACCAACTCTATGCATCTAGCACAGACACGTAATATTGATGCTAGATGCATAGAGATGGATAGCCAGCCTGTGCTCAGAGACCACCTCTGGGATCAGCCCTTTTGGGCTCCTATAGTCAGGCAAATAAATCGCAGTGGGTGACGTTAAAGATATTTTCTGATCTGTACATGCGACACCGATGATCTTGCTGAGACTACATAAATTTAGTTAGGTTCTTATCCGCAGATAAAATTCGCTGTAACCCTTATGATGTGAAACGTGTCAATAAAACATAGAAAACAATGGAAAATCCAGGACGGAATAACGAGTATATAATGAAAAGTATAGATTGCTACTCATCATATAGATGAAATGTTGTGCATATCTGTGACTCAACATCTTCTCTATATGGCGAGTAGCTATCGTTTTCATAATACTGTGTATGTGTATATACGAGGGTGAGTCAAATGAAAACCTTAAATATTTTTTTAAATATTATTTATTGTGCAGAAGTGGTACAAAGCTGTATCACTTTTCAATATAATCTCCCCCACGCTCAATGCAAGTCCTCCAGCGCTTACAAAGTGCATAAATTCCTTTAGAAAGAAATTCTTTTGGTAGTCCACCACTCATGCACCGCGTGGCGTACCTCTTCGTCAGAACGGAACTTCTCTCCTCCCATTGCTTCTTTCATGGGTCCAAACATATGGAAATCACTTGGGGCAAGGTCTGGTGAGTATGGTGGATGAGGAAGAGAAAATTCAGGTCTGTGATTGTTGCAAGTGTTGCACGGGCAGTGTGGGACCTACCATTGTCATGTTGCAAAAGGACACCTGCTGACAGCAATCCACGTTGCTTTGTTTTGATTGCAGGCCGCAGATGATTTTTTAGGAGATCTGTGTATGATTCACTGATGGCAATGGTCCCTCTAGGCATGTAATGCTCCAAAATGACGCCTTTCTCGCCCCGAAAGAGAGTCAGTCTAACCTTCACTGCTGATGGTTCTGTTCGAAACTTCTTTGGTTTTGGTGATGAGGAAAGGCGCCATTCCTTGCTCGCTCTCTTCGTTTCCGTTTCGTGGAAGTGAACCCAGGTTTCGTCCCCAGTATCGATTCTTGCAAGGAAGCCATCGCCTTCTCGTTCAAAGTGCCGAAGAAGTTCTTCACAAGCATCAACACTTCGTTCTCTCATTTCAGGAGTCAGCTGCCGTGGCACCCATCTTGCAGACACTTTGTGAAACTGGAGCACATCATGCACAATGTGGTGTGGTGAGGCATGACTAATCTGTAAACATGCTGCAATGTCATTCAGTGTCACTGTGGCTTCAATTGCTGCAATGTTCTGTGGAGTCACAACTCGCTGTGCCTGACCTGGCTGAGGAGCATCTTCCACTGAAGTCACACCATTTGCGAACTTCCTACTCCATTCGTAGACTAGCTGCTGTGACAAACATGCGTCACCGTACTGAACCTTCATTCGTCGATGAATTTCAATAGGTTTCACAGCTTCACTACGCAAAAACCGAATAACAGAACTCCGTTCTTCCCTGGTACAAATCGCAATTGGGGCGGCCATCATTATACTGATACTGCGACGGAATGTGTGCATCTGCACTATGCTGCCACCCACAGGTCATTCTGCAAGCTGTTTGTAGCACGCTTACCAACTTACAGGATAATAGCGCGAAATTTCGATTTGTTATTACAAATTTAAGGTTTTCATTTGACTCACCCTCGTATATACGAGGTGTGTTCAAATAATTCCGGAACTTACTTTCTACTTATCGCGCATGGTCTTCTTCGCAATACTCTCCTCCACAACTGGTACATCGCTCCCAACGCCGTTTCCACTTCCATAAGTAGACTTGGTACGCCTCTTGCTGCATCTCGCGAAGTGCCGTTTGCGAATTTTCTTTTATCTCGTCTATCGTTGCAAATCTTCGTCCTTTCAACGGGGTTTTCAATTTTGGAAATAAAAAAAGAGTTCTCAGGGGCCAGGTCTGAAGAATACGGAGGAGGAGGCAGCACAGCAATTTCGTTTTTCTTGCAGTAGTCGCGCACCAATAGGGATAAATGTGCGGGTGCGTTAGTGTGATGCAAGACCGTTTTCTTCTCACAATTTCTCGCAGGCGTCGCAACACGTCCCGATAGTAACAACGATTATCAGTTTGTCGCCTTGGCACGAAATCATGATAAACTATCCTTCAAAGTCAAAGAAAACTACAGCATGGCTTTGACATTTGACCTTATCTGGCGAGTCTCTTTTGTCTTGGAGAACCTTCTCCGACCAATTGTCAACATCATAATCGTAGACCCACGTCTCATCACCAGTTATGATTCTCTTAACGAACGTCTAGTTCTCATTTGCGCGATCCAGATTGTCAGACGAAGGTTTTTCTGGTCTTGGTTCATGAGCAGTGGGACGAACTTGGGATTACTGAAGTATGGGATACACCTCGCCACAGAAGACAACCGATTTATGGCTCGAAAATCAACACTATAATATCTGTGAGTAAACTATGACATCATTGGTCAAAGTCGACGGGTTGTATTCCATTCTTCATTTGACCCACGAACTTGGCGGCATCACGACGCATTACGAAATGCTGTGTCAGGATTTCATGACATGATAAAACTGAAATGTTACATTCTTGTGCAATCTCTCGGACGGTCGGTCTTAGATTGGCACCCACAATATCTTTGACGTTCCTGAGATGAGTGTCATTGGTAGAAGTCGAAGGGCGTCGTGAACGAGGGCCATGTTTAACTTCCGTCCGACCAGTTTTGAACCGTGTGAACCATTCGTAATACCGGCTTCCTGCATCATCTGGTATGTCTGTTTAGGTTTTCTTGAGTTTCACGCAAAATTTAATGCAGACACATAGCTCCTCTCACTCAGCTCGCAGTTCGCAAACTGTGCGACACAGTTTTACGCTAAGTACAGAATTGAACATTAATTAAGAGTCATACAACAATAAAACTTCCGGCAGTTACATAATTAAACACAGGCGTGTGCGGGGATGCCACCCGTATTTCGCTCCAACACACCACTGGCGCCAAATTACGGATGTTTCGGAATTTTTGGAACAGACCTCATATATATCCTGGACATTTGATGTATTTTTTAATTACTAATGCTCTATATGTCTGGTTCAGACGATCCATGACTAAGGCGCTTAACACTGAGCATTTTGATTGACTCTGATACATTGATTTCTGCTCCCTCTGGCATGGTATCAAGCAGAGCGTATTGTCAAAATGAATACCAGACGACTCATCAAATCTTTAACGACAAAACACCAGCACCCCACATATCTCATGTAGGTAAAACACACACACACACACACACACACACACACACACACACACACACACGCATGCACGCTCGCGCGCACAGAATTTCTGCCATTGGAAACCTCAACCAGTCCGCAGCTTCAATCTATTAACTCGTTAATTACATTCTGCGTGTGGCTCTTACGCTGTGGGTGGACAAGTAAAAGATAACATAGTCGGCAATGAAAAGAGAGTACCCTACTGTACAACTAGTAGATAACGGCTGGCTAGCTGTATCTTATCCCTTATTATTTCAGAATTCTAAAGAGTATACACTAGACAAAATTTGCAAGAATTTTTTCTAAATCTGCAAATGTGAATTTAACTTTCTTCGATTTATCTTATATGGTAAGCCATTGGGTTGGTGTAGCTATGCCTGTTCCTACATTTTTCCGGAATTCACAGCTGATCTCCTCCTATATCGACTTCTAGCAGCCGCTACATTCTTCTGCAGAAAATTCATATTATTTTGCAACCGTCGCTTATTAGGCTGATGGTTTAGTAATAGTTATATCAGTCAGCAGCTGCTTTCTTTGGTATTATCATTGCCGCATCAGTCTGAGAATATGTCGCCTCTCTCTTACATCCTGCATAACAAATGAATCTCCCAAGGGTCTTATTTATGAGGAAATGTCGTCTACTTTAGCTGCTTTTGTTTTGACGTAAGTCCTGTTCTTGTTTTCCGCCTAACGTTTCTGGCAGTATTGCATTACCCATTTCATCTGTAAAAATTTCCTCTTTCACTTGCGTAAAATCTTCTTCGAGAAATCAGGCTTGTAAAAATATATGTTTCGCAGAAAATGGTAGTTAGGTAACCAAGATATGAAAAAACGAGTACAACTCATCACATAGCTCCCGCAAGTGGGCTGAACTTGCTGATAGATCAGTCACCTACATTTTCTACGCCTTTCTACCCTCCTAAACTGTTTACACGGCGCTAGTCATGTTTTCCTTGAGTTTAAGAGCCCATCCAGTCCTAAATCAGCCGTCTACAGACTGCTCAGTGATCGACCACCTGACAACCGACTGCACGACCACTCTTCCAGTGCCTTAGTGACTCACTTCCAACTTCGTTCATTTGCGAGTCCTATCTTACTTTTCTATCACTCTTCTATACGTTTGTTTTAAGTAAGTGTCTTGCTACGGTACTCCACTACATAACATTAAATATAAAAGTACTAGCAAACTCACGAAAGTAACCATGTGAATATTCCCATTCTACTGCATGCCCTCGGGAAATGTTACGGCTGTAGTTTCCCTTGCTTTCAGCCATTCGCAGTACCAGCACAGCAAGGCTGTTTTGGTTAGTGTTACAAGGCCAGATCAGTCAATCATCCAGACTGTTGCCTCTGCAACTACTGAAAAGGCAGCAGCCCCTCTACAGGAACCACACGTTTATCTGGCCTCTCAAAAGATACTCCTCCGTTGTGGTTGCACCTACGGTAGGGCTACCCGTATCGCTGAGGCACGCAAGCCTCCCCACCAACGGCAACGTCCAGGGTTCATGGTTCAGGTGTTGACAGATGTGAAAATTACCGAACTATCAGCTTAATAAGCCACGGCTGCAAAATACTAACACGAATTCTTTACAGACGAATGGAAAAACTGGTTGAAGGCAAACTCGGGCAAGATCAGTTTGGATCCCGTAGAAATGTTGGAACACGTAAGCCAATACTGACCTTACGTCTTATCTTAGAAAATAGATTAAGGAAAGGCAAACCTACGTTTTTAGCATTTGTAGACTTAGAGAAAGCTTTTGACAATGTTGACTGGAATACTCTCTTTCAAATTCTGAAGGTGGCAGGGGTAAAATACTTGAAGCGAAAGGCTATTTGCAATTTGTACAGAAACCAGATGGCAGTTATAAGAGTCGAGGGCCGTGAAAGGGAAGCAGTTGGAAAGGAAGTGAGACAGGGTTATAGCCTATCCCCGATGTTATTCAAAAAATGGTTCAAATGGCTCTGAGCACTATGGGACTTAACTTCTGAGGTCATCATTCCCCTAGAACGTAGAACTACTTAAACCTAACTAACCTAAGGACACCACACACATCCATGCCCGAGGCAGGATTCAAACCTGTGACCGTAGCGGTCGCGCGGTTCCAGACTGAAGCGCCTAGAACCGCATGGCCTCACCGGCCGGCACCGATGTTATTCAATCTGTACATTGAGCAAGCAGCAAAGGAAACAAAAGAAAAAGTCGGAGTGGTTATTAAAATCCATGGAGAAGAAATATAAACTTTGAGGTCCGCCTATGACATTGTAATTCTGTCAGAGACAGCAAAAAACCTGCAAGAGCAGCTGAACGAAATGAACAGTGTCTTGAATGAAGGATATAAGATGAATATCAACAAAAACAAAACTAGGATAATTGAATGCAGTCGAATTAAATCGGGTGATGCTGAGGGAATTAGATTAGGAAATGAGACGTTTAAAGTAGTAAATGAGTTTTGCTATTTGTGGAGCAAAATAACTGATGATGGTCGAAGTAGAGAGGATATAAAATGTAGACTGTCAATGGCAATGAAAGCGTTTCTGAAGAAGAGAAATTTGTTAACATCGGGTATAGATTTAAGTGTGAGGAAGTCGTTTCTGAGAGTATTTGTATGGAGTGTAGCCATGTATGGAAGTGAAACGTGGACGATAAATAGTTTAGTCAAGAAGAGAATAGAAGCTTTTGAAATGTGGTGCTACAGAAGAATGCTGAAGATGAGATGGGTAGACCACATAGCTAATTGGGAGGTATTGAATAGAATTGGGGAGAAGAGAAATTTGTGGTACACCATGACTAGAAGAAGGGACTGGTTGGTAGAACATATTCTGAGGCATCAAGGGATCACCATTTTAGTATTGGAGGGCAGCGTGGAGGGTAAAAATCGTAGAGGGAGACCAAGAGATGAATAGACTAAATAGATTCAGAAGGATGTAGGTTGCAGTAGGTACTGGGAGATGAAGAAGCCTGCACGGGATAGAGTAACATGGAGAGCTGCATCAAACCAGTCTCTGGACTGAAGACCACAACAACAACAATAAGTTTCCCATTATGTATATTCTTGAATTATGTGAATTTAGAGAAAATTGTTCATAGTACAGCCGATCGGGAGTACGAACATCTGTCTCTTTCTCATGCTCAGTGCCAGGCAAGAAAAGGCAAGCTGGAATTAGAGAGATAATTTTTTGTTCTAAGCAGCTAAAAACATTATTGGAAGTAGAGCGCACAAGCTCTCTATGTGCAGTAGCTTGAGGCTGTATCTATAAGTGGTATGAGAGGCTCTTCTAAGGTCAAGGACAACTGCTAATCGTTACTTTCTTAGGCAAGCTTTCTGTGTAGCCATTTCCACCTGGTTCACGTTATCAGTGGGTGCAATGATGCCTCCCAAATAACACTGGAAAGTGGCTAAGGTGCTGTCTAGATTCGAGATCCCAGGTAAAACGGAGCTTCACCGTAACCTCTGAGATTTTTCGTATGCAGCAATGCACGATAAGCACTTGAATGTCTACAGTCTTTCCGAGATTTCAAAAGAGGATTTAGATGGCCTACTTCCACGAGTCAGGAAATTTGATATGTCCCAACTTCTATCGAACATGGTATAGACGACTTCTTTTAGTGATACTTATGAGTTGCCGCACAGGAAGTAACACACTTATCGTGGCCACGTACCTTGACGCAAGATTCAGACAATGCTGAATACAGCTGCCACGCTGACAAGCAAACCTACCCAAGGGATACACTTCGATTTTGATTGGCTTTTAATCTGTCGTAATACAGAGCAAAATAGAGACATATGTTTCTTTATATGTGCCCATACACCTGTTACGGGCGTGAAACACACCTTTGAAAAATGATGCTGAGTTTAGTATTTTTGTATGAAGACCACTGAAGTGGTTACAGACATAAATTAAAACTTCAGATAAAAATTCTATGGGGTTTAATGTACTTACAACGCTGCAACTATATCGCCGATAACGTCATTTTTTCGAAATCCCTCCCATTAAACAATTTTTGACCCAGACTATTCTGCAGTTCCTCATTACTGCACAGATTTACAATAATGTACAAACAGTTTCGAATATGACATGATTAATCTGAGAAGGTTAGTACTTGAAAAAAAATCATACAAAAAAAAAGACTCAGTTATTACACAAGGCTTATTAAGCAACAACATGACAGCAGGCACTGAAGTGGACACATATGGGACATGCATACAGTGATATAGAAATATTTCTAGCATATTTCAGACAAATGTGTTTTGGAATAGCACTTCATCATAAATGTTCGAATTTGGTATTAACGACGCTAGAAGTAATTTCATGTGCATATGCAGGTTTTCATAGTCGGTACGTACTACGTTCATAATGAGTGTAATTTTTTTTTTTTTTTTTTTTTTTTTTTTTTTTTTTTTTTTTTTTTTTTTGTAGTCCGGGGTGATATGTTACAATACAGCATCACCGGTCTATTGCGGTCTAACTGTGTTGGTGAGGCAGTAAATTTCCACAGGGCAGTGACTCCATCACTGCAATTCACTTTGGAGGTGTGGCGGTGGGACTTGTAGTCCCGTACCACCCTCTGACGGTGATAGTACTACATGAGTCAGGCAGAAGAATTTTGCCTAACATGGGCAGGTGAAGGTGTGGCGGTGGGACTTGTAGTCCCGTACGCCAGGGCAGTGAGAGCCTGTTATAGCACGTTAGTATTTTTTTAGCTTTTACTATACCTAAGACCGTAGTGCCCAGACAGGTAAAGCCCAGCATATAGGTTTCATCACTTGTCACATTGTATCTAAGTCGTGTTATGAACAGCTTAGTATGTGTAAATTCCTGACTTCCAGATATGAATAAGGGTAAATTAATATGTATATTGGTCATTCTTTTTTTGCGGGGCGTGGCCTGCCATACTTTATAGTATACATAGTATGCATAGCATGTATAATGTGTGCAGTAAGTGTATGCGAAAGTGTTCTCTGCATGGGTATTTGATTAGCAATAATAGTAAAGTTGTATTGTAGTAGTAATGAACGGTTATACCGTGGGAATGGGTGTGCACTGCTGGGACAGCGCTGTCTAGTGCCAGTTGTGAACTACTAGACTCGCAGCAGGCAAACCGACGCGGAAGAGGGCAGTGTGATGCCGACTGTTGTTAGTTGAGCTGCGGTCATGTGTCAAGTAGTTTTATTTTCTTTATTTTCTTTTTTTTTTTTCTTAATTGTGATTTTGACACCTTATGCAAAAGGTGGGCTGGCAGCGGCAATATTACGCCGCTCTTCAGCCACAGGCAGTACAAAGAGAAAACAGTGAAGACAGGAAAACATAACATAACGGTGGACAAAAAACAGTAGACATATTAATTAAAAAACACGGAGCCGTTCACATGTGGAGTAAAAAATAAAAAACGGTCAGCACTTTACACAAACACTGACGACTGAGAGAACACACGTGAACGATGGAGCGTGGTTCGGTGAAAACACTGATGCACTAACACGACGGCACACACACAGAACCGATGGCGATGATCTCCGGCGCGCGAATGTTCACTATGACGTGTGCGAGGCCGGGGACCTGCCAAGAGGGTAAAAGGTGGGGGAGGAGGGAGAGGGGAGGGTATAGATGCCAGTGGCAGAGGAGATGGGAGGAGGAGGAAAGAAGGTACGAGGGTAGGGGGAGCCCGGGGGGAGGAGGGAGTGAGGAACGGAGGAGGGAGGAAAGGGAGAGAGGGTGCCCTAAGGAACAAAGGGGAGGGGAGAAGAGTAGCTTTATCTTCTGACTTCGGTTTTATATATCTGATGGAATAGAATGACCATGAGAGCAGTTGTTTTTTAATTTTTATTTCTGCGCCAATGATTTTATATCAGCTGGTCTGCCTCATGTATCATTTTATCCAAATGATTTATACATGTTAAGCTACATTCAGGTATGTGGTACTGTACTAACAGTAATGTAGGTAGTGTAACTCATGTAAGCCCTCCCTCAAACCTGTCATGTTATATCTTTACAGATCCGATGATGGCACCTTTAGTGTGTTGAAACGGTCATCTAGTAAACAGTGTTTAAGCGATCAGAGGGATCGCCTCACAACACACTATGTGCTCACTGCATCAAACGTTTGTCATCGCTAAAATATTTAAAAACACAAAACACCTTGCTCAAAAGGCCAAGTCCGTATTACTCTCAGATCCTTGTAAGATTAAGATTCAAGGTGAAAGGATGTCAATGATAAGATTCGCTGATGACATTACTGTCCTCAGACAAAGTGAAGAAGAATTACAGATCCTGTTGAATGGAATGTACAGTCTAATGATTACAGAATACGAAAATAATGAGAATTAGGAGTAATGAGAACAGCGAGAAACTTAACATCATCATTGGGGATCACGAAGCAGAGAAAGTTAAGGAATTTCGCCACCTAGGCAGCAAGGAGGACATAAAAAGTAGATTAGCACTGGGAAAAGGAGCATTTCTGACCAAGAGAAGTCTACTAGTATCAGACATAGGCCTTAGTTTGAGCAAGAAATTTAATGAGAATGTACATACGGAGCATAGAATTGTGTGGTAGTGACAGATGGTCTGTGGAAAAACCGGAACAGAAGAGAATCGAAGCATTTAGGATGTTGTACTACATAAGAATGTTGAAAAGTAGGTGGACTTATAAGGTAAGGAATCAGGAGGATCTTCGCATAATCGTCAAGGAAAGTAATACACTCCTGGAAATGGAAAAAAGAACACATTGACACCGGTGTGTCAGACCCACCATACATGCTCCTGACACTGCGAGAGGGCTGTACAAGCAATGATCACACGCACGGCACAGCGGACACACCAGGAACCGCGGTGTTGGCCGTCGAATGGCGCTAGCTGCGCAGCATTTGTGCACGCCGCCGTCAGTGTCAGCCAGTTTGCCGTGGCATACGGAGCTCCATCGCAGTCTTTAACACTGGTAGCATGCCGCGACAGCGTGGACGTGAACCGTATGTGCAGTTGACGGACTTTGAGCGAGGGCGTATAGTGGGCATGCGGGAGGCCGGGTGGACGTACCGCCGAATTGCTCAACACGTGGGGCGTGAGGTCTCCACAGTACATCGATGTTGTCGCCAGTGGTCGGCGGAAGGTGCACGTGCCCGTCGACCTGGGACCGGACCGCAGCGACGCACGGATGCACGCCAAGACCGTAGGATCCTACGCAGTGCCGTAGGGGACCGCACCGCCACTTCCCAGCAAATTAGGGACACTGTTGCTCCTGGGGTATCGGCGAGGACCATTCGCAACCGTCTCCATGAAGCTGGGCTACGGTCCCGCACACCGTTAGGCCGTCTTCCGCTCACGCCCCAACATCGTGCAGCCCGCCTCCAGTGGTGTCGCGACAGGCGTGAATGGAGGGACGAATGGAGACGTGTCGTCTTCAGCGATGAGAGTCGCTTCTGCCTTGGTGCCAATGATGGTCGTATGCGTGTTTGGCGCCGTGCAGGTGAGCGCCACAATCAGGACTGCATACGACCGAGGCACACAGGGCCAACACCCGGCATCATGGTGTGGGGAGCGATCTCCTACACTGGCCGTACACCACTGGTGATCGTCGAGGGGACACTGAATAGTGCACGGTACATCCAAACCGTCATCGAACCCATCGTTCTACCATTCCTAGACCGGCAAGGGAACTTGCTGTTCCAACAGGACAATGCACGTCCGCATGTATCCCGTGCCACCCAACGTGCTCTAGAAGGTGTAAGTCAACTACCCAGGCCAGCAAGATCTCCGGATCTGTCCCCCATTGAGCATGTTTGGGACTGGATGAAGCGTCGTCTCACGCGGTCTGCACGTCCAGCACGACCGCTGGTCCAACTGAGGCACCAGGTGGAAATGGCATGGCAAGCCGTTCCACAGGACTACATCCAGCATCTCTACGATCGTCTCCATGGGAGAATAGCAGCCTGCATTGCTGCGAAAGGTGGATATACACTGTACTAGTGCCGACATTGTGCATGCTCTGTTGCCTGTGTCTATGTGCCTGTGGTTCTGTCAGTGTGATCATGTGATGTATCTGACCCCAGGAATGTGTCAATAAAGTTTCCCCTTCCTGGGACAATGAATTCACGGTGTTCTTATTTCAATTTCCAGGAGTGTATATTGAAAAAAATGACAAGAAGAAGGGATAGGACGATAGGGAGTAACTTACATGGTACTAGAGGGATCTGTGGACGTTAAAAACTTTAGGGGAAGACAGAGATTGGACTATGTCCAGCAAATAGTTGAGGACATAGGTTGTAACTGCTCCTCTGGGTTGAAGAGGTTGGCACAGGAGAGGAATCCGTGACATGCTACATCAAACCAGACAGAAGACTGATAACGAAAAAGAGAGAGAGAGAGAAATGAAATAAATAGCAAGTGCATGGAACCAAGGCGAAATGTGTGCAGGAAAAATGTGCTGAAATCGAAAAAAAGTAGCACTGAAGCAAGAAGCACGGGCGACAACATTATCAAATGCAGTGGAAAGCAGATAGGTAGAAGGGATACATTGGTGGCCTCTACAGGTGGGGATGGGGCGGGGTTTGGGAAGGAAGTGTCTGATTTCGTGACAGAAGAAGAAATGGGAATCGATATGAAAGACGTAGGTGATCCAATATTAGAGTCAGAGTTTAAGAGAGCTGTGGAAGAATTGCGATCAAATAAGGCGAAAGGCACAGATAACTTTTTTTCGCAATTACTGAAATCATTGACGGAAGTGGAGATCAAACGACTAGTCGAGGGGTGCCTACCAACGCATGCAGCAGTATCACGTACGGATAAACCGCAGTTTCGGTACGGTGCTGTCACGTCGCTGAATTGACACGAGCTGGTGAACGTTTCTGCTTCTTGCGTGTGGCATAATACGATCTTCTCACAAACAAACAACATTCAAGTACGATTTTTGAAAGACAAACACGTTGTATCATCTTTCCTTATACCCAGGATGAAGATGGTGTTACTCCCCTCTGCTTTGTGCGCTTATGATGAAATGCTAATCATTTGCATATCCGAGCATGCAGTACCTTTTCTGTCCATCTGAGTTTCTCTCATCCCGCCCTTATTGTGTTGCAGTTTAAAAGGCCATCGGTGTATATACATCTTTTTATCTTTGCTTACTTTGGATGAAGTTGCCGTAACTACACTGCGTACCACAACTAAGGGTCACTTTTTCGAAACACTCTAATTGTTTCCCACTGCGAAGCGTAAGTTTGAAATTTGGCTCAAACGACTTTCCTCTGTAATGGTGCAAAATCGTGGCACTCTGAGACGTCACCCTTGGCCTCGGTGACGCTTCAAACAGCAGGATGTCGACAGATGCGGAAAAAAAGTTCAGAGCTCAGAAGCTCATGTGATGTTTAAAGTGAATTAATGATGCCACATTGGCACCGAACTTCACCAAACTTCTGAGCAACGCTACCGTGGATGTATCACGTGATGTGAAGGTCGTGACACCCTCTCTTACCCACATTTCACCCCTTCTTTTGGCGCCTCTGTAATGCAGGTCAGAACCGCGACGACGCCGGCCGCTGTGGCGAGCGGTTCTAGGCGCTTCAGTTCGGGGCCGTGCTGCTGCTACGGTCTCAGGTTCGAATCCTGCCTGGGGCATGGATGTGTGTGATGTCCTTAGGTTAGTCAGGTTTAAGTAGTTCTAAGTCTAGGGGATTGATGACCTCAGATGGGTGAGTCCCAAAGTGCTTAGAGCCATTTGAACCATTTTTGAACCGCGACGCGCAGCGTTGAAGTCACGCAGTTTTCTAGTGAGAGACAGAGGAAAACATTTCAGACCCACCGCCGCTCAGAATCGACGCGAAAAGGCCTTAGGCGGTAGCATAAAGGGCGTAGAAAACGGCAGTTGTCATTGTGATGAGCAACAGGACGACATTCTTGACAACTTTTGACACTGTTGACACCACTCTCACGTTTCAACCCCACTCTAAGGATGAAGCGGGCCAGCAACTCCAAAGAACGTGATCGGACCTCTTCAGAGTGCAGTACGACTAAAATTATTGCTCTGAGCCAAATTACAAACTTCAGTGTGCAATGGGAGATAACTACAGAATTTTCATCCTGTAATTGTGTTGCGCATTGTATATATACAATAGAATCTTTCGTCAGCTGCTTATAGGCTGTAAAAGAACGAGAAGCTGTCATAACATGTCATTTTTCTCTTTTAAGTCGAATGTCTGTATCTCACTGCTTTCGTGATTACATTACGTACATAATATCGCTGTCCATTATTTATGTGCATTAAGCGGGAAAATCTGTATAATTCCAACTATTTTCACCTGCGCCATGATTCCAGTGACTAGTTGCACTAGTTACAAAATACATTGAAGAGCCAAAGAAACTGGTACATTTGCCTAACATCGTGGAGGACCGCAACGCGACGTGGCATGGACTCGGCTAATGTCTGAAGTAGTGCTGGAGGGATTGACATCATGAATCCTGCAGGCCTGTCCATAAATCCGTAAGAGTACGAGGGGGTGGAGATCTCTTCTAAACAGCACGTTGCAAGGCACCCCAGATATGCTCAATAACGTTCATGTCTGGGAGTCTGGTGGCCAGCGGAAGTGTTTTAACTCAGAAGAGTGTTCCTGGAGCTACTCTGTAGCAATTTTGGACGTGTGGGTTGCCTAAGACTGTCGGAATGCACAATCTACATGAATGGATGCAAGTGATCACACAGGATGCTTACGTACATGTGACCTGTCAGAGTCGTATCTAGATGTATCAAGCCATATCACTCCAACTGCACACACCGCACACAATTACAGAGCCTCCACCAGCTTGAACAGTCCCCTGCTGACATGCAGGGTCCATGGATTCATGAGGTTGTCTCCATACCCGTACAATTTGAAATGAGACTCGTCCGACCAAGCAACATGTTTCCAGTCATCAACTGTCCAATGTCGGTGTTGACGGGCCCAGGCGTGGCGTAAAAGTGTCGTGCAGACATCAAGGGTACACGAGTGAGCCTTCGGCTCCGAAAGCCCAAATCGATGATGTTTCGTTGAATAGTTCGCACACTGACGTTGGCGGCCCAGCATTGAAATCTGCAGCAATTTGCAGAAGAGTTGCACTTCCGTCACGTTGAACGATTCTCTTCAGTCGTCGTTGGTCCCGTTCTTGCAGGATCTTTTTCCGGCCGCAGCGATGTGGGAGATTTGATGTTGTGCCGTATTCCTGAAATTCATGGTACACTCGTGAAATGGTCGCACGGGAAAATCCCCACTTCCTCGCTACCTCGAAGATGCTGTGTCCCATCACTCGTGCGCCGACTATAACACCACGTTCAAACTCACTTATATCTTGATAACCTGTCATTGTACCAGCAGTAACCGAACTAACAACTGCGCCAGACATTTGTTATATAGATGTTGCCTCCCGCAACGCCATATTCTGCCTCTTCACATAGCTCTGTATTAGAATACGCATGTCTGTAGCAGTTGCTTTCTCGCTTCAGTGTATAATGTGCCTGCTAACGTCCATCTCATGTCACTTTCCACTTTTCTTGTTCCAGGCACATATGTTTCGCGGGAAGAGCAATTGCTGGTAAGCCTCCGTGTGGGCTCGAATCTCTCTAATTTTACCCTCATGGTCTTTTCGCAAGGTAAACGTAGGAGGAAGGAATATATTCGTTGACTCTTCTAGGAACGTACACTCTCAGAACTTTTAACAGGAAACCATACCGTTATGCAGAACGCCCCTCCTGCAGCGTTTGCCACTGGAGTTGGCTGAGTATATGCGTGCGCTTTCGCATTTACTAAATGAACCTGTAAAGAAACATGCTGCCCTTCTTTGGATCTTTTTTTTTTCTATATCAATCCTATCTGGTGTGGATCCCAGATTGCCCAGCAGTATTCAGGTATTGGTTGAAAGACGGTTTTGTAAGCTACCTCCTTTGCTGATGGACTACATTTCCTGAAGATTCCTCCAAATAATCTCAGTTTGACATCTGTCTTTCCTGCGATTTGTTTTGTGTGGTAATTCCACTTTAAATCGCGTAGGAAAAGAACTATTAATTTCAAGTTGTCGTTTCTCTTTGAATCGCTCCATATACATACTTCTGGATATTTTATGGAAGTAACTGCTTCCAGTGATTGTCCTGCAATCGTGTAATCATACAATAATGGATCTTTTGTTACATAAGAGCGGTTGCAATTAGGCTGTGACCATAATGAAACAAGTGTGTTAAAATTGTATTTATTAACAACTCACAATGTACTGTTATCGCTCACTCGGCCGTGACATGGAACACATATTTTCATATTTTTTTGTTGGATTTTCAAAATTCTTCCAAATAATCTCAGTTGGACATCTGTCTTTCCTGCGATTTGTTTTGTGTGGTAATTCCACTTTAAATCGCGTACGAAAAGAAGTATTAATTTCAAGTTGTCGTTTCTCTTTGAATCGCTCTGTATACATCAGTACCTTCTAGAGGCCCTCGGAGTGCTAAGCGGCCATTTAGAAACGTGAGTGATTTATTGGATCAGTCCATTATTCTGTCAACGGTTTCCTCGCTCATTAAATGAAACTAGTTAATCAAATGTTCCGTCTTACTTAAAAATAGACTTTGAACTGGTCCCAATATTTTATAGAAGTGGCCATTGATTTCTTCTATTGAAATATTACTAGGTTACTGGGTTATTTATTAGAAATTGGCACCAGCAGCAACTACCTCGAAGTACTCCACTTTCCTCAAAAGATACGCGTACACACTGTGTGTTTCGCTCAGTCCTGATTACTTCTTGTACTATACTGGGCATACATGACGACGTTATTATTGCTACGAGACTGACTGAATCTGCTACTTGTAAGTTTTGCTTGGATGCATAATTAAATGCTATAGCACAGTGGGTGGGAATGCATGTAGAACAATAAACTAATGACGAATTATCAACACGTTTTGTGATAAATGAGAGCAAATTGCTTTTTGGCGAATTATGTATCTCACTGACGTCATACTTCCTAAACTTTAAATGTTTGCAGTCGGAATAATTATGTAGACTCAACTGGCTGTTACACACCTCAGCCACATTTCAAGAATTTTTCCCCACAGCAGAGCCTATCCAGATGAAGAGCGAATTGAGTGTTCTGAGCCACACATTTGAGTTTCTACGCATTTCACTGTCTAATTTACAATGGACCTTTGTGTTCTAATTTGATAATGAATTATGCTGTAGAACGCTTTCTATTCCTTGCAGGAGTCTAATCCAAATATATAAAATATTACGATGTACCAATATTCGCGATAAGTTTCTTGCAGCTTACTAGAAAGTTGGTGTGTATTCTGATGTGGTAAGGGAACTTGAGGGCTTGCTGTGGGGCCATTAAAATATCAATAGGGGTTTTATATTACCAGCAAGACATCATCTGAAAAACCGCAACTCCAAAGGAACTAACAATGGAGGGTCTTTCTAATGTCCTGTAGACATCAGTAACTCACATGGAAGCGAGGAAGAATCTACACTGATGGTTCTAAAGAAAATGTCTATCATTCGCTACGAGTGATATAAGTGAACGATGGAAAAGTTTATTTTCAGTACAGGACTGTGTACTCATTCTCTTCCAGTTACGAATCCAGTGTCTGAACAATTATGCTGTACCCATTCTCTGTAATTATCAGTTGAATCTGATATATCCCCATACTGTTTGGCGAGATTTGTGTCATCTGTAACACTCCACTTGTGGCTGTTATCAGCATGACAACCTAGCGCAACAAACTTTGGAGAAGTCATACGGCCAACTGGTCGCACACACAGCAAAACTGTCAGTTGTTACCGGCCAAATGTGCGGGCACCTTCCCAACGTCTCTCGCTTCGCGCCATCTGTGGACTACACATGGCACTACGGCGGGCAACTTGCCTGACGCCGCTTACAACCAGCGCTATCTGGCAGTCACTGGCGTCACTTCGACGACTCTAGGAATAGAGATGGTCGCCCACTGCAGGCATGTTATCCCACAAACAAGATGTGGTCTATATCTCAACCCTTTCAGCTGAACTCATATGTTCATGTGTGTGCCCACTAGAGAGTAAGTCGCTTGCATATGCAACTTCTGCAACCTGTTTGACGTGCGTGGGAACATCCCCAGCAAGTTAGCATCCGCAAATTCCGTTAACAATTTCTTATATCTTCCTGCAAGTACTTGCCGAACCTACCAGTTGATGGAAGTTTTTCTCAAACTTGCAGAAGTTTGTGTGTGTCGAGTGCCCGTACGAAAACGTCAGTGTCGAAAAGGAGAATGGCACAAAGACAGACAGGTCAAAACAAATCTGTCATTGGACTGTTACGTAATTGACCACCACAGCCTAGGAGGTGGGAACTAATTTACACATTACTTTGTTTCACCAGAAGGGGAAGCAAAACAGCAGCACAGATGTATTTAAATTTTAGCTGATTTTTTGATGTTAGCATTAACATAATTGCATTATACCTGTGACAAAATGTATATAGTATGCAAAGATATAAGAGTAATTAAAAGGCTATTTGTTGGTGGTACAGCGTGTCGCATTTTGGTATCCTGATTTCGCATATCTGATTGCACAACAGACAGGAGGTGTTCGAAACTAGCAAACAACATCTTCACAATGTTTTTTAAATCTGATTGAACTGCTCTGATTTTTCTCGATAAATATGTATTCCTCTATACCCATTTCATTAGCAAAACATTTCTTTTTTTCTTAATTTTGTTTTTCGTAACGATTTTTCGTCAATAGTAATAATGCAACAACGGTGGTGGATGCTCTGTCTTTAACCACGATACTGTAAACTGCTGCTTGGCTATTTCACGACGTAAGTGAAAACACTTCCTCAAAGATTTGCAGCAAGTTCCTGAAATTACCTCGCCGATGCGACTTGCGGAAGTGAACTTGCGCAAGTTTTTGTTCTGCTGCAACTCCTTCAGCACGTGGTCACAGAAATTACTTAGAAGAGTTATTTACTTGTGGACACATGCCATTAGCAAGGATCATCGTTATACCAGAACGTCATTGTTCATGTTGACAACGTGAACGCCTGTCTTATCGTTCGCTTGTTGCCAGTGAGACGCCTGCGCATATGAAAGAAACGCAAGGATTCGTCTGTATGTTGGAAGCACGGTATCCGGCGTTTCTCGGAAAACAATGACGAGGAGGAAAACACTTATCACTGCAAGTCAGGAAGGGCATCCGGTCACCCACTGCCACTGGCATTGCAACTCATACAATAATGCCGACTCCGTGGAGAAACGGGAAAAGGCAAGTAAGGAGAAGAAGAAGAAGAAGGCTTTTATTGCTGTAAACGCTCTGGAGCATTCCTCGATTGTCGCAGGTAGTGTGTCGGTTTTACCCGAGTTAGGCGAGTAAGGAATTTCCTTTAAGGACACCGTAAATGAGCAAACTTGTTCGTCAAATTCATCTCCATCTAGCCGCCGATTTGTGAAACAAATCAATACACACACACACAAACAAAACCTGTCAGTATGACCTCACTTTGAAGCAGTGGCGCTGTTGGTGTTCGTGAGCATTTTGAAATTCGTGAGACTAGCTACAAATGTTGACAAAGTATTTCTGGCATCGACCGTGGTACTGTGTTTAAAGAAGAAGAAGACGAAGAAGAAATCAAGACGATGGTCCCATTAATGGCTTAAAATGTAAGAGAGATTTACCCTTGAAAATCTGCTAGAGGAAATATTACTGTCAGAACCCGATCGTTACGTCAAGTTTCTTCGAATGGACAATGAAACATTTAATAACTTGTTAAGATTCTTGTAAAAGACCAGACTTGTTTGTCAAATTCCCTCTTATCTAGTCACAGATGCGTCAAACAAACTCGTACACGCACCAAAAAGTTTGTTAATTTAACCTTACTTTAGAAGCAGACTCTTTTCGCGTACCGGTATGCTGTATGTTGACACTATTTGGAATGGCTACAAACGCAGATAAAGCATTTCAGACATTGACTCTGGCACTGTATTTAAAGGAGAGAAGAGGAAGAAAACAGGACGCTGGTCCAGAGAATGATTTCAGAAGAAAGAGAAATATATGCAAATGAAATGATACACTCTGAAACTGGCAATTACATCAGCTTCCTGTGGAAGGACAGTGACACTTTTAATAACTTGTTTAGAGTTACTTCGCCTTCACACTGAAAAATAAGACACAATTATGCGAAAATGTATTCTCTTCTTCTTGGACTTCTAACGCCAGTTCATTAAAATGCCACAACGTGGAAATTATAGCCCAGATTGTCATGGAAGAACGCGAGAACTTCTATACGTTTTTTATTTCACTTCACTCCCGCTTGTGTGTTATGTGGTGAATTTGTTCTAAACCTATCCCTGCGTAGTTTATAGTTTCCATAGATGTGGAAACCTGCGATACAGTTAGATAAATTGTAACAAAACTATTTTCCACTAAAAATATGCCACGAAACATCGACAGAAACAACGTGTGCTATCTTGTCAAGTTTCCCGTCCATCAAAACTACTGCCAAACATGTTTTATGTTTGAAGAACATGTCTTACAGCACTTTACAAGGTCAGATATTTGGAAAACAGCCGGTCGGAGTGGCCGAGCGGTTAAAGGCGCTACAGTCTGGAACCGCACGACCGCTACGGTCGCAGGTTCGAATCCTGCCTCGGGCATGGATGTGTGTGATGTCCTTAGGTTAGTTAGGTTTAAGTAGTTCTAAGTTCTAGGGGACTTATGACCACAGCAGTTGAGTCCCATAGTGCTCAGAGCCATTTGAACCATTTGGAAAACATAAAAAAAGTTTGACGGATCGTTTGATAGTGTACGGGGGGACTTAAGAAATCGTTCCTCCGCTTAGCACTTCAAACTAATATGCCAGTAATGTCTGCTCACAGACTTGTGTACGGTCTCGAACTGAAACGTTACACAGTGGAGGTACGTTTACACTTTTGCGCCTTGTGGCTAGTCGCCGTGTGGCTGTGCTACCCCAGACGCAAATAGGGGCACGTGGTATGGGGAGATTCCTGCAACCCCGTACGCACAATTCAGAGCCATGCGCGACTTTTCTCCGGTGCCCGCGCCACCTGCCCCTTTGTGAAACGACTGCATGCACCTAATGCGCACGGATGGTCGCACAGCTATAATGCAGCTCAACTGTCACGGCCTAACACATACGTCGCGTCATTCACTGCTCTGAAAATTGTTAGCGTTTGAGACTCGAATGGACATTGACGCCCCTAGCGGAGAGAAAGCAGCAGTAAGATTAACGTTCGTTTTTAATAACTTCTGTACTCAATTAGCGAAACAGGTACTATAATTTTGCGTTACAAGCATTAGTAAGTTATTGAGAGACATGAATGATCGTGAAATAAATGTAAAAAGAGCAGAATCTCATTGACTTAGTGCTTTAAGCTGCCAATTTGACTTCAGCGTGTACCGCTGAAATCAAGAGAATGTAAACACACATTTCATGCATGAGAAGCACGTATTTCTATTTTTTGTTTCTATTGTAACAGGCGCTTTCCCTGACATGAAAAAATTTTGTATAGAGCCTAAGGATTCGCACTTTCTTATGCTTCACCCGACTTTTCAATGTACGAATATTTTTGTAAATGTAACTATTTTTGCTTCAAAGGCGAATGTGTTGAAGATTGTTTCCGTTTGTGACTCAGATGTAGCAACAATATTGAAACTGGATTCTTCTGTGTTGGTAAACAGTTGTGTTACTGAAACTTCCTGGCAGATTAAAACTTTGTGCCGGACCGAGACTCGAACTCGGGACCTTTGCCTGTCGCGGGCAAGTGCACTACCAACTTTTTTTTTTTTTTTTCTCTAATGAACCGCTGCAGGAGGAGGACGACAGGTAGGGCAGGGGTCGACACCCGAAGCCTGGCCATCCCGCCGCCACGCCCAAGCAACGTGTTCGAGTTCGAGGATCGAAGGATCACGAAGAGGATGTAGTGGGTTTGTCGATGTTGTTTTATTTATTTATTTCTTTAATTTTGTAACTTTTCTTTGGTAAGTTGATTTTTGTTTCATTACAAAGAAACATCCTACAACTGCCGTAGCCGAGCGTCCGAGTCGTCTTCTCGTCTGTTGGGAGGGTTTCCCCCCTATTCCGTCCGCAGAGGATCAATATGCTCCAGGATTCTTCTTCATTTTCAGCGTCTCATACCCGGAACGCCCCAGTGAGCAGGAGGATCCGCAAATAATGAACCTAAATAATTTGCGAAACGAGTTCTGTACTTCGGGTGGCGGCTGAAAGCTGCATGTGTCGTCATCAATAGGGACCAAAAGTCGAGTGTGCCTTTGGGAGCATCGCAAAATATGTAGCAAACGGCCATGCCCTTTAGCCAGTTAACGGCGTTCGTTCTGGTTGATGGGAAGTATACGCCGTCGGGGCGCAATACGTCATCAGGGGAGATAGACTCCGGCAATCGCCGCAAGAGTAACGCCAGCATGCGCTGCGTCAGTAGCCAGCACTCGCTGGTCGCGGCACACGTCAGACGGTGTGCATCCGAGTCAGCGACTGAGCATGTCGGACACAAGGGGTCGTCCGTCAGATGTATGGAATGTAGCCTCTGACGAGTAGCGAACTTCCCATTCACAACCACGTACCACAATGAACGCACCGTCGTAGGTAGAAAAGGCGTGTGTACCGCTCGCCACACCGTGTTCCAGGCAACTTCAGGATGTTTGTGGGCGACCGTATTTACAGGTTGCTGCTGTTGATAGAGGCGATAATACTCTTTTGTACTGGGCTTCCCTGTCGTCGGAAGTTCTGACCGTAAGTAGCTGAAGTCAATCAAGAACTCTCTGATGTGGGTGAGTGCCGGTGAAATGTGTCCTACAGAAACCGGGGGACGCAGAGAGTGTGGTGCCACTTCCGCTATCAGGGTGCCCGTCAGAGTGGCATGGGCAGAGGTCCATGTGCGACGCATAGTGTGGAGATAAAGCGATCGCGCACGGTTATATACATGAATTAAACCGATACCGCCCGCCCGATGCGGCAGTGTCAGGGTGGCGTATCGGACTTTAAAAACCAGACCGGTGCTTACGAAATGTCCATATGCTGCTTGAAATCTGTCGGCCATCGTAGCTGTCAAGGGAAGGATATGCGCAAAATAGTTCAGTTTTAAGACAAGATAGGTGTTGACATAACGTGTTCTGAGGAGCATATCCCAGCGACGCAGTTTGTTGTCCTGCAGCAGAGCACGTGTCTGGCGTAGGAGCCGGCGGTACGTAGCCGCCGCCGTGCGGCGGACATTGCTATAGAATTGCACTCCTAAACACTTGAGTACGGGTACCTTATCAAAGGGCACCGCCGTTGTGTGGGAAAGCCCCCCTCCGACATCCATGTATTTTGTCTTCTTCACGTTGATGACGCTCCCAGCGACCGCCCTGTACTGGCGTAGCCACTGTAACGCCACATGCATTTCATCCTCTGATCTGGCCAGGAACACCACGTCATCGGCGAATGCACCATAACGAAATGTTACGTCCCGCAAGGAGATACCAGTTAATCGCTGCCGTAGACCATGTAAAGCTGGTTCAAGCGCTGCAGCAAATAATATACCCGACAGGGGGCACCCTTGTCGCACTGACCGTCCAACAACAATGTGACCAGACTGATAACCGTTGACCATCATGCGGGAGCGCGCTCCGTGGACCAGTCGAAGGACCACCTGTGCAGACTCCGGAGAGAGGCCCATGTGTTGCAAAACTGCGCGTAAGAAGCCGTGGTCGACGCGGTCGAATGCGTGGTCAAAATCTACGGCGACAAGGGCGCCTCGTATTTTGCAGGCCGCCGTCAAAGCAATTACGTCGCGGTATGCTCCTAACGCCGTATGAATGTTGCTGACACCACCTAAACATGTCTGATCGGTGTGGATGGCTTTCCCGATAGCGGTGTGGAGGCGCGCGCGGAGGATATGGGCGAAGATCTTGTAGTCGTTGTTGAGGAGTGTGAGTGGGCGAAAGTCCTGCCACCTACAACCACCATTCGGTTTCGGTACTGGGATCAAGATGCCTTCTGTGAATTCTGTGGGGACAGTGAAATAAGGGCGGATCAGGTCTTGAAACATTTGGAGCCACTTGTCACCCATAAGGTCGTAAAAAGTGCGGTAGTATTCCAGGGGTAAACCGTCCGGTCCAGGCGACTTGTTCGGTGCTCCACGTGCCAAGGCCGATGTCAGCTCGTCGGGTGAAATGGGCAACAGCAGACTATCATCGGGTGCCACGTCCCGAGGGGCGGGAAAATCGTGCAACAGCTCGTCGTAATCACGTACATTTCGCGGATCTTCCATGTTCAAGGTCCCATAGTGTCTGGCGAACGTGTGCGCCATGTCCGTTTGTGTCACTGCGCGGCCGCCCTCCTCCGTGTTTACCGCCGTAATGAGCTGACGTTTGCGGTGGCGCCTCTCGCGCACAATGTGATACACTGACGCTGTTTCATTGGGGATACAGTCTTGCACTCGCGCACGGATGCGGACACCTTCTAGCTGCTCTGTCCTGATGCGAAGTAGACGAGCTTTGATGCGTTGTACGGACATCTGACATTCGGGAGACGGCGGTTGCGTCGCCAGCTCACGTAACGCTGTATAGTAAAATTCAGATGTTGCCCTTTGCCAGTTCGATCTGTCACGCCCGTAGGCCATCAAGGTCTTTCGGAGTGCAGGTTTGACACATCCCAGCCACCACAGCAGCGTGGAAGCATACATAGGCAGGCGCCTGATACATCGACGCCACGTGTCAGTGACTGCTCGCCGACACGCTTCCTCGCGAAGGAGGGAGACGTTCAGCGTCCACGGGCCCCTGCTGCGTCTTGTCGGGGTAAGGTGACAGTGCAGATGTACACGAGATGGTCCGTGAAGGCCGTCGGCCAGAGTTCTGCATCACGGGTTGCTGTGCGGAGGGCAGGCGAGACGTATATGCGGTCCAGACGACTGGCAGAATGGCTGGTAAAGTGCGGATATCCACTCCGGGTCCCATGATGTAAGAGCCACGTGTCGTGGAGCGCGAGGTCACGTATCAATGCTTGTAGAGCCGGGCATGGGACGTAATGCGGTATCTGGTCCTCGGGCCGCAGAACACTGTTAAAATCGCCGCCCACTATGTAATGGTCCATATTTCCTTGCAAAAGTGGGGCTACCTCCTCCGAATAGAAGACATGCCTGTCACCACGGTGCGAATTACCGGAGGGAGCGTAGACGTTAATGAGGCAGACTGCGCCAAGTGTGAGTGCGATGCCTCGCCCGTTCGGGAAGTACGTCGCGTCCGTCGCGTCTATGCCGTCTCGGAGAAGGATCTCCGTTCCTCCTGCGCCATCACCTACGGGTAGGCTGTACGTGGTGTAGCCATATAGGTCTAAACGCAGCTCGGGACGGACCTCCTGGAGAAGGGCAATGTCCAAGTCTTCCGCTCTGATCATATCGTGTAACATGCGGGTCTTGACAGTGGAGTGGATACCATTTACATTGACTGTTCCCACACGGTATGACAGACATATCAAGTGGCGGAGGCAGTGTGCCGATGCAAGCCCACAGTGATCTCACACACCACACAGTCATCCATCTGCATGGTGTGCATTACTGTGCTGTATGAGTCCCTGACTGGTAGAGCCCTCCGGGCTCAATGTCAGCCATGGGCTCTGGTGGAGATATCGATATTTGCTGTGCATCATCTGCCTCCATATCGTCTGCCCAATCACCAAGAGACGATTGTGAAGTCATTGGTGGCTGGTCGCTTTCACAGGAGCCCACATTTTGGGAGTCGACGCAATGCGCCTCGTTGTCTGGGCCACCAGGTTTAGGAGAGTGTTCCTTGTCTTCAGGCACCTTTTGGTGAATGATGCCACTGGAGTCCGTTGCAATTGTGGACGAGTCAACGAAGTCGATGTCTTCCGCCGGCTTCACATCCCTGTCTGTTCTTCAGCTGACAATCGCCTCTTCTTGTGTCGCTTGGGTGATTTTTGCTTTCGGGTCCGAGATTCGACATCCACTGGAGGGCGGGGCTCGACACTGTCTCAGTCGCTAGGAACCCCTGTGTCCGATCCCGACAGTGACGGTGGCTGGGTGCCCACGACGCTGCGGTGGGCAGAGGCTGTTGGAACCTCTGCACCGTTGGGCTGCGGCGTCGTCGACGGCGCTGACTCTCCAACGGAGCTGACAGCGGCTTGAGGCGGTAACAGGTTCTGATCATCCATCACATGTCGTGCCGCCTCCACATATGTTAGCGGGAGAGAGGTCACAGTGGATCGTTGGGGAAGTTCATTGCGGGGCACCTGAACGATGCGGCGCTGCAGACACTCGGTTCTAACATGGCCCTCCTGGCCGCAGCCCGAGCAGGTCCTTGGTTGTCCATCATATATAACAATTGCGCGGAAGCCACCAACGAAAATATATGATGGAACGTGCTTCTTAAGTTCTATGCGCACTTGTCGTACCCCGTTAAGGACAGGGTACGTTTCGAATGTGTTCCATTTCTTCTGTGTGTCGCTCAGAACTGAGCCGTATGGCCGCAGCGCATCAACAACTAGGTTGGCAGGAACTTCGAACGGTAGTTCAAAGATGCGCACGGTACGCACCCCGAGACCAGCATGGTCAACTCCTACCACGCTCACACTATCGTCTGCGTGACAGAAGCGAAAGCCGTTGGCAGAACGTTGGAGTAATCTGTCGCAGGCCGCTTCGTCAATCAGTTTGAGGTACACTGTGCTGGTTACAATAGACAGATGAATGCCTATCAGTTCTTGTGGTTCTATGTGCATGATGTCTCTTAGAAACCGTTCAATTTCATGGGCCTTCGGGCTCGTGTACGATGCGTTGAACGTTAGTTTGATTGTAGCTTTTCGACATGAGAACGCCATGTCGGGTCGGTACAGGTACTATAAGGCAATACAACGACGCGACCGCGCGCTAGCGGGTAAACAGCAACACCTGCGGAGCACTGCCCGGCGCGCCGAGCCCGTCCGCACGGTATCTGACTGTCCAACTGAGCTACCCAAGCACGACTCACGCCCTCTCCTCACAGCTTTAATGCCGCCAGTACCTCGTCTCCTACCTTCCAAACTTCACATGAAATTTTCACTCTACAGCGGAGTGTGCGCTGATATGAAACCTCCTGGCAGATTAAAACTGTGTGCCGGATCGAGACTCGAAGTCGGGACCTTTGCATTTCATTCTAGAAACATCCCCAAGGCTGTGGCTAAGCCATGTCTCCGCAATGTCCTTTCTTTCAGGAGTGCTAGTTCTGCAAGGTTCGCAGGAGAGCTTCTGTGAAGTTTGGAAGGTAGGAGACGAGGTACTGGCAGAACTAAAGCTGTGAGGACGGGGCGTGAGTCGTGCTTGGGTAACTCAGTTGGTGGAGAACTTGCCCGCGAAAGTCAAAGATCCCGAGTTCGCGTCTCGGTCCGGCACACAGTTTTAATCTGCCAGGAAGTTTCATATCAGCGCACACTCCGCTGTAGAGTGAAAATTTCTTTCTAGTTATATTACTTTTAACGTTTTATTATCATGTCTGTGGGTATTCCCTTCACCTACAGTTTTGGTGAGTTATTTCGTAAGTTAAATAATGTAGGTATTGCATTTCTAGATGTTCCACACTCACTGATTTGACTGGAAGTATAGTGAAGAAAGCAGATATAAGAGATCTTTCTGCAAAAGGCCGGTCTTCACTGTTTACTATCCGCTTTTTTGTTCTTAATAGAAAACGACAGTCTTCAATTAATACCTGTAGGTCACAAAAAAAATGGTTCAAATGGCTCTGAGCACTATGGGACTCGACTGCTGAGGTCATTAGTCCCCTAGAACTTAGAACTAGTTAAACCTAAGGACTTCACAAACATCCATGCCCGAGGCAGGATTCGAACCTGCGACCGTAGCGGTCTTGCGGTTCCAGACTGCAGCGCCTTTAACCGCACGGCCACTTCGGCCGGCTGTAGGTTACAACAGAATCGTAAATAAACTGCTCTGTAACGTACCGTTTCATACCTCTCAGGGTTCTTAGGAAACTGAAGAGTGATAAATGTGGTGCCATTTTTAGTTATCGCCGATTCAATGGCACTACGTATGCTCACCCATTATAAAAACTATGTCGCAAAACGATATAAACAATTCTGTTGGCACTCATCCAGGTTCGTAATCAGAAGTGTAGCTTCCTGGCCGCTTGGAGCTCTGCTGTCTCAGAGCATAACAAAAATATGCAAGTGTGTGGCGACTGTATAATGCTAGACTGTGGTAACTGTGGTGCCTCGACTGACCAATTCAGATACTGTTGCTCAACGCCAGTACTGCAACTGTCCACTGGAGTTGCAAGGCGGTCGTTTTGTATGGAGATCTTTTCATACATCGCATAAATGCTCTAAGTAGGTCACTTGTTGATTCACAGACAAATTAGTCACTAGTCGTCTCCGTTCACGAGAGCGGCTCATCTTTGCCGAAACAGGGAAGAGTATGTATCTCTCAGTGCGAGGCTAAAGCTGTGACCGGAGCTGGCCAGTCACGGTGCCGGGCACGCTTAGTTCTGTTGGTTCCATCACACTCTTGGAAACACAATAGCACTTCTCGTCTCGTCTTGCGACAATATCAGTGTTCAGTCTCTTGTGTGCGTGTGATATGGACGCATTCGATCAACTATCTTTGGCATAATGGTAAGATTGCAGCAATCCATAAGCCTTCCAGTTGAGGTTCTCAAAATCCACACATATTACAGGTAACAACATTAAACTTAGATAAAATCGTGTCCTTCTCAGGTTATCTTTTCAGTGTGAACTTTCCTTGCACAATGCCAGGTCGTTGTTCTCGTTTTCATTTGCTTCAGAATCCATAGTGTTCGGTATCTGTCTCTGTGTTTACTATCTTTAAGTTCAAGTGATTTTCTTCCTCTCTCTCTGTGATATGACGCTCGTAAGGGATGTTAAATGTTCTGACTCGACGTCGGTGCGTGATCACAGTGGCTAATTTGCGTATCTGATCTGTCTATGTATTGTAATGGTTTTTTCATACACTTGAACTTCGCGAATTCACTATCTTATACTTTTCCTTGTTTCACCAATTCCACCTCGCTTACTTGGCCTCTATGTTTGAATGCTTCATAAGGACTACATGCATTTCCATTACTTTGTGATCAGGGGCCACACTGCACGTACGTACCACGCTTACGCTTATTTTTCGCTAAAAAAATTCAATAATCCAGGTAAGCCGATGCTGATGCAGTTCTTCGTGATGTAAGGCGACGGAGATGACGTCATCTCAGATTATTCCTTTCACCACATAAGTTCTCCATTTTCAGGCTATTAGGCAGTGCAGACAACAGGTGACAAAAACATTGATACTTCCGAGTAACTCCCGCGTTCGTTCTCTTTGTGTAAGCTTTGCCATCTCCAGATTCAATTCCGAAGGCACGTTGGTTATTAACGGATCATATTCAGTGTTTACGGGCATATTTCATGGCGCTAACGGGGTTAATAATTTTGTACGAACACTCGGTATAGTTTTGAAAGGAGGCAGCTAACACAGTCTGATCCTGATGGAAAGATTGGCTCTAAAATGCTCTTTTTAACATAAACCGTGGCTGCATTTGAAGTCGTTGGAGGTCTCAAAAACCACAAGATCAACATCAAGAGACTCTACATGATGTTAAAACAAGACTGTGTCGCGGAATTAGTACAACAATTATTACTGGAGAAGTACAGGCCGGCCAGAGTGGCCGAGCGGTTCTAGGCGCTACAGTCTGGAACCGCGCGACCGCTACGGTCGCAGGTTCGAATCCTGCCTCGGGCGTGGATGTGTGTGATGTCTTTAGGTTAGTTAGGTTTAAGTAGTTCTAAGTTCTAGGGGACTGATGACCTCAGATGTTAAGTCCCATAGTGCTCAGAGCCATAGAAGTACAGAGTATCAAGTGAAATTTGTGACTGGACTAAGGATTCTCTAGCAGGGAGGACGCATGGTCCAGTCAAATTAATGTGACTACAGCCTATGTTCAAGGTCAACGTGCAATAATCACTCACAGACGGCACGTGCCAGGAGGGTATATAAATGTCAGGGGGACGCGAAAATAGTGGAGTCCTTGTCGTAGGGTGGAAACAGAGAGTTTATCTGAGGTCTGAACAGGCATTGTCATTGGCTTTTAGGCCGAAGGTGGACGTATTTCAAAAAGGCCAAGTCTGTAATCCGTTCACGTGATGCCGCGGTTAAAATATACCGTGTACGGCAAAATGGCACTATGCAAAACCGGCGCCACAGCAACTGTGATGCACCAAGAGCCATAGATGACAGGGCGGGACGACGGCTGCGATAATGTGTACGAGCGAATAGACGTGAAACGGTTGAGTAACTGGCAGCCCAGATGAACCAAGGGGCTACGAACGGTTGTCTCCTCAATGACTGTTTCTGTGTTCGGGCCCCGCGGCAGGCACCTGGTTGATGCACCCACGCTAACTGCTGTTCATCGGCGACGATGGCTGCAATTTGTACTCCAGCTCCGAAACTGGACGTCCGCTGAGTAGCGACAGGTGCACTTTTCAGATGAATCACGTTTTATACTCTATCGAAAGATGGCCGTTGGCGTGTACGGCGTGAAACATCTGAAAGCAAACATCCTGCAACGGTCGTCGCAAGGATCTACATCTACATTTATACTCCGCAAGCCACCCAACGGTGTGTGGTGGAGGGCACTTTACGTGCCACTGTCATTACCTCCCTTTGCTGTTCCAGTCGCGTATGGTTCGCGGGGAGAACGATTGCCGGATAGCCTCCATGCGTGCTCGAATTTCTCTAATTTTACATTCGTGATCTCCTCGGGAGGTATAAGTAGAGGGAAGCAACACAAGGTGTTACAAAAAGGTACGGCCCAACTTTCAGGAAGCATTCCTCACACACAAAGAAAGAAAATACGTTATGTGGACATGTGTCCGGAAACGCTTACTTTCCATGTTAGAGCTCATTTTATTACTTCCCTTCAAATCACATTAATCATGGAATGGAAACACACAGCAACAGAACGTACCAGCGTGACTTCAAACACTTTGTTACAGGAAATGTTCAAAATGTTCTCCGTTAGCGAGGGTACATGGATCCACCCTCCGTCACATGGAATCCCTGATGCGCTGATGCAGCCCTGGAGAATGGCGTATTGTATCACAGTCGTCCACAATGCGAGCACGAAGAGTCTCTACATTTGGTACCGGGGTTGCGTAGACAAGAGCTTTCAAATGCCCCCATAAATGAAAGTCAAGAGGGTTGAGGTCAGGAGAGAGTGGAGGCCATGGAATTGGTCCGCCTCTACCAATCCATCGCTCACCGAATCTGTGGTTGAGAACACTTCGACTGAAATGTGCAGGAGCTCCATCGTGCATGAACCACATGTTGTGTCGTACTTGTAAAGGCACATGTTCTAGCAGCACAGGTAGAGTATCCCGTATGAAATCATGATAACGTGCTCCATTGAGCGTAGGTGGACGAAACTAAAATGAGCTCTAACATGGGAATTAAGCGTTTCCGCACACATGTCCACATAACATCTTTTCTTTATTTGTGTGTGAGGAATGTTTCCTGAAAGTTTGCCCGTACCTTGTTGTAACACCCTGTATATTCGATACCTCATCCAGAAACGCACCCTCTCGAAACCTGGGCAGCAAGGTACACCGCGATGCAGAGCGCCTCTCTTGCAGAGTCTGCCACTTGAGTTTGCTAAACTTCTCCGTAACGCTGTCACGCTTACCAAATAACCCTGTGACGAAACGCTTCGCTCTTCTTTGGATATTCTCTATCTCCTCTGTCAACCAGACCTGGTACGGATCCCACACTGATGAGCAATACTCAAGTATAGGTCGAACGAGTGTTTTGTAAGCCACCTCCCTTGTTGATGGATTACATTTTCTAAGGACTCTCCCAATGAATCTCAACCTGCCACCCTATGTTAAGGGTCTGTTGCCACTCCCTGCACCAAGTGCCTATCCGCTACAGATCTTCCTGCATTTCGCTGCAATTTTCTAATGCTGCAACTTCTCTGTATACTAAAGCATCATCCGCGAAAAGCCGCATGGAACTTCCGACACTATCAACTAGGTCATTTATATATATTGTGAAAAGCAATGTCCCATAACACTCCCCTGTGGCACGCCAGAGGTTACTTTAACGTCTGTAGACGTCTCTCCATTGAGGACAACATGCTGTGTTCTGTTTGCTAAAAACTCTTCAATCCAGCCACACAGCTGGTCTGATATTCCGCAGGCTCTTACTCTGTTTATCAGGCGACAGTGCGGAACTGTATCGAACGCCATCCGGAAGTCAAGGAAAATGGCATCTACCTGGTAGCCTGTTTCTAATATTTTCTGGGCCTCGTGAACAAATAAAGCGAGTTGGGTCTCACACGATCGCTGTTTTCGTAATCCATGTTGATGGATTCTGGGTTTCCAGAAATGACATGATACGCGAGCAAAAAACATGTTCTAAAATTCTACAACAGATCGATGTCACAGATATAGGCCTATAGTTTTGTGCATCTGCTCGACGGCCCTTCTTTAAAACTGGAACTACCTATGCTCTTTTCCAATCATTTGGAACCATCCGTTCCTCTAGAGGCTTGCGGTACACGGCTGTTAGATCCAGGCCAGAGGGCATTCCCTGCGTGATCTCGTTATTCTGGAAGCCACGACTCATCAACACATGTATGTATCCATCCTTGGTGACCATGTCCACTCCTACAAGCTGTTTTTCCTCGGCACGATGACATCTTCCAGGAAGGCAATACAACCTGTCACACACTTCACAACGTGTGTGCGTGGTCTGAAGAGCACCGGATGACTTTACCGTACATCTATGCCTACCAAACTTCCTAGATTCAAATCCAAACTAGAATCTGTGAATCAACTATTGGGTTGATCGTGCCATGGGTCCATCAAGCGAGAAACGCGTTGCAGCTGGCAACGGCACAGGAGTCGGCATGGCTCCGCATGCCTGGAGGTACCTTGCAGAACCTCGCTGAATTTCTTTCTCTACCTCTCGCAGTGGTTTGGGCTGCAAAAGGTAGTTATTGATTTTTACAGGTAGTCACATTAATGTGACAGTGTTTTAGCTTGGATGGAGAGTCATCAACAAATGTAGTTACGTCCGGCGTGCAACAGGGTTATGGACCCTTACTGTTCAAGTTGTGTATCAACGATATGGCTGACAGTGTTTAAATTATCCTCAGACTTATCTCAGATGATTCAACTACAAGCATTCAAGTACTGCCCGAAAAAAAAGTTGTGCAAATATATAGACGGATCTTGATAAGATTTCAAAGTGATGCAGATATTGACAGCTTGCTTTAAGTGTTCAGAAATATAAAACTGCGCACATAAAAAAAAAAAATGAAAAAAACGAAGTACCCAATGACTGTAATATCAGTGAGTCACTATTGGTATCAGTTAACTCATACAAATATCTGGGTGTAACAGTTTACATGGACAAAAAATAGAAATATCACAGAAGCTCAGTAGTAGGCAAAGCAGATGGAAAGTCTTCGGTTCTTGAGTAGGATACTAGGAAAATGCGGTGGCCTACAAAGGAGAGTGCTTACGAAACAGTTCAAAATGGCTCTGAGCACTATGGGACTCAACTGCTGTGGTCATAAGTCCCCTAGAACTTAGAACTACTTAAACCTAACTAACCTAAGGACATCGCTCACATCCATGCCCGAGGCAGGATTCGAACCTGCGACCGTAGCGGTCGTGCGGTTCCAGACAGTAGCGCCTTTAACCGCTCGGCCACTCCGGCCGGCTATGAAACAGTGTTACGACTTATCCTAAAATACTCCTCAAGTGTGTGGAATCCGTATCAAATAAGACTAACACGAATTAAGGACATATACGGAGAAGTGCAGCACGAGTGGATAAGAGTTTGTTCCGCCCATGCTTGGCTGCCACAGAGATGATGCTAAAAAGCATGAACTGGTGTACTCTTAAAGAGAGATGAAAAGTATCTCGTGAAAGCAAACTTACAAAGATCCAACAACAACCTTTAAGTGAGGAATCTAGCAATAGACTACAACACTTTACGTATCACTCCAATTGGAACTGTGAAGTCAAGATTAAGCTAATAACAGCACGCACATGGGTTTTTAGGTAATCATTTATCCTGCACTCCTTACGCGAGTAAAACGGGAAGAAACCCTTATAGGTGGTGCAATGTTAAGTACTCCTATGCACTTCGCACTGTTTGGGAGGGTGTAGTTGCTATTCAAATTAATAATTTCGTGTGGTTCAATGGCCAGTTGCAAGTCTTTCAATTGGCGACTTGTGTGTATCTAACCTACCACAGTTATCCAACCGGAGAAGGAAATCTATAGCTTAATGCACAATCCGAATGTCGTTTCGTTCCTGGTGACTCCTCACATCAATAACCCTTTAAGTGCCAAATTCTCTATCCATCACAACAACGAAATGCATGTCAGTATGTTCTTTTTGAGAACAGTAACCAATAATACTGCTCAGTTTATTATGCATTTCTAAGTCCTCCATGAGTTATTACTAGTAAATATTCATAGAAATGAACCAGGAGCACAAAATCTGTACTGAAAAAGTTTGAAAAAGTCTGCAGGAAATTAGCGATGTCAATTTCTGATAGGAAACATATGTCCTCAGGGGGGAGATATTTCCCAAAGGACTGTTGTTCTCAACATGCATATAAATCTACACATGCAGCCACTTTAGTATCAGTGACAGCTTCACGACTTTCATGAAATATTTTTTGAACAAAAGGCGAACAGCCTGCTGTAAGTGCTGCCTGCATCTGTACCAGCTCTTTCACCTACCAATCCACTCCAGAGTGTGTTACATAGACGAGCATCAATTACCGTAGCAGTGTTAGAAACTGTTGACGTAGTAGCTACATTATCTGAAATAGGCGTCTTTTGCAAAATCTGAATCTTCTGAGTGATATTTTGTAACCTCTTCCCAGCAGTTCACTGCACAATCCACCAGAACTTCATCTGCCATTGATCTATGCCACCTCCATAAGGTCAATCTTATAGATCTAAAAGAAATATTCACGGTTGTTAACTAACTGCAGAAAACCTACCAAAAATTAGTACGAGACCCTTAAGTGCAGAAAACCTACCAAAATTTAGGAAATAATGTGTCTGTTACATTCAAGTCTATGCAAAACTTTTTTCGTCTGATTGCACATTTTCAGTAATCATCCTACGTGTGCACTGTCAGCGGAAATAATTTATATTCTTTCAGTGGCTAATATTTTCGAGATAATATGTAAGACAATATTATCAGTAATGTTCATTCTTCATTAGAAGAAAGATTTCACAGCACATAATAACTGGGAACTGAATTCCAGGCAATAGATTTGCATACAGGTAAGGCGCAGAAAAAGGTAAAACTAGCTGACAATGTGCTTAGAAGCGATTCCCGATTAATTTTATTCTTTATAATGCAGGAAACGTTACTGTTAATTGAACTTACCGTCGTTTATATCACTAGATATCAGGAGAGTAAATCCACAGGCGTCACATGCTTGCAGAACAAGAAATCAGTTGTGAGGACGAGTGCCTCAAAGACCATCAGTAAGTTTCGTACGGTCACTCAGTCATGCGCTATCTTTCGTTTGCTAATACATTTGTCCTACATCGGCGTGGGGTCGGCAAGGTCGTCACCCTCTTATGTCCCACGCCCCTCCTATAATGGAATATTCGTACCCTAATTGGCTGCATGCCGCGTTATTCATGTGGAAGGGAGCAAAAGTTTTCCATTATGTCTGTGAATCGCGTAACTGAAGCTGATCTTGGGTACCAGCCCAGTATTCATCTGGTGGGATTTGGGAAACTGCCTAAAACCCATATACAGGCTGGCTGCTTAAAAAAGGACTCTACAATTTTGAAAACTCATACTTATTTTTATTTTTGAGAACATTTCTCTTGGAGTACAGCGGTTCTTTTCTATTATTTAAAAATGAACATGAACAGTCACAACCGCACGAAACTTCTTTCTTTATGAGGTTACCCGTTTCGGTATGTTTTAGTCCATTTTCAGACGTCACGCCATGATGGTAGACAGTGGCTGTGAACGAAGCAGGCGCTAGGGCTCAACGAACGCTAACAGCTCATCATTTTATGCGAAAATTCTTAAAGCTTTTTTAATATAGCAAACGTTATTAATATTCTGCCCCTTTATTCTTCAGTCTACCTATTTATTTCTTAACATAGACACCCTGGCAACGAATATATTTCTCCCAACGAGAGACCACTTCGTTGATAACGTCAGAGTGGAATATTTGACTTTGCTGATGAACCCTTAACTTCACCTTTACCTGCACAGCTTCATCGCTATCAAAGTGCGGTCCTCGAAGGTGTTCCTTAAGTTTTGGGAACAGATGAAAATCGAACAGAGCCGAGTAGGGACCATATGAAGGATGATCGCATTATGCTGAAGGAGAAGGTGCTGCAGGTATGCACGAAACGCTGTTTCTCACGCACTGACACGTTACACGCTACAGTTCGAAGCCCTCTACTGCAGAGGGCTGCAAATATGTAGACATGAAGAATGAAGATGTAGGATGTTAGTAGCGTTTGTTTTATTTAAAAAGCTTTTTCACATAAAAAATTCGGAGGCATTACATTTTAGCATGCCGTCGTATAAGGGACAGTCAAACGAAAACCAGACAGATGCAAAAAAAGTAAGTAAACTCTTCAGTATTCCAAAAGCAATCAGCAGAACTCTTAATGCATTTATCCCGCTGTGAGACAAAACGGTCAGTGCCTTCAAGGAAAAATGTTTTCAGTTGCCTACGGAACTACGATTGTAACCAGGCGTTCACCTTTTCGGCCGAAGCAAATAGACTGCCAGGAATGTCTATCCTCAGGACTCCAAAAATAAGTAAATCGCATGGGAAGAGACCGCCACAATTAACGCACAGCAATAAATGGACACTTTTCAATAATTGAAGCGCACCATCAGGTCCTAATTCCCAGGAATGTTGACGAATGGCACCATCCTGTTGGAGGATAATGCGCTTATCTGTGATTCCCAGCGGAGCTTCTGCAGCTTACTCGAAACAACCTTGACAACATGTGGACGCTTAACCGATCCTCATCTTTAATCAGCCAGGCAGATTAGATTCAGGGCTGGCGCATCTCCCCATCTCAGAAACAGTGCTTTAACACCCACAGCTATCCCAGCAAGTAATGAGATACGTAACACTGTACTAATTACAACAGCTGTTGATTGCCATTAAGAAACATCATCCTGGAAAAAAATATTCCCTTGTAGTCTTTTGCGGTGACATGCCTGAATAAAACATTCTTGATTTACAAGCCGCGTCACTTCGAATAACACACTCAAGCTTTTAACGGCTGTAACCGCCACCATCATCAAGAGTGAGGTGGAGTATTTTATTCGAAGTGACACGGGTTTTAAACGAGGAAGATTTCATTAAAAACATGTTGAAATAAATATTTCGGTATGAAAAAAACATACAGCAACAAGGAATCAAAATAAGTACTTTATGACGGATACCCTGCGTCACATGAACAATAAAGACTCCATCAGGGTCTTTCCCGCTCGTACCCGAATTACTTCTGTGTGTGGATGATTCTCCGACACGGGCCACGTCAGACGTTTTCTTCGCCTGGGGGTGTCCTAATGCCGAAGTGACATCAGAGAGAAAGACTTGCACCCAAGCGCCCGAACAACCTACACGGTGTCCCGCGAACAATAATGTCATTATCTTCATTTCATTTTCTTCAACGAAGATAAATGCCATCATCCTGTCTATCAAGAATGATCCGTAACACAAAGCACAGCATATTCTGCCAGCAGTGATCTCGTATTTTCTTACTGTTGAGATTATCTACTGTCAAACCGCGTTTCAATAGCACGTGTTCGCATTTATGGGTCAGAACATTCGTAGAGATAGTAAATTATAGAGCTCCACTGTTGGGTATCTGAAGTCCACAAACAGACACATACACACGCACACGCACAGCACACACACACACACACACACACACACACACACACACAGAGAGAGAGAGAGAGAGAGAGAGAGAGAGATAGATAGAGAGAGAGAGAGAGAGAGAGAGAGAGAGAGAGGGAGAGAGAGAGAGAGAGAGAGAGAGGGGGGGGGGGGGGGGGGAGAGAGAGAGTTCCACTTTCCAAAACACTATTTCAGTTTCACACTAAGGATTACTTACAATTAAAATTTGTGCTATAGTTAAGTAGGAATTTGGGTGATAATTAAGAAAATAATCTGAAGCAACACACAAAAAAGATGTAGCATCAGTCGGGTACGCACTGTAGGATGCGTTGCGCCTGAAATGTAGTCATCCGTCATAACTTGTCTGAAGTGCCGTATACAGCGTTGTAGGAACCATACATACGGATTCCGTGTTGCAATACTGCCACTGAGTTCTGTCTTAAATGGAATACTGTTACTAAGAATCGAGTTGGGTTCTAGAGAAACAAAGCAACTATTATATGAAATGACCGGTTAATAAATACACCCTGGTTAATGATTTTATGAGATTTTCTTTTAACTGCTGCGAGTTATCTTGTTATCAGCTTCAAATAAGATTTGCATTAGTGTGTAGTGTAGAGCTGCATTATACAACTAAAGACTAAGGTATTGTCCGTAAATCGTATTTCTTTCATTTTGATGAATCTGAAAGTTTTTATGTTGCATCCAACTGATTTTCTATCATACGTTTTTTTGCGTGGTCATCTTCTGCAGCAGCTGTTAACATCTGTTACTATAGGTTATCCCTCCTGAGCTGACTGCAGTCTAATTAAAAATAATTACTCCAGACACGTTTCGCTTTTATTTACAAAGCATCTTCTGTGGTTATTTAGTAAATTGGATGTATATGTTTGCACATTATTTGATAATTTTAGGTTAAAAACAGCGTGTTCTTTATAAAGTTGGTCTGCAAGATACTTAAAATGTTTCTTTACGTAATCTGCTCCTTCCCTCCTTGCTAGTAGTGGTTGGTGCCGACAGACTTCATTTCACATCTGCACTTGGCAGTTTTTGTCATTCTCCAGTATTTCCTGCGTTGCACTACTTACAATTGACTTTCTTAAACCGTTTTTCATTCTGCACTGCACTGCAATGTTTATGCCTGTTCGTCTGTTTTCGTTCATTGTTGTGAGTGTTGCCAACTTACGAAACGATTTTGTGTGTGTGTGTGTGTGTGTGTGTGTGTGTGTGTGTGTGTGTGTGTGTAACTGTGTGCGTGTGTGTGTGTGTGTGTGTGTGTGTGTGTGTGTGTGTGTGTGTGTGTGTGTGAGAAAGAGAGAGAGAGAGAGAGAGAGAGAGAGAGAGAGAGAGAGAGAGGAGAGAGAGAGAGAAACAGAGACAGAATGAGAGTTAGTGAAATTGACGCGAATGTAGGGAGAGACGTGAGAGGAGTGGGGGTGGTTTGATTTTATTTTATTTATTTATTTATTTATTTATTTTTTTTTTTGCAAGTGGCGTGGGGGGAGGGGGTGATGAGGAAAGACAGGGATGGGCCTGTACAGTGATTATAGGACAGAAACTGGGGGGAAATGGTAGCGTTTCCCAAAAACAATGGGAAAAACTGATCTGTATCAGAAATCAGGAATATACCAACTGAAATGCAATACATGCGATGGAAGATACATAGGTCAAACCAGGAGGACATTTGATACCAGATACAAAGAACATGTAAGAGTATGGATGTATAGGACAAATCATTCAACTCTTGCAGAACACTTACACCAATACCAGCATAAAATTACATCCAGAGACACAGACATGGAAATCATAAGGACCCAAAACACCTGCTCACCTTACAAGAAAACTAGCATATCCAAAAAACCATAACAGAAAAGGAACAACTCATAAACGATCAGATCAACTTGGCAAACCACAAACTCTTTAAACTGATTGACCACTTTTATAACATTAAAAGTACACATATAACCACAGGCTCCATTTACCACTATCATTTCCTCCCAGATTCTGTTATATAATCACTCTCCAGCCCCATCCCTGTCTTTCCTCCACCCCAACCCCCTTGCCGCTTGCAGAAAAGAAAAAAAAAGGTCACCCCCACTCCTCTCACGTCTGTACCTACATACAAGACAATTTCACTAACTCTCTCTCTCTCTCTCTCTCTCTCTCTCTCTCTCTCTCTCACACACACACACACACAGACACACACACATACACACACACACACACGTTAACGTAATATTGGTAAACTGCAGGAGTATCCAGGGCAAGGTTCCTGAATTAGTATCTCTTATTGAAGGAAATAGTGCGCATATAGTATTAGGAACGGAAAGTTGGTTAAAACCGGAAGTGAACAGTAACGAAATCCTAGACACAGAATGGAATATATACCGCAAGGATAGGATAAACGCCAATGGTGGAGGAGTATTTATAGCAGTAAAGAATTCAATAATATCCAGTGAAGTTATTAGCGAATGCGAATGTGAAATAATCTGGGTTAAGTATCAAAGGTGGGTCAGATGTGATAGTCGGATGCTTCTATAGACCACCTGCATCAGCAACCGTAGTAGTTGAGCGCCTCAGAGAGAACCTGCAGAACGTCGTGAAGAAGTTTCGTGATCATACTATTGTAATAGGGGGAGACTTCAATCTACCAGGTATAGAATGGGATAGTCACACAATCAGAACTGGAGCCAGGGACAGAGACTCTTGTGACATTATCCTGACTGCCTTGTCCGAGAATTACTTCGAGCAGATAGTTAGAGAACCAACTCGTGAAGCTAACGTTTTAGACCTCATAGCAACAAATAGACCGGAACTTTTCGACTCCGTGAATGTAGAAGAGGGTATCAGTGATCATAAGTCAGTGGTTGCATCAATGACTACAAGTGTAATAAGAAATGCCAAGAAAGGAAGGAAAATATATTTGCTTAACAAGAGTGATAGGGCACAAATCGCAGAATATCTGAGTGACCACCATCAAACGTTCATTTCTGAGGAAGAGGATGTGGAACAAAAATGGAAAAAATTCAGAAACATCGTCCAGTACGCCTTAGATAAGTTCGTACCGACTAAGGTCCAAAGCGAGGGGAAAGATCCACCGTGGTATAACAATCATGTACGAAAGGTACTACGGAAACAAAGAAAGCTTCATCATAGGTTTAAGAGTAGTCGAATCATAGCTGATAAGGAAAAGCTGAACGAAGCGAAAAAGAGCGTAAAGAGAGCAATGAGAGAAGCATTCAACGAATTCGAACATAAAACATTGGCAAACAATCTAAACAAGAACCCTAAAAAGTTTTGGTCATATGTAAAATCGGTAAGCGGATCTAAATCCCCTATTCAGTCACTCGTTGATCACGATGGCACCGAAACAGAGGACGACCGAAGAAAGGCAGAAATACTGAATTCAGTGTTCCGAAACTGTTTCACTGCGGAAAATCGTAACACGGTCCCTGACTTCAGCCGTCGCACGGACGCCAAAATGGAAAATATTGAAATAAACGATATCGGAATTGAAAAACAACTGCTATCACTTAGTAGCGGAAAAGCATCCGGACCAGACGAGATACCCTTAAGATTCTACAGTGATTATGCTAAAGAACTTGCCCCCTTTCTATCAGCAATTTATCGTAGATCGCTGGAAGAACGTAAAGTACCTAGCGACTGGAAGGAAGCGCAGGTCGTTCCCATTTTCAAGAAGGGTCATAAATCAGATGCGAATAATTATAGGCCTATTTCGCTTACGTCAATCTGTTGTAGAATAATGGAACATGTTTTGTGTTCTCGTATTATGACGTTCTTAGATAATACAAATCTCCTTCATCATAACCAACATGGATTCCGCAAACAGAGATCATGTGAAACTCAGCTCGCCCTATTTGCCCAAGAAATTCACAGTGCCGTAGACACTGGCGAGCAGATTGATGCCGTATTCCTGGACTTCAGGAAGGCATTTGATACGGTTCCGCACTTACGTTTAGTGAAAAAAATACGAGCTTACGGAATATCGGACCAGGTTTGTGATTGGATTCAGGATTTCCTAGAAGAAAGAACACAACATGTCATTCTTAACGGTTCAAAATCTGCAGATGTAGAGGTAATTTCGGGAGTACCGCAGGGAAGCGTGATAGGACCTTTATTGTTTACAATATACATAAATGACTTAGTTGACAACATCGGTAGCTCCGTGAGGCTATTTGCAGATGACACGGTTGTCTACAAGAAAGTAGCAACATCAGAAGACTCGTACGTACTCCAGGAGGACCTGCAGAGGATTAATGCATGGTGCGACAGCTGGCAGCTTTCCCTAAACGTAGATAAATGTAATATAATGCGCATACATAGGGGCAGAAATCCATTCCAGTACGATTATGCCATAGGTGGTAAATCATTGGAAGCGGTAACGACCGTAAAATACTTAGGAGTTACTATCCGGAGCGATCTGAAGTGGAATGATCACATAAAACAAATAGTGGGAAAAGCAGGCGCCAGGTTGAGATTCATAGGAAGAATTCTAAGAAAATGTGACTCATCGACGAAAGAAGTAGCTTACAAAACGCTTGTTCGTCCGATTCTTGAGTATTGCTCATCAGTATGGGACCCTTACCAGGTTGGATTAATAGAAGAGATACACATGATCCAGCGAAAAGCAGCGCGATTCGTCATGGGGACATTTAGTCAGCGCGAGAGCGTTACGGAGATGCTGAACAAGCTCCAGTGGCGGACACTTCAAGAAAGGCGTTACGCAATACGGAGAGGTTTATTATCGAAATTACGAGAGAGCACATTCCGGGAAGAGATGGGCAACATATTACTACCGCCCACATATATCTCGCGTAATGATCACAACGAAAAGATCCGAGAAATTAGAGCAAATACGGAGACTTACAAGCAGTCGTTCTTCCCACGCACAATTCGTGAATGGAACAGGGAAGGGGGGATCAGATAGTGGTACAATAAGTACCCTCCGCCACACACCGTAAGGTGGCTCGCGGAGTATAGATGTAGATGTAGACACACACACACACACAAACAAACAAAATCGTTTCATAAGTTGGCAACACTCAGAATGTGATCGAAAACAAAGGAACAGGCATAAGCACTGCGGCAGTGTGAATGAAAAACAGTTTAAAAAAAGACAGTGTAAATAGTGCAGCGCAGGAAATACTGCAGAATGACAAAAGTTGCCAAGTGCAGATGTGAAATGAAGCCTGTCAACACCAACCACTGCTAGCAAGGAGGGAAGGAGCAGAATACGAAAAGAAAGACCGTAGGTAGCTTCCAGGGCAACTTTATAAAGAAAACGCTGTTTTTAATCTAAAACAACTAAATAATCTACAGACATATGTATCCAATTTAGTGAATAACCACAGAAACTGCTTTGTAAATGAAAGCGAAACGCCTCTGGTGTAATTCTTTTTAATTAGATTACAGTCAGATTAGGACGGATAACCTATAGTAACAGATTTTCTATCAGCTTAATCAAAGAGCTGAAGCCATTTTAGTTAACCTGAGGTCAAACTCTCACACCTGAGGAGAAAGAATTCGTTTCTGTTTAGGCGGCTGTATCCACAAATCCCCTAAACCTTTCGTGATGCGCAATCGTTTCCAAAATTGACGGGATCGCTAGGTAACTGTGATGAATTCGCACGTATCACTCGGAATTGTTTACATATAACGAGGTTTAAAATTTTTTGATTCTTTACTAATCCATGTTTGAAAAATTTATTTGCCTGCCTTGTTATTATTCCTTATTGATTACCTTATCAGGCCTTTTATTCTTATAAACTTCGGTACGGAAAGAAATAAAAACAAAAAACTGCGGAATACATTTGACAATCGAACACATATTCTCTTCTCCCTAGCTAGATAAAATGGTCGCTACACCAATGGCGCTTTCGTAGACGGTGTTTACCTTATATAGGGGAAGGCGGGGCAAGACGGGGAAGTGGGGTAAGACGGGGAAGGGCTATGAGCTACAGTTAGAGTATTGCCATCTGTGGATAGCTACGTCAACATCATCGGTACACAGGTCCCAGTGTGCTGACATTGCTGAACCTTAGTTTCGCGGCGGTTTCTGTGAGCTTTGGATGGTAGGTACGATTGTTATACTGATTTGCAATGTTTTACACCTTTCGAGGTCCTAAAACATGTGTTTCGTGAACATTTGTCCAGACTGTATGTATACCACTGAATAGTACGTCTTATTAACAGTAAACTGCTGTGACAGTAGTCAATGATCACTATATAGTGTTCATGTAGGCGTAATATAACCTGACAGCATAGTAGGGGGCAAGACGGGGTGGGGCAAAATGGGGAGCTTCCCCGCCTTGCCCCTACTATTTGTCCAATCATTACGTTCTTATCGTCTCGCTGAGGGTTTTGAACACGTACATTATACGCTGAATACAATTGTAAATAGAATGGTTTTCGTTATTCCAGCGTTTCCTAACTAATTACAAAGTATGCCTTAGGCTATATGGTGAATAAAAATTCACAAACCGCGCGAAGTCAGTATTCTTGCTATGCTTTAACGACTGACTATTGGAAATATGGTATTTACTATATAATATAGATTACCAGGAATGATCCGAGTCAATAGTACGTTCCACGTGTTTTATTTCAGATGGTTCGCAAGTATCGGCGACAAACATATAGGCAAGATTGGTCATTGGATTCAATGGAAGGCGCTGTAAATGCTGTTACAGAAGGTCATATGGGTTCTTTCAGGGATACTCAACAGTTCAACGTGCCACAGAAATCTGAGTTTCAGCGTCGGGGTGCCCACGTTACTTGTGCAGGGACAGAAAGTGATGATGACGGGGCTGTCCACACTTGTGTACTACGTGAATGTAAGAGGCCTAAATAAAACGTAATACCTGATTCTACAATTCGCAGAAACATGTTTCGAAACCTTATCGTCACATGATTTCGTTATTCCAGTACTTATTTAAGCTTTAGAGATGAATTCATGCTAGTTCCCCATCTTGCTCCGCATATGGGGCAAGACGGGGAATTGGTAGTTTATGTTTCAAATAGAGATATTTCTAAATAAATGTATCAAGTTTTCAGGTTTCTTTGCATGCTATTGTAATTCAATGGTTAAGTAAATAAATGATAATCAAACCTACTTGAATTTGTTTATTTTTGTCCCTTTTGTAAGGGTTTAAAGTTAGCTTCCCCATCTTGCCCCGCCTTCCCCTATATCCAAGCGGCAGTGACAACATTTTCTTTCCTCGATTCCTAGGAAAATGTGCGTTTGCGGATATAGTACATGAAAATGGAAAATGCCCAGTTGTCAATTATTTATCGACCAAGTCAATTTTGAGTCGGCTGCTCGTAATGAACTATAGAGATGGTTTTCTCATAACCAGAGGCGATGTTAAACCAAACTATCTTAACAGTGGCTCATTTAGGTTGTACACAGGCGACCTGTTAATTATGAGCCAAATCGGTTGGCTGTCCCTGGGGCTTGCCCCTGGTGAGTACCCTGAGAACGGAAGACGGAAAGACGAACTTCCAAAAAACTCTACAGTGAGCTACAGAGGTAGGTTGATTGGTTGACGATGCTAAAAAACAATTCGGAACACATTGCAACAGCCAAGACGAATAGCGGTGGAGCTTTTCGTTTCCCTGCCGCTCCTATCTACTGCTTACGGCGCCAGACAGCGGAAAGAGCAGTCAGTTATTTAGTCAGCGTGTTCGCGGCGTTCCGGGAAACTCGCTGGCGATGCGGTGGTCCCAGCAACCACGCAGCTGAGCCAGCACGATGGCGCTTCGTCGCCGCCTCTGCAAGCCCCTCACACAAAACCTGCTACTACAAGCACACTTCTGCTCCACACTCGTTTCTGCTGCTCCTGCTATCTCTTCGCAGTTCCGAAATGCGTTACGGTATCTACAAACAGCGGTAATTCTAGTTTCTGGAGCAGAATCTAATCATAAAAGTGTTTCCTTTCGACTACGAGGGTGATTCGGATGCAAAACTTCGTTTGCTAACAATAATTAGAAATACCACGCCGTCTTAGCCTATATACACTGTCCAGTCACATCATTGTGGGCAGTTGCTAATAGATATGCATCTAGATAATACTCCGCAAACCGTCGTAACGGCGCATGCCGGAGGGTTCCCTGTACCACTACTAGACATTCCCTTTCCTGTTCTACTCGCAAATATAGCGAGGGAAAAATGACTGTCTCTATCCCACCGCATGAGCCCTAATTTCTGGTATCATATCTTCTTGGTCCTTTCTCACAATGTATGTTGGCGGCAACAGAATCGTTCTGCAGTGAACTGTAATGCCGATTCTCTAAATTTTTTCAATAGTGTTGTTCGTAGCTACCGATACCAAATCTAGCAGCCCGTGTCTTACTTGCTTCTACGTCTTCCTTTGATCGGCGCTGGTACGTATCCCAAAAACTAAAGCAGTACTCAAGAATAGGTCGCTCTAGCGTCCTATATGCGGTCTCCTTTAAAGATGACACATTCCCAAAATTCTCCCAATAAACCGAAGTCGACTATTCGCCTTTCCTACCACAGTTCTCACATGTTCGGTCCATTTTATATGGCTTTGTAACGTCACGCTCTGATATTTAAACGTTCTTCACTGTGTCAAGCAGGGCAGTGCTATCGCTGTATCCGAAAATTACGTATTTTTCTTACTCTTCCGAATTAACTTAAATTTTTTCTACATTCGGAGCTAGCTGCCATTCATCATACCGACTAGAAATGTTTTCTACGTCCCGCACACCACAGCAACATCGGCAAAAAACCGCAGATTGCTGCCCACCCTGTTCACCAGATCCTTTTTGTACATATAAAATCATGACGATACCCTTGTCTCTGATGAACACTAGGCGCCGAGAACAGAAGACTGGGTTCTGTTATTTGAGATGTCTTCGAACCAATCACGTATCTGGGATCTATTATAGATTTTCGTACCTTCGTTAACACTCAGCTGTGGTGCGCCGTATCAAATGCTTTCCGGAAATCTAGAAATATGGGTTCTGCCTGTTGCCCTTGGTTCATAGTTATCAATATATTATGTGAGAAAAGAGTTTTGCAGGAAGATGCTTTCTAAAATCATGCTGATTCTTGGAGATAAGCTTCTCGGTCTCAAGAAATTGTACTATTTTTTAATGGTAGGAGACGTGGTACTAGCAGAATTAAAGCTGTGAGGACGGGTCGTGAGTCGTGCCTGTGTTGCTCAGATGGTAGAGCACTTGCCGGGGAAAGGCAAAGGTCCCGATTTCAAGTCTCGGTCCAGCACAGAGTTTTAATCTGCCAGGATGTTTCAGATTTGCTGTATTCGAACTGAGAATATGCTTAAGGATTCTGCAGTAAACCACTGTACGCCCAGTGATAATCCGTTTCCTACGTACTCAACAGTCAGGCGAAATGGAGGTGCCCAAAACAGCTGCTCGATTCTCACATCGTGTGTGAGGCACGTGCAGTGCATCAGACAGCTGTTGAGTGGTGTACGGTAGATGATTAACCCTAGAAACATATCAGTTGATGTGATTAATGTACCCATTAATGGGCTTAGGATTGGCGAATTTGTAGACCAAGGAAGTACTTTCTCATTTATGTGGTACTCTATGAGCTATCTCGTGACATTCCTTAGCCGTATCGTAAAGTATGCTACCTTGCTCTAAGACCGAAACACCCTCACGAAAGACAGTCGTCGTTTAATAATGTTATGGTAGAATGTGTCCTCTGAGAACTGATTCGTTACCAAATCCATTAGTATCTTCCATGTTCAATAATGGTCCTAGATAATGCTATACAAACATTCTCCAAACTGTAACCGCTAACCTCACCGTCTTCTTTTATTCCAGCAACGGTTTCAGTTCTTATGTTCCCTGTTGAAACACATCCGCATATTTTCCATTACTTTTATTTTTTGGAGAGGGAGGAGGCGGGGCGGCGTTGGAGGCCATGTCTTCTGACTTTGCGATTCGGTCCACTACGATTTACTTTCTGTGCAAATCCCTTCATATCGGAACCTACGTCAAACGTCCTGAATTGTTTACTGCGTATGTTGCAATTTCTGTCTTCTCCTACATTAAGTGTTCTCTATGGCTCCCTTGAATGCCATGGAATTTAGTCCCCTATGTGTCACTCATATCCTTTCACCCTGTCCCTTTTTTTTGGGCCGTGTTTTCTACATACTCGGTCCTTAGCCAGTTCCTCAGAGAACCTTCTCATTTCTAATCTTATCAGTCCGTGCGATATTCAGCGTTCTGCAGCAACACCACTTCTGTAATGCTTCGACTCTCTTATTTACCAGTTTTTCCACAGTCTATGTCTATTTCCACCTCTTTCTAGACATACTGTTATGCTCAAATGTATCCAAATTACCTGAATTGCATTCCGCTGATTTGCATGACTTTCTTGCAGGTCCTCTAAATTTTTCCGGTACAGTCGATTGAAAATTGTTACCACAAGAGATCACAAGAGACTACTACTCTGTATGGCAATGAATCCAGATGTAAATCATATTACGATACTGCAGCTACCAGGAAACATGTTATTAGAGTGGAGGCGGGCTTAACGCTTGAAAACACAAATTTATTACAATAAGTGACATTTCAAAAATAAAGGTTCAAAATGAAATTACACGACGACAGTTTTTGTACTAGACTCCTCTGTTCACTTACAACATAAGACCTTCAACTTGGTTTCATTCACAAATAAAGTGTAAGCATGTTTAAAACTGAAATGACGTGACGTAAAGTTTTGTTTTGGACGAGAATTCGAACCCAGAAGTTAATCAAATGGACATATGGAATTTTTCAACCAACAGCAAGATGTTTGACACTGAAATGACGAGAAGAAATTTTTTTTACTTTATTGGGATCCGAACCCGGCAGCAGTCACCTCTGTTTTCTAACCAGGAGTAGACGTTAATATCGGTTTCATGCTCCAGCAGCGAGATTTGCGGATATTTATGCTAGAAAGAACCTGTTGAAAAATTACCTGCTGACAGGGAATAAAAGCCCGTATTTACCATCGTTGTTGCCTACATTCGAAGAGACATTAACTACCGAATTCTTTTTCCAGCAGCAGCTAGTAGTGGCGTATTTGAACTTGCAAAGATGAAAAGTTCTGTGTCTGACTGAGAGTCGAGAACGACACCTATCCTTATTGACAACAATGCACGAGAAGACGATAAGGAGCATTATTATTTTTCAGTAGTAGTTAAGTGAGCACATGATAGAACTTCAAATCACAAGGCCCAGGATTAGAACACAGACACTCGTCTTTCATGGAGACGGCGAAGAGTTTGGAACGTTGTGGAAAAAAATAAATTATGGAAGGAGTGAAACCTCGTGAAAGGTGAAAAACCTGCGTTCGAATCCCAGCACTGCAACAATATTTTCAAGATGTCAAGTTCAACACAATAAGAAATAGGCGTCCTGTGACCTTACATTACGACTGGTACATGAAATAAAATGAAATTTACGATGTAAGAGAGCTTGTTAGTGAGTTTCTACTTGCCTCGACTTCCGCTTCTGACATGACCCAGACTAAACCAACGTTGTTCCAGTCTGTAGCAAAGGGACATCATGTTTAATGTGGATTTGGAACCACGGTGCAACCTTACGTTCTGTATTTTGCCTTACCAAAGCTGCCTTTTAAAAATGGTCGCCTAAAGTGGTAGTTGAACCACGACCTTATGTATACCCATCTAGCACAAATCCAACAGAGCAATAGACCCCACAAATGGGTCACGATTTTGTCATAAAATACGTTACGCCCTTGGATGAGAATTCTGACTCTCCAATTTGCTGGAGGTGGATTACAATCTATTCAATATATTTCTTTGTTCGAATGCTTCATCATTCACCAGATGCCTTGCCTAACCGTTGTGTGCTTTCGGACTGACTTATTTTAATAACTGAAATATAAGCACATAACAATCATCTGTAGGAAATGGCAATAACGACGGATGAGGAAGTTACTACAGAGAGTGTTATTTTCCACTTGAGACGCTATGGTACTGTACGAGTTCGTTGTCTGGTGGTAAATATCACACACTATAAACACAAAGCCAAGATACTGAGTGTTCTCACCCATTTATTTTTTATCCCTAACGAAAAATATCTGAAGCGAAGTGTGTGTCCTCAAAATGTAATGTCATGCACGTATTGGAATACAGAATGCGTTTTATGTCACGAATAGCATGCCAAGGATGTGGCCATTGCAGTTGGCATTCTTGCATCTAATTTCCACCTTGCAGATGCAATAAAGGACTGCATCGCGTGGTGCTACTGCAATAGAACGACCGCCTGCACTCTGCAGATTTCACAAAATATATTACCCAGGAGCTTGCATGGTAAGCCATTCCAACTGCGTCTATGCTCCTAATCTTGCGCTCTCAAATGTTTATCTTTGTCGCTCCTTGTCGAACAACTATGAAGAAAATTTCTTTGCGTGTGAAAACATTCATTAAGCTTGGGTTGATGACATTTTTACATCCAAACCACCAGGTTTCAACAGGTGTGGAATTCAAAAGCCGCGTGACCATCGGCAAACTGTTGTTGACTACAATGTTGACGATTAATTTACGTGTTACTTTTAAATGCTTTGTTGAATAAACTAACGAAACTCGCTACAGAAGTGCACTCCTTTAATACAAATGAATCACAGCTCATCTTGATAATGTTACAACGAAATATTAAGTATCCTGTAATACAAATATGTCCAAATCATCACGTATTAGTATGATATCTTGCACTTTTGACCTTGAAATGGTCTTTACAGTCCTGTGTCATGCTCACATTGCGTTACGTGACTACCAAAAAGTATGGAAATGTGACAGGGGGAGTAGATGCGAAAAGAAACCTAGTTAAATTATACACTGCTAGAATTTCACCAATAAAGTCGTGTACGCACAAAAAACTAAAAAGTATATCAACAGCAGCAGAAAACTGAAGTCATTTCTAAATTAGCAATTCTGCAATATCGTAAGTTTTTTACCTTTAGATTTACTGGTTACCGAATGTAGTGAGAAGCCTGGTGACAGGAAAATTTCCTTACTGATTTTCGATGTAACTTGTATCTCAGTCACATAAGAGGTAAAAAGCTTGTTTCACATGAGATTGGAACAGACGGCTAACTCATTCTTTGCTTTACAGTGCTGCCATGTTACCTCATTGCCAGCATACAACTATGGCGCCACAAATATTCTGAAATGGTGCCAAGCCTCATAGCATTAGGACACTTAACTTGCCTATGTGTTTCTTGAGCAGGCTAGCAATTTAGGAGCAAAGCTTGCACTTCATACAAACAGCTGAAACAGTCATCAAATTGACAGGGGGCTGAAACACAAAAAACGTAAGCCTATGCGTATAAGTCAATGTGAACACGCCAGCTTAGATCAGGGGGAGTTATATGTGTGGCCCTCATCTTCAACAGTTGTCACAGTTATTTTTGTTATGGGCTATAGATTATCAAAAAAATCGTTTTACAATTATCAAAAGGTAACTGTCAGAATAGACTGTTATGTAAAGTATAAACTATGAAACTGCTTAGCACCCATTCTGCTGAAGGGCGTAAGGACGTAAGTCCTTAAATGAAAAAAAAAAAAAATTAAGAAATATTCTTTGGTGTGGCATTTAGACTCAGCGACTCATAGAAACATGTGGTTATGGGAAAGCAACAGGTAGATGGGCAGCTGATGTATTTACACACTCCAGATGCTGCTGACTCATTATGCCAAACTACTACGATTCTTAAATAGCGCTCGTTGTGTCATATTGACTCCTAAACTTAATTTCAGTCAGTGAAACTGTCGCTCAGCAGTATGTGAACGTCATGACCACTCTTGTTTCCAATACACAACACAATTCAAGCATATGCTAGTTAATCACAGGAATATGGCCTATACTTACGTCCTTCTGTAGACAATATAATATATTCCACAACAACTTTTCATTTTACTTTGGAACCGATAAGCAAAAGGAATGGACTACTGCCGCCCCCACATACTATCACGCTGTGGATTTCTCACAAATTGTGATTCTGGATGCAATATAATGTTTTGTAATCTGAATTTATTTTCCTGTTCCCGTTTTGGTGGAGAAATATTGCAAAAGAGGCTCATCACTGGTAGATTAACGAATTTATTTGATGTCACCCTTGAATTGTTCGACGTACCCGAGATTGGCCGAAGAACTGCAGACAACTGTAAGGGCTTACAAACATCTTCAGGATGGTTCTTCAGCACATTCACTTGTCTCCAAGTGCTATTGCTCACATCTCTTGTTTAAGTGAAAAAGCATTAAAACGAACAGAGCAAAACCGGAACGACTGATAGCATCCTAAAACTTGACATCACCATCGAGAAACCTGGAAAAGTCACGAAAATGTCGAAAACTAGGAAAGAAACGATTTGATTTGAGAGAGCAGCAAATTGAATAATTCTGGATAAAAAGGAAAGTCATTGCTTCCGTCAGTTTTACCGTGTTGATGTTTCCCTAATTGACGTACTTACCCTTAATACCTGCGTGGGGTGTCGCAGGAGGATACTCATAACGAACCTAACAGTGGAGCTACCAACTGCTAATAGTCCAGCTCTCTGAGGATGTCCGGATCTTGTAGGCCCAGAGACTTCCACTGAAACACGGCAAACGACTGCAGCTGGCTCGGCATCTTTATCAACCATAGACAGCGCATGAATTCTACTTGTCCACAAACTGGGGCACCAGAAAGTCTTTCGCTGCCTACCACCTTTTAAAACGACCTCCCATTGGGTCACGTGTGAGGGATCAGCCTCATTATCGGCAGCAGTGGACCACTCTGGGGACACGTGGCACATGCTGGACGTCCATTGGATCCCTAAGTCTGACCCCTCACAGAGATGTCCATTGGCGACAGCCTCAAACTGCGTGATCAGAGCCAATACTATATGGAGCAGTGAGCGAGGAGTCACCAGCTCAGCTAGCATGCGAACACAGCTTTAACAGCTCATATCCATACTACAGACACTGGAAGTCTATACTACACAAACACAGGAAATTTACTATTAGATTAGAAAATAGTTGTTGTTGTTGGGGTCTTCAGTCCGACGACTGCTTTGATGCAGCTCTCCAAGCTACTCTATCCTGTGCAAGCCTTTTCATCTCCCAGTACCTACTGCAACCTACATCCTTCTGAATCTGTTTAGTGTATTCATATTTTGGTCTCCCTATTCGATTTTTACCCTTCGCGCTGCCCTCCAATACTAAATTGGTGATCCCTTGATGCCTCAGGATATGTCCTACCAACCGATCTCTTCTTCTAGTCAAGTTGTGCCACAAATTTCTCTTCTCCCAATTCTATTAAAATGGTTCAAATGGCTCTGAGCACTATGCGACTTAACTTCTGAGGTCATCAGTCGCCTAGAACTTAGAACTAATGAAACCTAAGGACATCACACACATCCATGCCCGAGGCAGGATTCGAACCTGCGACCGTAGCGGTCTCTCGGTTCCAGACTGTAGCGCCTAGAACCGCACAGCCACTCCGGCGAGCCCAATTCTATTCAATACCTCCTCATTCGCTAAGTGATCTACCCATCTAATCTTCAGCATTCTTCTGTAGCACCACATTTCGAAAGCTTCTATTCTCTTTTTGTCTAAACTATTTATTGTCCACGTTTCACTTCCATACATGGCTACACTCCATACAAATATTTTCAGAAAAGACTTCCTGACACTTAAATCTATGCTAGATGTTAACAAATTTGTCTTCTTCAGAAAAGCTTTCCTTGCATTGCCAGTCTACATTTTATATCCTCTCTACTTCGATCATCATCAGTTATTTTGCTCCCCAAATAGCAAAACTCATTTATTGCTTTAAGCGTCTCATTTCGTAATCTAATTCCCTCAGCATCACCCGACTTAATTCGACTACATTCCATTATCCTCATTTTGCTTTTGTTGATGTTCATCTTATAGCCTCCTTTCAAGACACTGTCCATTCCGTTCAACTGCTCTTCCAAGTTCTTTGCTGTCTCTGACAGAATTACAATGTCATCAGCGAACCTCAAAGTATTTATTTCTTCTCCATGGGTTTTAATTCCTACTCCGAATTTTTCTTTTGTTTCCTTTACTGCTTGCTCAATATACAGATTGAAAAACATCGAGGATAGGCTACAACCCTGTCTCACTCCCTTCCCAACCACTGCTTCCCTTTCATGCCCCTCGACTCTTATAACTGCCATCAGGTTTCTGTACAAATTGTAAATAGCCTTTCGCTCCCTGTATTTTACCCCTGCCACCTTCAGAATTTGAAAGAGAGTATTCCAGTCAACATTGTCAAAAGCTTTCTCTAAGTCTACAAATGCTAGAAAAGTAGGTTTGCCTTTCCTTAATAGTACAGAGCTAAATAAGTCATTCGCTTCTGCTGAGAAGCTCTTGCTATAATAAACTAACAAACGATCTAATCTCCTGTTGCTGTTTTTGCAGACTGATGAAATGCAAGATTCATGAAATACTATACGTTTGTAACCTTTGAAATTAATTATCTTTGCCCAAATGAGAAATCCGTGGTCTCTGTTGCTGCTTTGACGCATGGAAAAGCTCGCAGGCCTTTGACTTCTGCAACCTCTTCTTCTGTAGATGGAAAAATATCGCCTCCTGCTACTGGTGGGCTAGCATATACTTTCATGGCGCACTTCGAAGTCTCTCTCGATAACATTGGGTCTTCGTCACATACTTCTCTCCATTTCCTCATATGGAACCGCTTTTTCGTGTAATAAATTACATTTTAGCTTCTGTGAGTCATCTATACAAAATTCCTCGCCTTTCTTCCACATTACTAAACTACATGTTCCCTTAGTGCCCTTTGCATTTCACGTGATCAGATCTTCAAACAGGTTAGTCACAGTTATCCATGACCACAGCCCTGCCCGAGCGTAAACAATTGTCCATTATAAAATCGAGCGACAACCCATCGATAACTACTGCATTCACATTAAATTTCGTTTCTTCCGACGATTAGAGACACCAAGACCTGTTTTCCTACTCTTTTATTTCTCGCTCCAAACGTAGGATTAAGTGAGATAGATCCCTTTAACGGATATCTCCAATAACTTACTGCCACTCTTCTACAGTTTCAAAAGAAAGGATGTCGAAAGTGCTATCACTTTAGAACTAACGTAGTGGAATGCCACGGTTTTAATTTCTTCCACAGTTATCTCAGTGAGAGGACACCGACTGTCTGCCTTCTTGGGCATCTCTGGATCATCCCAATACTGATGTCGTCTTGCACTTGTGATAGCCAGTATCTCTCACTGTGTTCCTGATGTCCTTGTTTTAACGAGGTGTCGCCTGGGTAACCTCCGTGTTTTCGCTCATGTATTTCGACGATCTCACTCACTTCTGCTTTAGGTGAGGCCAATGGTGGCGCACCCACATCGCCGACGCGCTGTCTCTGGTTACACGCTGCTTGAACGCAACTGACACTGCGTCCCTGGTTCGGTGCTTCGTTCTGCCTTGCTCCGTCTGGCGTGGACCACGGCATCTGTGCCAGTCTTGCCTGATCCTTTCGTCTCTTCTTCCACCGGTATTGTGCTAATTCGACCGGTCATTGCGCTACACGAATGCTTGCGGTGGCCCATCTTCAGTGCGCTAATGTGCTCCGTCTTCAGTTTTTCGTTTTTTTTTTCTCTTTGAAAAACTGTTCTGTCGACAACGACCCAACGAGCGCATGCTGTACTTGGACAGAAAAGTGTGTGCGCAGCGCACTACACCATTCCTCATCTGCCATCTCGTCAGAAATGAGCAGCGTTGCCACAGATTAGCGGGAATGTGGCGCGTACTGTCCCCAGTGTACAGACTTATTCCGTAATGCTGCCACAAACTTTCACGGAGGATGGAGAAGGGTAAATGTGTCAATTTGAGGTAAGGACTCCAGTCCGGAAACGACCGATTCGAAAGGTATAGGCCTAAGCGAAAATAGTTTCAAGTTTCGCCTTAGCCTCATGCAGCATTCAAACGAAAGGCCACAAATTTCGAGCCCTGATCAGGACGCACAGCATTCCCATTGAATACTGATCAGTACCTTTAAAATTTTCCCTGTTTTGGACTAGTGACGGCGCACGTAAATTGATATCAGAGAGATCTAAAATCGTAAATTTACAGTACAATAATAATGAATTCCATTTACCTACAAAATTTCACAAGTTGCTGCATTTACACCAGTTGCTCAAGATGGCGTCCCCCAACATCAATACAGGATGACATCTTCGCACAGAGTTTAGTCGCAGCTGTTGTAATATCGCTCGTGTCATCTGAACAGTGCTGCCGGCAGTGGGAATTCTTACCAGGAGATTCTCACCAGTCTCGACAAGCATCTCGTACACAAGGCTTTTCACATGTTCGCACAGGAGGATATCAGGTGGGGTGAGATCAGTCGTGCTGTCCGTGAAACAGGACCTCCTCTGCCTATCCACTTTTCAGGGAACGTCTGATCCAGGTGTTCACGAAACCTCAGTCCAAAGTAAGTTGGGACTTCCATCATTTTGGAACCATATTCATATAACAAGTGATATATGTTTTCAGGAGCCCGACAATATGTCTCTGGTAAACACCGCGTACACAAGTGCATTTGCGCGGGAAGGAAGAAGAAATGGGCCTCGTTCATATTCGTTGACAATTCCTGCCGACACGTTGATCTGTGTTGATGGCTCTTCACAATCGTGCGTGGGGATTCTCATCAGCCCATACATGACTGTTGCGACTGTTTAGCATTCTGTCTATGGTGAAACAAGCTCCATCAGTGAAAACTTCATACGCAGGAAAGTGAGGTTCGAGCGTAAGGCGCTGCAATAAGCATTGGCTGAAAACGACATGATGTCTGAGGACAGCAGGATTGAAAGCGATGCTTTTTGAGGATTGCAGGGATGTAGCTGGATTTCCTGTAACCTTCGTCACACAGTACTCTGTGAAACATTCATTTCACGAGCAACTGACTGAGTGATTGCAAGCACCTAATTCACTCGAGCAAGCACTGCATTTTCTAAGTCAGCATTCCGCTTAATTCGTCGTCCCCCTCAGTCGTTGTACTGTGGTACCAATTGCTCTGGTTCACTTAAAAAATGGTTCAAATGGCTCTAAGCACTATGGGAACTTAGAACTCCTTAAACCTAACTAACCTAAGGACATCACACACATCCATGTCCGAGGCAGGATTCGAACCTGCGACCGAAGCGGTCGCGCGGTGTTTCACTTAATTGTTAGAACAGACTTGGAAATATGATATGAGCGGAATGTCTTTTATGCGGATATTTGGCTCTATACAACCCTTCCGCTTCTCTGCTGCCTACGTTTGCTTCCCACACACAAAAATCGTTTCTGTAAGTTCCGTCACCGGATACAACTCCTTTTGTTGGTAAACACAGGCTGCAGTCTACTACAGACCAGACATTGTACACAAGGACTACTCATACCAGTACACAGCATGCTGACTGCACTGGATTAATTGAGTTAGTATTCCATCCTTTATACTTAAGAGATCATTGGGATTGCCTACCGTACAATCTTAACTACAAGAGTACCGGTACGTACGAGAGTGTACGCCACAGTCAGGTGTATGAGAGCGATTTTCGTTACAGCTTTCGACTTAGTAGTTTCCAGACCAGGGACCAGGGACCTCAAATTGATACATTTACTCTTCTCCATCATCCCTGAAAATTTGTAACATCATCACGGAATCACCCTGTGAGGTACGCACTTTCTTATGCGGCCAGGTTCCAGTATATCACCAGAAACCTCATGCACAATATTCTGTAAGTACTGCTCTCGCAAACCGTTACATCGAACGAGGCAACTTTCTTCTGGTCAGGCATCTGCCGTGCAACAGTTAAAGCAGTGCACACTGCTACTCCTTTTGGACGCCGATACGCGTCTAAATTCTTTAAGTTCGCCTTCGGCTGCACGCTGTGCATTCGACTCATTCAGTAATATATCCAGACCCTGCAACCGAAACACAGCGTGCAAACCCGTTGGTATGACCTGCATCGCACGAATACTTTCTTGTCCCATGCAGTCACCTCTTGCTGGAGAGCAGACACTCTCGTTTGTGTGTTGCTTAGTTGCCGAATAAGTCTGTGTAGTGAGTACATTGAAGATTTCTTTTCATTACCCACTCGTTTGGTGTTATCGAGCATTTTTGCAATTACTAGTTGGTTCAAATGGCTCTGAGCACTATGGGACTCAACTGCTGTGGTCATCAGTCCCCTAGCACTTAGAACTACTTAAACCTAACTAACCTGACATCACACACATCCATGCCCGAGGCAGGATTCGAACCTGCGACCGTAGCAGTCGCACGGTTCCGGACTGCGCGCCTAGAACCGCGAGACCACCGCGGCCGGCCGCAATTACTAGCGTTTTTTTTTATTTTTGATTAACTCTTTCGTAGACTTTGGCAGAATAACTTTGCTGGTCACTGTTAGACGTATTATATCCCGATATTCGGCTAAAGTATTCAGCATGGAGCGTCATTTTATCGCACTTATTTGATATTGAACGAATATCTTGGGGAGAAGTCCTTTTATTTCTAAAATTAGGTGCCGGAACACACCTCTTCAACCGTAAACAACCTCCCCACCCCAACAGCCATAAAAATCACAATTTTATATTTTTTAAAACTTATGGTAAAATTTACAATGAGAAATCATTTTTTACAAAATACTGTTCTGAAATTCAGGTTTTTAAACCCGATTTCTTATAATCAAAACACTAAAAGCAGAAGATTTAATGCAAACAACAGGTGCTACCGACTGTCCCTATGGCAGTGTCACGTTGCTTGCTAGTTCTCCTCGATACATATCGGCACAAGTCGGTAGCCTTCGTGAGTAGGATGTCATGTTTCCATCTGCTGCCAGCCGCATCATTCAAGTAGATGCATTGTAGCCAAGCTAATGGATCTCTGAGGTTGCTGACAGTCGTCAACAAAAGGCGATATGTACCGTGCACACACACACACACACAGCATCTCGCTCAACGCCCCTACCCATTTCACTACATTGGTCACCCACTGGCGCGTTTACTGCTGTAGATCGCAGTTGCGATTTAGTTCTCGTGTATTGTTTTAAACCTCCGGTGCTGACTTGTACTTATGAATTAAAAAGGAAACTTCCCTGGGAAGTGCCGGAACGCCGTTTCAGCCCGTTCCGGTCGAAATTAAACCACACTTTTATCCTAATATTTAACAACGGTGTCCATATTTTCATATCGACGTTTAGCAGCGTTATCAGTCGGTAAGTTTGAATTTTGACAGAAGTGAAGTTGTGAAGGCATGTCGCGAGTCGTGCTCGGATATCTCAGTCGGTGGAGCGTTTGCCCGCTAAGGGGAAAGGTTCCAGGTTCAAGTCTGGGTCCGACATACAGTTTAAATCTACCGGGAAGTTTCAAATCAACACACACTCCGCTGCAGAGTGAAAATTCATTCTGGGTTCCTGTTACACTTACGTATGGGCTATATCGATCTGTTACAATCCTAACAGCGAGTTTCTGAATTCGTCCGATATATTTTGCCACGCCTACTTTATAAGAGCTCCAAACACTGGCACAGTATTCTAGAATTGGTCACACTAGGATTTTGTACGCTCATGTTCAGAAGAGGACAGAACACCGTGACAGACAGGAGCTGGGACGTTCATATTTACATGACAATAGCATGTTCTGCAAAAATGATTAGTATTTGAACTACGCACATAAAAAAAAGTTTTGCATCCCCCCAGTTCCCAGAACTGCTGAAGATAGACGTTGGCTGTGGATATTGTATCACAGACACAATCTCTTTGACTGTTCAGAGATGTCACTAAACCCACCCAAAGATGTAAACAACCATGCATCAGAAGCGCCTATTAGATGGACGGGGTTCAAAAATGGTTCAAATGGCTCTGAGCACTATGGGATTTAACATCTGAGGTCATCAGTCCCCTAGAACTTAGAACTACTTAAACCTAACTAAGCTAAGGACATCACACACATCCATGCCCGACGCCGGATTCGAACCTGCGACCGTAGCGGTCGCGCGGTTTCAGACTGAAGCGCCTAGAACCGCTCGGCCACACCGGCCAGCAGATGGAGGGGGTCCGACAGCCGATCAGTTCCAGTCATTTCAGCAGCAAGCCGGTACAGTGCTCGAGTTGTCTGTAGTTCTACCATGACTAGACGGTCAATACCGCGCTTCTATCGCATCCGCATTGTTACATTGAGCCAGGAAGAGCTCTCAACAAGGGAAGCGTCCAGGCGTCTCGGAGTGAACCAAAGCGATGTTGCTCGGACGTGGAGGAGAGACAGGAACTGTCGATGACATGCCTCGCTCAAGCCGCCCAAGGCCTACTACTGCAGTAGATGACCGCTACCTACGGATTAAAGCCCGGAATAGCCCTGACAGCAACGCCACCATGTAGAAGAATGCTTTTTGTGCAGCCACAGGACGTCGTGCTTCGACTCAAACTGTGCGAAATTGGCTGCATAATGCGCAACTTCACTCTCGACGTCCATGGCGAGGTCCATCTTTGCAACCACACCATGCAGCGCAGTACAATTGGGACCAACAACATGCCGAATGGACCGCTCAGGATTGGCATCAAGTTCTCTTCACCGATGAGTGTCGCATATGCCTTCGACCAGACAATCGTCGGAGACGTGTTTGGAGGCAACCCGGTCGGGCTGAACGTCTTAGACACACTGTTCAGCGAGTTCAGCAAGGTGGAGGTTCCCTGCTGTTTTGGGGTGGCATTATGTGGGGCCGACGTACGCCGCTTGTGGTCATGAATGGCGCCGTAACGGCTCTACGATACGTGAATGTCATCCTCCGACCGACCATATCGGCGGCATATTGTCGAGGCATTCGTCTTCATGGACGTCAATTCGCGCCCCGATCGTGCACACCTGGTGAATGACTTCCTTCAAGATAACGACATCGCTCGACTAGAGTGGCCAGCATGTACTCCAGACATGAACCCTATCGAACATGCCTGGGATAGATTGAAAAGGGCTGTTTATGGACGACGTGACCCACCAACCACTCTGAGGGATCTACGCCAAATCGCTATTGAGGAATGGGACATTCTGGACCAACAGTGCCTTGATGAACTTGTGAATACTATGCCATGACGAATACAGGCATGCATCAATGCAAGAGGGCGTGCTACTGGGTATTAGAGGTACCGGTGTGTACAGCAATCTGGACCACCATCTCTGAAGGTCTCTCTGTATGGTGGTACAACTTGTAGTGTGTGGTTTTCATGAGCAATAAAAAGGGAGGAAATGAAGTTTATGTTGATCTCTATTCCAATTCCTACCGGTAAACTGTGCCTGCGGCTTTCGTTGTCGCTACAAACCGAAGGCAATGGATCAGTGTGACTTGAGCAGACGCACAGGATTCCTCGCAGACGTATGCACGAATCGTACCGTCAAATCAGTGAGTTTAAAAGAGGGCGCATTATTGGCATGGTAGAATGTAATGCATCCATCCGGGAATTTCCTGCTCGAGTGGGACGAAATGTTTCAGTAATGCAACGGGTGTGTGCAGATTAGTTCACGGAAGACCGTAGAACACGGAGAAATGGGTTAGGTCGCACTACCCAGACCACCTCATCCGAATGGCATTGCCGGACTTATCGGCGTCCTCCTCGGGTCTGGCGCAACAGTGGGACACACCGTACACTCTCAGAGACGACAGTCCATCGTCGTTTATTACGGCAAGGGTTGGGTGCGCAGCGTTCATTTCTCCGCCTACCTTTGACGAATCTGCAAAAACATGCTGGACGGCAATGGTGTATGGAACGACGTCACTGTGGGGACAGGAATGGTATTAGCTAGAAATTTCGGACGAATCCAGGTTCTGTTTGCTTGAAAATGATGTCCGCATTTTGGTTCGCCCAGACAGGGGAAGCGGTATCACAGTGATTGCATTCGCTCAAGACACACAGCCAACTCAAGGCTTTATGGTGTGGGGTGATATTGGGTACAGCCACAAATAACAATTGGTGCATGTCCAGGCATTGTGACCAATGTGATCTAAGTGAATGACACCCTGAGACCCGTAGCTATACCCTTTCTGCACAACGCGCCAGACGCCATTTTTCAGCAAGACAATGCACGACCACACGTTACTGCACAAACACGTGCCTCATTGGTGTCTCAGGATGTCAGCCTTTTGCCCTGGCCCGCCAACTCTTGTCGCCAATCGAAAATGTTTGGGATATGGTGGAACAACAATGCCAACCGCCACAGATGAACTCTGGAACCAAGTGAATGCACGACGGTTATTTCACAGGACGCCATTCTTGCCTTATAGGCATCGATTCCATCACGCATGGAACAAGTTATCAGGGCCCATGGCGGACCCTGTGCCTGCTAGGCAACAGGCACGTGTTGAATCGAGGTGACTGAAATGCTAATCATTTCTGCAGGTACATGTCCTGTGAATAGGACTGTCCTGTCTCAAGTCGTTCAAGGCGTTCTGTTTTTTTTTCTGAACTTGAGTGTATTTCATTTCCCTTACAGATACATAGCACTTACCATGAATCCTTCCAACAAATCTACCATTTACCTTCCCTAATACTGATTGTACGTGACCATCCCGTTTCATATCACCTCTTATTACGAGGGTTGTTCAACAAAGACTGAGACTAATTTTCAAACGTGTTGAAGTGCGAAGCCCTCTTTGTATATGAATTTATTGAACACACCATTACACTACCACCTAGGACCTGCTTCGTATAGTGCTAAGTCTTCTAGAATGCCACCAGGCGCCACCCCTGTCTGATCTCAACCGTTCTGTGGGAGGGTCTTGAATGTTGTTGTAGCTTCAGTCACCTTTAAAGTTTACAATGGCAGTAAGCAACCTTATACAAAGAAGATTTGCTCGTTCTACTGAAGAATACTGCTTCAAAAACGCTTCAAGATATTCGTAGAACTCTGATGAGACTACAATGTCTCGTGTTGCATGCTGCTGTTCGCTTAAAGCTTTCGAAGATGGAATAGGGATATGTCTGCTTCAAGGAGGGAGGGAAGAAGACCCCCTACCCCCCCCCCCCCCCCCCCGTCCTTCGTGCGTGACATCACAAGCAAACAAAACTGCGGCAGCAATCATGCGCGGGAACTCTCGTGTAACTGTTAGACAGCTCGCAAAAATGCTGGACATATTGGTGGGAAGTTCTCCCACCATTCTGAAGGCCCATTTAATATGACACGAGTGTTTACTCTCCGGATTCATGCTCTAAAACAGAACAGAATTGACGTTTGCAACTTACGGAAACCTGACTCTGAAATGAAAAGGCAGCGTACATAGTGCATTTAAAAGAATAGTCACCCGAAAAACGCGAGATATAGAAATTTGCCAATAAGGCCTTAGTGGCATGGTGTGCACACGGAAAGTTGCCAGAGGTCGGAAGATAAATTCAGAATTCATCAAGAATGTCTTTCAACAATTTATGAAAGATGATATCCCAAAGTAGGAACTGCACCATGACAACTCGTTCCCTCACGTTGCAGCAGATGTTACGACGTTTTTAGCAGAGAAGGGTGTTTGTAAATCCCCTCCTCGCCCCCCGCCCCGCCCCCTTTCCCAACGAATAGCCCAGACCTTGTCCCGTGCGACTATTTTGAGCACCCTATTGCAAAACAGCTTCTCAAAGGACGTAGATTCGACTCCGAAATTGACGCAGTGAAGGTTTCAGAAGCAGTTTTGAAACGCTTATCAAGAAATGGATTTGAGGAAGTCTTCCAAAACTGCTTATGAAGATGGGACAATTACACCGTTCTTAATGATGACTATACTGAAGGGGAAAATACGGTATTTATTAATTAGGTTTTCACATCATCAGTCTTGGGTGTTGTTAAACGAACCTCATATTACTCCAAATTCCTTATATGATGTTACGTGTTCAAGATATTCATCACTAATCTTGTAAGCAAATACTACACAGTCCTTTCATCTACGCGCTGGTAATAATTATACTGCAGCTACTCACGGAGGTCCAATGTGGACTGTAATTACCTCATGGCATCGAAATTTGGTAGATATGCTAATTCGTTAATGCGGAATCGATTTTAGCTGGAGAAAAATTAGTTCAAATTTTGTTACCAAGTCCAAATCTGGCGTTGGTAATGCAACAAAGACGTATAGAAATGTTTCCATGTGTAACGAATTAGGAACGGGAAGTGGACAAAGAAAGGTCAAACAAAAGAGAAAGTCATAATATTGATTTTGTTATTCACCGCGGCTTGCACAATTTGTTCAGTATGAGCACCGGCGACGTCGACGAGGTGCTTCATTCATAAAAAGAGTTGCTCGCAGCAGTTCCAGTGGAATCTGAGCAACGTATTTCTGTGTACTGGCCTTCATATCAGGTAGAGACAAAATGTGTCCCTGGGAAACGCATTCTTTTCGATATCCCCAGAGTCAAAAGTCACATGGATTCAAATCTGGTGATCTGGCAGGCCATGCATCAAGAAAACGTCTGGTGATAACACGTTCGTGGAAGCTTGCATTAAGTAGATATTTGAATGTGCGATCGATATGAGGTGTTGCCCCATCTTGCATGAAGTCAGTAGTTTCCACACAGTAGTGCTCTTCGGAAGCAGGAATCACATGTTGAACAAGAAGATCTCTATAACGTTTACACGTCATGGTATACATGACAGGCCCTTTGGGTGTACTCTCTTCAAAAAAGAACAGATGGAGAGTAAAGGTGCATGTGAATGAACACTACACAGTCACATAAGGCGAGTGCAAGGGCTCTTCGTGCACAACACATCGTTCACCACTGCCTCAAATACGGCAGTTCTGTTTATTCACTGCACTCTGTGAAGTGTGCCTTTTCACTTCACAGAATGGTACCCGGCTACTTGTCATCAACTTCGACCCGTGCCAGAAACAAAATTCAGAACATTACTGCGGAGTATGAGGTTTCACTTGCTGCACCGTCTGGATCTTGTACGGGTACCAGTGTAAAACAGACGGCAAAACTTTCCGTGTTGTTGACCATGGGATGAACAGTTCTCGTGACACTGCACGAGCACTAGCACTGCACGGGACACGTGCTGCATGGTCAATTACAGCAACAGAAACCTCATCAATAACATCCACCGAGTCCGCAGCTCGTGGTCGTGCGGTAGCGTTCTCGCTTCCCACGCCCGGGTTCCCGGGTTCGATTCCCGGCGGGGTCAGGGATTTTCTCTGCCTCGTGATGACTAGGTGTTGTGTGCTGTCCTTAGGTTAGTTAGATTTAAGTAGTTCTAAGTTCTAGGGGACGGATGACCATAGATGTTAAGTCCCATAGTGCTCAGAGCCATTTGAACCATTTGAACATTCACCGAGATAGCACGCCTTCTTCTTCCAGGTGCTACACGAAGCTCATCCGTGTTTTCGAATTTCATTATCATTTTTTTTAACCTATTTAATGACATAGGGCCTCTCCATGCACCTTTCGTTTGGTGATACTCGCTCAGTGCAGCACTGTAGTTGCCATTGTCCACATAAAGCTGTTCCACTAACAGCACACGGTCTTTCATCTCGATAGCACATTATTTCCACGCTTTATGGCTTGTCAAATGACAGCATGGATGTCATACCGCCGTACAAGGTGTACAGCGTCAGATTGCACCTGGTAGCCAACACTGGAACTAATTTTGTCCAGCTTAAATCTATTTCGCATTAACGCAGTAGCATATCTATCAAATTTCACTACCACACAATAATTACAGCCCACACTGGACCTCCTTGAGTAATTGTATTTTAATTACAACACCTGCAACTAAAAACATGCATACCATGTATACTAGTGTAAAATGAGTAGTAGAGTCTGTTCCCCGCAGTGTCATATATTAGTGTCAAACCATTTCATTTGCGTGTGGAGCTCTTACATGCTTCTATGCATTTCTATGAAATTCTGCTCGCGGTCACTACGGGAACGATACGTAAGCGTCTGATAGCAAAGGCTATCCTTAAATTCCTCAATCCTGCCTTCTTTAAACTTCGTAAGTAGACTTTCAGTGGATTATTGACGTCTATTGCTAAGCGTGTGTAATGAGTGAATGAAACATGTGACCATCCGTGCTTCTTCTGTGTATACGTTCAGTACACAGTGTTAATCCTGTCTTGTACACGTTCCAAACAGCTGAGCAAAATCCTGGGATGGATCACATGAATGTTTTGTAGCCAATCGGTTTTGTAGACTAAGGTCTGCTACCTGCTTCACTTTTAACTGAGGTAAAGTGATGATTCCATTTGATATCCTAGGTATCTGTATGATGTGACTGATTCGCACTGCAGCTCATTGATATTATGTTCATAGCAATCTACTTTCTTGCGATTCGATGAAGTCCACAATTTTATATTTCTGAAAATAAGCTGCCAAAATTCGCATAACTTTCAAATATTATTGAGATGGGAATGAATATTTGTGCAACGCCTGACATTACTCCACATCTGTCGAAGGCTATCCATCCAAGATAATACACTGTGTCCTCTCTACAAACATCAGTTCTCGGCCGCTGTTTGTGCACGTTCTACTGTTCAGATTCAGAGGTAGATAAGTTTATGCTGTAGAAAACAGAGTTGGGAAAGAAGGAAGGAAGATGAAGATTTAAAATTCCGTCGACGACGTCAGCACAATGCACTGTCTTAACCACTGAACATCGGAAAGAAATTTGAAATTGGTGGTAAGGTCTTATGGGACCAAACTGCTGCGGTCATCGGTCCCTAGGCTTACACACTACTTAATCTAACTTAAAGTAACTTACGCTAAGGACAACACACACATCCATGCCCGAGAGAGGACTCGAACCTTCGACGGGGAGAGCCGCGCGGACCGCGACAATACGTCCATAGACCGCTCGGCTACCCCGCTTGGCCCCTCGGAATGACCCAGCCTAGTTAAATTGCATTATGGGGAAGTTATTACTGAAGCCAACAGAGCTCTTTTTAAAAGATTCAAATGAAACTGTCTAAATTCTCATCCGACAACCCGGATTTAGATTTCTCCTCGTTTTACAAAGCCGCTTAAGCCCAGTGCTGGGCCGGTTCCTTCGAAAATTTGATGCGATCTATTTCCTACCTCATCCTTCACGCCCCTAATGATCTCATCATCGATGGGATGCTAAAACCTAATCCTCTTTCCATCTTTCTTCCTTATTAACTATCAACATACTAGTGGCCCACATTCCGATATAAATCAAGTAATATACACTCCTGGAAATGGAAAAAAGAACACATTGACACCGGTGTGTCAGACCCACCATACTTGCTCCGGACACTGCGAGAGGGCTGTACAAGCAATGATCACACGCACGGCACAGCGGACACACCAGGAACCGCGGTGTTGGCCGTCGAATGGCGCTAGCTGCGCAGCACTTGTGCACCACCGCCGTCAGTGTCAGCCAGTTTGCCGTGGCATACGGAGCTCCATCGCAGTCTTTAACACTGGTAGCATGCCGCGACAGCGTGGACGTGAACCGTATGTGCAGTTGACGGACTTTGAGCGAGGGCGTATAGTGGGCATGCGGGAGGCCGGGTGGAAGTACCGCCGAATTGCTCAACACGTGGGGCGTGAGGTCTCCACAGTACATCGATGTTGTTGCCAGTGGTCGGCGGAAGGTGCACGTGCCCGTCGACCTGGGACCGGACCGCAGCGACGCACGGATGCACGCCAAGACCGTAGGATCCTACGCAGTGCCGTAGGGGACCGCACCGCCACTTCCCAGCAAATTAGGGACACTGTTGCTCCTGGGGTATCGGCGAGGACCATTCGCAACCGTCTCCATGAAGCTGGGCTACGGTCCCGCACACCGTTAGGCCGTCTTCCGCTCACGCCCCAACATCGTGCAGCCCGCCTCCAGTGGTGTCGCGACAGGCGTGAATGGAGGGACGAATGGAGACGTGTCGTCTTCAGCGATGAGAGTCGCTTCTGCCTTGGTGCCAGTGATGGTCGTATGCGTGTTTGGCGCCGTGCAGGTGAGCGCCACAATCAGGACTGCATACGACCGAGGCACACAGGGCCAACACCCGGCATCATGGTGTGGGGAGCGATCTCCTACACTGGCCGTACACCACTGGTGATCGTCGAGGGGACACTGAATAGTGCACGGTACATCCAAACCGTCATCGAACCCATCGTTCTACCATTCCTAGACCGGCAAGGGAACTTGCTGTTCCAACAGGACAATGCACGTCCGCATGTATCCCGTGCCACCCAACGTGCTCTAGAAGGTGTAAGTCAACTACCCAGGCCAGCAAGATCTCCGGATCTGTCCCCCATTGAGCATGTTTGGGACTGGATGAAGCGTCGTCTCACGCGGTCTGCACGTCCAGCACGAACGCTGGTCCAACTGAGGCGCCAGGTGGAAATGGCATGGCAAGCCGTTCCACAGGACTACATCCAGCATCTCTACGATCGTCTCCATGGGAGAATAGCAGCCTGCATTGCTGCGAAAGGTGGATATACACTGTACCAGTGCCGACATTGTGCATGCTCTGTTGTCTGTGTCTATGTGCCTGTGGTTCTGTCAGTGTGATCATGTGATGTATCTGACCCCAGGAATGTGTCAATAAAGTTTCCCCTTCCTGGGACAATGAATTCACGGTGTTCTTATTTCAATTTCCAGGAGTGTATTACTTTCATCAAATAATGTCACACAGGAAAACTTAGAGGAATCGGACTAATTTTGGTAATTGAAGAGAGGGAAAACTATTCTGGTACCCCGTGTACGCTCCACCATAAAAGGTATGATGGCTAGGGAAGCGCATGTATAGATATAGAAATACATGACATTCTCACACGTGCGCAGACGTCCGACAGGAGAGATCTGTCGCACTGTCAGCGATCAACGAACCGCAACGCCTCTGGCTTATTGTGCTTAAGTGGGACCCTGACCCAAAAGTCCTAGACGCGGTGTCTGTTAAGCTTCCAAGTGATGCCATGTGAAACTCGCGTGCTGTCTGTAGGCATGACAGTTTCTCTCCTAGCAGCCGTCTCATGTTATGCCAATAGCATTTGCTACCTTCAGCCGATGTCCTGCACAGGCGCGAATCCAAGGGAAAGGGGGGGGGGGAGGCATCATAGGGTCATTACCATTTTTCGCCGAAAGAACGTTATACAAATAGCATATATATTTTTACATATATGAATTTTAAAATTCTCAGTTAAAATTCGCAGAATGAAGTAATATAAAAACAGAGTATCATGAAACGGCAAGGAAATATAGAAAATTACAAGCCTTTATTCAACACAGGACACCTTTCAGTTTCTTTTCTGAGTGTTTGCCCATGTGGATAGGCCCCCGGCAAGACCAGCAGGCGGAAACATACAAGCCAGGAAAAGCTCAGCTTCACAGTTTGAACATATCTTCTACCATCTTGCTCGGATTGTGAGTACACAAGTAGAATAGGAAAGTCACGGAAAGTTGAATAAGACAAGCCAAAAAGAGAAATATCTTCCACTAACAAAACAAATATCAGGAAGTCTGATTTTCTCCAAAAGAAGGCAGAAAGAGACAATGTCCCCCATTTGCACGTTCGTGTAGTAATTTGTAGACCTGTGTTAACAACTGTAGTGCTAAGGGAAATACTGATAGTGATGAGAGCACACTTAAAATTTAGGTCGTTTGTGAAAGTTATGAGAGTTTGCTGTATTGTTGTTTTTGTGGCTTTAGTCCCAAGACTGGTTTGATGCCGTTCTACACACTACTCTATCATGCGCAAGGCTCTTCATTCCTGAGTAACTATTGCAAGCTAATTCCATTTGAACCTGCTTGCTGTATTCATGTCTGCATTGCGTGCAATCCTCTACACTTGCGTGCAATCCTCTACACTTGCTTCCATTACGAATTTGACCAATACTTGGTACTTCAGGTTATGTCCTGTCTACCGATCCCTCCTTTTAGTCAAACTACGCCATGAATTTAATTTCTCCCCAGTTCTGTTCAGTACCTACTCCTTACTCATTCGATCTGCACACCACTCTTGAGCATTATTTTATAACACATTTCAAAACCTACTAATCTCCTGTTGTCTGAACTGCTTATTATTCACGCTTTTCTTCCATACAAGGCTAGACTCTAGACAAATACCGCCAGAAATGACTTTCTAACACTAAAATTTATATTAGATATTAAAAAATTCCTCTTTTAGAAATGCTTTTCTAATACATGACAGTCTGTATTTTACGAGGGCAGTTCAATAAGTAATGCAACACATTTTTTTTCTGAAACAGGGGTTGTTTTATTCAGCATTGAAATACACCAGGTTATTCCCCAATCTTTTAGCTACACAACACTATTTTTCAACGTAATCTCCATTCAGTGCTACGGCCTTACGCCACCTTGAAATGAGGGCCTGTATGCCTGCACGGTACCATTCCACTGGTCGATGTCGGAGCCAACGTCGTACTGCATCAATAACTTCTTCATCATCCGCGTAGTGCCTCCCACGGATTGCGTCCTTCATTGGGCCATACATATGGAAATCCGACGGTGCGAGATCGGGGCTGTAGGGTGCATGAGGAAGAACAGTCCACTGAAGTTTTGTGAGCTCCTCTCGGGTGCGAAGACTTGTGTGAGGTCTTGCGTTGTCATGAAGAAGGAGAAGTTCGTTCAGATTTTTGTGCCTACGAACACGCTGAAGTCGTTTCTTCAATTTCTGAAGAGTAGCACAATACACTTCAGAGTTGATCGTTTGACCATGGGGAAGGACATCGAACAGAATAACCCCTTCAGCGTCCCAGAAGACTGTAACCATGACTTTACCGGCTGAGGGTATGGCTTTAAACTTTTTCTTGGTAGGGGAGTGGGTGTGGCGCCACTCCATTGATTGCCGTTTTGTTTCAGGTTCGAAGTGATGAACCCATGTTTCATCGCCTGTAACAATCTTTGACAAGAAATTGTCACCCTCAGCCACATGACGAGCAAGCAATTCCGCACAGATGGTTCTCCTTTGCTCTTTATGGTGTTCGGTTAGACAACGAGGGACCCAGCGGGAACAAACCTTTGAATATCCCAATTGGTGAACAATTGTGACAGCACTACCAACAGAGATGTCAAGTTGAGCACTGAGTTGTTTGATGGTGATCCGTCGATCATCTCGAACGAGTATGTTCGCACGATCCGCCATTGCAGGAGTCACAGCTGTGCACGGCCGGCCCGCACGCGGGAGATCAGACAGTCTTGCTTGACCTTGCGGCGATGATGACACACGCTTTGCCCAACGACTCACCGTGCTTTTGGCCACTGCCAGATCACCGTAGACATTCTGCAAGCGCCTATGAATATCTGAGATGCCCTGGTTTTCCGCCAAAAGAAACTCGATCACTGCCAGTTGTTTGCAACGCACATCCGTTACAGACGCCATTTTAACAGCTCCGTACAGCGCTGCCACCTGTCGGAAGTCAATGAAACTATACGAGACGAAGCGGGAATGTTTGAAAATATTCCACAAGAAAGTTCCGGTTTTTTCAACAAAAATTGGCCGAGAAAAAAAATGTTTTGCATTACTTATTGAACTGCCCTCGTATATCCTCTCTGATTCGGCCATCTTCAGTTATGTTGCTGCCTAAATAACAAATCCCGTCTATCATTTTTAGTGTCACATTTCCTAATCTAACTGTCTCAGCAAGGTCTGATTTAATTCGACTACATTCAGTTACCCCAGTCTTACTTTTGATAATGTTTTGAAGACAATATCAATTGCGTTCAACTGCTCTTCTAAGGCCTTTGCCGTCTCTGATAGAATTACAATGATATCAGCAAATCTCAGTTCCTTGAATTGTTGCTTTCGTTGTAATTTCCCCCTTGGTTTCCTTCACTGGTTACTTAATGTACAGAGTGAATAACACTGGAGATACTCTACATCTCTGCTTCACCTCCTTCTCAACTACTGATGCCCTTTAATGTCCTTCGAAACTTGGAGCCTTGCGTCTTCTGCAAAGTTGTCGTAACTTTCGCTCCCTGTATTTTATCTCTGCTGCCATCAAAATTTGAAAGAATGTAATCCACTCTACATTGTCAAAAGCTTTCTCTAAACGTGCAAAAGCTGTAAATGTAGAATCATCTTCCTTCAACATACAATCAAAGATAAGACATAGGGGGAGTACTGCCCTCGCGTGTTCTATATTGCTCCAAACCCAAAATGATTTTCCCCGAGTTTGCCTGCTACCATTTTTTTATTCTTTTGAGTATCGTGGCAGCGTACTTTTTTTAAACGCTTCCGACGCAACTAGCGCCCGAGAGGAACTACGTGCACAAACAATGACTTCACAATTCGCACCAGCCTACATGCATCAAACACCGACTTCACAAGCCCCACCAGCCTTATCAGTGACATCATCACTCTTACCAGTGGCATTATCACAACCATAAGTGTTGTTATCAAACCATGCCATATTTCGCCCCTCATTTCACTTATCCAACCACTCACAGCCTAGTATCAGAATGAAAGAGACTATCAAAATCCAAGATGCCAGAACTAGCCCATTTATGGTAGTGGGAAATTTAAAACCTTCCCTCCCACCAGTTAACCACTGCCTAGTATTAAAATGAAACAGCCAGTCCCAATCTAAGATGGCAAGACTGGCCCAGTTATTCTCTGCAAACCACCACCTCTCTTCCAATCAGAGCCTATTATTTAGACGCCTTTAAAGCGAAAGAGGAAACTATAGTATAGCTCCAACCTGGCTCTGCTCAAAAATATCTGAATGAGCTGAATCGTTTGTCCGAAAATTGCTTTTGACGTATTTTCACATATAAAATACGTCATCATAAAACACGCTTAAAATGCATTAACACCACCTGACTTGCGTAAAATAATACTAGGTTAAATAAATATTGTCAAATATGTTTTCATTCCTGACAAAACAATTGTTTGTACGCTGTCTCACAAGCTGCATTTATAATTTTCATTTCATTATGCAACACGAAAATATTCTACAAAGCATCAAAAACGCAAAATAAAATCAGCTGTTGGTTTATGTGCCTGTTGCTTGCCATCACCAACAGCTGGCTACACTGATAAACATCAAACTTTTGACTGATGTACACACTTTGCTAGCAAAAGAACCTTCCGAGTAATTATTTTTCAGATCTATGATGCTGGTCGAGTCACACATTGTCAATTCAATGTTCGAAAAGACTGGAAAAATGTGTCCGTGAAGCAAGAAAGTGCAATGTTTACTTCAAGTATCGCAACTACAAACACAAACATATCCGTCAAGTTGTTGTCTAAAATGTGAGTGCAATCTACCCCAATTGCATTTTTATGTATAAACACATGTAGCTAAAAATATAATAGAGGTTGACAATCCAAGTCCTAAAAGATCGATATTAACCAACAAATTGGCTGCAAACACAAAACAAATAGGGGTTCTGAAGGTAATCATTTCCTGTTAAGCTTGGTGCGAGTCAACCTCACATAAAATATTTACGTTTACAAGGTATATCAATATGTAAAGCTTGTGCAGTGTACTGTCATGACCTAACGTGTTTCAGTAATGTCTCACCACTAATTGAGGAAGGGTGGAGATACATCATCACTACGAAAATATAATCGACGACAGTTCCTGATGCTTAGTACTAATGAGTGAACCTACTCAAGGTGGGTACAAAACGAACTGATTCAATATTTAGCAGTTGGATCTGTAGTTCTCTAAAACGTTTGGCAATTGGAAAATTGTATCTCTAAAGCCTTTACAGAATTTATTTCCTATAGTTAATTACTAAATAACGCCAGCAAGCAATAAAAATACGTAATGTAAAACAGCGTACACACAAAATAGCCAAAAACCATATTAAAAAGGATGGAAGAAGCGTTTTTATCACTTAAACTGTAACACAAAAAGATTCAATAAAATTACACACACACATACATACACACACACACACACACACGCACACACACACACACACACACACAGACCTAGGTTTCTATAATGAATATCCTTCCTTCCAGGAGTGCTAGTTCTGCAAGGTTCGGAGGAGAGCTTCTGTGAAGTTTGGATGGTAGGAGACGAGGTACTGGCGGAATTATAGCTGTGAAGACTGGGCGTGAGTCGTGCTTGGGTAGCTCAGTTGGTAGAGCACTTGCCCGCGAAAAGCAAAGGTCCCGAGTTCGAGTCTCGGTCCGGCATACAGTTGTAATCCGCCAGGAAGTTTCAGACCTAGTTTGCTTATTGGGGGTATGCAAGTGTAATTACAGATCTCTACGAAAATTCTTATTCTGGAGTAATATAAGATTGTGGTATTTCTCAAGATATGTAAGATTTCTAATACAAAACGCATTTTATAAGCACAATGGATTTTCACCCTAAGTACTTTCATATCCAAATCGTCGTATTACTTATTAAAATACACATAGCTTGCACATTCACACTACTGATAAAAACTTTTAGGTTAAGCAGCACTTGTTAACGACAAAAGTTCCGTTGTTATAGCAAACATTGCAAGCTCGATGAACTTTCAAAATAAGTATTTTCACATCAAAATTGCTGGCACAACATATTAAATTACACACAGCTCATTTATTGACACTACTTGAATATATAATAGGTTAGGAAGTCCACTATAGTTCGCTCTTTGTACCGTGCAGCAAATTCATCTACATAGTCCGCCTGCTTAGCAGAGCGGTAAAGTATAGCCCGCACGGTAGCTCAGCGCGATCGGTCAGAGCGCTGCCTGCCCTCTGTAATAAAAAAACGTCATCTGACTTCCGCCCAGACCAAACGCAACGAACAGTACCGAACAACTGAAGAAAAAAAAAATTGTGGTAACGTGTTTGCCTTCCATGCAGCGGGCCTGGGCTCGATTCCCGTCCTGGCTGGAGATTTTCTCCATTCATGAACTGAGTGTTGTTTTGTCCTCATCATCGTCTCATCATCACCGACGCACAAGCCGTCCGTTATGGCGTCACCTGAGATAAGACTTGCAACCCGGCGGCCGTACTTCCCCGCACGAGGCCTCCTGGCCAACAACGCCACACGATCATTTCATTTCATCTACATATCCAAAAAATAGTTGCTAATCACTCATATGAACACTACTGCACAACTCACTTACAGCTTAAAATGCAGTTGTTGATGAGAATTAGCAAAGTAAACTACACCCATGCTCATAAGTTAAGGATAATTGCAGAATGTGGTGCCACACAACGTGGCACTACACAAAACTGGCGCTAATAGCATAGGCACATAGGGAACACACACGACACAGATCTGTAAGTCCACAGTATTGGTGATAAGTTGAGAAAACCGTCCCGAAACACATGTGCTACAAAACGCCACCGTTTCCTGCGCATGTACGCCGACATCAATACGGGATATGATCACCATGCACACGTACACTGGCCGCACAACGGGTTGGCATACTCTGGATCAGAAGGTCGAGCAGCTCTTGGGATATAGCTTCCCATGCCTGCACCAGTGCCTGTCGGAGCTCCTGAAGTGTCGTAGGGGTTTGAAGACGTGCAGCGATACGTCGACCGAGAGCACCCCAGATGTGCTCTATGGTGTTTAGGTCTGGAGAACAGGCAGACCACTCCATTCGCCTGTTTCAAGGTACTCCTCCACGATGGCAGCTCGGTGGGGCCGTGCGTTATCATCCATCTGGAGGAAAGTGGGGCCCACTGCACCCCTGAAAAGGCAGACATACTGATGCAAAATGACGTCCCGATACACCTGACCTGTTACTGTTCCTCTGTCAAAGACGTGCAGGGGTGTACGTGCACCAATCATAATCCCACCCCACTCCATCAAACCACGACCTCCATACAGGTCCCTTTCAAGGACATTAAGGGGTTGCTATCTAGTTCCTGGTTCACGCCAGATGAAAATCCGGCGAGAATCACTGTTCAGACTATACTTGGACTCGTCCGTGAACATAACCTGGGACCATTGTTCCAATGACCATGTACTGTGTTCTTGACATCAGGCTTTACGGGCTCTGCTGTTACCAGGGGTCAGTGGAATGCATCTTGCAGGTCTCCGGGCGAATAGACTATGTCTGTTCTGTCGTCTGTAGACAGTGTGTCTGGAGACAACTGTTCCACTGGCTGCTGTAAGCTCCCGAGCAAGGCTACCTGCAGTACTCCGTGGCCGTCTGCGGGCACTGATAGTGAGACATTGGTCTTCTTGTGGTGTTATACACTGTGGACGTCCCGTACTGTAGCGCCTGGACACGTTTCCTGTCTGCTGGAATAGTTGCCATGATCTTGAGGTCACAGTTTGTGGCACACGGTGGGCCCGTGCTACGACCTGCTGTGTTTGACCAGCCTCTAGTCGCCCTAGTCTTCTGCCCTTCATAACGTCATCGATAGGCCATTTTCAACACACAGTCACCATTAGCACGTCTGAAATCGTCTGAAAACTTACTCGCTGCACCGTACTTTGACATGCATCAACACACCTCTGCCTATGTGGACTGCTGCCAGCGCCACCGTGCACCGCATGGTCATATCTCGAGGTGATTTAAACCCGCAAACCGCCCACCAGAGCGTTGTTTCACCATGTATCAGCATTATCCTTAATTTATAAGCATGAGTATGTTATATACACGTGTAAAACCGTTCTCCAAAAGACAAAGCTCGATATTCTTACCATACTTTGCAAGCACCATGCACCTTCAAATTAAATATTTCCAGACCTGAATTGTGTGTATACTTACTAAAATGCAAGCAACTTGCTTATTGACAACATTAAATTCATCTATATACATACAAATTGGTTGGTACACATGAGCACTACTGCAGATCTAACTTACAGCTTAAAGTGCACTGAGAATTGACAAAGTAAACAGTGTATCCTAGAATGCATTTAGCGGAGCAAAAAGATCAGAATTCCTACCTTCAGCATGGTACAAAACGTTGTCATTCTCTCCTGATAAACAGTGGAAGCTTGAGAGGAAATGTGTATTCCGTCCGTAATAGATTATAATGTTGCTTTCTCATTAAAGTAACCATCACAGGCTTCCATACCCACTATAACATATACTGTAATGTTACTGCCTCATTAAAGTAAGCATTACAGAGAGAAAGAAAACAAACATTGCGGTGTGTAATACAGAGAGATGATGATCAGGAAGATATGGAAACATTGTTTGTAGCTCTTTGATGCGCCTGATAAAAATTAATTGCAAGGAAGTGAAGTGTATTAAGCAGACACCGAGCCATCTGACCACCATTACCCTGCGTTTAGACATGTAAATATCTAATTTCAAGGTCTATTGTGGTCATAGACAACTGTAAATTATACTCACATATTGCAATAAGCAACCTGGATTTGTGTGTGTGTGTGTGTGTGTTGTGGTACTCGATGAATAATACAATACTTTATCAGCGACTTTTATTTTCGAGAGTTGATTCTGTCTCCATCTTTGGAGATGTTATGCCTCTTTCACCAGTTTTGGTTGTGTTGTGTGTGTAAACAAAGCTGGTTCTTCACAGGTTCTTCACAGGTTGAGCGAACACCTTCTTCCTTCTTTCATGAAATTGTGTTGCTGTTTAAGTGGTTAAAGTACCTTCTCCCTCCCTTTCTACTAAGGTATTTAGCTATGTTGTGTGTGTGGTGTTTTACACCACATATTATTTTTATTAAATTCTGGTGTTATTTAGTAGCTGATTATATGAAATACACTGTGTAAATGATTTTTGGAACTTTAGATCCGATTGGTAAACGTTTTAGAGAGCTATAGTTCCTATTGGTAAATACTGAAGCAGTTCGTTTTTTGCTTAACCTCAGCAAGGCCTAGGCTTTTAAAATAAAAATAAATAATTGCCATCGAATATACTTTCGTAGTTAGCTCCCCCCTCTCCCTAAACTGGTGATGAAATATTACTGAGAAGCGTTGTGTGGAACTAAAGATCCAATTGATAGATGTTTTAGGGTACCGTAGTTGCGTTTGCAGCAGTTCGGTTTGTTCTTAGACATGATTAGGTCCAAACATTTGTAATAAAACTCAATTATTACTATCGATTACATTTTCTGTGATGCATTATCTTTACGCCTCCCAAGCTGGTCGTGAAACGTTACTGAAAATCTTTAGGTGATGACAGTACACAACATCAGAATTAACATCCTTTAGATACTTTAATATGAGGGTGACTTACACCAAGTTTAGGATTAACTAACTGAATGTAACTACTTAATCCTAAATGGTTACATTCGGAATGCCTATTTGTTTGTATGTCTGTTTTTATAATTTCCCAACACGTAGATCAGTATGGATCTTTTAGAAATAACTTGGAATGTCAATTATGAGTTATTTTTGTGACGACAAGTGTTTACATAGGGAAACAGCATTGAGGTAGTTCACAGTCATGTTTTATACTGTTTTTGTTATTGTTATTTCAGTTCTCCACAAAGGAATGGGTTAACAAAAGATAAAACGTCCTCTCCAGCCAAAGCAATGGAAAAGATGATTTGCAGTACATAAAACCAGATGACAATAAATGATGATTTCTTAAAAACACATTGGTAGACAATAATAATGAGTCTTGCATAAGTACAGACGACGACAAATAAAATTCTTTTTACGAAACACAATGGTGGATAATAGTGACCTTTTTTTAAAATCTTTATACGTGGCTTTTGCTACAGTTAAAATATAATTACTGATTATAATGTAAATGGTGCTAAGGCGTAATGGTGATGCATGAAAATGGTCACCGTTTAAGGAAGGTGCAAAGATAAGTATTGCAATAGGCCCTGAGGAACCACAGGCAGTGATTCAAAGTCAGCAAGGTGTACGAAGAGGGAGGGCATGTTTTGGACACAAAACTTGGTTGTGATACTTGGTGTAACCATTGCACTTTCTTGCATCACTGACACATTTTACCAGACCTTTATAACTTAGAATAAACATTATGACACTTGACAAGCATCGTAGCTGTGAAGAACAATTATTTTGAAAGTCCATTGTGCTCGCAAAGTGTGGGTAAATCAAACTTTGGGTGTTCGCAAGTGCAGCCATCTGTTAGTGATAAGAAGCAACAGGAACACAAACCAGCAGCTGATTTTATTTCTCGCTTCTGATGTTTTCTTGTTTCGTGTATAAAGGTAAAACCTATGTACATCAACTACATATCGCTGATTTATGAATTACAATGCACAAGAAAACATTGGTTTCTAACTCTTTATGGAGAGTGTGTTTTGCAACCATTCTCATGTTCCATAATGAATGATATATAATTTACACAACAATTTACAGACGCAACTGATTAGACGGTCGATTAACAATTTTTGTTAGTCAGAGATGACAACGTAATTGACAATATTTTTTTTTTCCAGCCTATCATTAATATACGCAATTCAAGTGGAGTTACTGTATTTTCAAGTGTGTCTTTTGAGTATGAATTTTAGATGTGAAAATATTGCAAATGTAAGATTTAGACAAATAATTCATCTCATTCAGGTATTTTTGAGCATTTTATTTTAATGGCGTATAGTACATTAGGCTCTGGTTGGAGGAGAGATGAGGGGTAACATAACACAGTCGGAACAGTAATTAAAACTTCCGGGCTAAGAGGCCGTGGTCCAATAGTAGAAATACTTCTCCCTGACGTTTCGTTGCCAGCTGCGGGCAACATCATCTGAGGTGAGTCTACGACTGGCTGCTAGGCCGTGGAGGTCCTGTTTATATAGAGCGCGTAGAGGGTGCCACCACTCGTCACGTGTTGTCAACAGTAAAACTATCTCTGGCTGGCGTCATTACTCTCGAACGAAGGTAATCGATTGTCACATCTTTGTTACAAAGTCGATCGCCATATCTCATTATGTTCAAGCCTTCTTCTTTCCTGTTAAAATTATTGTGGTGTTTAAAAATCTCGTGGCGTGGCAATGGGTAGCCCTCTAAGTCCAGCCGTTGCTAATATTTTTATGAAATTTTTTGAACAGCAAGCACTGCAGTCAGCCAGAAAAAGGCCTTTGAAGTGGTATCGGTATGTGGACGACACTTTTGTCATATGGAATCACGGTTAAGAAGAACTGAACTGTTTTTTGAAGCATTTGAATAGCATCAGTTCAAAAATACAATTCACTATGGAGACAGAAAGTAATGGACAGATTAATTTTTTGGACGTCTCTGTAATTAAACAAGCAGATGGGACTCTGGGTCACAAAGTCTACAGAAAAGATACGCATACCGATCGTTATCTTCATAAGGATTCAAACCATCATCCCAGGCAGAAGAGAGGTATTATCAAGACATTGGTGGACAGGGCTAATAAAATCTGTGAGCCACCTTATTTGCGAGAGAAACTAAATCACTTGCGAACCGCTTTCCAGAAAAATGGGTACGCTGGAAAGGAGATGGATCGAGCACTCCATCACAGAAGAAAAATAACCGAAAACGTGCAACAACAACAACCAACGGTGGGGAAAGTTTTTCTTCCATTGATCCACAATATTACGGACCGTATCGGGAAAGTGCTGGCCAAGTTCAGAGTTGAAACAATCTTCAGACCCACCAAGAAGATTAGTGAATGCTTAAGATCGGCGAAAGATGCACGACACCCTTTAGCTATTCCTGGTGTGTATAAGATTCCGTGTAGTTGTGGGAAGGTTTACATTGGAACCACAAAAAGAAGTATCAATACTCGCCTAACTGAACACAAAAGGAACTGTCGACTAGGACACACGGACAAATCGGCTGTAGCGGAACATGTTTTTGAAACGGGTGACCATGAAATAAAATTTAGCGAGACGAGCGTGCTAGCTAATACATCGCATTATTATGCACGTATGTATAGAGAGGCTGTAGAGATTTTTAAACACCACAATAATTTTAACAGGAAAGAAGAAGGCTTGAAGTTAATGAGATATGGCGATCGACTTTGTAACAAAGATGTGACAATCGATTACCTTCGTTCGAGAGTAATGACACCAGCCAGAGATAGTTTTACTGTTGACAACATGTGACGAGTGGTGGCGCCCTCTACGCGCTCTATATAAACAGGACCTCCACGGCCTAGCAGCCAGTCGTAGACTCACCTCAGATGATGTTGCCCGCAGCTGCCAACGAAACGTCAGCGAGAAGTATTTCTACTATTGGACCACGGCCTCTTAGCCCGGAAGTTTTAATTACTGAAGACGCCGGCCGTGAAAGCCTACACGCTATGAACAGTCGGAATAGTTCCACCATCATAGATTTTGCGTGGATATTTCATTTAAAACTAGGCTGTGACTGACTGGAGAGGGGGAGCAAGGGAGAGGGGTATGGGAGGGGGTGTGTGGTACAAAGGATAACTGGCCTAGTTCAATGTTTTTATTTATTTTATTTTTATACTGAAACTATATTTTGTCTGTTTGCCTCATTAATTACTTCGCTGTGACTGGCTGTAGGGGGCGGGAGTGAATTTAAAGCACAAATGAGCTAGTACCGCAATTCTGAATTTTGATTGGCTGTTTCATTTTTAATACTAGTATGTGATTGGTTGGAGAGGAAAGGGGAGGTGGATAGGGGCCTGACTTGATTAAATCACTGATAAGGATGACGATGTCACTGATAAGAACGATGGTGACACTGATAAGGAGAGTGGTGCTTGTGATGTCACTCCCCCTCTATGTAGCCAGTCGGTGTGGCTCCACTCTGGTTCTAGTAGCATGGGAACTGTACCAGACAGTACATTGCCATCCTGCTCTTCTGTAAATAACTTATGAGTCTAGTAAGTCTTGCTTGCAAAATGTTGACATGAATTATTTACAGAAGAGCAGGATGGCAACGTACTGTCTGGAACACTTCCCATCCAACTAGAGCCAGAGAGGAGTCACACCGATTTGTCAAATTTTGGGACGAGCGCTCTTCAAATGTTGCATTTCTTCGAAATGTAATTTGTTGAAAGTTGCGCTACAGCTGTGTACTGACCATTGATGTAAAAATATTGTATCAGTTCTTTTTATATTTTATTACTATTATTATTACTATTACTATTATTATTATATTTCTTTCTCAGACGTTATGTCTGGTTAAAAATGAAAAGTGACACGGACCTTGATCAAGTGTGACTTCCTTTTAACTGTGTGGTATATGTTACATTGCATTTAGGAACTTTCAGGTAATTGAACATGTATCAATAATTACAGATCTCTGTAGTTGTATATATACGTTTGGATGTAGCTGTATTGCGTTGATGTACTGGTGGATATTGTGTGGTATGACTCCTGTACTTGATAGTATAATTGGTATAATGTCAACTTTATCCCGATGCCACATGTCCTTGACTTCCTCAGCCAGTTGGATGTACTTTTCAATTTTTCTCCTGTTGTCTTCTGTATATTTGTTGTATTGCTTATGGATATTTTGATTAGTTGTGTTAATTTCTTCTTTTTATTTGTGAGTATGATGTCAGGTTGTTTTATCTGTTGTAATGGTTCTGTTCCAGTATAATTTGTATTCATCATTCTCCAGTACATTTTGTGGTGCATACTTGTATGTGGGAACATGTTGTTTTATTAGTTTATGTTGTATGGCAAGTTGTTGATGTATTATTTTTGCTACATTGTCCTGTCTTCTGGGATATTCTGTATTTGCTAGTATTGTACATCTGCTTGTGATGTGATCTACTGTTTCCATTTGTTGTTTGCAAAGTCTGCATTTATCTGTTGTGGTATTGGGATCTTTAATAATATGCTTGCTGTAATATCTCGTGTTTATTGTTTGATCCTGTATTGTAATCATGAATCCTTCCATCTCACTGAATATATTGCCTTTTCTTAGCCATGTGCTGGATGCGTCTTGATTAATGTGTGGCTGTGTTAGATGATACAGGTGCTTGCCATGCAGTGTTTTCTTTTTCCAATTTACTTTATTTGTATATGTTGATGTTATGTGATCTAAAGGGTTGTAGAAGTGGTTATGAAATTGCAGTGGTGTAGCAGATGTATTTATATGAGTGATTGCTTTGTGTATTTTGCTAGTTTCTGCTCGTTCTAGAAAGAATTTTCTTAAATTGTCTACCTGTCCATAATGTAGGTTTTTTATGTCGATAAATCCTCTTCTTTCTTCCTTTCTGCTTAACGTGAATCTTTCTGTTGCTGAATGTATGTGACGTATTCTATATTTGTGGCATTGTGATCGTGTAAGTGTATTGAGTGCTTCTAGGTCTGTGTTACTCCATTTCACTACTCCAAATGAGTGGGTCAATATTGATATAGCCTAAGTATTTATAGCTTTCGTCTTGTTTCTTGCTGTCAATTCTGTTTTCAGTATTTTTGTTAGTCTTTGTCTATATTTTTCTTTTAGTTCTTCTTTAATATTTGTATTTTAATATTTTGTATTTTTAATATTTGTATTTTAATATTTTTTGTCTGTATCCTAGATATTTATAGGCATCTGTTTTTTTCCATCACTTCTATGCGGTCACTGTGGTTATCCAATATGTAATCATCTTGTTTAGTGTGTTTTCCCTTGACTATGCTATTTTTCTTACATTTGTCTGTTCCAAAAGCCATATTTATATCATTGCTGAATATTTCTGTTATCTTTAGTAATTTGTTGAGTTGTTGATTTGTTGCTGCCAGTAGTTTTAGATCATCCATGTATAGCAAATGTGTGATTTTGTGTTGGTATGTTCCAGTAATATTGTATCCATTATTATTATTATGTTATTATTATTATTACTATTATAACTATTATTACTATTACTACTATCATTATTATCATTATTATTATTTAAGTATTAGACATTTGAGTTTGTTGAAAATCAGGCTGACAAGTTATTTGGAGGTGGGGAGGACACTAACGAATTTTTCCCTCTTCAGAACTGACCATTGGATCCGTGCCTACTTACATAATTTCTCTAACTGGTCGTGATCCGTTTACATTCTCAGATTTCAAGAAATTATTTTAGTCTTGTTGCAGTATGTTTTACATTGACACTCCACCTTGTGAGTGATGCGCTGAAATTAAGAGAAGATATCGTGGAAGACCGCGTCAAACCAGACGGAAAACTGTTGACAAGCAATCTAACATTATTATTCTGCCTGCTTTTAGCGGTTTCTGTCAGGTTGTTATACAATGAGAGACTCTTAACTAAAACACTTATTTGAGCAGGTCCTGTAATGAGTTCCTCTGTGCAGAGGAGTGTATTTGCAGCATGCTTGACAATATGGTAGCTACATTTTGCAACTGGAGCATAGTTATTATTTACGAAGTACTACTACTATTTAATGACAAAGTGAAAATGTTTACTTATGATGCTTGCCTTTTTTATTTGTTTTATTAACTTGAATCAACTATGTAATAAGTGTTTACACTCAGACATTGAAGTTGATTAGTATAATTGGCATCTAGAAAGAAAATAGACTAGTAATTTCTCTCACTTTAGTTGTCATGTAAATACAACACAATCCTTTAGTGTCTTTTATTAGTGACTCAACTTATGTAGTTGAAATAAAATTCCTGGAAACGTGAGACATCAATTATGGTAACTCGTATCTCCTTACGTGGCACAAATAATCAGGTTGGTCTCAGAACAAGTGTCGACAGATGTCATTCCTTTCGCTTACGCCTAATAACAACAGTAATTGTTGCAATATATTTTCCTAATGCCTGTGACCTCTGCGTTTTACTTGGAAATGTTATACTGGTGATAACCAAAATCTGTATTATCATGTCAGTTATTATATCCAAGAGTTTATCATAAAAATGTCTCTAGCTACACTACCTGACAGAACAATATGAAGCAAAGAACGGGTGGAGGAAACCAAATGAAACTTCATGGGTTGAAAAGATGTGTGGTGTTATTTCAGAAGTTACTAAACAGGTGAAAACTTACAAACAACTTGGCTGTGTGAAGCTCCTTACCGATACGACATTGCACCCTCTGTAGTATGCACTGATTCATAAAGCCGTTGCATCCTCTGATCAGGCAAACTGGACCATAACGGTTGTAAGTGGTCCTTCATATCGTGGACACTGGCACTGAGGCAGAGTTGATGTCCGGGCTGGTCCCATACACGTTCTGTTGGAGACAGATAAGGGGATTTTGCTGGCTGCAGGAGTAGGTCAACGACACGCAGACATATGCCATGTATGGACGGGCATTGTCCTGTTGAAAAATATACTGTTTCCTGGGTGGTAACACAATACGGGGCAGGATATCCGTGACTTACAGTCGTGCCGTCGTAGTTTCATGAATCACTACCAGTCGTGACCTTAAGTCATACTCGATGAGTATCCACACCATGACGCCAGGATTCACATCACTGAGCCTCATCAAAACATCGAAAGTATGGGATGTTTCGCCATGTGGCCCGAGACATCTGTGGTAGTGCAGAACCGCGATCCATCGCTGAACACCGTGCGACCCCATCCGCCATCATTTCAGGCTTCTTGGTCCGGCACCACTCCAGACGCAAAAGTATTTGTAGTAGTGCACGTTCAGCATATACCCATATTTAAAAATTAATTCGCAGTGTGAACGTAAAATTACTAGTTCCATATTATTATGGTTTATCGTGGAAATGATCCCTAGAGCATGAAACTAACTAACTATCTATGCATATGTAGTGGCAGTAAGGATAAACAATCCGTTGCGAAGCAACGTTGAATATATTGTTTTACAATGGCCTCGAATACCAAGTCTGATAATGCACTGGTGGGATAAGTATTACCGTACTTCATGCAAGAAACAGAACCGATCTTTTCGATAGTGTCAGATGCGAGAGAGATTAGTGGCCATGATGCTGTTACACGAACGTTGATCACCAAAGGCAAGAAAGCAGGAAGAGTGCTAGTGGCTGGTCGAACAGAAAGACATTTACTAACAAGTTACTTAACTGACGGAAAGGGAATATATCATGTAACTCCGACAAACACGGAACATTTGTGGTTCAAAGACAACATAAAACGCAATCTACATAAACACGTGTCAAGTAAAGTAATAAAAAATGGCAAAGACAGACCTCAAAGACACACTTTCGTTTGGTGGTGCCATTCGGGGCTGTTGACACCTAGACTCTCGCTACCAGAGGGACTAAAGGGAAAGTGATCGAGAAAAAGTGATACCAACTCATACAGTACCGTGGACTATGCGTGCAGATCATAACTATGTCCGAATCGTTGTTCACAATATCTCTAAGTTCTGGTCAAAGGTAAAGTCAATGAACCAACCAGTCGTGGATCAGCGTTGTGCTGAAACTGCGAACAGCAGACAGAACGCGGAAATACTAAATTGCGTATCTGAAAATGCATTCAAGCATGGAGGTTGTGCCATACTCATGTTTGACCGCTGCACAGACACACAGAAAGCAATATTGATAGAACCTCCACATTACTGCAAAACAATGAAGACTACTCCAACTAAAACAGGCGTCAGGCCCTGATGGAAGTTCTAAATGGTTCAAATGGCTCTGAGCACTATGGGACTTAACTTCTAAGGTCATCAGTCCCCTAGAACTTAGAACTACTTAAACCTAACTAACCTAAGGACATCACACACATCCATACCCGAGGCAGGATTCGAATCTGCGACCGTAGCGGTCGCGCGGTTCCAGACTGTAGCGCCTAGAACCTTTCGGCCACCCCGGCCGGCGATGGAATTTCTATTAGTTTTTACAAATAAATTCACTGCGAAACCAGCCCGTTTCCCAGTTCATATTTATCTAAAATCTCTTTAACAGTGGATAATCTGGTATAACTGGAGATGAGCACAGGGTATTCTTTTTAACAGAAAGGGTAACAAAAGAATATCGACAATTACGTACCACTATCGCTTACAATAGTAAAAAAAAAAACTGACGGAAAAAATCGCAACACCAGGAAGTAATTAATTTAGTGTAATGAAATTTTGAGAATACTTTTGTCTAGGTAACACAGTTAAGTGATTAACCTTGCAAGTTAATAGAAAAACCAATGAAAATGTGAAGTATTGATTTATTAATAACTGATTTAAGCGCCAGAATAAGCAAACGTGCTTGCATTGTGTCATACAGTTGCCGGATGTAAGTTTGTGGGATGGAGTTCCATGTCTGTCGCAATTCTTCTGTCAATACAGATACTGTTAATGCTGTTTGTGGATGACGCTGGGGTTGTCGTCCTGTGATGTCTCAAACGTGCTCGATTGGAGACAGATGTGGTGATCGAGCAGGCCAGGACAACATGCCGACGCTCTGTAGAGCATGCTGCGGTGCAACACGTTATGTGGGCGAGCGTTATCCTGTTGGAAAACACCCTCTACAATGCTGTTTATTAATGGCAGCACAACAGGTCGAATCTCCAGGCTAACTACAATTTAGTAGTCAGGGTGCATGGAATAACCACGAGAGTGCTCTTGCTGTGTTACGAAATCGCATCCCAGACCAAAACTCCTGGTGTACGTCCAGTGAGTCTAGGCAGCTGATAGGCTTGTTGCAGCTCTCACTTGGCCTCCTTCTACCCAACACAGGGCCGTCACTGGCATCAAGGCAGAACCTGCTATCATTAAAAAACACAACAGTCCTCCGCTCCTCCCTTCAGTGAGCTCTCGTTTGGCACCACTAAACTCGCAGACGGTGGTGGTCTTGGGCCATTGGAACGTACGGTGCAAGGCATCTGGCTTGGAGTTGTCCTTGATGTAACCGATTTGTAACAGTTCATTGTGTCACCGTGGTGTCAACTGCTGTTCGAATTCCTGCTGCAGACGGAGTACGATGAGCCACAGGCATAAGCCTAACACGTCAGTCTTCCCTGTCGGCAGTGCCACGTGTCCGCCCAGAACTTGGTCTTCTTCCGACCGTGCATTGTTGTGAACACTACTGTCACAAATCATGTACAGTGGCTACATTCCTACAAAGTCTTTCTGCAATATCGCGGAAGGAACATCCGGCTTCTCATGCAAGAAATCCTTCAAACTCAGTGGGCTGTTAATAATGGCATCTTCGTCATCTTAATGGCATTCTTGACTAACATCAACTCGCCAGGTCCAATCTCCAAGATAACTAACCGTCACGACCGTTCAACTCGTATTTAAAACAAACCTGAATTACATCCTCGTGGTGGTGCTACTAGGGACCTTAGGTGACTGGCTCTAAATCCGAATAGACGTCCTCTTTCAGCTGTAGAAACAGGCCTACCAAATGCCGTTTATCTTGCACAACTTCTCGGTGTTGCGATATTTTTTTTCCGTCAGTGTATGAAAGTCTCTTGTAGTAACAACGTCAACTAAGGAGAAACAACTCCTGTGAAACACAGTTTGCTTTATACATAACTCAATGAGGTTGCTCCTCCCGGCGGGGTCAGGGATTTTCTCTGCCTCGTGATGACTGGGTGTTGTGTGATATCCTTAGGTTAGTTAGGTTTAAGTAGTTCTAGGAGATTGATGACCATAGATGTTAAGTCCCATAGTGCTCAGAGCCATTTGAACCATTGAGGTTGCTCTGCAGCTAATCCCCGATAGTCCCTGAGTGTCTGCGCACTGATTCTTCTGCACATGCGCGGTGCGAAACCATTTGACATGGTTTGGAATTTTTTCGCTGTTCGAATGCTGTGTTTTCGTCTCGAACAACAAGTAGCTCTGGGAATCTTCTGGTATGGGGACCATCAGACCGTTAATCTCGGATATTTGATGAGCCTTAGGTATGCTGTAGAAGGACCTGTCCTGGGTATCTGGCTAGCGAGGTTTCATGTCGCGGCCCGTAGTTTCTGACAAAATCGATACCGAAGTTTTATGCGTTCCTCCTATACCCGTGACATTACCCGCGTTACGGGCAAGCGAGCGTATCGCAGTAACATGCTGATCGTGTTACGCAGCAGTGACGATATAGCCAACGCACTAGAATGATAGGCTCATACTGTGTGACTTCCAGCAGCTGCCTCAATGTCACCAAATCGGTAGCCAAGAACATAGGGGTCGGGTTAGCCCCAGCGTGGGTCGACCTCCTAGGGCCTAGTGGTGCTATCAAATACCTCGGAGTGAAGTTCCACGTCGTCATACGGCGCTCTGTGGTGCTTAACTAGCGGCCGCCGTTTGTTACAACAAATTCTGGTCAAGATCGCCAACCTTCGTCTACGGACGCTCGACATTCATCGAAGGACGCACTTCGTCAATATTTAGATAGCATCATGCATTCCACGCATAGCGCATGCATTTCGAATACCGTTACTGATGGCGCGACGTATCTGAGCGGCATTTGCAGCCTACGTCAGTAGCGACATACTCTTCAGAATTAGTTATGAATCGCTGACCCTTCCCCCAGACAGAGGAGGTCTTGGCCTGATCCATATCCACGACAGAGCGGCGGCCTTGTTTGTCAGCTCGTACATCAAGCTGTGGCGCCACCACCCAAAACGTTTGACGGGTTTGCTGCTCTGTCTTCACTCTAAGGTAGTTCCTCGCTGTCATCTACGGATATCCTTTGTGTTACAAAATGGCATGAACCATAGTCTGGAAATAATAGAAATAAATTAAACACTTAACAACAATTCATACACAGCATACAATAAAAATACAACGTAGTTGATCTGCTGCCTATGTCTACATAATATACCTTTATCTGCATGTAGCCTTGAAAACGGACAAATTAAGATGGAAAACAGTGTTCTTCAAACTCGTTTTCACCCTTTGGCACGGACTATTCGTAATGCTTAATTAGTGGTATGATCCGTGATTACAACAGGATTTTCTAAAAAAATTAGAATCAATAGGAGAATGCTAGAGATTTTTTGTAATATTCAACCACTATTTAATAGCAGTGAACCGCTGACGGACTAAGTTTTCCTTTATTTCCCAATAAATTTATTATTTTGATTCTATGTATTTTGAGTATGAGAAGGTCAAAAATTTTTCAATCTGTATTCTATTTATACGTTTAATGGAGGAAATAACCGGTAAAAAAACTGAAAATCGGTTCTTTCAGAAACTGGTTATTTTGAGCGGTTTTAACACTCAGGTTAAATGGGCATTGAAAAAAGAAGATATAACCGAAAAACGGTTGTTTAAGCGATAACTGCCATCCCTATAATGCGTGCTATAACAGACGGAGTACACATTTCAAGCAAGTTTGCTTGACTGTTTGGTTGATTCATTAATGAAATTACTACGGCGAAAATGACCATTTTTGAATAATTTTGCATGACGTTGTATTTAATGAAAATCTTTACGATGAAATCGAAAAAAAAAAAAAAAAAGAAATTACACCGGCAGGATTTGTACCTCCACCGCCAACGTGATAGCCAATAAATTAAGCCACAGTGCTATGCCAGCTAGGTGGGAGCGCGATTAACGTTATAGGTATAGATGTTACGCATAAGAATTCACCATCGTTCTCGGAAACTAGGGACCGTCGCGTGAAAAGCCGCTAGCCAGGTACTCAGGGCAGGTCCCACTACAGAATACGTAAGACACATCGAAATTTGTGACTCACAGATTTGATGGCTTGTGAGCTCTTGAATTAACCATCTTTGTTACCAGCAGCGTTCATTCGTAGTTTGTGGAGAGGTGTAACAAATATCATTTCTACAGGGAAATGGTCGCTGTTTCAAGCAATCAGCGTTTCTGTGGAAAGATCAGTGATAATTTCAGTTTATTATATCCTTGATTAGATAGCGTAAAAAACATAAATTGGCATTCGTAATCAGTAACAGCTACTTATTAATATTACACGACGTAATTCAAGGTTTTAACTTGTATCTCTAGGGTGTACTAATTTATATTTGATCTCTAACATCTTGAATTATTTAAAAAATGTTTACTGTTTCTTTAATACGTCTAAATAAAGATATACACTGGCTGTCAAAGAAAGTGAAGTGCCCAAAAGACATTGTCGGATGTCAATGTAGCTTCGTAGACACACGCATCACTGGGAGATATATGAATGTTTGAAGTTCCACTTCTCTGTGACATGTAACGCCCACCAGAGTGCATTTGTGTTGTTCGTATTTAGGATTGTCATCAGGTCTGGTAGAGTATGTAAGAGGCGTGGACAGTGTCATGTGTTGAGCGATCGCTGTGAAGGTCACGGAGAATCCACATACTCATATGAGATAGCGTTATCAGCATACAAGTTTGAAATAGACCTCACTATGGCTCTCCATTTGCCCCCCTTGGTCAAATCGATGTCCAGAATTTAGTATTTTATCGATCTTCAGCAACTGTATTCGTATTTATTGAAATAAGCAGCAACCAGTTGCACAAAAAAATTTTTTTCTTTAACGGACATCAGGCACTTAGTGCCGTTCTTCAGAAGGGTGTACAGAAAAATACACCACAAATAAGAGGAAGTTATACAAGGGTATTAAAATTTAAGATCGTAAAGTTTAAAAATGTTTAAAATACAAGGATAAAAACTGTCGCATTAATTGCAAGTGTCAAAAATGAGATGGATACGGTATGTTGCTGTGGTTCTAAAAATATACAAGAACAATATCTAATAAAATAATGAATACATTAATACAAAAAGAGGTCGTAAATTCCTACATGTGGTTGATAGTGTCTGTACAAAAATGGTGTAAGGAAGCCAAACATTAAGTACAGACATTATACCAGAAGTCAGCTAATCAGCTAATGACATGCGTATCTTGAGGTTGGTCTCAGGGCAGGGGTAAAAGTACGGTAAAATAATAAAACAAAACCTTACGCAACTATAGTGTTTTATCTTTCTATTTTTAATTTCGTTCTTAAATTTTAATATCGTTATGTAACCTACTTCTTTGTGGTATATTTTCCCATACAGCCTTCTGAAGAAGGGCACTGAGTGTCTGAAACCAGTTAAGGAAATGAAATTTGTTTTGTGCAACTGGTTGCTGATTATTTCAATAAATATCCAAAACTGCGCGGCATTCGGTTGTGAAAGTGGCCCGATGTTAGACAGCATTGAAACGTGAGGGCAGGTATGCTCGTCGTCAAGGCTCTGATCGACCACGTCATACCACCACAAGCGAGCATCGCTGTTTTGTGCACTAAGCATAGTACAACACCTTCACATCTGCACCTGCCATCCGAGAAGTGCAACTCACACTATTTGTCAGAGACTAGCCAACAGCCGGTCTAAGGAATTACTGGACACAGTCAGGTCTGAACCTGCTAGTGATTTTCTTTCGTCGTACATTTGCGCCCGCCTCAGATTTCAGTGCTCCCCAATCATTTCACTTTTTCATCTTCTCCTCCTCATTACTCTTTTCAGATTTACTTCCTCAAGCTTTTGACCCGTCAGAAAACTCCACCCCCACGGAAACTGCGCACAGGGTATGCGCTCCGACTACCGTACGTCACTACTCGCGCATTTTTATAGCGTTATAGACAGACAACTATAACATTCATACTGATGTAATGTTTATAGCACAGACAGGATTACCCCGTTTACGTCTTATCGCATAGCTGCATTTCAGTTGGTACATGGTTCAAATGGCTCTGAGCACTATGCGACTTAACTTCTGAGGTCATCAGTCGCCTAGAACTTGGAACTAATTAAACCTAACTAACCTAAGGACATCACACACATCCATGCCTGAGGCAGGATTCGAAACTGCGACCGTAGCGGTCGCTAGGCTCCAGACTGTAGCGCCTAGAACCGCACGGCCACTCCGGCCGGCGCAGGGAAACAATATATCTTCCAATGTCATTTAATTTTTAAAGAGAATGAAATAATATTCAGCAAAACTCCAGCAATGCCATACGTGTCTTGGGAGAGCAGACGGAAATCACAACATGTTCTCGTTCTAAGCTAATATAGTACTGTAATTAGAAACAAGAAAGATGAATATTCCTTTAACTTAAACACAGAGTTATTTTTCTGTGAGACATTTGTGTGATGCAAAAGCGTATTATACGAATTTCACCGTATAGTTGTCCGCCCCGATAGCTGAGTGGTCAGCGTGACGGATTACCGTCCTACGGCCCGGGTTCGATACCCGGCTGGGTCGGGGATTTTCTCCGCTCACGGACTGGGTGTTGTGTTGTCTTCATCATAATTTCCTCCCCATCCGGCGCGCACGTCGCCCAATGTAGCGTCGAATGTAATAAGACCTGCACCAAGGCGGCGGGACCTGCCCCGTAAGGGGCCTCCCGGCCAATGACGCCAAATGCTCATTTCCACTACCGTATTGAAGCCACGGAAGGTTTTATTTACAGTCAGCAGTTTAGTAATCTCTCGATTCCTACCCTATCCGAATCTCAGCAATAGGTTTCAGCACTGGAACTGTCATCTCCAGCGTTGATAACGAGTCGATCAACAACAGAATCCACGAAGCCAACCAAGCGACACGTTTTTTTGGTTTCTGAATTGCCTTTCTGTATCCCGCCAGCTTTCGAAAGTGACGTTTGACAAAGCTTCGTGCATTAGTCCCAGAGGTCTGGCAACGTAAATGTCTTGCTATTTCTCGCGACAAATCTCTTAACTTGCCTTCAGATCAGTTCTGCTGGCTTCATATTGCAGTGATAATGTGACAAATGTAAGAAATGTACCATTTGAATCGTGTGCTCAATGTTGTGAAAATTGTTGTTGTCCATGTTGCCAAGACGCTTATCACTCTGACTGCTGTGAGAGCACATCTGCAGTGTAAAACAATGGACACAGTCCAAATAAAGAGGATTTGATTTTTCATTTTTGTACTAAAAACTTAATTTGTCATGTTTTATTAACTTAAACGACCTTTTTTGACGATCTTTTATAAAAGTATCGAGAAATATTTGTAATGGAAACTGAACTGGCGTGCAACACGTACTTATAAATAAGAAAACCTGCATTTTTAATTTAAATTATGATTAGATATGTTTCAAGTAACATATATTTAATGACTTTTACATTTAAAAGATTTTGGTATCCCAAATTGAACGAAAAACGATCAAATCGAGAGCCGAACCCTCGACCAATTGATTGTGCTGGAGTATCATTCTACAACGCTACCTTTTCAGCTACGCATCCCATGTCCAAAAATTCCTTAACTTTAATAAACAGCGTTCCTCTGAAAAGTTCAAAGCTGAATTTTTTTGTTGTAAACTTGTGAAAAACATTAAGAACAACACCTACCACCGACACACAGTAGCAGCAGATCCTGTCGAGAACCCGAGAAAATTCTGGTCCTATATAAAATCGCTAAGTGGGTCTTAGGCTTGTATCCAGGCACTCGTTGAGCAGTCTAGTGTGGAAGTGGAAGATAGCAAAAGCAAAGCCGAAGTTTTAAATTTCGCATTTAAGAAATCGGTCACGCAGGAGAATCGTACGAACATATCGTCGTTTAACGAACGAACAGAGTCTCGTATGGACGACATAGTAATAAGCATCCCTGGTGTAAAGAAACGACTGAAAGTGTTGAAAGAAAGTAAGTCGCCAGGTCCGGATGGAATCCCAATTAGGTTTTACAGAGAGTACTCTACAGCACTGGCCTCTTACTTCGCTTGCGTTTAATAGAGAATCTCTCGACCATTGCAAAGACCCAAGAGAATGGAAAAAGCTTAGGTGAATCCTGTATACAAGAAAAGAACGGATTCAGAGAATTACAGACCAATATCTTTAACATCGACTGTGTGCAGAATCCTTAAACATATTCTCAGTTCGAATATAATAAATTTCCTTGAGAGGCTTCTGTCCACAAATCAGCATGGTTTTAGAAAGCATCCCTAGTGCAAAACTCAGGTTGCCCTTTTCTCACAGGAGATTCTAGGAACCATGGATGCAGGACAACAATCGGACTTCATATTCGTGCATTCCCGTAAAGCATTTGACACAGTGCCACACTGCCGACTGTCAACGAAGGTGTAAGCATACGGAATAGGGTCTTACGTACGTGAATAGCTCTAGTTAAGTATTAGAGCCCAGTATGTTGTCCTCGACGGCGAGTATTCATCAGACAAGGGTATAGTCGGGAGTGACCCAGGGAAGTGTCTGTGATAGGGCAGGTGTTATTTTCTACATACATAAATGATCTAGCGGACGAGTAAGCAGCAACCTGCGGTTGTTTGCTGAAGACGCTGAGGTGTACAGGAAGATGTCGTCATTGTGAATGCAGATGAGTAGGAAAAACAAACCCATAATGTTCGAATACAGCATTAGTAGTGTGATGCTGGATACAACCACGTCTTTTTAATATCAGGGAATAACGTTGCAAAGCAATATGAAATGGAATGAGCATGTTAGGATTGTAGTAGCGAAGGCGAATGGTCGACTTCGGTTGACTGGGAGAATTTTAGGAAAGTGTGGTTCACCTGTAAAGGAGACCGCATACAGGACACTACTGTGACTTATTCTATGAGTACTGGTCGAGTGTTTAGGGTCCGCACCAGGTCGGATGAAAGGAAGCCATTCAGAGGCGGGCTGCTAATTTGTTACCGGTGAGTTCGAGCTACAACCAAATATTTCGGAGATGCATCGGGAACTCAAATGGGAATCACAGTAGAGAACGCGATGTTCTTTTCGAGGAGCACTATTGAGAAAATTTAGAGCACCAACATTTGAGAATGACTGCAGAACGATTCTGCTGCCGCTAACGTACCTTTCGTATAAGGACCATGACGGTAAGATTTGAGAGATTAGAGCTCGCACGGAGAAAATAGACAGTAGTTTTCCCTCGCTCTACTTGCAAGTGGAAGAGGAAAGGAAATGAGTAATAGTAGTGCAGGGCACTCTCCACCACACGCCGAACAGAGGCTTGTGGAGTATGTGTGTGTATGTAGATGTGGATGGAATAAACTGTTTCCAACCAGTTTTTAACGGTATTGTACACGCGTGATTCACTACGGAGCAGGAAGCAGCGTCGGCCATTTTCACTCTACTTATTAACAGCGTGACAATCAGAGTGCAACAGTACAGAAACTGAGACTACAAGATTTTTGCAATAAAAACCACATGGCTAAAATGTGAGTAAGGAAAACGTTGATAGCGGTTAATACATAGAACATCTTACAGTTGCATTGGCAGTGTCATAGTAATAGGATATTCAAGACATAAGTAGGACCTAATGCCAAGAACGTAACATCAGTGTACGCGTGCTTATTAACCGTGGCGATTGTTTTTGTTTACATCAGGTTTATTCTTATGATGAACAAAGTATAGTTGCTGAGCCAAGTGGGACGCGTGCTTTGAAAAACCACTGTAGCCAAGCCGCCTCCTTGCTGGGACTGCACAGTCATAAAACTGGAGGCCTCAGTTAGTCAAGTGTTTAACTGCAGTGCAACCAGACTGTCAGAATTTCTTAAACGCCACAGGGGGCACAAGTGTTAACAAGTCGGGGGTCTTACGACGCACCACAAAGAGCTATTTTTCCTTATCATCACCCCCGCTCGAGGCCTGTCACTCGGGCAGGTGCAAATAATGTCAGCCCACACGGGGTTAGCCTGGTTGTTTTCTTTACTGAGCTTTCTTGTTACATTGCTACATAAATGATGGTATTTATTATTAAAATATGCAGAACACTTACGTCTGTACTTTCGTAACAAAATTGATACATGCCTGCGTAATAATTCGTGGCTGCGTAAGTTTTCTACGAGATATTATTTGTATTAAATATAGAGTGTTTAGCATCATTTTAATCAGCGTTTAAGTGCGCTTTATAATTTAACTTTTGTTTAGTAAATAAATAAATAATTGTCGTATGACTAGGTCCTCCCGTCGCGTAGACCGTTCGCCGGGTACAAGTCTTTCGATTTGACACCACTTCGGCGACACTTTTGTTTAGTCATATTTATTTATGTTGGCCAACTGGCTCAAAGTTGCACACATTTATAATACACAGGGTGTTTCACAATGTTTTGGCGATTTCAAATATGAAAAACACACAAACTAATAGCGAAAAAAAGTTGAACGTTATATACAAGGTACAATATTTCTTCAAGTTTGCTTATAAAATACTACATCAGACAAAAGAAGACCATTCGCGGCTACGCAATACTCGAGGAGTTACATCCAGTTGCTGAACATATTTTTCGTAACTGCTGGAGGAACTCTGAAATTTCATCGCGAATTCGATATTTTAACTGTTGTAAGCTTCTAGACCGGCTGGAGTACACTCCTGCCCTTAAATAAACCCACAGGTAGAAATATGGCACGGTTAAATGAGCGAAGTGGCCATTCGACACAAGCGCATTTGGATGGTACTACAGATCCATCCGGAATATGCCATGAATGGACGCCGGCGAAATGTTCAGCGCTTGGGGACGTTTTCGTATAAAGTACGAGGGGCTTGCCTGGGAACTGCTACGCACACTTTCGATGTTCTTGGAAGGTCGAACGCTTTTCCGAGGGCCGGTAGTTGCACGAAAGTTTCTTACCCAATTCAGTATTGGATATAGTGGATGCATCTTCAAACGCTTTAAAGACACATTCCAAATGCATGACATTCGTCGTAGCGGAACTAGCACTCCACCGCAAACGCACGATGTTGCTTCGACCATTACGTTGTGATTGCTGACCTGTGTATGGGATGAAGCATGACACACCATATTACTAACAGATGGTGCCACCATCGCTGTATCTTGCTTTTTAGCGCGCGTTATTCAAATTTGAAATCGCCGAGCACTATGAAACACTCTGTAATACACAGCACTACGACAGAAGAAAGCAAGCTAAAGGGTATACGTGGTACGTGGCATCGTTAGCTGGGATTTGATACCGATACGTGAAGGAGAACTTGAGTCTGATACTCGAAAGAGTCCTTATTTAGTCGTGAGACGGAAGGCACTCTATCTCCAGGTTGTCAGCAAGGGTGTTACGGACTGTTTTGAGCGCCCAATAGCCAAATGGAAACGTTTCCGGACTTCGATTGCCCCGTCCATCCGTCGTGTTTTTGAAGGTTTCCGCACTGTAGAACCATGGGGACTCCAGCTATGTGTTTTAACTGAAACAGTTTTTTTTTATTTCTTTATTTTGGCTTTGGGATACAAGAACCATACAGCGATCAACGGTTACAAAGTGCCTAAGAAACATAACCGCAAAAAAGCAGAATAGCACAGAGATATGAAGTTAGCATGTAATCACACTCTTAAAGTAAAATAAAAGCGCAGTTAGTCAAGCATCAGACAGCCGACGGCAGTGATGACGATGACATTGGAGCAGAATTATAAACACCACTATAAAGCAACATTATGACAAACATGCATATGCTCTTATAGGAAAGACAAAACTTTAAATAGCAGACACCGAACATCATACAGTAAGTACAACAATAGTTGGAAAACAGAACTGCAAATAACAGCATGTAACAATGTAAGAATTATAGCATACAGATAGACCTACTTAAAATAAAATAAAAACACAAAATGACAAACACAATACAACGAACGGTATGTACACTGGTGCCAGTAGAACAGTGACATAAAAAGCACAAGAGAGCAATAATGAAAATGTAATGTACAAGTGGAGGTCCGTACGCAAGTTAAAACACAAAATTACGCACCCGATTATGAACCAGGCTAATACCATTTGAAAATGAAGTCCTCGGCAACTTATAAATTAAATCTGGATGCCGGAGGCTTTCAGATATTCTGTGAGCAAGTTATATTTATCGAAACGGTGGAATAAAACAGGCACACTGGTGGGGGGGGGGGGGGGGGGGGGGAACTCTCGTAACCAATTTTTTATACAAGTCTTATTGTGCAGTCGTTTACTTGGAACATGCTAATTTGATGTGGTTAAGATCCGCTACTGCCGTTGTGTCCTTGTCGCAGTGTCAAGACGTGATAATCTTTAACCAATATAGTTGCGAGGCCCGGCCGTTGTGCCCGAGCGGCTCTAGGCGCTTCAGTCCTGAACGCGCTGCTGCTACGGTCGCAGGTTCAAATCCTGCCTCGGGCATGGATGTGTGTGATGTCCTTAGTTAGGTTTAAGTAGTTCTAAGTCTAGTGGGCTGATGACCTCAGATGTTAAGTCCCATAGTGCTCAGAACCATTTGAACCATAGGTGCGAGGGGTAACGCCCGTGTCCCAGCCTCATGCGAATGATAGAAGTCACATGACTTCTACGAAGCTGCACCGAGGCGAACCATGATCGAAGATAGATGTTTGGTTGTATAGCCGCCAGGTGGTCTCCCTTAGAGTACTGAGAGACATGTCATTTACGGTTCCAAGTGTGATAAGCAGCCTTCCGTACCGTCGATGTGAGATCTGTATAAGGGATCGGCGTCGGGAGTAACGGGCCTTGTGTAACACTTCTCTTGGCTAGGATGTCAACAATTTTATTATGAATAATGCCATGTCGTCCTTAATCCACAGTAACTGAACGGCAGTGCCAAAGGTCTGTGCCGCCAAGACGTCCAGAACATACCTGTTGGTCTGTTTATCAAACGCGTGATGTTGCAATTTCTGCAGCATATTTTGAGAGTCCGTAAGTATCAGGATGAACTTGAACGTCCGGGTCCAATGAAGAGCTTCTCAGATGGCCAGTAGCTGCGCCGTGTAAATAGAAGATTCAGATGGAAGCGCAAACATTTGGTAGGCGTCACTAGAAGGGCAAAAGAAGGGGTATCCCAAACCCGCCTCAGATTTAGTACGGTCCTTATAGATGTGAGAGTACTGCGGCCATTGTATGCTGAGAAAATGACCCGGGTCACGAGTGATGTTGGTCTCCGTTAGGAAATTGGACGGTAGGTATGCCACTGGGACTGGAGTGAAGAATAGACTAAACGAAAAACGAAGGTAGGGCAATTTTGTGACCTGTAGAATGAATGGAAAGGGGTGGCGCCATTTCTCGTCGCCGCGAACTAGTAAAGGAGTTCTGGCAAGTAACTGCCCATGAGGTGAGTGTGTGAGTCTCCAGAATCGAACCACCCCCTTAACAGAGACACAGTCAGATATTGAAGATCGACTGAGGAGAAAAATACCAGACAGCATCTGCCATCTTGTAGACAACGGCGTGACGGATGCTTCCACTTACAGGGAAGCTCCGAGAACAAGATGAATCACTCTATAATGGATGACATCGAACTTGTGCAAAGGTGATTGCATTGCAATGCCGCAGACAATGCTATCATAATCTAAGACAGAACGGATCAAAAACTTATACAGAGTCAAGAGCACAACCGGTTCCGCTCTCCACAACACTCGGGCAAGCATACGCAAAACATTTACAGTGTTATCAAATGTTCAGATGTGTGTGAAATCTTACGGGACTTAACTGCTAAGGTCATCAGTCCCTAAGCTTACACACTACTTACCCTAAATTAGCCTAAGGACAAACACACACACCCATGCCCGAGGGAGGACTCGAACCTCCGCCGGGACCAGCCACACAGTTACAGTGTTATCCACCTTGTCGATGAGATACGCAACGTGTTGCGTCCACGTGAGTTTGCAGTCGAAGTATGGCTCTGAGCACTATGCGACTTAACTTCTGAGGTCATCAGTCGCCTAGAACGTAGAACTAATTAAACCTAACTAACCTAAGGACATCACACACATCCATGCCCGAGGCAGGATTCGAACCTGCGACCGTAGCGGTCGCGCGGTTCCAGACTGAAGCGCCTTTAACCGCACGGCCACACCGGCCGGCCGCAGTCGAAGTAGACGCATGTTTTCGAGCAGGAAATGTGTACGAGTCAAGATGATGTTCGAACGAGAAGTTATTACGCCATTTCCTCGTGAATATCACAACTGATTTGGCAGGTGACAAAGTGAGCCCATTTTTGAACCCCCTTGCGGACAACACTTCACATGCGTCGGTAAGCCATAGGCTTCTTACCCAAAAGCACGACGAGTGAGAGTATATACAGACATTATCCGCATTCTAAAGTACTTTGACAGTGGGGCTGAACAAAGTCTCTAGGTCGACAACACACAAGGCATATAGTAAGGGACTCAGTATCCCGCCCTACGGGAGACCAAGGAACACTAGGAGGAGTCCATGCAAGACATTGTCTTGATCGCGGGTATATACGGTATGGCAACCAAGCAAACTGAATGTAATCTGTAAAATCACCACCGGGATATTCAGCAGTTGCAATCTGTTGATAAGTTCGGGTATCAGGAGAATGTCGTACCCCCTCGACAAGTCAAGAAATAAGGACGTTAAATACCCGTTAGTGAAGAACGCGTTTTTAGTGTCCATCGCGATGGAGGTAATTTTATAATAAGTACTTCTGCCCTTACGGAAGCAAGTTCTCATGTTTCAACCACCATTTTAGGTTAATCTTGAGGAAACGTTCGAACGTCTTACACACGCAGGACGACTGTGCAATCGGGCGATACGATGTCGCTTGACCAGCGTCTTTCCCAGGCTTCAATATGGACACCAATATCTGAGTCTTCCAGTCATCGGGAACGTCCGCACCTCTCCAGATGCCATTAAAGATGTTCACAAGAAGACATTTTGCACTGTCAGACAAATTAAGAATCATGGAGTAGTGAATTTGGTCGTAGCCAGGGGATGTATCTGATGAGGACGTCAGGGTCCTGTGAACTTCAGTGAGAGAGAATGGTGTGGTTAAACGGTTTCGTAGATCGGCAGCGGCACCTGTCGCAGCGAGATCTCTGGGTTCCTGCATGGCAGTTGGAGGTGCGACAATGGCGGAAAACTCGTCTGCTTAGATCTGCAACCGCTTGGGATGTAACGGCTTCCGTTTGAGCGAGTACACCATCGACAAAATGCGTCCAACAGGAGTGTACACAGATATTTGTTCGCAGAACTTCCTCCAGTGTTCTTTCTTGCGGGCCTTCAGAAAGCGTTTAGGACGAATCCATCCGTTTGTAGGCAACTTAGTTCTCTCACGTGGCACGCCGTTTAGGACGACTGCAAGCCAATCTCTGTTGCGCCACCCGACTTGAGTTTTCTGGGTCCCACATGGGAACCGGGGATCGGCTGGTGCCAGTCATCATACTCTTCTGTGGAACAGAATGCGATGCCGCTACATTGATATAATTCCGAAACATAATGTACCTTGCTTCCGGGGACGCCACGGCGAGAAATGACAGTAGCTGGGGGTCCATTAGTGCGCCATACCACGACCAATCTGCCTGCATAACATTCCAATTACGGGATGGCCTTTAGGTTGCGATAGACGTTGCAGTGAAAGTCGATATAGGAAGAGCGTAGTGGTTAGGCCCCACTAGAAATGGAAGAAAATGAGGCCGAACACAGAGTCAACTCGTTGACTGAGGGTCTCAGTCCAGGTAACGGAAGTAACGTGGGGGATCCATCATTGAGGAGAATAAGACTGAACTCGTCGAGAACCTCAACGATCCTGTCACCCAACCTATCATTATAGGCACAGCCCTGCAGTCTGTCGTGCGCGTTAAAACCCTCGAGTCCTCCTTCGGACATGGGTGTGTTTGTTTGTCCTTAGGATAATTTAGGTTAAGTAGTGTGTGTAAGCTTAGGGACTGATGACCTTAGCAGTTAAGCCCCATAAGATTTCACACACATTTGAACATTTTAGAGAGCCTGGCTGCTATCCCGTGAAAACTGTCGGTAACCTTGTGGGATGTCTTTACTGGAGTGTAATACAGACCATTATTAATGAAGAGGGCGACACCAACTCGAGCATCTTCTCTGTCCTGGCGGTAAAACTGGTATCCTCGACAGCAGACAACAGAATCCGGTTGAAAACATATCTCTGAGATGACAGCCTCTGCTATCTTCCTCGTTCAAATTTCATGTTGGAGGACACATTTATTGGCAATCGCAGATCGTGCATTCCACTGAAGGATCTTAAAGCCCTCCACAGCTGCTAGGCGTAAATAGGGTCGTTAATAGTTGTCACAGAGTCTGTATCTTTAAAGCTACAGGTAGTGCGTTTTCGTGTCTTTCAAGAGGTTCGCGATAAACGTGATAATCTTTCCGATGACATATTTGTTGTTATTACAAACTGGCGGCGGTGGTACTGAGGAGGATATGGGTTGTGTGCTAGCAGGGCTTGGGGGAGATGATGAGAGGCAGAATATTCGTGAACAATATCTAAGAATCCCTGACGCCAGACTGGCCTAGGAGCACACCATTTCGATGGACCTCTCGGGTCAGAGATGACACCCGATCTGTCTGCCGACTGGAAGTCATATTGACGATGCGCGGTACCCTGAGGGAGAGAACCTAACTGGGGCGACACCGGTGGTTGCGTTGGTCGCGTAGAAGAACCTCGTAATGCGACTATTGGTTGTGGGGAGTGACTTGGAAGTAGAGGCGGGAAATCCTGAGGATTAAGGGTACTAGGAGAGTGGCGGAGAGCAGCGGAGCATGAGAGCTGCAGGCTACCAATTAACCTCCCCGACGTGGCGTAGGTTTTTGCACGCTGGAGCTCTTTTCGATAGAGAAACGCCGCGCATGAACGGTCTGTCACTGGGTGCGGACATGGTTCCGCTTGGTACGGACTATCTCACTTGCTGCAACGAATATTACTTCTACATTGGCTTGCCCGATGATGAAAACGCCAGCAATTTCGACATTGGATGACTGGAGCGACGTACGGTTCCACTGGACAACGCCTCCCCAGAATAGCGACATGCGAGGGCAGAGCCTGGGAGCGAAACACCACCAGACAGACTGGAATCAGTACCGTTTGTTCAGGATGTGAATGATGTTTCTCAGTGTATCGTGTGATACTTGCGACAGGATACATGCTCTCCATAACGTCTATGATCACCTTGTGAGTCAAGCTGATATCAACATCACTAATAATGCCATATACAGGGTGAGTCACCTAACGTGACCGTTGGATATATTTCGTAAACCACATCAAATACTGACGAATCGATTCCACAGACCGAACGTGAGGAGAGGGGCTAGTGTAATTGGTTAATACAAACCATAAAAAATGCACGGAAGTATGTTTTTTGACACAAACCTACGTTTTTTTATATGGAACCCGGTTAGTTTTGTTAGCACATCTGAACATATAAACAAATAAGTAATCTGTGCCGTTTGTTGCATTGTAAAATGTTAATTACATCCGGAGATATTGTAACCTAAAGTTGACGCTTGAGTACCACTCCTCTGCTGTTCGATCGTGTGTATCGGAGAGCACCGAATTACGTAGGGATCCAAAGGGAACGGTGATGCACCTTAGGTACAGAAGAGACTGGAACAGCACATCACGTCCACATGCTAACACCTTTTTATTGGTCTTTTTCACTGACGCACATGTACATTACCATGAGGGGCTAGGTAAACGTACATACGTGGTTTCCGTTTTCAATTACGAAGTGGAATAGAGTGACGGGGTTCCATTTAAAAAAACGTAGGTTTGTGTTAAAAAAACATACTTCCGTGCATTTTTTTATGGTTTGTATTAACCAATTACACTAGCCCCTCTCCTCACGCTCGGTCTGTGGAATCGATTCGTCAGTATTTGATGTGGTTTACGAAATATATCCAGCGGTAATGTTAGGTGACTCACCCTGTATATGGAGCAGGAAGTTATGAATATAGACATCAAACATACGATCTTTGAAAACAGGGACTTCTATCAAAGCGTTGACAGCCGTAGCAGTTTTCAGTTCTATCTCGACTCTGTTTCTGCCTGACTAATGTGAACAATGTCATGCTTGAGATGAAAGTTACAGGAAATACTAACTTGCCTACTGACGTAGGGTGGAGTTTTTCCAACGTTCTTATCTAAGCCCTCCACAAAGACAATATAGGGGTCTGCTCCTGATCGATTGTACCTACTATCGACAGTGGCCGTACGACGGCAGCAGTGGATGTCAGCGGTTGGCTCTGAGAGCGTTTGTCTGCACTGTACCATTACAACAAGGGGGGTCCGAACGTGGTAACTCACGCATATCAGTGTCTGGGACAGGAGATGAGTCGATACACAGCCGTTTACTAAGGAAACTACCTTTCCGCTGCTGACTTGCAGGTGCATTGGCTTCAAGAGCGAAGCTGGAAGGGTCGCTGGGATGACTAAGTTGCTGACTAACCTGATGCAACTGTCGCTGTTGGTGGTGATGTTGCTGGAGTTGCTGTTGTTGTAGCTGCAACAGATGGAACACGCCGCCCGGTGTGGCCGCACGGTTTAGGGCGCCATGTCACGGACCTCCTGCCGGAGGTTCGAGTTCTCCCTCGGGCATGGGCGTATGTGTTCTTCTTAGCCTAAGTTAGTTTAAGTAGTATGTAAGACTACGGACCGATGACCTCAGCAGTTTGGTTCCTTAGAGATTCACCCACATTTGACATTTGAATATTGGAAGGAAACACACATAATCCGGCATACGCTACGTACTGCACGTGAACGACGATATAAATAGGGAAGTACTAGGAAGAGGGCGTAGAGTACGAAGTACCACACTCGTTCGTGAAACATAAACAAAAGCACGGCCACGCGGAGCCCATTATCAAAAACGACCGAACGCAGCAACAGGCGGAAGCGAACTGTGAAACGAAGTTAACAAGTCTGCGGAAATTATAAACGTCTGATCACCTTAAAAAGGAACTGTTTAGCGGCGGTGTGCGATCAGTCGCTAGACGATATCCAACGAGCCAAAAATAAAGTACATCCGATCGTAAGTTTTCGTTCCCCTCCAGAATAAAAATTTAATCGCATCTGAGAGTGATAGCTCGCAAGCTCACTCCAGTGAAAGCTTCTTATATCAACAAGACAGCAGCACTGTGTAAGTTTAGAAAATGGCCGATATTGACTCACTTATACGACAGTTTTGTGTGACAGAATTCCTTACTGCAGAAGCTGAAACGCGTACCTTCACGAGGGGTTGAGGGAGGAATATAGAGATGCTACGATCGACGTTAGCACCGTTAAGTTGGCGCACACACTAGGCCAGTGGTCGTCAAAGCCTTTTGCTCAAGAGCCAATACTGACATGGTGGGGCGACACCTTAGTCCGCATTTGTACCGATCTTATCATTAAATGGCAACATACATAAATTAGTATGTTATGGGTCCCAGTAGACTTAGTAAGGGCGTAGTAAGTAGGCCGCCTACCGCCAAGTACTGATCGTTAAAAGTCGGCAGCAATCTGAAAACTTCGTATCAACTGTTCTCTGTTTCAGGACTTTTTACTGTTTGAGACTGCTGTCACCCTCAGTGACCCCAGAATTATGACACTGCATTTTCCTGGCGAAGTGGTGTGTTGCCTGTGTGAGCAGATGATTAGTTAATTAATAACAGTAACAGTACTTATTTCAATGCATTATGCAATAAGTGACCTATTAAAAAATTCAACCGTGGGTTTGAAAGTCATTTGTCTTTTACTTACTGCGTTATTTTACAGCAGCCTTAATTTGAATTCATGTTCCTTGCTACAAAAAAAAGTACTGCATTTGAAGATGACAATCTCCGTTATGCGCATTCAGCTACCCGTGTTACTTCTGTTTCAAAATTTATGCCATAGCAACTGACCAGTACGAGTCACGCACGTCCCTGAGTTGTCAGTACTAGAAAACAAAAACTAAATGTATCCTCTAACCCCGTAGTGGCGGCAATACGGGATGAGTCAAAAAGGACTTTACCACTTTGGAATGATATAAAAATTTATCGAGACAACTTACAGAATCGGCAAGTGGGTCATTTTGTAAGAAACAGCCTCAAGTTTCACATTGAAGTGTCAAGTGTCATTTTGGTCCACTGTGATTACCATTTATTACGCGGCAAATATCTCACCGGTAGTTTCTTCCGACATTCGTTGCAGAAATTCGTGCGTAATTGATGTAACAGCCGCATAGATTCGATTTTTCACGTCTACTAAATTGTTTGCTATAGGGGGAATATACACGCGGTCTTTAATGAAACCCAAGAGAATGAAATCCAGTGACGTGAAGTCTTGGGAGCGAGTTCTCCATCCGAATGGCCCTTCACGGCCAATGCACCGACTGGGGAAGCGATAACAGAGGAAACGTAGAGTTTCCGTGAGCAAATGAGGAGGTGCACCGTCTTGCTGGTAGTAAAACATCCAATCTCGGTCATCTTCAACGATCTGTGGGATTAAGAACTTCTCAAGCATATCCAGAAGAGTTAGTTTCATGAAACCGAAATACACAGCGAGTACTATTCGCACACATGAAAGTAGCAATTTTGACTGTGCACTACGATGGCGCTTCTGGTGGCAGTATGGGGTACTGACGCACTACGTGAATCAAATTGAGATTGTTTGCTACAAAATTACACATCTACCTATTCTGTAAGCTATATCAATAAATTTCTATGTCATTCAGTAGTTTTGACGTCCTTTTTGACTCACCCTGTACTTTACCCTCTCTCTGCCCCTGAGTTAAGGGGCCAAATTTACTTTGCTCATGCCCGAATTCACCAACAGCCACAACTTAAAATACAAGTATTACTATTTCTGTAAGTATTTTTGGTTGTTACTTAGCAGGAAAACTACACTCTTTAAGAAGCTCGTAACGTTAGCTGATGTATTTGGTTTCGGCTGTTAGTTTATAGATGCAAATTATTGTAAAACACAGCTGAGAATCTTGTGCCGTAAGAACACGTGATTCGGGCTACATGCGGCCCATGGTCGCAGTTTGACGAGCAATACACTAGGACAACGAAGGCCAATGAACAACAGCCAGTGGGTTCCGCCGAACTTTAGTCGTCAACCCACTGGTGTTCAGCCTCTCATCCTCACCAAACTAAGCGGTTGTGGCCAAGGGATTCTTGCGGCCAAGGGATTCGGCCACGTGGAATCGTACTTGGCTCTGATACCTTCTCGAGGTAGCTCCCGGTGTGTTACTGTTATGAAGTAGCGTTTTAATTACAATTCCACCAGACGATATTATGAGGAAAGAAGAAGATTTAGCTGTCGTCAAAGTACACCATTTATTCTACTGCAGGAGCTGATCGTCAGAACCTAACCTAACCTAACCTAACCTAACCTAACCTAACCTAACGCTGGTGGACAATCTCTCTTTTAAAAAGTGGGGAGTAGTGTGGTGGGACAAAGTTACTGTCTGGCCTTAAAACTAAGTTGGAATATGGGTTTTTTCATAATTTTTCCGAATGAAAGCTACAAATTTCGAATCGTTTCTGAATTGTGTAGGCACTAAAATTTCCAACGATGACACCTCAGCCGGCCGGGGTGGCCGAGCGGTTCTAGGCGCGACAGTCTGGAACCGCGCGACCGCTACGGTCGCAGGTTCGAATCCTGCCTCGGGTATGGATGTGTGTGACGTTTAAGTAGTTCTAAGTTCTAGGGGACTGATGACCTCAGAAGTTAAGTCCCATAGTGCTCAGAGCTATTTGAACCATTTTTTTTATGACACCTCTTTCATGCAACACTCAACAACACGCCCAGATTTGTTTGTCTCTCTTTGTTGTTTGTGGAGAAAAGATGTCAATAAAGACTCATTTTCTTTTTTACAACGTGCATATTACTTTCTAACGGCTCTCTTATTTCCCTCAAAGCGTCTAATCTTTTCAGTTTTGTTTTTATAATCATTGGTCGTAGAGTCCCATAAAAATTATAGTTCATGAGAAAACTCTGTCAGCTTTAATGCTGTCTCCATATTCTGCTCCACACTACTGGATTTTTAAATAGAATAGATACACACCCGTTCAACAGACACGGCAAATAGCTACGAATATTCGACCCAGCGTCCGCACTAGGAAAGGCGTCCCAAGGCCAACCAATCGCCAACGCTTTAATTTTACCACCAGCAGACTGAGCAGCAACCAAGGCCAGTCGTTTCGTTGGCTCCAATTGGCCACCCGTACGCACTACGCAAATCTCAGCCAGCGAGGTGGTTAGCTGTCGTTCGTTGACCTTCGTTTGCCTAGTGTGTACTCACCTTTTGCCAACGGCCTACCCGCAGTAGTAACACGGTTCCCGTCAAATCACCGAAGTTACGCGCTGTCGGGCTGGGTATAAAATTAATAAAATAAAATAAAATATTAATTATTTTATCTGTATGTTTGTCTCTCCTATGAGTCGTCAGGTTTTGATTATTCGGTATCAGACGCTTGACAATGGCTTTTTCGTAAAGGCAATGTTACTCGTAGTTGACCGTGAAATAAAACTGAAATAATCGGACTTCGTAATTAAATCGTTTCCAAAGACTGCTGCGGTAGGTGCGGACTCATAAACTAAATCTCAATATTACAATAATTTGCCAGCCATGCCAAAACGTCGTACAGAGGTGATTGTCTACTAAACAAAAAATTACACAGTTAGTTAAATCATATATATTCAATGAATAAGCCTACTGTTCACAATCCTACTTACTTTTATAAATATAAATTCTTTTCAGAATCGAGTGCCTAGTATGGTTGCAACTCGCAGTAATTTTCTATAACATGAAATATGGCGGTGTGCCAGACAATAAACTAAAATACGTGCTTCTCGCACCACTTCAACCAGAGCTCTCTCCTCTTAATCAAACATACGAGTAACGAAATTGTGCTTTTGTTTTATCAGCGACACAGCGCTGCAGTTGTGTGCCATAGGCTTTATTTATTTCTCACAGATTAATTATTTAATTAAGATTTCGCGTTTCCGAGGAAACTCACGCACGGCATGCAAATGTGCCTTTATATTGCCCCCTGAATTGCGAGGCGAAAGGACACACCTGCAGGCGAGCAATTCACCTAAAGGCACAAGAAAATCTAAGTTATCTACAACTATTTACATGACTTACATTATACTGTATATTATATACAAAATTTGAATGACGCGCGTGCGCCGAAAAAGTTCTTATGTTGGCAAAACAGAGTGCGCGCATGCGCAGAAGCGTCTGTGTAACTACGGCACTGCCGTTATTTCGTAAATTTAGATCACGCGGCACAGTATTGCAGTTCATAATGTTCGTGTGCGCGCGCATTTCTTAGTCGTTGCACAAAGAAAATATTCCACCAAGATTACATATGAAGACTACATTCTATGACAGGTAACTTAGTTTTAAAATTACAATATTTGTTATAATACAATACAACTTTAGATTGTTGAATGTTCTTAGTTACATAGCATTGCAATGAAATGCTTCAACGAAAAATGTTCTGTTGTTTCAGGTGCGTTGACCTATACACATCGTGTCGTTATTACAGTTCATATTCATCTACTGCACAGTACTGTTTCACAGGTTAGTGTCGTCGTGGTAAAGTTTTTTGATCACAGTAACATCGCTGTATAACAACGTGATTGATACATAAGCATGTCCATTTCCTATTTCCATTATAGTCGTTGTGATGCAGTTCGTTGTGACAAAAAGCATTGTTTATTACAGATCAGACGTGACCCGTCGAGTAATTGGTCCACGTGCAGTTGGTTTTTTTTACATTCCGTGGAAGCTTGGTTGCAGAACCTCGGACGGCACATAGCTGGCGTCGATCCTTGGACAGTCCAGGTAAGAGTGTCCGTCACATTTCGAGAACATTTCATTCCCTGAAGTTCCAACCAAAATTCTTCCACCCGTCGTGTTGTTTTCTGGACAGGCTCTTTGTGTCCATTTAATCCAGTTAACATCTTGAAGTTGGGTACTGTAGTAATGTCACTAAATGTTCGTAGTTACTCATCAAAGAAATCGTTCATCGCGTTCACAAAGGTACGATGCATGATGAATGTCATTAACAGTTTCTTTCACATAGGTTTCTGCGTAGTTGCAGACTTAGTAATGTACGTTAATGTCCGTGATCAGTGGTTCACTACGCATTTTTTTTTAAAAAAAGTTTTTCACATTTTGGCACTCGTTATCGTTCAAATTTTTACATGATACATCAGTTAAAAAGAAAATAAGTAATTATACATACACACGTCACATATTTTCTTAGCATAAACATAATACAGTTGCACATAAACATGTTTACATCATCATTACATAGCTATAGGTTATTACATTGTGTCACATTTGATTACATGAATTGCAGATACTTACATCCTCTTTAGCGGTTTTGCTGGGATATTATCGATGTTTTTTGTGATGTCATCTGAAATTAAGATAGGTTAGACACAACATTCATTACATCAGTAGGCAAGACCAGGCGTTTTCGCTACTCAATAAATATTCAAAATAGTAAGAGAGAGAAAATGTTCGATTCCTCGCGTTTTGTGCGTGTGTGTAGAGTGTCTGTGTGGCCTTGACTACTGATAGATGCTTTTCGTGTTGAGAGATGTGCGTCTAATCTATTTCTCGAAGTAAAAGATCGCTTCACAGATGACGTCTGTCGGTTCGTCAGGTGTCATACCAGGTCAGTGGTACCTACAGTCACAAATGTTCCGTGAAAAATTTATTTATCATTCACTGCTACGAAATCATAAATTTTACTTCAATATTCAGTCTTCTCGGTGGTGCCGCGGCGTTGAAAGAAAAGTTCTTCTGTCTTCAACTGCGTCACTGGAACCGCTGAAATGAAAATTTCTATACTGCTTATTATCTGTGTTGTAGCAAACAGAGTTTTGCGAGTTGCTTAGCAATGTTTTCATGGGTATGACCTTGACATTATTTGGCATGAAATGCTCTAAGATCTCGGTGTGCGTATAGCCCAATAATTTTGTCAGTTCTAGGATGTTGTAACAGATACGCGCCAGGATGCGGTATGTTAACAATTATATAAGGTCCTTCATATAGCAGACGCCACTTAGCGTTGCGTCGTTTGAGTGCTACAGATTTATGATGAGTACGAAGGAGTACAAGCATTCCTACCTCGAATTTTTGTTTTCTTTTTATTATGTTTCTGTGATGTTTGTTTCGTATTTGTGCGTGATGTGTCAATGTAGTCAATACTTCTTTTATTTTCTGTTCAGGTGTGATTTCCTTGTCTGACAACTTAGGTAATGGTTCTATCCACTGATCGTTCTGTTTGCAATTGAACATGATCTCGTTAGGTGTGTAATTCGTATCGTAAATATTTAAGTTATTGTGTACGTCTTCGAAAAGACTTAGGTAGGACACCCAATTAGTATGTTTTGATGAAATATAGGTCCTCATGAATCGATTTAATTCTCGGAAAAGCCTCTCAGTCGCGTTACATTGTGGACTAAACCTCGAAATAAATATACTTTTAATGTTATTGTCCTTCAAGAAATTTCTCCATTTGTACCCAGAGTAGTATGCTGCATTATCTGACAGAATTGCTTTAGGTTTTCCCACGTGCGTCAGGTAATCACTTGAGAATCTTCGTATTATAGCATTTGCAGTGGCGGATTTTAAAGCATAAAGTTTAACATGTTTAGAAAATATATCGTAAAAAGCTAAGATATATTTGACGCCTCCAGAGCTTGCTGGATGCGGTCCACTGATGTCAGTACACAGAATTTCCAGGGGTTTACTAGGTAAAATAGAATGTAAATCTGTTTTTGTGGATAAATTCTGAGGTTTTGATTTTTGACATATGACACATGTTTTTAGTTCCCTATAAATTTTTCTTCTCATATTGCTAAAATAACAGTATGTACTGAGCTTTGCCAAACACTTTTTCGTCCCATAATGACCCCAAACTAAGTGTGTGTGCCAAATTAGATTACGTTCAGACTCTTTGGGAATGCATACACACCAGTTAGTAGCATTTGGATGTCGGCGGTAAAATAACACATCATTGTGTAACTTGTAATACTTAGTCAAAGGATGATTGTGTTTTTCTACCAGTAATGTTATTATCTTATACCAGTGAGGATCAGATTTTTGTAATTCAGCCATGTTTCTGCACATATCAATATAATATTGGTGATACTGCTTGTCTTGCATTAAGAGAATCCTGTAGTCATTTATATTTTCTAAGTCACTGTTGGTATCATTCATACCTTGTGGAAGTCTAGACAAAGTGTCTGCAATGGTGTTGTCCTTACCTCTTATGTACTTAATTTCAAAAGAGTAGTTCTGAAGTGTAACTGCCCATCGTGATAGTCTAGGATGTACAAGTTTACAAGTTAACAAAAATGTCAGGGCCTGGTGATCGGTGTAAATTACCGTATGTTTTCCAAATAAATAATAATTGAATTTCTTGAATGCCCATACTATGGAAAGTGTTTCTAACTCAGTAGTGGAGTATGTACGCTCACATTCAGTTAGAGTGCGACTCGCAAACCCAATAATTCTTATCTGTTCCTCCTCTTTATTCTTTACAACTTGAAATAAGCAACAGCCCAAGCCAGTACGTGAAGCGTCACAAGTCATACAAAAATCTAAATTGAAATCTGGATGGCTCAAAATGTTAGCATTCACTAAAGCATGTTTAATTGTATTAAAGTCATTCTGGCACTGTTCCGACCAGATCCAAACTTGATTCTTTCTGAGTAGATTTAGCAGATGTTTACTGTTCAAAAGTGGTTGTGGCAAAAAACGTCTGAAAAATGAACATAGCCCAAGGAATGATTTTAACTGCTTTTTAGTTCGAGGGCTAGGAAAGTTTCTGATAGCATCTAATTTACTGGGATCCGGACGTATGCCCTGTGAATTAATGATATGTCCTAAATACTTTATCTCACTGCAACCAAATTTTGATTTTCTTAGGTTGGCTGTGACTCCAGCTTGTGCAAATTTTTCTAAAATTCTTTGAAGTGTGTCAACGTGTTCATTCCAGGATTGTGTAGCTATCAGTATATCATCTACATAGTGTGTGACTGTCTCAACTAAATCGTCGCCAAGCACGGTATCCAGGGCTGTAATGAATACCCCAGAGCTGACATTCAGTCCGAAGGGTAGAACACAAAACTGATAGGTTCGCCCCCCGAACATAAATGCAGTATATTTCCGTGATTCAGGAGTGATACCCACCTGCCAAAACGAATTAGCGAGATCTATTGTGGAAAAATATTTTGCATCTAGAAATTTCTGTAATTGCTCTTCTAAATTTTCAGGTTTTGTGTGAACCGGTAAAATTATTTCATTAATAGCTCGTGCGTCTAACACTAACCTAATGCTTCCATTTGATTTTTTGACAACAAGTAGAGGACTACAATAAGGTGAGGTGGATGGTTCAATGACCTTCCAGTCTAACATTTGTTTTAATTCTTGCCACACAGCAGGTCGTTGAGATAACGGTACGTTATATGTCTTATGGTAGAAGATCTTGTGAGGCTTAACTTCAATCTTGTACACATACGTGTTGATAACACCTAATCGTTTGGTAAAAACTTGTAAATATTTGGATAACACTTCCTGTAGTTTTATACGTTCATGTACACTGAGAGCTGTAGCTTCACTTATCTTATGATCAAGCAATGTTTTCAAGTCCATTAGCTCTGTGTCAGATGAGTGTGTTTGCATGTCTTGAATGTCTTTGTCAAGTGCTAACTGAACCTTGTACCCTGTACAGTGTTTGTCATGCTTTGGAGTTCTCCTGTCCAAATCAATAATAATTACACTGCCTTTATCATTTGTGTTTAAACGACATTGTGTACTGTCTTGTAAAAGTTCATCTGATACATTGTTATTGTGGTTGTATCTTATAAATAAAACAGGTAGTTTTTGTTTAGAATTACTCGGCATATCATTATTCTGTTGTTCAAGTGTGGTGTCAAATAACTGATTAACATTGAAGTCGCCCCCCAAGAATTCTTCAGCCACGACCTGGGCCAAGTAGTGACTGTTTCTAGTTTGTTGGATTATCATTTGTACTAGGTACTGACACAGATTGGGGTTGTGCATGAGGTGTCATTTCTATTATATTCACATTCGGATATTGCCTATTATGATCTCCAAACTTTTGCGGTTGTTGTTGCTGTTGCGCATTATAACTTACCTGTCGGTCGTAAGGTATGCTCCAATTTTGTCCTGGTGGCTGCTGTGGTAAAGCAGTGTTTGAATGAAAGTATTGATCGCTACGAGTCCAGCCTTGATGCTGTGTTGGCTCGTAGTTATTATTATTTCTATTTCTGTTTGTGTTTTTGTTGTTACATTTGTATCCGTTGTTACCGTTGTTGTGATTACCGCGGTGCCTTTTGTATGGATTGCCGCATGAAGTGTTATTACTGTTGTAATTGTTGTTTGTATTGGAATACGCGTGTTGATTTTGATTTCCGTATTGAGACGGCATGTGAGTTTGCTGTTTTTGCTGTACCGCGTATCCAACTGTGGGCGCGCCAGAATTGTGTTGGCAAGCCTGCATGTTTTGCATACCACTAGTGTAAACATTGTGGCTGCTGTTTTGCCGCGCGAAGCGCTGATCTTCAAGTAACATGTCAACCGAATCTAAAGCTGTTAAAAAATAATCTGAATCGTCATCCGGGATATGTAGAAGTTTTTCCTTAATGTTGAAAGGCAATTTGGCCTTCAACGCTCGGAGTATATCACGCGTTGCGACTGGTTCGTCTAAAAAATGTCCCATGTTCAAGTATTTTTCAAAATATCTGCGTAAGTTACCATTTTTACTGTTAAAAGTTTCAGGTTCTAAAATTTGTCTTCTGAGTCGCTCCTGAACGGATTGCGACCAGAATTTGTTCAGAAAAGCACGCTCAAACTCACTGTACGTGGTACACACGTCAGCTTGACTGTATGCCCAGACAGCTGCATCGCCTTGGATGTAACCGACAATATATGAAATCTTTTTCCGGTCACTCCAAGTGCGTGGAAGTGCGTTACTAAAAGATTTGAGAAAAATCACCGGATGAATGGTTCGTTTTTCTGGGATAAAAATCTGAAATTGCCTGTGTTTCATTAAGCTTTCTTCTTCCTTTGCATTATGATATGGATTTGTACCACTGTAATTACTGCAATGCTCAGCTGGCGAGTAATTACGATAATGTTGCTGTGGTTTACCGTGATAATAGCTTGTGTTTGTGTTTGCACGTTGTGGTATGTGTTGTTGTCGTGGTGTGTTTTGTTCTTGTGTGTATGTTGTGTGCGGTATGTGTGCGTCATACTCGAATGTATATTGATTTCTGAACTGTACATTTTGACTGATATTTTCGTTACATTCAGACTGTGGTTGATCGGTGAATTGTCTCATGGGTGCAGTGACGGATTGTACTGCGTCACTAATCAGCTGTTTGTGATTAGTGATGTATTCCGCTACGGAGTCGTGCACAATTGTTGGTAAATTTTCACGTATGCATCTATCAAAATGTTTGTCTTTGTTCTCTACCCAATCATGAAATTCTTTATTAATATTTTGAAAATGAGCTGTGGCATCAGATTGTAAGATGTCAGTCAGGTGTTGTTCAACATCGTCAAATTTATTCTGCACGTCAGTAATTCGTTTTTCAAGGTTGTCGTGTACTGAAGGATATGTTTGAATTTGTTCAGTAAGAGCTTCACACGTGACATTAAGGTTTTTTAATTGTGTCTGTAAAAGAGCTACGTCATTTGTAGTCTTTTCTTGTCTCGTATTAAGCTTGGAAAATTTCGTACTGAGTTCAGTCATCTGTTTGGTCAGTGTGGCGTCTATAAGTTCCACACATTTACACAAAGTGTCATTACATGCCTTGATTGCTATGAGGTCAGATTTAATTTCGTCATTTTGTGTCTTTAAGGTTGCCATGTTTTCCGCGTTCTGTTTCATTAGCACTTGTAACATGTTGGCAATGTTTACTGTTTGCAAGGTCTCTGCCCCCGCCGCGTCATTAGACGTGACGTCATGCATTAACATGGGCTCTGATTGAGACTTTGAAATTTTTGTGGTGGAAGGCCTATTGTCAAAATTTCCGTTAACACTTGCGTCAATATTTGATGAATCGTCACTACCGGTTGCTGTCGTAAAGTCATTTTCTAACATTTGTCTCTCGTCCGAGTCGGATTGCGTCTGAATAGTATGTCTTTGCTGTTCCATCTTTGCGTATTGTTTTCTAGTTATGACCATGCCACACGTGATATATATTTCAAGAAATTAATGTTTGACACTGGTTTTAAAATAAAATGCAGTTGAGCATGAATCGGTCGTAGCAACAATGGCTGTCTGTTAATTTAAAAATATAAACTGAATTTGAGATTATTGGTAATGGCTGCTGGCCATGTTACATGATATCGTACAGAAGTCGGCCATATTGTACACTCGTGTATTGGTATTGTTGCATACGTTATTGTTTAAGGAAAAATACTGAGAATGGAATTTATCACTGAAACTGTTATGCGGAAAAGAAACACTACAGAATTTTACTGAAAAGCTAATACACTGAATTATACGTCTGGTCAAGCCTGCTAATGCAAAGATGCTGCGTCTTACCTTATTTTGCTGGAAGCTTCTTTGCGTCTTCCCGCAAAATTTTATAATTGGCAAATATCTTCTGATTTTTTTATTTCTCATATAGTCAAGTCCAGGTCCAGAAGGTTGATTTTTCACATGAAACAAAGAGAACAATGTAACAAATGACAAAATAACAAGTCCGACACGCAGTCGCCAATATAAAATTAATAAAATAAAATAAAATAAAATAAAATATTAATTATTTTATCTGTATGTTTGTCTCTCCTATGAGTCGTCAGGTTTTGATTATTCGGTATCAGACGCTTGACAATGGCTTTTTCGTAAAGGCAATGTTACTCGTAGTTGACCGTGAAATAAAACTGAAATAATCGGACTTCGTAATTAAATCGTTTCCAAAGACTGCTGCGGTAGGTGCGGACTCATAAACTAAATCTCAATATTACAATAATTTGCCAGCCATGCCAAAACGTCGTACAGAGGTGATTGTCTACTAAACAAAAAATTACACAGTTAGTTAAATCATATATATTCAATGAATAAGCCTACTGTTCACAATCCTACTTACTTTTATAAATATAAATTCTTTTCAGAATCGAGTGCCTAGTATGGTTGCAACTCGCAGTAATTTTCTATAACATGAAATATGGCGGTGTGCCAGACAATAAACTAAAATACGTGCTTCTCGCACCACTTCAACCAGAGCTCTCTCCTCTTAATCAAACATACGAGTAACGAAATTGAGCTTTTGTTTTATCAGCGACACAGCGCTGCAGTTGTGTGCCATAGGCTTTATTTATTTCTCACAGATTAATTATTTAATTAAGATTTCGCGTTTCCGAGGAAACTCACGCACGGCATGCAAATGTGCCTTTATATGGGCTAGCACTTGGGTGGGTAACTATCCGGTCTGCCGAGCGCTGTTGGCAAGCGGGGTGCACTCAGCCCTTGTGAGACAAACTGAGGAGCTACTTGGTTGAAAAGTAGCGGCTCCGGTCTCGTAAACTCACATCACTTGCCCCTCCATATCCGCATCCAGTGACGCCTGTGAGCTGAGGGTGACACGGTGGCCGGTCGGCACCATTGGGTCTTCATGGCCTGTTCGGGCGAAGTTTATTTTAGTAGTACTCATCTTTTGGAAGAAAAGTTCGTCACTGTAGAAGAGCTGGAGGGTAAGCACGTGTGGCTGATGCAAAGTGGAACGGAACAGCCGGCCAGAAGCTGTAAGGACTTCACACAACATCTACGACAACCACAGGGTAACAACAGATGAATTTTGTCACCACTTATCCATCGGTAAAGGTCGTGAGATGGCCGTTATTGAAAAACTGTGCTATTCCAGGATTTGTGCACGCTGGATAACAAAATGTTGACCGACCAGAATGAAGAGACAAGTGATACAATTGCATTCATTAGCTTTTCTTCCCCAGTCCAAGAGGCAGTCGATGGAACGGCACCGCACAATATCGCCGACAAGGATAAAAATTAAATCAATGCGTTCTGCTGGGAAGGTTATGGCGACAGTCTCTGGGGATGTAGACGGTGGATGCTAGTTGATTTTTTGGAGACAGGGTGCACAATAAACTCTGTCCAGTACATGTAAACCCTCAAGAAGTTGAAAGCACGTCTTCAGCGAGTTCGTCCATCAAAGGATACGGCGGATGTTCTTCTTTCGCACGACAATGCAAGACCACACCACTGACGAAACTGCAAAAATTGGCTGGAAGTCTTGCCCCCTCCTTCATGCAGCCCTGACCTTACACCATCAGACGTCTGTCTCAAAGGCGGACGACGACTTTTAGCATAAAGGTATACATGCTCTTGTTTCAATGTGGAAAAAGAAAATGTGGACAAAGATGGTGATTATTTTCAAAAGCGACAAATTAATCGTTGTGTAGTGGCTGTCATCCTACGTACATCTCATTTACTTTTTTTGTAAAGTAAAAATAATTAAATAGGAGGCATTATTTCTGACTGACCTTCGTATGAGAGAAACAAATTACGCTAAGAAACGACGTACTTATATCGAGAACGGTCAGCACTCAGTTGCATAGCCTGTCTTCCTGTTGACGTTCTTTGCTCGTTTCTTATAAGTTGTGTCTGTCTCTCCACTTAGCCCTCCGACTGTAATACTGCCACACTTAGCATAACTGTCTCCCACGTCAGCCGTTACATATGTATTGTTCTGAGGAGTGTTGGCATCAGAACACAGTAAGTAACTCACTCAGTGTGAGATAATACATGTGCGGACAGATCCAAATCCTCAAGCGATCACGGAAGCAGTGCATCCGGTTCGATATAATATCAATGTGACGATAGTAACTGTGAGTGACAGACTCATACGGCCTTGAACTTTACTGGCCAAAGGAACAGGTGCTGTTATCGACAATTTTTCGACGACAAATAAGCTGCACTATTGCTTCTAAGCCTCGTACGGCAATACCTAACAAAAACCTTTAATAACCTATTCATTGGTCATGGAGGTCCAGTAGTATGGCCTCTCCTTTCACCCAACCTTAATCCCTTAGATTTCTAGCTATGGGTATATTTAAAGGCACTGGTGTATTCTTCACCCATCGGCACCATGCACGCATCGTGTGTACGACGCATGTGACCAAATACCAGTGAACCTAGGTGCGCTCATACGGGTTCGTGATTCTTTGATAAGGAGAGCTGAAGGACTTTAAGAATGAGTGGTAATTACATTGATCATCTCCAGTATTGTCAGTACACACAACAGGCCATATGACAATAAGCATTTATTTCTGAACATATGATTGCATTATTCGTTTCTTGTTTTGACCAGTGCTGCCACCTGTAGGGATATGGAACACTGTATCTAAAATCAACAATATAAATAACTACCATTTATTAACAGTACCTTACCAATTTCTTTTTCATTGATATGTAAAAACTAAAGAAACTTAAACGAACACAACAATTATGCGCACCTATATAACTCCTTGACACATACATATTACACATGGTATATGTATTTTACAAGTACTGTTTATCATCAGTTTCTGCGTTACAAAGTCCCCTCGATATCACAAAACTTTACTCTTCCAGTAACACAACGGATATGGCTTCAGTGGGCTTATTTTATTCCTGATTTCAGTAAGGAGCACTTTATATGGGTTCTATTCTTTAACATTTGTGACCGACGTCTGTTGACCATGTGATTGATACCATTCGATAGTCAGTGCGAGTAAGCAAAATATGTACACATAATTTGTCGTAAATATATTTATCGAATATTATGGTTACTTGTCAGGGAGTCATTGGTTGATACAACAGTTATGTCACTTAAAAATTGTTTAGTTTTTCACGGAAATATAAAACATATTAACAAGGCGGTATTAATACACTGAAGCGGTAAAGAAACCGGTATAGGTATGCATTTTCAGATACAGACATATGTAAGCAGGCAGAATACAGCGCTTCAGTCGGCAACGCCTATATAAGACAACAAGTGTCTGGCGCATTTGCTACATCGCTTACCGCTGCTACAATGGCAGGTTACCAAGATTTAAGTGACTTCGAACGTGGTGTTATAGTTGGCGCGCGAGCGATGAGACACAGCATCTCCGAGGCAGCCATGAAGTGGGGGTTTTCCCGTACGACCATTTCACGACTGTACCGTGAATATCAGGAATCCAGTAAATCATAAAATCTCCGAAATCAGTGCGGCCAGAAAAAGATTCTGCAAGAACAGGATCAACGACGACTGAAGAGAATCGTTCAACGTGACAGAAGTGCAATCCTTCCGCAAATTGCTGCAGATTCGATGCTAGGCCATCAATAGATGTCAGCGTGCGAACCATTCAAAGAAATGTGTACCCTTGATGACAAAGCTTTACGCCTCACCTGGGCTCGTCAACACCGACCTTGATGACTGGACACACGTTGCCTGGTTGGAGGAGTCTTGTTTCAAATTGTTTCGAGCGGATAGTCGTGTACGGGTATGGAGACAACCTCATGAATCCATGGACCCTGCATGTCAGCAGGGGACTGTTCATGCTGGTGGAAGCTCTGTAATGGTGTGGGGCATGTGCTGTTGGAATGATATCGGACACCTGATACATCTAGATACGACTCTGACAGGTGACACGTACTTAAGCATCCTGTCTAATCGCCGGGATCCATTCGTGTCCATTGTGCATTCCGACGGGCTTGAGCATTTCCAGCAGGCCAATACGACACCCCACAGGTCCAGAATTGCTAGAGTGGCTCCGGGAACACTCTTCTGAGTATAAACACTTCCGCTGGCCACCAAACTCCCCATACATGAAGATGATTGAACGTATCTGAGATGCCTTGCAACGTGCTGTTCAGAACAGATCTCCACCCCCTCGTACTCCCCCTCGTACGGATTTATGGACAGCCCTGCAGGACTCATGGTGTCAATTCCGTCCAGCACTACTCGAGACGTAGTCAAGTCGATGGCACTGTCGTGTTGCGGCATTTCTGCCTGTTTGCGGGGACCCTACAAGATATTAGGCTGGTGTACCAGTTTCTTTGGCTCTTCAGAGCAAATGGCAATTAGATATATTACTAATACTGTTGTTGTGGATAACTGTTACTCGTCTTCTTTTGCAGCTGAACGTCCACAGTAATTTTTCACCATGCATGTTTCATGTAATTGTATTAGACATCTTCAGTGATCTACAAGTTATATTAGAGTTAATTGTGTACTCAAGTATCAACATATTGCTACGAAATGGGTAGAGTTTCATGGCAGGAGTTTTATTTTACCCTAATATTTACTCCGTATACGACTATTGGGCGACAGTTAACTAACTTTTGCGTATTATGTTTTTAGTGGTCACTGTGTACGATTGGACGATTGGATCTGTCAATTTTACAAGTATTCTAATACCAGAGTAGCGGTTTCCAGGGTATGCTATCTAAAATTATCTGGGTAAAAAAATGGTCAAATGTATGTGAAATCTTATGGGACTTAACTGCTAAGGTCATCAGTCCCTAAGCTCACACACTACTTAACCTAAATTATCCTACGTACAAACACCCACACCCATGCCCGAGGGAGGACTTGAACCTCCGCCGGAACCAGCTGCACAGGCCATAACTGCAGCGCCTTAGACCGCTCGGCTAATCACGCGTGGCAAATTATCTGGGTACGTAGTAGTGGACACGAGTACTGGTATTCCACTCTTCGCCTTTATGACGGCTTGAAATCTGCTGGCGACACTCTTACCTGAGGTGTCTCAATGATGTGTAGGGATGACAGCCCAATTTTCTCCAGTAGCCGAAACCAGGAAAGGTAGTGATACTGGACGATGGGGCCTGGACGCAAATCGACGCTTCTCAAAGATGTTCGTTTCAGGCCAGTCCATTTCAGGAATGTTATTGTCCATAAATCATTAGCTGAGATAAACTGCTTTATATCAGGGTGCACTGTCATCCCGTTACAAAAATCGGAGCATCCGAACTGTTTCTCTACTCCACACAGTACAAAATTCTATGTATTGTGTGTATTATTTTCCGCATTTAGCGTTTTCTTAAGTGCAACAAGGAGGCCACACCCTAACCATAAAAAGACCCTCATACCGTAACACTACCTCCTCCGTACTTCGCTGCTGATACTACATACGCTTGTGTATCAAAGCAGGCAGTTGTCGGTGGAGAAGCAGTAACAGCAGAATGCGCCGGTAGGGAGCGAGATCAGCGACTTTGAATCTGGACTACTCAATGGATGCCACTTGAGTAACAAATCAATCAGAGACATTTCAGGTAACGTTCTCCTGGCTTTTCCCAAACGCAAACGCTTCCATTGGATATACCGTGATTAATCACTCCAAATCGCTCGTTTCGCGTCATCCACTGTCCGGTGGCGTCGCTCTTTTCACCACCTCAAGCGTCGATTTGTACTGATTACAGAAAAGTGTAACTGACGGAAAGTCATCGAGTAAAACAGAAGTGATTTCTGGCGTTCCCCAAGGTAGTGTTATTGGCCTTTTGCTGTTCCTTATCTATATAAACGATTTGGGAGACAATCTGAGCAGCTGTCTTAGGTTCTTTGCAGATGACGCTGTCGTTTATCGACTAATAAAGTCATCAGAAGATCAAAACAAACTGCAAAACGACTAAAAAAAATTTTCTGAATGGTACGAAAAGTGGCAGTTAACCCTGAATAACGAAAAGTGTGAGGTGATCCACATGAATGCTAAAAGAAACTCGTTAAACTTCGGTTACACGACAAATCAGTCACAACTAAAGGCCGTAAATTCAACTAAATACCTAGGCATTACAATTACGAACAACTTAAATTGGAAGGAACACATAGAAAATGTCGTGGGGAAGGCTAACCAAAGACTGCGTTTTATTGGCAGGACACTTAGAAAATTTAACAGACCTACTAAGGAGACTGCCTACACTACGCTTGTCCGTCCTCTTTTAGAATACTGCTGCGCGGTGTGGGATCCTTACCAGATAGGCCTGACGGAGTACATCGAAAAAGTTCAAAGAAAGGCAGCACGTTTTGTATTATCGCGAAATATGGGACAGAGTGTCACAGAAATGATACACGATTTGTGCTGGAAATCGTTAAAAGAAAGGCGTTTTTCGTTGTGACGGAATCTTCTCACGAAATTCCAAAGACCAACTTTCTCCTCCGAATGCGAAAATATTTTGTTGACACCGACCTACATAGGGAGGAACGATCACCACGATAAAATAAGGGAAATCAGAGATCTTACGGAAAGATATACGGGTTCATTCTCTCCGCGCGCTATACGAAATTGGAATAATAGAGAATAGCGAAGGTGGTTCAATGAACCCTCTTGCCAGGAACTTAAATGTGATTTGCAGAGTATCCATGTGGATGTAGATGTAGATGTGTAGTTCATGAGTTGATGATCGATCAGTGTACCCCATTCTATCCAACTCACTACGCACAATCATTTTGCTTGTTGGATTGCTGGTAATGCTTTAGAACTCACGAGCGATCCCTCCCGCTGATTTCATGCGACTTTTACAACCATCCTCCGCAACACTCGACGGTTTCTGTCCGTGAGTTTATGAGATCTGCCTGGTCTTGGTTTAGCTTTGATTGTTTCGTTGCACACTCACATTACTTGCGGTCGACTTGGACACCTTTAGAAGGACTGAAATGTACTTCATGGATATGTTAGTGAGGTGACATTCAATAATTAGTCCACGTTCGAAACCATTGATCTCTCCTGAGCAACCCATTCTACTACTTCTCTACTGGCAGTAGAGTAGCTCGTGCCTCCTTAGATATGGACGGGCCTGCCTCCCGTGACATGTAGTGGTCCATTTAGTATTATATAGTGGTGTCCGGATACTTTTGAACAGATTGAACAGAGCAAATAGGAAGAAATTGTCTGGAGCAATACAAAAAGAATACATGAATCGGTAAAAACGTCTAGAAGTTCTCTTGTGAAAGTATACAGTATTTTCTGAACCAAACTTTCCGTAAAGAAATGTTTGCAGTCAGTTTGTACCTATGCCAGACATCTTGTAACACTATAAAATGAAGGGCTGTTCGTCTAACAATGACGAGACGCGTGTTGGGCATTTCTAGTGCATATAAAAAGAACAAGGAAAATGATTGGAGAAAAGACTGGCGGGGAAGACGTAACTCTGAGCGTAATGAAAATTTAACTGAGTTGGGCGGAAAGTGTAAACAGGAGAGTGGATGGCAGAAAGTCCAATGAAGTGACGCACTCGAACTTACTCAACGATCCCTAGACGAAACGTGATGTTCCTCGGGTCTACCCTGTTTCTTCTGCTTATCCTAGTCGGTAAGGGTTTCAGAATAATTATCAATACTAAAGAATCACTTGAACAAATGTTTTATAAGCCACTTCTTTTGTGGATTAATTACATTTTCTTAAGGTTCTTCCAATGAATCATAGCCTGGTGTCTGTTCTTCCTATATTTGAACGCTGGAAGAATCTGCGGGCTTTCAAATAATACGATGAAAGATGTGATGGTGTGGCCCTCTACTACGTACCCTCCGATTCAACGTTGCAATATTAAAAGTTTTGGCTGGTTTCGTTGTCTAGGGTCTGGCACACTTAGTTGCCGCATTAGAGGCCAAATACTGTACAGTATACAATACGAATACACACATGAATCGAATGGTCGAAGGTTCTTATCACACGGCAATTGCGAATTATGAATGTAACATATAAATTTGTACATGAAAGATTACAATTACATAAAATCTGCAGGTACTATCCTAACGACTTTAAATGATGAGTACGATAGTAGAAGTACTTTTGAGAATGCGGTATATTTCTGCAAAACACTTATTGGTGACCATGGTCCAGCAGTTACATAAAATATAAGTTGAATAACAGGGAAACAATAGATTCATACTGTACGACACCATAGCTCGCCAGATATTCACTTCTAAACGCACACTACGTCTTCACTGTAGAAGCCACGGAAATCACACAAGAGCACAGGTCGGCACTCCGAAATATTTCTATCCTCCGCAGCCACGCGCAAACTGCTCCACTCCGTCTTTCCCCGTCTGTGCGTCCGTCGCGCTGTACTGTCCGGGTCCAGCACTCACTCCAGTGTCCTGTGCCGTCCTCTCCAGAACTGCCCCCTGCTCGGCACTACCTCGTGTCCTCTCCCTGAACTTGCTTCCATCTAGTCTCCCCATTCATGAACGCTGTGATTGGCTAGAGCGCTCGCGCATTGTCTTCAAGCCAACACACCCACACAAACTTAATGAAGCGCATACCATATCCTGGATTTACATTTAAATAACTTGAAATTAAATAAATCTTCTTACGGCTGTTCCATAACCACGCTCTAACACACATTATTGGATACATAAACGAATTAAATAAACATATATCAAAGGAATAGAACAAAAGGTAGGCCAGTAGCCTAATGTCTCTACGCTTTCTAAAACATAGTAAATATTTAACCAATTTCTTCATGAATAGTATATATCGGATATAAACAAAGACATGGATGAATAAATATATTTATAAGCATGCTGCTACCGTACTTAGGGCCTAACGCGATCGATAGTATTCGGACACTTTGACCTCCAATAACTCATGTACTATTCAAGTTACATGCCTGTAATTCATACTAATTTAGGTTTACACTAACAGCTTTCTAAAGACACGGCGATCAACAAAACCGGATGAAGCGCTTATATTTTGGAAAATCGTTGCTGGGTGTTACTTGATAATTTACCGTCAGATACTAAACTTTAAACTAATAAAAATATTGAAAATCTGATTATACCATCAGAATCGTCGTGCAAATAATAATAATGTACATGTTTCTTGCAATTTTGTCATATGATGACATGATGGAGACCGTGGCTGTTTTTTGAAGACAAATGTTGATGGTGTTTAGGACAGCAACCAGTCACAAATTTACTTTCAGTTCCTTTATTCAAAGGGCACCGTTACCGGTTGCGAATCGTTGTGATTCATCCTCAGGCGATTTACACGCTTTCTTTATGACATGCTGTGTGTTTTTTACAGATTAATTTTCCTAAAATATAAATAGTACATAATTATAAACACACCACAACAGATGGTTGCGTTACAGATTTTCGTTGCATGTGACTTATGTGAAACGTCGGTTTGGAGTGTTTGTTTCCATAACATACTCCCACCAGATGTAAATGCATTCCCACTGCATTCTTATTGTTGCACACCTAAATTGTTCTCACTAAACACTTTAGATTTGTCACTCAGAAGATTTCTACCACGCACCACATGTTTTGATACATACAAAGAGCTTACAAACATATGAGTATCACAGATGCTATGATATATCGTAACATTTGACGATGATGTCCTGTGTTTGGAAACGATCATGTACTCATTTACGCGACTGTAATGCCTTTTGCGTTAGTACAGAGACATTGAATTTTTGAGTTGATATTTTTAAATTAAATATAAATCTTTTTTATAGAACTGTATAGGTAAAATAGTATATTATTTAATTACATTTAGCATCATGAGAATTATAGTAACATATAAATTTGCTACTTGATCTGCAGATAGGTGTACTAATATTACTTGCTTTTGAGGCTGGAAAGTAATTTTTGGAAATTTTTCAGGAAAGGGGTGTTAGCTAACTCTGTTTGTTCGTTAAGGATATAGTCTGGGGTGCTGTTTTTGTGTGTGTGTATTTCCAATTCTTCTAATATATTCAAAGTGGCTCCTTTTTCTGCTAGATGCAAAATTTTTAAGTTGTCCTCAATGTTTCCCACTGAATGGTTTTCTTCAGCAATATGGGCTGCAAATGCTGATTTGTTCAAGTTACCAAGTCTTAAAGCATCAATATGTTCTTTGTATCTAATTTCAAAACTTCTGCCTGTCTCTCAGATGTAGAATTTTGGCATGTATCACATTTGAGTTTATATATTCCTGATTTACGGTAGGGGCTCTTGGAGGTATTTACATCATGGATTACTTTTTGTTGTAATTTATTGTTTGTGGAAAAGCTGATTGAGACATTTTTCTTCTTTTTAAATAAGTATGCTACTTGGCATGAAAGTGGGCCTATGTATGGGAGAGTAGCATAATTAGGTTTGGCTTCAGTGGCACACTGATTTGGCTTGAAGTGACTGCTGTGAAGTGGATCTGTGGTCTTTGTCTGCATTTTGTTGTAGAGTTTTTCTATTATTGTGGGTTTATATCCATTATTATGAGCAACTGTTTTAATTATATTGATTTCATTTCCCAGGGCCATTTTCCCGGGAGTAGACAACATTCCATTAGAACTACTGACGGCCTTGGGAGAGCCAGTCCTGATAAAACTCTACCATCTGGTGAGCAAGATGTATGAGACAGGCGAAGTACCTTCAGACTTCAAGAAGAATATAATAATTCCAATCCCAAAGAAAGCAGGTGTTGACGGATGTGAAAATTACCGAACTATCAGTTTAATAAGTCACAGCTGCAAAATACTAACGCGAATTCTTTACAGACGAATGGAAAAACTGGTAGAAGCCGACCTCGCGGAAGATCAGTTTGGATTCCGTAGAAATATTGGAACACGTGAGGCAATACTGACATTACGACTTATCTTAGAAGAAAGATTAAGGAAAGGCAAACCTACGTTTCTAGCAATTGTAGACTTAGAGAAAGCTTTTGACAACGTTAACTGGAATACTCTCTTTAAAATTCTGAAGGTGGCAGGGGTAAAATACAGGGAGCGAAAGGCTATTTACAATTTGTACAGAAACCAGATAGCAGTTATACGATTCGAGGGACATGAAAGGGAAACAGTGGTTGGGAAGGGAGTGAGACAGGGTTGTAGCCTCTCCCCGATGTTATTCAATCTGTATATTGAGCAAGCAGTAAAGGAAACAAAAGAAAAATTCGGAGTAGGTATTAAAATCCATGGAGAAGAAATAAAAACTTTGAGGTTCGCCGATGACATTGTAATTCTGTCAGAGACAGCAAAGGACTTGGAAGAGCAGTTGAACGGAATGGATAGTGTCTTGAAAGGAGGCTATAAGATGAACATCAACAAAAGCAAAACGAGAACAATGGAATGCAGTCGAATTAAGTCGGGTGATGCTGAGGGAATTAGATTAGGAAATGAGACACTTAAAGTAGTAAAAGAGTTTTGCTATTTAGGGAGTAAAATAACTGATGATGGTCGAAGTAGAGAGGATATAAAATGTAGACTGGCAATGGCAAGGAAAGCGTTTCTGAAGAAGAGAAATTTGTTAACATCGAGTACAGATTTAAGTGTCAGGAATTCCTTTCTGAAAGTATTTGTATGGAGTGTAGCCATGTATGGAAGTGACACATGGACGATAAATAGTTTGGATAGGAAGAGAATAGAAGCTTTCGAAATGTGGTGCTACAGAAGAATGCTGAAGATTAGATGGGTAGATCACATAACTAATGAGGAGGTATTGAATAGAAATGGGGAGAAGAGGAGTTTGTGGCACAACTTGACGAGAAGAAGGGACCGGTTGGTGGGACATGTTCTGAGACATCAAGGGATCACAAATTTAGCATTGGAGGGCAGCGTGGAGGGTAAAAATCGTAGAGGGAGATCAAGAGATGAATACACTAAGCAGATTCAGAAGGATGTAGGTTGCAGTAGGTACTGGGAGATGAAGAAACTTGCACAGGATAAGGTAGCATGGAGAGCTGCATCAAACCAGTCTCACGACTGAAGACCACAACAACAACAACGATTTCATTTTGTTGTCTGCGTCACTCATTGGTACTTTTTTAATTCGGTGTAGCATCGTTCTGAAGTATGCCATTTTTTGTTGGCGGTGGTGGCAAGATGAGTTGCCAATACTGACATCTGTTGTGATAGGTTTTCTGTAAATACTAAATTGATATTTATTGTTACTATTGCAAATTTTCAGGTCAAGAAAGTTAATGCTTTTATTAGTTTCATGTTCAACTGTGAATTTAATATTTTTGTGCATTTTGCTTAGATCTGCTGCTAATGTAGCTATTTCATTGCTTGTACCATCAAATGTATCATAGCATCTGTGATACTCATATGTTTGTAAGCTCTTTGTATGTATCAAAACATGTGGTACGTGGTAGAAATCTTCTGAGTGACAAATCTAAGGCGTTTAGTGAGAACAATTTACGTGTGCAACAATGAGAATGCAGTGGGAATGCATTTACATCTGTTGGACGAATGTTATGGAAACAAACACTCCAAACCGACGTTTCACATAAGTCACATGCAACGAAAATCTGTAACGCAGCCATCTGTCTGTAGCGTGTTTATAATTATGTATTATTTATACTTTAAGTCACATACAACGAAAATCTGTAACGCAACCATTTGTGTGTGGCGTGTTTATATTTTAGGAAAATTAATCTGTAAAAAACACACAAAATGTCATAAAGAAAGCGTGTAAACCGTCTGAGGATGAATCACAACGATTCGAAACCGAATAAAGGAACTGAAAGTAAATTTGTGGCTTGTTGCTGTCCTAACACCATCAACATCTGTCTTGTAAATGTTTCTTTTTGAGGTATCATGATTCATCTGGCTACTATTAATTTCTATACGAACTGTGAAATGTCTGCCATTAAGGTTTCACAAAGTGCCCTCCCGGCACACAGCGTCACCAAGGAATTCCCAGCCACGTTCTCGATGGACCACGTGCTCCGGCAGTTGTGAGGCACCACGCGGATGCTGCCGGGCCACGGCTGGTCAAGCAGCCCGTGCGGCCGCCCCAACTCCGAACATATAATATTTCCAGAGCGCCACAACTCGCCCGTTACTTCACAAACTTCTGTTGTTAACCTGTCGAATGGGCTCGAATTTCTCTAATTTTACCATCTGAGTTATTTTGTGACACGTATGTCATAAATTAGGACCCGAAAAAACAAAAAAAATCAGGTAATAGTGAGATAATGTAGGAAAATCTCCCGTGATGAGTAACTTCGCTTCAGTGAAAACTCTAGCTGATGATAAGTATCCGGGAATCATTTTACACTACTGGCCATTAAAAGTGCTACACCACGAAGATGACGTGCTACAGACGCGAAATTTAACCGACAGGAGGAAGATACTGTGATATGCAAATGATTAGCTTTTCAGAGCATTCACGCAAGGTTAGCGCCGGTGGCGACATCTACAATGTGCTGACATGAAGAAAGTTTCCAACCGATTTCTCATACACAAACAGCAGCTGACCGGCGTTGCCCGGTGAAACGTTGTTGTGATGCCTCGTGTAAAGAGGAGAAATGCGTACCATCACGTTTCCGACTTTGATAAAGGTCGGATTGTAGCCTATCGCGATTGCGGTTTATTGTATCGCGATGTTGCTGCTCGCGTTGGTCGAGATCCAATGACTATTAGCAGAATATGGAATCGGTGGTTTCAGGAGGGTAAGACGGAACGCCGTGCTGGATCCCAACGGCCTCGTATCACTAGCAGTCGAGATGACAGGCTTCTTATCCGCATGGCTGTATCGGATCGTGCAGCCACGTCTCGATCCCTGAGTCAACAGATGGGGACGTTTGCAAGACAACAGTCTGCACGAACAGTTCGACGAAGTTTGCAGCAGCATGGACTATCAGCTCGGAGACCATGGTTGTGTTTAACCTTGACGCTGCATCACAGACAGGAGCGCCTGCGATGGTGTACTCAACGACGAACCTGGGTGCACGAATGGCAAATCGTTGTTTCTTCAGATGAATCCAGGTTCTGTGTACCGCATCATGATGGTCGCATCCGCGTCTGGCGACATCGCGGTGAACGCACATTGGAAGCGTGTATTCATCATCGCCATACTGGCGTATCACCCAGCGTGATGGTATGGGGTGCCATTGGTTACACGTCTCGGTCACCTCTTGTTCGCACTGATGGCACTTTGAACAGTGGGCGTTACATATCAGATATGTTACGACCCGTGGCTCTACCCTTCATTCGATCCCTGCGAAGCCCTACATTTCAGCAGGATAATGCACGACCGCGTGTTGCAGGTCTTGTACGGGCCTTTCTGGATACAGAAAATGTTCGACTGCTGCCCTGGCCAGCACATTCTCCAGATCTCTCAGCAACTGAAAACGTCTCGTCAGTGGTGGCCGAGCAACTGGTTCGTGACAATATGCGTCACTACTCTTGATCAACTGCGGTATCGTATTGAAGCTGCATGGGCAGCTGTACCTGTACACGCCATCCAATCTCTGCAATCTCTGTTTGACTCAATGTCCAGGCGTATCAAGGCCGTTATTAAGGCCAGAGGTGGTTCTCTGGGTACTGATTTCTCAGGATCTATGCACCCAAAGTGCGTGAAATGTAATAACATGTAGTATAATACATTTGTCCAATGAATACCAGTTTATCATCTGCATTTCTTCTTGGTGTAGCAATTTTAATGGCCAGTAGTGTATAATGCGGAATTGACCACCTGGTGTCAGGAGACGCGGACGCGCCGGCATAAAAGAAGACGAAAAGTATTTTGTTGTCAGTAGTGAAGCAGTAACAGCAGAATGGCGCGGTAGGGAGAAATCAGTGACTTCGAATTTGGACAAGTCGTCGGATACTACCTCAGTAACACATCAGTCAGGGGCATTTCATCGCTTCTAAAACTGTCTGAGTAGACCGATGGTAATGTGATGGCGGAGTGGAAACGCGAAGGTAAAACTACAGCTAAAACAAGACCAGGCAGATCTCATGCAATGGCGGACAAGGATCGTCGAGCATTGCGGGGGACGATTGTAAAATGTGTCGTGAAATCCGCAGTGTGTTCCAAAGCACCAGCAGCAGTCCAGCTAGCACAATGGTTGTGCGTAGAGAGTTGAAAAGAACGGCGTATAATGGCCGAGGGGCTCCACATAAGCGGTACATTTCTGTAGTGAGTGCTAAACTACGCTTGAGATGATTGAAGACGACGCCACTGGGCAGTGGGTGACTGGAAACGAGTGACTTGGAGTGATGAATCACGGTATATCCGATGGAAGGGTTTGGGAAGGGTTCGTTTTGGCGAATGCCAGGAGAACGTCACCTGAAATATCTCTGATCGATTTGTTACTCTGGAGCCATCCAGTGACTAGTCTGCATTTGAAATCACTTTTCTCTCCTGACAACAACTACTCTCTGCCTGCTTTGATACACAGGCATATGTAGGGGTAGCAGTGAAGTACGGAGGGAGTCCCGTTACGGTGTGCGGGTTTTTTGCATGGTAAGGATGTGATCCCCTTATTGAGCTTAAGAAAACACATAATGCAGAAGGTTATGAACACATTTTACAGCATTATGTACTGCGTAGGGTATAGGAACAGTTCAGAGACTTAGTTCGTTTGTATCAGCCTGACAATGTACGCTGTCATAAGGCAGCATCTGCTAGGGAGTGGTTTGTAGACAACATTCCTAAAATGGACTGGCCTGCCCAGAGTCCCGACCCGCACCCTATGGAACATCTTTGGGGTGAGTTAAAACGTCGACTTTGCTCCAGACCCCATCATCACTACCTTCTCTGGTTTCAATACTAGATATACATGTGTTTTCCTCTTTCTCTTCTGTGGTGCCCCATACGTTGGCAATGTATCACAGAAGATTGCAAATATTTTCAAAAATCACAAAGTAAAAATTGGGTTTTATACATCTAATAAACTACAACAAAAACTAATACATAATATAAAGTGTAAGCATGATCCATATTCAGATTCTGGAATACACAAGGTAACATGCCAGGAATGCTCCATGTTCTACCTAGGACAAACAGGCCTAAATTTCAACACCAGGTACACAGAGCACATAAAAGCCTACATGCACGACAGACACTCTACATCCGTCATAGCAACACACATACATAATACAGGACATCCATTTGAAAAAGTAGAGCAAAATGCCAAAGTACTCCACGGAATAAATAAAGGACATAAAATGGATGTGCTAGAAGAACTGGAGATATATTCACATTACAGAAAATATAAAGGTAAAATACTAAACGAAAAACTTGAAAGGTAATCAGTGAATTTCTTCAGATGTTTCGAGAGTATACCTAAATAAAAATAGTAACACATAAAATAAGCACAATTATAATATCGATATAAGTAAATTATGATCCAAATTGATAAGGCAAATAACCTCTGTACAGAAGGATATCATATTCTTTGGAAGATCTCTGTTGACTACATGTAGGAACATCTTTGTTTTGTTTGTGTAAGATAATTTCGACGTATAAAGTGTACAGCAAGTTGTGTGTGATGTTTAGTGTGTGTGAGATTCTGCACAAATGGACCATAAGGAAACTCCAAGTACAAAGTCTTCTAATTTCGCCACTAACTTCACAAAAAGATCGATAGACAGCCCAACTAAAAATCGCGTGTTTCTTATATATTGCAATAAAGTCAGCGAAATGAAGGAGACTCTCACACATCGACAGCATCACATAGAAATGGCGTAACAAACACAAAAAAAAAACCGTTTGTAAATGGCAATCATTTCCTGAAACGCGTTGTGCGAAAAATATAATAAAGAAAATCGTGACTGGCAGCAGAAGAATTATTTATAAACAAACTTGTTGTTTTCAGGATTTTACAACCATTTATAATGGATCAAATTAGATTCTCCGGTTTCGGCCCTTGAAGAAAAGTGGACTACGATTGGCCCACAGAATTCAGACTCCTCATTGAAAGTGACGCCAGCAGAGTTCATGCCATAGTAAAGTCGAACGGTGGATACAAGCAATATTAATCTCCACTAACACGTGAAGGGCTTATTTCAGTAGTGGTACAAGTCCATTACCCCCACTTTTCTGTCTATAATGCTTTTGAAATTAATGAGAGAAACAAACAGAAAGAAAGGTTCATCTCTAGCAAGAAGCCATATGCTTTAATATTTCTGGAATCTCAACTGCAGGTTTTTCAGCGCTCATTGAACTTTAGGACTCTGTATCTCAATATGAACAAAAATGGACTTGAAACTTCCTGGCAGATTAAAAACTGTGTGCCGGACTGAGACTCGAATTCTGGACCTTTGCCTTTCGCAGGCAAGTGCTCTACCAACTGAGCTACCCAAGCACGACTCACGCCCCGTCCTCACAGCTTTACTTCTGTCAGTACCTCGTCTCCTACCTTCCAAACTTAACAGAAGCTCTCCTGCGAACCTTGCAGAACTAGCACTCCTGAAAGAAAGGATATTGCGGAGACATGGCTTAGCCACAGCCTGGGGGATGTTTCCAGAATGAGATTTTCACTCTGCAGCGGAGTGTGCGCTGATATGAAACTTCCTGGCAGATTAAAACTGTGTGCCGGACCGAGACTCGAACTCGGGACCTTTGCCTTTCGCCGGCAAGTGCTCTACCAACTGAGCTACCCAAGCACGACTCACGCCCCGTCCTCACAACTTTACTTCTGGAAACATCCCCCAGGCTGTGGCTAAGCCATGTCTCCGCAATATCCTTTCTTTCAGGGGTGCCAGTTCTGCAAGGTTCGCAGGAGAGCTTCTATTAAGTTTGGAAGGTAGGAGATGAGGTACTGGCAGAAGTAAAGCTGTGAGGACGGGGTGTGAGTCGTGGTTGGGTAGCTCAGTTGGTAGAGCACTTGCCCGCGAAAGGCAAAGCTCCCGAGTTCGAGTCTCGGTCCGGTACACAGTTTTAATCTGCCAGGAAGTTTCGTATCAGCGCACACGCCGCTGCAGAGTGAAAATCTTATTCTAAAAATGGACTTGTACCACTAATGAAATAAGCCCTTCATGTGTCCTGACACTTTTGATCAGTTAGTGTATTATAACTCATCTTGAAAAGTGTAACATACGGCTGAGTGTCTTCAGAGTACTCCCGGTTGAAAGATGAGAGAGGGATGACTCGGCATGTCTCGGCAGCGGGTGGCAACATATTGCCCGCGAGACACCTCATCGCTCACGGCGTTGCCCTAGCAGTTGCGTGACCCTCGATGACAAGGCGAGTAGCGGCGGTCAAGTGACTTCCAATGGCACGGCGAGTCGCGCGTTGCTCACCCAATTACGGCTCATTGACTGCAGCAGTCGCACCAGCAGCCAACGCCTCCAGCCACCACGTGAAACGGAGGATTCCTTCTGGCTTCAGAAAGCGTGAGCGGTTAGTTGTTCGCTATTAGAAATAAGTCCTTAAAGCATGGCAAAAAATATGTAATTCCAATTTTTCCAGTTCCTTTAGAATCAAACCTTGTTACAGATTATATTTCTATCACATTTTATAGCTAAACATTTTTCTTACATTTCTTGGTAAGTGACTTTTTTATTTGTCTTTTCACGGGCCCACAATCCAACCAAGTGAGCCTGAAGGTAGGCATAGCTTTGAAGGGGTTATGATTTGTTTGGTACATAACAGGGCTTCTCTCCCTTGATGCAGTCAAACTTGTCCGACCAGAACAATGAAGTTTCTCTCATCTTCCATTTCAATCTCTGTCACGTGCTGGAAGTGCTGAATTAGACAAGCACCAGGCAGTATCCAATAACCGAACATGTACACGAGAGGTATATTTTAATTATCGCACCAAAGAAATGAAGACACGTAATGGTTCGAATTTTAGCAGGCATTCATGGTGAATACTTAAATCCCCATGTCAACGTACCGTAGCACACTGCTAGAGGAGACAAAAGACAACGGCTTAGCCTGTTGCCAAAGCGTGGTAATGTGAGGCATTTCGGCTTCGGAAACAGCGGAAATGTCGCAGCTGTGTCAGGTGAGTATACACTGAGGTGGCAAAAGTTACGGGATAGCCATATCAACATGCACAGATGGCGGTAATATCGCATACGCAAGGTATAAAAGGGAGTCTATTAGCGGAACAGTCAGGCGATTCGCGTGAAACAGTTTCCAACGTGATTATGCACGACGGGAGTTGATTTTGAACGTGGAATGGTAGTAGAAGCTAGACGCATGGGAAATTCTGTTTCGGAAATCGTTAGGGGATTAAATATTCCGAGATCCACAGTGTCAAGGGCGTGTCGAGACTACCGATTTTCAGGCATTACCTCTCACCACTGGCCACACAGGGTCAACGGCCTGCACTTAAAGACCGACGGAGGTGTTGTTTGCATAGTGTTGTTACTGATAACAGACAAGCAACACTGAGTGAAATAACCGCAGAAATCAATGTGGGACGTGTGACAGATGTATCAGTTAGGACAATGCAGCCAAATTTGGAGTTAATGGGCTTTGGCAGCAGACGACCGGCACGAGTCCCTTTGCTAACAGCACGACATCCTCTCCAGCGCCTCTCATGGACTCGAGACAATATCGGTTGGGCATTAGACGACTGGAAAACTATCGCCTGGTCAGATGTGTCCCGATTTCATTGGGTAAGAACTGATGATAGAGGGTTCGAGTGTGGCGCAGACCCTAGGAAGCCACGGACCCAAGTTGCCAACAAGGCACTGTGCAAGCTGGTGGTGTTTACGTGAAATCGACCAAGCTCCCTTGTCCAACTGAACCGGTTATTGACTGGAAACAGATATGATGGCTACTCGGAAATCATTTGCAGCTGTTCATAGAATTCATGTTCCCAAACAACGATTGGATTGTCACCGGGCCACGATTGTTCGCGATTGGTTCGTAGAACATTCTGGACAATTCGAGCGAATGATATGGCCACCCATAGATCATTACCACTCAGAGGTCAATTCGAGCACAAAATTGTGCACCGGCAACACTTTCGCAATTATGGACGGCTGTATAGCAGCATGGCTCAGTATTTCTGCAGGGCAATTACAACGACTTGTGGAATCTATGCCACGTCAAGTTGCTGCACTACACCGCGCAAAAGGACGTCAGACTCGTTATAAGGAGGTCTCCCATGACTTTTGTCACCTCAGTGGATATGGCTAAAGAAGTGATCTGGATTCACCTGGCAGCTACAATTTCCGCTGCTTCCGAAAACAAATCACCGCACAATACCCGACTTTGTCAATGGCCTGCGTCATTTAATTTTGCTTCCTCTAGCAGCTTGCTACCACGACTGCAGACATGTACCAGTAAACAATCCAAAAATTAATTACGTAACTTTAATTTTTCCAGGTAACAATTCAAACTCCGTGAAGCGTACTACATTAAAGGGATATTGATACACAGTATCCCATCAGCTCCGAATATACAGACGTACCATGGAACAGGAAAATAAAAAGCAGACGCGATGGAAAATTACATTAATTTGCCTGATAACATTATCATATGGTGTCAGTATTAACGTATAAGAAGACGAGAAAGCTTCCGTTTGAGGGCATTGCTTCAGTGTATGTGCAACGTAGTGCAACTCGAATGGGGGTATATGGGGTAAATAAACAGCAACATGCAGTAAATGCAAAAAAGTGAACTATAGCGAAGTTATTAGCAAATGCGTCCAAATAGGACCAATGTGCTGTCATTCTTTTCTTGGCTGCAGGAGGACAAAAACCCCAGCAGACATCCAACAGGTAATGAAGAATGTATGTGGGACAGCGTGTCTGTTGGAAATCACCTTTGTGGAATGGTGCGTGAAGTTCAGTCCTGGTCGCGGATGGACACAACACGTCAGTCGCTTTGGCAGGCCAGCTTCATCCATTACGCGCAAGCGGGAGGCTATGCAGCACCCGCCTTATAGTCCTGATCTCTCCCCATGCGATTATCACGCCTTCGATCCTTTAAAAAAGGTCTTGATGAGTCGAGCTGTTGGCGAGGACGTGCACCAGCCAGTTATAGACTTCATGCAGCAGGACACAGCGTTTTATCAAACTGGTATCATCAACCTGGTGCGTCGGTGGAATGATTGCCTCAGTGTTCAGGGCAATCTTGACTTATTGGAATACAGATTTTGCACTGTATAGACTTCGTATGGAAACATTATGATCGCCTCTATTAATCCGGCGACCGTTCAAAGACGATTACAGATCTAATGATTTACGTGGCCAATTTTACACTACTGGCCATTAAAATTGCTACACCAAGAAGAGATGCAGATGATAAACGGGTATTCATTGGACATATATATTTTACTAGAACCGATATGTGATTACATTTTCACGCAATTTTGGTGCATACATCCTGAGAAATCAGTACCCAGAACAACCACCCCTGGCCGTATTAACGGCCTTGATGCGCCTTGGCATTGAGTCAAACAGAGCTTGGATGGCGTGTACATGTACAGCTACCCATGCAGCTTCAATACGATACCACAGTTCATCAAGAGTAGTGACAAGCGTATTGTGATGAGCCAGTTGCTCGGCCACCATTGTCCAGACGTTTACAATTGGTGAGAAATCTGGAGAATGTTCTGGCCAGGGCGGCAGTCGAACATTTTCTGTATCAAGAAAGGCCCGTACAGGACCTGCAACATGAGTTCGTGCATCATCCTGCTGAAATGTATGGTTTCGCAGGGATCGAATGAAGGGTAGAGCCACGGGTCGTAACACATCTGAAATGTAACGCCCACTGTTCAAAGTGCCGTCAGTGCGAACAAGAGGTGACCGAGACGTGTAACCAATGGCACCCCATACCATCACGCTGGGCGATACGCCAGTATGGCGATGATGAATACACGCTTCCAATGTGCGTTAACCGCGATGTCGCCAGACGCGGATGCGACCATCATGATGCGGTATACAGAACCTGGATTCATCTGAAGAAGCAACGTTTTGCCATTCGTGCACCCAGGTTCGTCGTTGAGTACACCATCGCAGGCGCTCCTGTCTGTGATGCAGCGTCAAGGTTAAACACAACCATGGTCTCCGAGCTGATAGTCCATGCTGCTGCAAACTTCGTCGAACTGTTCGTGCAGACTGTTGTCTTGCAAACGTCCCCATCTGTTGACTCAGGGATCGAGACGTGGCTGCACGATCCGATACAGCCATGCGGATAAGATGCCTGTCATCTCGACTGCTAGTGATACGAGGCCGCTGGGATCCAGCACGGCGTTCCGTATTCGTCTAACACTCCTTGGATCTCGACCAACACGAGCAGCAATGTCGCGATACGATAAACCGCAATCGCGATAGGCTACAATCCGATCTTTATCAAAGTCGGAAACGTGATGGTACGCATTCCTCCTCCTTACATGAGGCATCACAACAACGTTTCACCAGGCAACGCCGTTCAACTGCTGTTTATGTATGAGAAATCGGCTTGAAACTTTCCTCATGTCAGCACGTTGTAGGTGTCGCCACCGGCGCGAACCTTGTGTGAATGCTCTGAAAAGCTAATCATTTGCATATGACAGCATCTTCTTCCTGTCGGTTAAATTTCGCGTATGTAGCACGTCATCTTCGTGGTGAAGCAATTTTAATGGCCAGTAGTGTAAATATGCGTACGGAATTATTTATGCACCTAAGCATTCTCTCCAGGTGGTGACTCTTTTTTGTCAGTGAGTGTATGAAGGAAATTACAGAACACAGTGATACTAGAGAGAACTATACTTAAAATTATTAGCACATGGACTAGGAGGTGCCATCCCAGCCAGCTATCTTATTTCACTTTTATTCGAATTAGCTACCTTTGACCAACTGGCTGCAGACATTATTGCCTCCTCATCATTACTGACAATTCATCTTAAGCTTCATATAACATTGGTATACTACACCATTCTTTAAGACTTCAGAAACACTTAGAGTATTGAATACTATCGGTAATTGTCAGTTTCTTTCTAAGTCTCGTTGGGGTCATTTTGCAGAAATAGAGACAGTTTAAAACTTTTTCGGAAATACTTGATACTACAATGGCACTTGACTAATAAGCTGTGAGACTGTAAGAGAATGCTAATTCTCTAATTTGGTACTGCTTCCTTTTCGCAGTCTCAAAATAAGGGAGGCGTAGAACACTAAACTAGAACAGTGTCAGAATTTCGTAAGTAGAACGACAAAAGATTCACGACTTTCTTGTTTTTAAATAAAAAAAACAAAGAAATTTCTGAAAGCAATAAATGTCCTTTAGACAAAGACCATAAATTCAACCAGCGACAGCGGTCGGAGGTACACTAAACTTGCATGTGCCTTTCGCCTGCACAAGCTGATTTGCTTAACTTTATAGCTGAAGACCAAATGTAAAACAAGCTAAATGAGACATTTACAGACACTCACAAGATTCCTTGCAAAAACGCAGAACTAGGGGCGAAATATCACGTAAAGGTAACCAATCCAAATGACAGTCTTTTGTGGGTGGCAGGAGTGGTGAGATCATTTTTGCACAACTAACATAAAAATGTCCGAGAAAATCTGGATAGCATTTTCTGATTAGTGAAACATAAAAAAAAAATACAACAATCAGAATAAAAAATGAGTTTCGTGTTCCACAGATAATTCATTCGCTACATCATAGCGATGTTAAACGATTCAGCTTGCAAACAGTTTACCATGATTCATGAAGGTACATAATTATTTACTGTCTTTTGTGAATGGGTGAATACAAAAACTAAAAATACATATTATAATAACAGAGGAATGTTGTTTTCTTACGTGACATTTACTAAATATTCTTAAATAAAAATTCGTCGATGGACTAGAAGGAATTGTCATGATAAATAATCTCAGCTCCCTCCAAACTCAATTTACTGTCAGCTTTTATGGCAATATGTTTCACTTACTTTTGATGAAAAATTAATTTTAATTAAATTTTCGTTTAGTTCAAAACTCGCTATGATGCGGAAGGTGCCGCTAGGTTTACAAGTAAGGTATATTTTTCTTGGCAAAAACAATGCCTGCATGCTGGCCATTTATATAAACGTAATTTTTTAAAATGTTTTCATCTATGTAGTAGCAGGAAATGTCAATCAGATATGATTTCACTTTGTTTTGAAAACTTTCATTATCTGCCAGCACCTTTAATTCACGAGGGTGGCAGTCTATCATTTTTTGGCTGTGTACTTTTCCCCTCTCTGTAAAAGAGCATCGTTAAATTGTGGAAAGTGGAGACAGCTCTTTTGTTTCTAGTATTATATTTCAAATTGGAACTATTATTATCAAATTGAGCCTGATTCTTCACAACAGACTTATAAAAGCAGGGAGGGCCATGCATTTTCCTTAGTGCTTGGAACCACTGACATTTTCATTGGGTTCTGAACCGTGACTGATTACTTACAACGTATTTCGATGCAGAGTGAAACTGTAGTTAAAGCGTCTAACTACTTAAAAATATTTCGTAAATATGGTCCTGCGTGAACTTAATATTTTATTCTTAATGTAAGCTATTGTGCAACGAACACTCTTCGATTTAATATGTGTGGCCTCATAATTATAAATCTTATGTTATCCAATAAAACTAAGAAATATTAATTTACTTATTACATTACGTTCCGTTTACTTATTATATTACGTTCCGTTACTGTGTCCTAAAAATGTATCGTTCACACTTTATGTATTGTCGCAATACTTGCAACGAAACGAAATGGTGAAATCGTTAATATTAAATGCTTAAAATGTCTCAGTGTTTTGTTTATGAAGTTTTATTTACACACGTATTAAAGTAACAACTTAGAATATTTTATTTTGTTCACGATATCCTGATCGTGTATTATAACTATCACTAGTGACGAACCACATTTGAAGCGCCGAACTGAACCTGCTTTTTTTATTAGCCTAGATCATTTCCTTGCGGAAAAGCACTTAATAATATTTTTAACCTCATTAGTTGACATTTCCTCTGTTGCTGTGAGTCTGATCCTTGGAAGGTAGGTGGCTATTCAGATATTTCTTCACTGTCCCTATGAAATCCTTATAGTTGTATGATATTTAGTGCTTATCTGTCCAACAGATTCTGCTTCGCTTGTGCTTTTATGATGTTAATATTCGTTACACTAAATCTTCTGACAGCTAAAAAGATGAAATCTGTACGCATTGCATGAGTGTGTCATTTTTGGCGTTCCTTATTTCAACTTTTTTATGACGGTCAGACCAAAACGACTTCATTACACAGTTCCACTACAGAGTTATTTTACGCTGAAACTATGAGTCATCTGTCACAAAAGTACCAACGGTGTGTCATTAAAGAGTGATCAATAAAGCGTTAGGAGGCTTCAGTCCTGCAGTAAAACGTCGTGTTACAATGGACAGCGAGGAAACAATTTTGGGCTCTTATGTACTCAGCAGGTCTGCCCCTCAAGAAAAAGAAAGTATATCGTATATATTAGAACTCGTGAAAGTTAGCGTCGTTCACTAGACCCAATAAATACTGGGTGGTTATAATTATACTGACGGTGTTTCGAGTGCTGCATTGAAGTCTGTATACATCACAGGTTACTGAAACATCGCAGGTGTGTTCATTAATCGGTGAGCTCGCAGAGGATGCTGAAAAACTTAATAGTTCCACTTTCTGCCACCAGGTTAAAATTGGGCACTGTAAGCAGTCAGAATGTGAAATTGTTCCTGTTTTGAAGTCAGTACGTTCTTTGTGTTGATTTCTGTTGTGAAATGTCTGTTGGTGTAAAGGGTCAAGAGGGTTGTCATTTCCTGGATGAAACGCAATGAGTGTTGAGAAGAAAGACGGTGCACTGCTGGTAAAGTTGTTTGTGGGAGTGGCAGCAATAGGGAGGCTACATTGCGGGAACATTGGCGACAGAAACAGCTGCTAAGAGGCACCATATCGATAAATGGGGTAGAGAATACGATAAAAAAAATTGGAGAAACAGGTGACTTAGGCGGTGCAGTAGGAAGAGGGTGGCTGCCCATTCCCATGGCAGTTGTTGATGAAGTTGCGGTAGCTGTAGCCTACCGTTCAGCACATGCCTCAGATTTGCAGCCAGTGATCAAGCTATGTCACGTGAGTTGTCTCTCCCCTGGTCAACAGTTAAAAAGATTTTGCGACTCATTTTATACTGGTATCCCTATAAGATTCAGAATGTGCACCAAATGAAGCCCCAAAATGGGCTCCAAAGCCGTGGCTTTGCCCTTCGTTTTTTGGCACGCATGGACACGAATGATTTGTGGCTGGGGAATATTCTTTGGTCGGAAGAGGCACATTTTACTCTGCACGTCACCCTAAACGCAGAGACCTATCGCATATGAGATTGTATCCCGCCACATGTTATGCAGGAACGTTCTCTGCATTCAGCTTATGTGACTGTGTGGTGTGGTTTCAAAAGGTCCTTCATTCCTTGTCCGGTTTTTTTTCCGAGGAGATGACACCTCGCGGGCCTGTTGGGTGTTCAGCGAGTGACATCTACACATTATAAGGACCTCCTTGTGCAGCACGTGATTCCAATTTGAGAGAACGCGCCGGCCGGAGTGGCCGAGCGGTTCTAGGCGCTACAGTGTGGAAGCGCGCGACCGCTACGGTCGCAGGTTCGAATCCTGCCTCGGGCATTGATGTGTGTGATGTCTTTAGGTTAGTTAGGTTTAAGTAGTTCTAAGTTCTAGGGGACTGATGACCTCAGAAGTTAAGTCCCATAGTGCTCAGAGCCATTTGAACCATTTGAGAGAACGCAACTGTGTCCACACCATCATTTCCATGCAACGTGGGGCGACACATGTCACTTGCCAGGTGAAAGATTTGCTTCGAGAAACTTTCGGCAATGACCGCATCATTTCTAGGCAATTACAATATTTGTGCCATTTCAGATCCCCCCCGATTAATTGGCTCAAATGGCTCTGAGCACTATGGGACTTAACATCTGAGGTCACCAGTCCCCTAGAACTTAGAACTACTTAAACCTAACTAACCTAAGGACATCACACACATCCATGCCCGAGGCAGGATTCGAACCTGCGACCGTAGCGGTCGCGCGGTTCCAGACTCAAGCGCCTAGAACCGCCCGGCCACACTGGCCGGCCCCGATTAATTCATGTGACTTCTGGTTGTGGGGTATCTGAAAGATAGCATTTGTCGGGACTGTCTCTCGACTCTTCCTAATCTGAATGACAGCACACGACGACATATCACTCTGCTCACACCGGATATGCTGCGACCAACTGTCGACCGTGTCGTGCTGCGGATGCTGTATGGCTGGCTCGGAGCACTATGGGACTCAACTGCTGAGGTCATTAGTCCCCTAGAACTTAGAACTAGTTAAACCTAACTAACCTAAGGACATCACAAACATCCATGCCCGAGGCAGGATTCGAACCTGCGACCGGGATGCTGTATGTTGCTGAGTCGGGAGACCATGCCGAACACATGTTGTAACTTGTGACCATATCATGACAAACGTCGCAGAACCACCGTTATTATGTGTTTCATAATTTCTCCCATTTTACTACACTCACACCACTTTCTGGCTGCTTACAGAGCCATATTTTCACCTTATGGCAAAATATGGAACTATTATTTCATCATTTCAGCATCATGTAATGTACACGTCGCACACTGCAACACTCGAAACACCGTCAGATTAATTATAAGCACCCAGTACAATTAGGGTTTAGACTGTGAAAAGTTTCAAATTAATGAGATATCTGGCAGATTCCATCGATTCAGTGTCATTGCCTCCTTAAGTCGAGACCAAGGGCGGGACCAACGCGAGATAGTGTAGAGAATATACCCCTATTTCTCCATCCATCCTCGCCCCTAGCAAAAGCCAACATATCAGATGGATATTTACTTGTAGCAAATGTACCCAGAGACATTAACCGTGAAATGGCCAACCTATTCGTCGTTCACCGGTGTTCTCCTTGCAACTGTAAATGCAGGATGGCTCTGGATTCAAAAAGATTCCACTAGTGCTGTACCTCTCCTTAGCAACGTTTTTTCTCGTGTTATCAGTCTAAATCAAAATCTACTGAAGTGTGTATACAGAAAATATTCAGAAGTATTTTAACTTTACCTACATGACGACGTATTAATAACTATAAATACCACATCAACTACACTCCGCTTGTTAAGCTTGTGCCGGCCGGAATGGCCGAGCGGTTCTAGGCGCTACAGACTGGAACCGCGCGACCGCTACGGTCGCAGGTTCGAATCCTGCTTCGGTCATGGATGTGTGTGATGTCCTTAGGTTAGTTAGGTTTAAGTAGTTCTAAGTTCTAGGCGACTGACGACCTCAGATGTTAAGTCCCATAGTGCTCAGAGCCATTTGAACCATTTTTTTTGTTAAGCTTGTCGTAGCTAATCGATATGTATTATAAAATGATAGCGTATGACTGATGATTAATGGACATTGTTTCTGAATAGTTCTGACATTTATTTTGTAAGATAATGCGTTTCTTTTCCTTCACTCCTTCATCTTCCAAGAAAGTGATATAAAAGTTGCCACCTGTGTTACCCCGCCTCTCATACTCAACCCCTACTCACTTAACTCATATCCTAGCCACTCTCGTTGTGAAAGCCATGTCATTCAACATTCATTGTCAAAGGCTTATTTCTTACGGCGAAATTTTAAGTGTAATTATTTTCCTCGAACTGTTGTCGTATCAGATGACACATATTTCTGACACGGGTTCACCTTATTATGACAGATGATGGAGACTGTAGTTTTGAAGGGATTAGACTACAACGTTATCAGGGTGTCAGTCCTAGGTGCCATCTACTGCTATTAATCATACGCAACATGACAGACAGCGACGGTGTTCAGCGTCAAATCTATTCGTTGGGACATGTTACTTAATCTAGTACTCGAATAAAGTAATTACAAGCGCCGGAAGAATTCTAGATATCTAAAAAACACTCCTGATTTGAGATCACATACATTATCTGATTAAAACTAATTATACACCTACTAGCGGATATAATATGGGGTCTGTCCTCCCTTATGACGACCTGAAATCTTCTGGGAACACTTTCAATAAGCTGTCTGAAATTCTGGAGGAATGTGAGCCCAATCTTCCTCAGGAGCCACTACCAGAAAAGGTAGTGACGCTGAACGCTAACTCATTTCAAAGGTGTTCCATTGGGTTCTGGTCGGTACTCTGTGCAGGCCAGTCCATTTCAGGAAAGTCACTGACCACAAGCCGTCGCCTCATAGATATTGCTTTATGATGCGGTGCATTGCCACGATGGTACAGTCATCGTCTTCGAATGTTCCTCCACTATACGCAGTACACAGTACCGTAAAATGTGTTCATATCCTTTCGCATTTAGCGTTCTCTTAAGAACAATACGAGGGCCACACTCTAACATCCCCACACCGTACTACCACTCCCTCCGTACTTCACGTTTAGCACTACATGTGGTGGCAGGTTATTCTCCAAGAATTCGCCAAATCCAAACCATTCCATCGGATCGCCATAGGGTATAGCATGATTCACCATTCTAAATCAGTCGTTTCCAGTCATCTAATGTCCTGTGGTGTCACTCTTTGAACTGTCAAAAGTGTCGCTTAGCACAGACTGCGGAAATGTCTGGCTTATGATGATCTGCTCGATCAGTGCTCCATTCTTTTTAACTCCCTATGCATACATTTTGAGCTGTCGAGGCTGCTGGAAGCGCCTTGAGACTCACGAGTAATTCCTTTGGCTGATTTCACGCAATATTGTACAACTACCTTCCGCAATGCTCGACGGTCCCTAATGGGGCCTACCTGGTCTTGGTTCAGCGGTCGTTGGTTCTTCGCGTTTCCATTCCACAATTATTACCAATAGTCGACATGGGCAGCTTTAGAAGGGTGGAAATGTCCCTGGCGGATTTTTTACTCAGGTGACATCCCGATCTAAGTCCATGAGTTGGCTTACCTTTACTTCGTCGGTACTGACAACACAATACTCGCCGCCTCCTCTTATCCACATCTACATCTACATCTACATGGTTACTCTGCAATTCGCACTTAAGTCCCTGGCAGAGGGTTCATCGACCCATTTTCATACTACTTCTCTACCATTCCACTCTCGCATGGCGCGTGGGAAAAAGGAGCACCTAAATCTTTCCGTTCGGGCTCTGATTTCTCTTATTTTATTATGATGATCATTTCTCCCTAAGTAGGTGGGTGTCAACAAAATATTTACGCATTCGGAAGAGAAAGTTGGTGATTGAGATTTCGTAAATAGATCTCGCCGCAAAGAAAACCGCCTTTGTTTCAGTGACTGCCACCCAAACTCGCGTATCATATCAGTGACACTCTCACATCTATCGCGCGATAGCACGAAACGAGCTGCCCTTCTTTGCACTTTTTCAATGTCCTCCGTCAATTCTATCTGCTAAGGATCCCATACCGCGCAGCAGTATTCCAACAGAGGACGGACAAGTGTAATGTAGGCTGTCTCTTTAGTGGGTTTGTCGCATCTTCTAAGTGTTCTGCCAACAAAGCGCAGTCTTTGTTTCGCCTTCCCCACAATATTATCTATGTCGTCTTTCCACTTTAAGTTGCTCGTAATTGTAATTCCTAGATATTTAGTCGAATTGACAGGCCTTAGATTTGTGCGATTTATCGTATACCCAAAATTTATAGAATTTCTTTTAGTACCCATGTGGATGACCTCGCACTTTTCTTTGTTGAGTGGTAATTGCCACTTTTCGCAACATACAGATATTCTCTCTAGATCATTTTGTAATAGAAATTGGTCGTCTGATGATTTTACTAGACGGTAAATTACAGCGTCATCTGCAAACAATCAAAGGGGGCTGCTCACATTATCACCTAGATCATTTATATAAATCAGGAACAGCAGAGGGCCTATGACACTACCTTGCCGAACGCCAGACATCACTTCTGTTCTACTCGATGATTTACCGTCTATCACTAGCCTACGAACTGTGACCTCTCTGAGAGGAAATCACGAATCCAGTCACACAACTGAGATGATACTCCATATGCACACAATTCGATTAATAATCGGATGTGAGGAACGGTATCAAAAGCCCTCTGGAAATCTAGGAATATAGAATCGATCTGAGATCCCTTGTCGACAACACTCATTACTTCATGGGAATAAAGAGCCAACTGTGTTGCACAAGAACGATGTTTTCTGAATCAGTGTTGTTTATGTATCAATAAGTCATTCTATTCAAGGTTCAAATGGTTCAAATGGCTCTGAGCACTATGGGACTCAACTGCTGTGGTCATCAGTCCCCTAGAACTTAGAACTACTTAAACCTAACTAACCTAAGGACAGCACACAACACCCAGCCATCACGAGGCAGAGAAAATCCCTGATCCCGCCGGGAATCGAACCCGGGAACCCGGGCGTGGGAAGCGAGAACGCTACCGCACGACCACGAGATGCGGGCCGTATTCAAGGTGATTCATAATGTTCGAGTACAGTATATGATCCAAAACCCTACTGCAAATTGAGGTCAGTGATATGGGTCTGTAATTCAATGGGTTACTCCTATTTCCTTTCTTGAATGTTGGTGTGACCTGTGCTACTTTCCAGTCTTTAGGAACAGACCTTTCGTCAAGTGAGCGGCTGTATACGATTGCTAAGAAAGGCGCTATTGTGTCTGCATACTCTGAGAGGTACCTGATTGGTATACCATCTGGACCGGAAGACTTGCTTTTCTTAAGTGACTTGAGTTGTTTCGCAACACCTAAGATATCTACTTTTATGTCACTCATGCTAACAGCTGTTCTGGTTTCGAATTCTGCAATATTTACTTCGACTTCTTTCGTGAAGGAATTACGGAAAACTGTATTTAGTAACTCCGCTTTAGTGGCACCATCATCGGTAACATTTCCATCGCTATCGTGCAGCGACGGAATTGTCTGTTTCTTGCCACTGGTGTACTTTACATACGATCAGAATCTCTTTGGGTTTTCTACCATATTTTGAGACAATATTTCGTTGTGGAAACTGTTAAAAGCATCTCGCATGGACGTCCGCACTAAATTCCGAGCTACATCGACAAGAGCGTGCTGAGAAGGAATGCCTCCGATTTTTTATGTGAAAACTCTTAAAGCCTTTCAAATAAAACAAATTTTATAAATATTTCACATCTTTACTCTTCGTATCTACATATTTGCTGCCCTCTACCCGTAGAGGGCACCGAATTGCAGCGTGTAAGACGGCGGTGTACACAGTACATATGTATATGCCTGAGACACAGCGAGCTGTAATCAAGTTTCGAAATCGAAGAGTTCGTCGACACCAGGAGCACTCTCTCCTTCAGCATGACAATACCGGACCACACTCGAGCGCTGCGTCATCTGCTACAGTCCGACGCCTCGGGTTCACTGTCGTCGGACATCCTCCGTACAGTCCCAACTCGGCCCCATCCGATCTTCATCTGTTTCAAAACTTAAGCAACACATTCGAGGCCTTCATTTTGATACTGGTAAAGGGTACGAGCAGAGATAAGGTTGCGGCTCCGTCAACAAAGTCAAACATTCTACAGTTTAGGCAACAACAAAGTGGTCTCTCGTTGGGAGAAATGTGTTCGTCGCTAGGGTAATTATGCTGAGAAATAAATATCTAGATATGAAGGATAAAGTTGCAGAATGTTAATAACGTTTGTGTTATTCAAGAAACTTTAAAGAGTTTTCATATAAAAAAATTCGGAGTCCTTACTTTTCAGCACGCCCTCGTACTTCTGTGCCTGCACTTCATACTTAAGGGTCTGTCAGAGGATTTATCAAACTACTTTCAAACTATTTCTTTACTATTCCACTCCCGAACAGCGTTCGGGAGGAACAAGCACTTAAATCCTCCCGTGCGAGCTCTGATTTCTCTTACGACAATCTTTTATTCCTCTGCAGATGCGCACCAACAAAATATTTTGTATTCGGAGGAGAAAGTTGACCATCGAAATCGCGTCAAAAGATCCTACCACAACATAAAACACCTTTGTTTTTATGACTGCCACCAAAAGTCGCGGGGCCCGCTTCTCGTGGCAGCTACAGGTTAATTCTGTATAACATAGGGGTGTCCGGATACTACTAATGAGATATTCTTTTCAAAGGTATGTTCAGTACTTGATTCGTCACTAAGACAATGAAAAGGAGCGTGTACTTCCAGAAATGCTGCTTTTCTTCATGGATTGCAGTTATTGTCAATAAACATCTACTTCTATACTCCGCAAGCCACCTAACTTTGGGCGGTGGGCCGGCCGAAGTGGCCGAGTGATTCTAGGCGCTACAGTCTGAAACCCCGCGACCGCTACGGTCGCAGGTTCGAATCCTGCCTCGGGCATTGATGTGTATGATGTCCTTAGGTTAGTTAGGTTTAAGTAGTTCTAAGTTATAGGGGATTGATGACCTCAGAGTTCCCATAGTGCTCAGAGCCATTTGAACCATTTTTGTGCGGTGGAGTGTAATTTGTTTACCACTGTCACTTTTGTTCCAGTCGCGAATGGATGAACCACTACTGGTTAGACTCCAGGGTCTAATGTCTCTGATTTTACCGTCGTGGTCCTTTTGCGAGATATACGTAGGAGGAAGCTATATATTGTTTGACTATGCTAGGAACATACGTTCTCGAAATTGTGACGCTTTACCGCTTAGTAAATGAGCCTCTAGTTATACCTGCTACCTTCCTTTGGATCTTCTTTATTTCCCCTATCAATCTTATCTGGAACGGATCCCAGATTGACAAGTAGAATTCAGGTATTGGTCGAACGAGGGAATTGTAAAATACCTTCTTTGTGGGTGAATTGTGAGTAGAAAACAGTTCTCAGAGAACTACTTTGCGTAATACGTGAAGAATGTGACTCAGTCTTGTCACTAAGTTTACCTATAGGTGATGAAAACGATTTGAACAGCTTTACACTGTTTAGTTTTGACCGTGAATTTTAATTATTTAAACTGAAAAATAACATGTTCTACTTCCAAAGTTAGCTAAAATAATCACATCAGAGTTTGGTAACAAACTCCATAAAAACGTAACAGACTAAAAATCCCGTAAATAATTAAGGAAATGACTTTAACTTTGCTCAGTTGTAACTGTGAAAGCCAAATAAACTTCACTTGGTCATGAGTATGCGGTAATATGACGTCCTACCGAATATAAACACAGTTTACGTAACTAACAGCTATCAAATCCGAAGTTTCCTCAGATAGCGTATTTTGCACCTATAACGAACGAGCAGCTCTGCTATGACTGGTAAGTGGACAGAATCTAATCGCGAACGCCATAATTTAGCACGAAAAACCGCAACAAAATATGTGAATGCACCTGATAAAACACTGCGCATATTCATGAAAACACGTCCCTACAACACATACGTTAAAGTATATGCAACAACATCTACAATATAATAAAAGAAAAAGGGATGGTAGTACATAGCAATGCCTACTATTAATGGTGGTTCAACAAAGTCAACACTCCTTGCAAGAACTGCATTCATTTTAAGGAAAGTAAATACTGAGAAAAGTTCGTTACAAAAGAAAAATTAATTACAACTTGAACTACATGAAATGTTTTGAGTCTTTATACGATGAGAGTGCTATGCACTGCTCCATCTCTTTGCGTGGTACATGCGTTGTGACTTCGACGTCAACTAATCGTGGTATAACTCCATCAGTCGTGAAATTACCATGAATACATTCTCTTGCTCAGGATATGTTTCCCCTGGCGATAGTACTATGCTGCGTATAATTCCTCCTGTCGCAGGCTGGTCGGACGTAATCGTTACTGTATGCATCCAGTTTCCCACGTGCACGACAGTAATATCTCTTACACTCGTGATTCCGTTATCAACGTCCCGTATATAGTTTTAAAACTGTATAAAAAACATATTGACTCTCCTGATCGCTAAACTACAAATCGCAAATTCGCATATTTCGCGAAAACAGTACCACACGTAATAAACAGTTTCCAAACTTCAACGGCGACATATAGTCTTTTAACGTGCGCGATAGTCATTAAGTTGCAAACAAGATAATAATTTCAAAGTATATTAATTCATGCAATTCAGTCATGCGTAAACAGTTCGGTTGTAACACCACCATTCACTGTCCGTTCACGCATACGTTATGGCTGCTGTTTACCGAACGAACTGGAGCAGTGGTTAGCACACTGGACTCGAGAGGTCGGCGGTTCAAACCCGCGCCCGGGCATCCTGCTTTAAGTTTTCGTGATTTCCCTAAATCGCTTCAGGTAAATACTGGGATGTTTCTTTGAAAGGACGACTTCCTTCTCCATCCTTCCCTAATCCAATGGGACCGATGATCTCGCTGTTTGGTCTCCTCCCCCAAATAAACCAACCAACCACCTGCTGCTTATAGTACTCCACGAAGCTCACAGTATTCACAAAGTTTAACATTTTATCTCACATCGTTCACACAGAAATTCAGTTTAAACCGTGACCGAAACATAAGAACGCGACCATGAATTTTCGTGAGTTTCTGTCTAGAACGATTACACAAAACACGCCACCACTTCACACAACAATTGTCAATGTTCGACTGCAGCTATCGAAATGGTTCTTGTATCACATTTCATACAACAGTGATGCATATTACATTTAGTTTTATATGATGCATTTCACAAAGGTATTAGAAAAAAGATCAAATACATACTGAAATTTTGCATAGTCGAGAAAAAAAATCATGTAGCAACGTAAGTAGAGCGAAATGTAGGCACATTTCATGCTAAAGAAAAAAAATAATATTCTAGACCATCAAAGACATATATACAGAGTAAACGAAGCAAAAGAAAAGAAAGGAGAAAAAAAATTGTTCATTGCAATTAGCCTAATCTTCAGAACTGCCCTTCCTGAAGGCTCTCCAATGAATCTCAGTGTGGCAGGTGTGCCTTCCAGCAGCCAAGGAACGAGGCATCAACCTGAGAGCCGGTATCTATTCCTTTTTGGATTTCGTAGACGAACAGAGCGAACTGTGTTTTACACGATCTCTGTTTTCGGAAACCATGTTGAGTCCTACAGACAAGATTTTCGGCCTCCAGAAATGTCATATTACGTGAAGATAAAATGTGTTCCACCATTTTACAACAGACTGAAGTCAGAGAAAAAGGCCTACAGTGTTGTGCGTCTGTTCTACGACCTTCTTTGAAACGGGACTGCTAGTGCTTTTTTTCAATCAATACAAATGTTTCATTCCTCCAGAGACCTACGGTACACTGCTAATATTTGCGTGCAGTCAGGTCCAGATGCCTTTCTTAGTTGAGCGATTTCAGTTGCTTTTCTATCCAATAGCCATATATTTCGATATCTGTCGTTTTGACTTTATGGGATGATTCAAAAGAGGTGCCACAGTGCCACATTCCTCAATGAAACAGTTTTAGAAAAAGATGTTTAGTATTTCGGCCTTCTATATCTACATCTAAATCTACTGTGCGTGGCGGGCGTATCACGTACCACTGCTAGTCATTCCTTTGCTGTCCCACTATCAGATAGAGCGAAGGAAAAACGATTGTCTATATGCCTCACGATCACTCCTAATTCCTCGTGTCTTATCTTCCTGGTCCGTATGCGAAATGTATGTTGGCGGCAGTAGAATCGTTCTGCAGTCATCTTCAGACGCCGGTTATCTAAATTTTCTCAGGAGTGTTCCTCGAAAAGCACGTTGCCTTCCGTCCAGGGATTCTCATTTGAGTTGCTGAAGCATCTCCGTAGCACTGGTGTGCTGTTACAACATACCAGTAAAAAATCTAGCAGACCGCCTCTGAATTACTTCAGCGCCTTCTTTTAATTCGACCTGGTACAGTCCCAGACACTCGAGCGATACTGAAGGATGAGTCAAACTAGTGCCCTATATTCTGGCTGCTCTATAGATTCCCATTATTCTGTCAATAAACTAAAGTCGATCATTCGGGTTCCCTGCCACAATCCTGACATGCTCGTTTCATTCCATATCACTTCGCCACTTTGACTGTGACCAGCAAAATAATTCTAAGCTGTAGCGTAACATTACGAGTTTGTTTTCTACTCATCAGCTTTAACTTACATTTTTCAACATATAGAGCCAGCTGCCATTCATCATACCAACTAGAAATTTTGTTTAGGTCACCTTGTATCCTCCTACAGCCACTCAACTTCCGACACCTACAATTCGAAACCACCTAGCGGCAGAGAGCTGAAAATATGTAGAATGAAGATTACAAAAAATGTTCAAATGTGTGTGAAGTCTTATGGGACTCAACTGCTAAGGTCATCAGTTCCTAAGCTTACACACAACTTAACCTAAATTATCCTAAGGACAAACACACACACCCATGCCCGAGGGAGGATTCGAACCTCCGCCAGGACGAGCCGCACAGTCCATGACTGCAGCGCCTTAGACCGCTCGTCTAATCCCGCGCGGCTGAAGATTACAGATGCATGATGTTCGTAACGTTAGCTTTACTTAAAAAGCTTTAAGAGTCTTCACATAGAAACTCGGAGGCATCACCTTTCAGCACGATCTTGTACCTGAGATGGGCCGGCCGGAGTGGCCGAGCGGTTCTAGGCGCTACAGTTTGGAACCGCGCGACCGCTACGGTCGCAGGTTTGAATCCTGCCTCGGGCATGGATGTGTGTGATGTCCTTAGGTTAGTTAGGTTTAAGTAGTTCTAAGTTCTAGGGGACTCATGACCACAGCAGTTAAGTCCCACAGTGCTCAGAGCCATTTTTTTGTACCTGATATGAACGGCATAGGTGAAACACCTTGTATACAACGAGCAAGCACTGAACTACGGTCAGTGCACCAGCGTGTGAAAATGATAGTGCGTATGCATGCAATTCAGAACGGATCAGATCACCCCAAAGCTACACGTCGCACAGGGATGAATGTAGCCGGTCAGACAGCGGCAGTAAAATTAGACAGAAAACTGTAAACATTTATCGAAACTTGCACATTTCATTGCAACCTGTCATTAAAGTTTGAAATCGAAAGCAGAAATAAATTTACTTCAGTTCAGTAGCGTTCCACGAAAACACGTCTCTGTCGCCCCTTCGAACAGACACAGAAACAGAGTCGGAATCGGTGCTTTCAGCCGCGTCAGAAACGCTCGCGTATTACAAACATGTAACAATGATTCTGTAGTATCCTCCGTTTCGATAACATTATGATCACGTCTTTGAAACGTTATAGCACTATACTAACATGATGTAGCTCTAATGATTAGGTATAGATAAAATCTGCGAAAAATTGATTACTCTGTCACGTGAGGGGAACAAATGGATATCCATTGCAACTTCACAACGAACCTTTTGGCTGGCGGTAACTCTTTGCCCGGCGTGAACTTTCTCCGACTCTCTTGTTTACAAATATCTGCGAACCAGAGTCACCAAGCTGCGGCAACCTGTGACGACAGTATTATATCACCAAAACAACAGCCCAGTGAAAGTGCAGCCTAGAGGAAACGTTCAGCACGCAGAAACCACAAACAGCGTATCGCATGCGTAATCAAGCATCGAAAACTGAGAGAAGACGGTGTAACAGTACTGGAGATATATTTGCGCTGCACTGAGTTTGAGAATATACATTATCACACAGAAACATCACCTTCATCACGCAGGCCGAGTGCACAAATGAATGTGAAAATAAAGAAACATTCATTAAAAAATAAGCATCTGAAGGTTACAGATTGGTTCAACCTTAAAAAGCATTAAATATTAGAGTTGAGAGACAAAGAAAATTTCTTACTTTTCAGTTTCAAGTGAAAGATGGAACTTACAAATGTCTCTGAGCACTATGGGACGTAGCCGGCCGAAGTGGCCGTGCGGTTAAAGGCGCTGCAGTCTGGACCCGCAAGACCGCTACGGCCGCAGGTTCGAATCCTGCCTCGGGCATGGATGTTTGTGATGTCCTTAGGTTAGTTAGGTTTAACTAGTTTTAAGTTCTAGGGGACTAATGACCTCAGCAGTTGAGTCCCATAGTGCTCAGAGCCATTTTTTTAACTATGGGACGTAACTTCTGACGTCATCAGTCCCCTAGAACTTAGAACTACTTAAACCGACCTAACGTAAGGACATCACACACATCCATGCCCGAGGCAGGATTCGAACCTGCGACCGTAGCGGTCGCGCGGTCCCAGACTGTAGCGCTTAGAACCACTCGGCCACTCCGGCCAGCGATGGAACTTATACTTTGTATGTTTGCATCACATACAGAAATCGTTTCGTTTAAACATCCCGCCGTCCCCTCGCTTCCTCAGAATGTAGCGACTCGTGTTGAGCAGCATTTTATAATCAAGTATGTCAATAGAAATCGCAAATGGTGCATTGGATAGTCATTTTGCTCATTCTCTGTCTATTCAAGTTGTTGCTCAAAATTATAATTTTAATTTTGAGTTACAGCATGTTAAGGTAAGGCATATCAGAAGGAAAATCTTACCGCAATAAAGAAATGCCACAATATATACTTACAAATATATCGTCCAACTAATTTTTTGGTGTGGCTTAACGGCCGAGTACTAATCTATCTGCTGGTCGACATTTCGTCTCTAATCTACTCAAATTATCCAACCAGAGAAAGAAAAACTACAGTTTAGCATTTGTTATTTCTGGAGACTCCTCACATCGTTGAGAGGTGAAAGCTGGATCACAAGCAGACTGAAAATTTCCGTGGTTTGCCAGGATATCGATTCTGCAATCTCTCGGTTTCAAGGCAAGAGCTTTGTTAATAGACAATCAGGTTCGACTATCTTTGAACTGAAAGCAAAACAGTTCTTGAAATTTACACGTCACTCAAAGTGCATGGCTTATTTACGACCTCACACGTAGTTCCTTCTCAGATGATTTGAATTTCCTACTGAACTTCACCGTCTCAAGAGGTGTACATTTGCACATCTAGATTCAGGATTACAACGAGACGTTGTTGGCTTACTTTTCTGCGCTGTATCAGAGTATCTACTCGCTAAAATTCTCAGCTTTATTAATATTTTTCGTCTCTGATGAACTTTTTCTTTAGTTATGAACACAATTCAGTATAAATCTTTATCACCGAAAAAGTGATAAAGTCACAATCAGTATGGTGACCAGATCGGTAAATAGCTAGATATACAGGGTGATTATAATTAAAGTTAAACTTTCAAACCGCTGTAAAAATTACACCACGGGTCAGAATGACATCAAACTGCACGGAATATTATCGGAGAAGGGGGAAAACGTATGGCAGAAGAAAAATAAATAGTTACAAAATGTAGCAATTGATGGCGCTGTAAGCATCATAATTTAATAATGGTCGACTACAAATGACAAATAATCATACGACCATGCCTAAGGTGTACGTTCGACATTAAACAAAATGTACTTCACAGTGTGCATGGGTGTACAGGTGTGATACTGTTAGTTACTTAAGCCCATCCACCACGGCAAGCTCATATCACATCGAATGGGAAAAATCGGTTTTTAATTGTCTTGAGGCCAAACACCGCATAAAAAGCATCAATCAAAATCGAATCGGATTATTAATTTCCGTGTGAATGGCGCAAAACATATTCAATATTCTGTCCGCCGTTTTCTGCAACAAGTTGAAATCGAGAAACCGTATGTTCCAGAACTGATCGAAGTGTTTCTGGGATCACGTTCAGAATGCGTTGCGCAATGCGTGCCTTCAATACAGCTAAGGTTGCAGTCGGGACACGGAACACAACATCTTTCAGATACCCCACATGGATTAAGATCAGGTGATCGGGACGGCCAGGCTATAGGGAAATGGCGGCTGATAATTCTAGCATTTCCGAAATGGCGCTTCAGCAGCTGCTTGACTGGATTTGCAATGTGCGGAGGTGCGCCATCTTGCATAAAAATGATCACACCCACGCTGTTGGAGAGCTGGAATGACGTGGTTGCGCAAAAGACACTCATAACGCTTACCAATGACGGTAAGCACCTGTCTCTTCGAAAAAATATGTCCCTACGATAAATGATGCTGTAAACTCGCACCACACAGTGACCTGTTCAGGATGAAGTTAGACTGGTTGATTTGCCGGCCTGTGTGGTCGAGCGGCTCTAGGCGCTACAGTCTGGAACCGCGCGACCGCTACGGTCGCAGGTTCGAATCCTGCCTCGGGCATGGATGTGTGTGATGTCCTTAGGTTAGTTAAGTTTAAGTAGTTCCAAGTTCTAGGGGACTGATGACCTCAGAAGATAAGTCCCATAGTGTTCAGAGCCATTTTGACCATTCAGCGTCCGTAACTCCTGCAGAGCGACATGTGATCTATAGATCATTTTTCACACTATTTTTTTCTTCTTGCATACATTTCCCTCTTCTCCGATAATACTCCGTTGCAATTTCAAAAAATGGTTCAAATGGCTCTGAGCACTATGGGACTTAACATCTGTGATCATCAGTCCCCTAGAACTTAGAACTACTTAAAACTAACTAACCTAAGAACATCGCACACACCCATGCCCGAGGCAGGATTCGAACCTGCGACCGTAGCGGTCACGCGGTTCCAGACTGAAGCGCCTAGAACCGCACTGCCACACCGGCCGGCCGTTGCAATTTGACGTCATTCTGACCAGTGTGTTTTTTCTACAGCGTACTGAAAGTTTAATTTTAATTACCCAGTAGAGGATTATGAAGTGGCATACTCAATGAAAAGTATAAATCTAGTAGACTTCGACTAAACAATCAATGATTCTCAAATGTTGCAGAGTAGCAATGCATGGGCGTCTGTAATGGAACAATCAAATAGTTGTAGATACAGCAAATGGCAGACTTTGATTTAATAGTAGGATACTTGTAACCCAGAGAACTTTAGAGCACGTGCCGAAGTCTATAGCGGCCCAGCCCAGTCTCTGTACCGAGACAGGGCTAAAATAAAATTAAAATTGCTGTTCCAATCACAGATTCGGGTTGCTAATACAATTACGAGTTCATTGGTAGTAGGCATTGAGCTGCAGGCCCTTTCATTAAAAAGACGATTAATTAAATTTTCTTAATTATGCATTAAAAGTAATTTTCTCAAGCCATGTGTAACCTGGGATAGATTGCCTGAGTGTAATGTTACCAAATGACTGGGTTACCTGCAGAAGATCCAGTGGCCATAGGCTTCAAAAATCGACGCCAATGCGACGGCTGCGCGGAGAGCCACCGGCCTCTGTCCTTCGGCTGAAAGCCCAAGCGACCGTGGGCATTCCTGACCCCACTCATGTTGGCAGCAGAGATCTTCTGCTCTCGGGGGAAGCATACACTGCACGAGGACCCGAGTTTACTAAAGTACGGTGAATCGCCCTCTCGGCCTCTGTTCGTTGCAGTGCTTGATAGTTTCAGTTCGTGGCACTAGGTTGTAGGCTTTATTTCGTGACCAGCAGTCGCGCTGTACCATCCGCCACTCTGAGCTTCATGTGTTCTTTTCCATCGCCATGGAAGCAACCAGGCACCACTACGCTCAGTATTTATGAAATCATTCGCGGTAGAACGCTCTTAGTGAAGCCTACCGCGTTTAAGACGCAAATATTCGGCTTGTACCGCGAGAGATAAGTTGCAGGGTTTTATCAATGTTAATTCGGTAGTCTTTGTCGTGCTTCTCCTGTCCGTGTGCTCACAACGTGTTTCCATTCATGACTCTTTATCATAACTTGTGATTCAAATCCTGCAGTTCATCTTCGTTAAGCTGCATCAAAACTCTCTCTAGGGATTGGAATAGCTATCTTTATCTTGCTTCGTATTTTGTGCCTTTTCAAGTACTTGTGGCTTGGCCCACAGCAAATCTGCATATCGCCTGTGTAGCCCGAAATCGTGGACGATGTAATTACCATCTACTTGTGTCGAGACTGCCTCACGTTTCAGTGTGTTTACGAGAATATACCCGTTTTTCTTTTAGCTGTCGGTTACTAGTCTGTAGCTTCCCCTTGTTCTCTTCATTAACCACTCGATTTCAGTGAGCAATAGAAATTCGTGCAGTGTATGAAGAAGAATCTGACGCCATCACGGCGCGGAGAGCAGCAAATCATCAATCAATCTCCTGCTAGCATACCTGCTTTCACGGCCAACCATCCTTAGCTCCATACTTCATGTCCTTACCCAGGTTACTTTTACCTTACTCCTCCTTCTTTCCCATCAACTCATGCCTGTGATCTATGGAGCCTATCAACTTTCTTCTCCCAATAAAATCTCATTTCCTTGCCTGGCTGCACTACTATCCATCTGCTGACACATAAATTGCGTCTCCTGATCCTTCCAAATACCCAGCCTACATCCTTTCGCATATCACTTGCTCTCTTCTAATCTAATGGTAGGGAAGACGGTGACAAGCAGAACTCGTTCATTTCTTTCATTTCGATCCTTCCGAAGCCAAAAGAAACGGGGATGCTAAGAACTGAAAAAGTTCAATTTGTCCACGAAAGAGATTGCTCATTGAACACATTTATGGTCTATGTGGGAGTACTGAAAAAGTCTGTAGAGGCTGTATCAGGCTGGGCTGACCCTCCACATCGAACATGGGACAAAGAAAGGGAGGGAGAAATAACACAGACATGTTTGGTATGCTAAAGTAAGTTAACGGGTGGGCACTAGAAGAAATACGCGTAATAAGTGGAATCTGCACCACGGCAGTATTTACTATTTTTCACATCCACTACTTTTAAGTGTGGTGCAAATCACGTTATATGGCGCAAAAAAATTCCTGAATGTAATTATATAACGTAAAGGAACGAAAGAAAGGATCTAATCACACGTATGGTCAGTTGTATGGTAGTATACATCAGATGCTCACTTCATCAACCTGTGAATCGAAACCCAACACTCTCTCTACCCCTCATCCTTGAAAACGCTCTCCTGCTAGCATACTTGCTTTCACGGCCAACCATCCTTAGCTCCACACACTTCATGTCCTTACCAAGGTTAATTTTACCTTACTCCTTCTTCTTTTTTCCCATGAGTTTATGCCTGTGACCTACCGGGCCTATAAACTTCCTTCTCCCAATAAAATCTCATTTTCTTGCATAGCTGCAATACTATCCAGCTGCTGACACATAAATTCCGTCTCCTGGTCCTTCCAAATATTTAGCCCACATCCTTTCGCATGTCACTTGCTCTCCAATCTCATGTATATCGAAATCTCTTGCCTAGCAAATGTTACCGGAGTCCACAGGACCATGATTCTTACAGCTTCAAGATCAAGCTCATCGATATCTTATCAAGCTAAAAACAATCATTCTTATTCTTCTCAGTTTATTTATAATTAGTTTAGTCAAATGTTGAAGATCACCAATGTGGCCGCTGTCAGCCCTCCATTCTCTTGGAAGGAATGTAAATGTCGTTGTTGTCATCTTCACTGCGCGACTGGTTTGATGCAACTCTCATCGTCTTTCTGTCCTGTGCCTGCCTTTTTGTATCAGTGTAACTACTGTGGCCATTCAATAAGCGCTTAATGAGGAAACTGCTTACACAATATAAATGAGATTGTCATGTCTTAAATTCCGTACATTCATTACCATATGTATGTTAGTATTCAGGTTATCTTCCATTCGGAAAGTGGGTGCACTCAGTGACTGTTAAGTGACTTATAAATTATAGAGTGCAGCAATCAGTCATTCGTTTTTTAGATTTTATTACGCAAATCCAGATTTTGGCAGGTAGCTAGACATTCTCAATGCACTATTTTCTATTCTCAATGCTTGTAAGTCCCTGTTGTTCGGGCGTCAGTCACAGTTCTTTGAATACTCCGAATGAGTATTCAAAGAACTGTGACTGACGCCCGAACAACAGGGACTTACATGCATTGAGAATAGAAAATAGTGCATTGAGAATGGCTAGCTACTAAGCGAAATCTGGATTTACGTAAGAAAATCTGAAAAAAGGATGACTGATTGCTGCACTCTATAATTTATATTATCATTATTACCAGTTCCTTATTTACTACACAAATTGTAATATTAAATGACTAAGAATGTCTAGTTACAAATTAAAAATGTCCTGATCTTGCGAAATAAAATAAATGGATAAATAACTAAATAATCCCTCTGAATTTTTACCCCCAACACATCCCTAGATTAATGAATTAACGATTCCCTGATGGCTCGAGTGTGTCCTGTCAGCTGACCCCTTCTATTAGCCATGGTGAGCCATGAATTTATTTTATTTTCCATTAGATTTAGCACCTCTCCTTAGTTATTCGGTCCCCCATCTAATCTTCAGTATTTTGCAGCATCACTTTTCAAAATCTTCGATTCTCTTCTTGTCTGTACTGTTAGGTAACAGTCCGCGTTTAACATCCGTATAATAATACACTTCCTAACACTGAAATCTATAGGGCTATTAGCGACAGGGGTATCGCAGTGGTTGGCATATTAGACTCCCATTCGGGAGGAGGACGTTTCAAACTCGCGTTCGGCCAACCTGATCACCCTTCCTTTGGAAGGGCACGGGCGCTTTCCTTCTCCATCCTTCCTTTATCCGAGCTTGTGCTCCGCCTTTAATGACCTCATTGTCGACGACACATTAAACTCTAATCTCCTCCTCTACAGGGCAATTAAAAACATTTAAATGGAAATCAAGCTATGTAACTCACCTATTGCTTGGCATCACTATGCCGCTCAGTATTTTAAAGGTTTCCTTTATCTAGCAAACTAAACTAAATTGTAGGTTTCATAACAGAGAAAAGAAAATGTTTTATTTAGCCAGTGACTTGTTTTGCACGGTAACATATCTTTGTCTTCTTCCAAGGATTGGTGTAGATTTTTATCACAGTCGGAGGATATGAGACAATTGTTCTCTCAGGTACACTGATTTACTCTTAACAGGATAGAGAAAAATAGCTATACAAATATTTTGTTGTCTTTAATTCAGATCTGTAACTACGTAATTCATTTATTCTAGCGCAGATTCGTTTCGATATTTCACAGGATGTAGGCGTTCCTATGTGCATTCATCAATGTTCTGGACTTTTTCGCCTATTCATAAAGTATTTATTTAGCGTCATGTTTGTAATTAACGCACCGAGACTACGCGCCGCCCACATGCCTTACTGCTGTCGAACTTTCAGACCATCCCCTGGCGCTTCCGTACAGCTTGTATATTACCATGCCAAAATGTGACATTAGCCAGGAAGTTCGGTATAAGATTTGATTTAATATAGACAGTCAATGTTGTCTCCAGATCTAAAAATTTTGCAACCTACTCTGGTATTTATTGCATTGATTAATTGCTCCATCTGTTCTTGATAGAATATTTTATACATTACGAATGAAAACACACACAACACTGATGTAACACTCTACAAAATTTACTAGTTATTTCACAAACCGTTCTTCAGCTGTTCCGCCATCACTAGGTACAAAGATAAGTATGTGGTGCAATGAAATTTTGTTGAATAAACGGTTTTAAACTAGTGTGTCTGCATAGTGTCTCCATTTACAGAGATGAAAAATGTTAATGTTAGATTTAACAATAAAACAAGTGGTATTATGTAAGATTATTTAACTAAGATAAAATATGTGACACATTAAATAATGAACTATACACGACTTAACTAATGAACTATATACAAATTACAGCACCGTAGAAGAAAATAAAATGGACAATAAACTTTGTTGACATATTCCAAAGGTGTGGCTGAACAAAATAATTTTATCTTTAACAGGCTCTACATTACAAACTTATATGTCTCTAGAAGATTGAGTCGGGACCCTTTTGACATGACGGTTTAAGCCTCCAATATGTCAAAAGTCAGGAAAAGGTATTTAAGATTTGTCTCATAGTCGAAAAAGGCAAACTGGAAACGTATTCTCCGTGAGTTCACAATCGAAGTTTGCTCGCTTCAAGTGTGCCCTGCGTGTATCTATCGGTACGAATCGTAGGCTCGTTACAAGGTAATTTCTGACAGGTGTATCAGAACCACATTTTTCATCTGTCAGTGGTATATTCTCATGAGCACCTCCCGAACATCTTATCAGCATATCACCAAAGCGCTTCTTCACGTTGTTAGTAGCTCGTAATACTCATCATAAGATGAAGAGTACTTGGGTGATAATTATTTACGGCTATCTATTTAATTTTTTGTGTAATATATATAATGCATCGCTCAAACGTTTTCTATCGCGGATTGACAACTGCATTTAACAATTATAAGTTACATCTTTTGCTAAAACACTGCGTTAAGTCCTAGAGTTTCTCAGGATCTCATTTTTGAACAGAAAAACGATAAAATATTAGAATTGCTTTTTTCATTGCAGTAATACGCTGTTCTCTGTGTATTATACAGTATACTTACTATAATCTTTATCTCTGGGAACGAAAGTAAAATATGGAAGCATATATTCATTATTTGCAAGTAGTAGGGATGACAGAGACATCTCCCACGGCTAGTTTGATGCTGGGAAACTTTAAGTTTTCCAGAAAGAATTTTACCTCTGCAGTGAAGTGAGCGATGATTTAAAATTTCCTGCCAAATTCAAATTGTGTCCCGGACCCGAAATCGAACTTGGAGACTTTTTTCCTTTCGCGGGCAAGTGCGCTACCGACTGGCCTATCTGTTTTGTGATGATCGAGAACGTACATACACAAAGGCAATCTTCCAAAAGTGTTGATTATTTCAAAAACATATATACGGATTACTCAAGACTGTAAATGATCTCTGCCTCTGCATTTACCTACAAAAAATAATCATTGAATATCGCTTGTAAAATGACTTTCTTCAGTACTACATAAAAGTGAAGCTCAGAGTTCATTCTAAAATATTAAAGTCAGTCAGATGTTCTTGCAGAATTGTTAGACAATAAAGGTCATCACCTAATAAGTCAAACTCGTTCCTCTCCAATAAAGATTATTTATTTCTTCCTAAAGCGACTTATTACGTTCTTTAAAGCGCTTAGGTGTCGTAGTACAGTCGAACTGCACTTCGTATTGTGGACCAGCTGCATAAACGTTTACCACGTGAATGGGCTGTCAGTATCATCTTTGTTTGCCAAAGACTTTTCATATGCACTAGCTTACACGGGTGGACGCAGAGTGTCGCATTTCGAAATATTAATCATTAGACATATTAAATAATACGAAAAAAAATATTTTTAAGCATCCTGATTTACCGTCGATTTCATTTCATTTATCGTAGTGTTGAAATTTTGGGGAAGATACATACCTTTTACAGTAAGTATTATAGGATTACAGCTGCCGCCCACATTGGGTGTTATACCTACTGTACACACTACGACTGAAAATGCTATTCTTTTGCAATTTCTTCTGTTTGGTACGACGTCTGTAATATCTTTCTCGTATACTGCTGACAAATATTAAGAGTATCTATGGAGTGAACTTGATGTAACGTGCATGAAGTCAACATTAAAGAGCAAGTTTTATGCTACTTAAATATAACGCTGTTTGTTTATGTTATGCGCTAAGACTGCAATTTTAATGTTACTCGTATTTGTCCGTTTTTTACACATACCTTTGTTAGTAACAGCGATTGTGAATAATTGTTGGTGCTACAGATGCAAACTGAAATACATGAAAAGAGGGAAAGTTACTTTTTTTAAAGTAAGTACTTCCGTGTAAGTAACACAAAGTCACGCGAATTTATTGCCGAAGTAAGTTGACGGGGAAAATCCTGTTCTACACGTCTCAACGCTCACTCCATAGATTTTCCTGCTATATGATTTTTGACAAAGATTATCACATTTAAGATCGAAGACACACAGATAGAGTCAAAGATTTATATAAGTACAGTCAAATTTCCAGTGATGTCGAGTGCAGTCTGAGAAAAGGACACAAGTGAATGTTTACTGAAGATCGAAACGCAATGCCTTCCATCCGAAAGAAAGACTCTTTTGTACTGAAACAGAAAGACATCTGAACATATGTTTTGTTATTATCAACAACACATGTTCCATCAAAAAGGTAAGATAATTTTCTAACTGAAACTGCCCTTTGTTAATGCTTTCCCTCCCGAAATTACAAGTGATACACACCAGAATTGTTTAACAGTTCGAACGCTATCCTTGTAATTGCTTATTGCTATGTGTCATTTCTGACGTTCACTCCGTGTTATTATTAACTTCATTGCTGGATTCTGAGATTCACATTTCATCAACAAAACCCGATATGTAATACATTTTGCGAATTCTTATCGGTTTCAAAGAATTTTTACATCAAGCAATAGTATAAAATGTATTTTAAAATGTAATACATTTTATAGTAAAAACAAGAATCGGTTTATCTTTGGCAGAACTTAATATGGAATAACTAAAAATAGAGGTATTTTGTAATCTACGTGAACTTAAAAAAATTATTAGAGTCTACCTGGCGTTAAGTGAATTATTCCATCCAAAAGTTACTTTGATGATCAGATTACTGCCGGACTAAACAAATTTGCACATAACATAAGTTGCAGATTGTATTTCAGACTTAAATAACAAAAAAAAGACGCCGAACGGGTGTTTTAATCGCAAACAATACATTTCAGTAATATCACAAGAATTTAATGTTCAATTATGTCCATTTTCTGCAATTTATATTTCTTTAGATAGAGAGAAATATAATTTTATACACATTTCTAGATCTCTTGCAAATGGAAAGGTATTAAGAATAACAATATAGCTGTCGAAGATAGTATTGTACACTATTTTTTTCTCATTTAGAAAGAGAAACGTGGATTTTGTGACTTGCAATATCGAAATTCAGAGCGTGCGTTTATTCTATTTCTTTGTGATTTAAAACTCAAATCTGTACTGAAAACATTGGAGCCGTGACAAAAACAAAGCAGAAATAAATAGTTGAGGTGAAGGAGTCATCTAGCAATTCTCTTCACTGACACAGGAAATCAAAGTAAAAACGTTTGCAGGATGTCCAGTTTGGCATTTGATTTCTGGGTGAAGCTACTCCAAGTATTTTTCGTCTATTTGAAATTCGACAGGTCATAAAAAATCGGAAGTAGATCTCATTTTCTACTTCGATAGAAAATATACAAGCAATATCAGTGGTGCTTGTATTTCGAAGGGCACGCCACTACGAAAAGGTTTCTTTATCATAGTCGATCAAGTAAGAGATTTTTCGGGAACATAATGTTTAGAGCTGCGTAATGAACCTATAAATCGATAGCCCGTTTCCACAGCAGTAATCGTTGAGTAGAAACGTCTGTAAAGTTTATAATACTGTAGAAGCAATACAGTCAATACGGTTTCTCTTTATTTTACTTCGTCTTAGTCCAGTATCTATTTGTAAGAGTTATTTCATATATCAGTATTAGAATTTTTCATTCCATTTACCTGGGTTGTAGGAAAAATACATTCTTGGGAGGAACTATCACATTCACATTGTTTGTTGCGTTATTTTGCGTTTCAGGTACAGATAACTAAAGCGCAGTCTCTTATTTAACTGTCATTTATATCAGCAGCATCTTAAGCATCTTCAGGCGTAGACGAGGATGATGGGGCATAAGTTATGTGCTTGCACTTGAAGCTATGCGCGGGAAATCTTCCCTTTTTTAATTTTTTATTTAAATTTATACTGATTTCTGTCTAAGGTACCAATTTTTTAACCACGACTGTCAACGTCGAAAGCTTACAGTTTTTGTTAAGCTTGTTACAGAAAATGTTGTCAATCCTATTATTTTATTTTTAAATGCGAACATTTTAGGTTGCTGGTATCAACTGAAACTATAAGTGTACCGTTTAGCAAAAACAATTTTTTTATTTCCACTACCCGTTTCACAGATTTAAATCTTCGTCATCAGGTGGACTGATGTGAATTAATGACAAAGATATGTGTTTTGAGCGAGACTTTGGGGTAAACTGTAGCACTGTCTCTTTTTCTCGTTGTGATTACATCACACGCACTTAGTAAACGCTGAAGTAAGCAAAGATGGCGTCACATAAATCCACCTGATGATGGAGGTTTAAACCTCTGAAATGCTTAGTGGAAATAAACTGTGGCTCGTAATAGTAAACGCGTAGGACCAATCGATTATTTTCTCTACCAATGAGCGTTTGCGGACTCAAATTTAATGTTTAGTCTCAGTAATTGCATTACTTCATATACACTAAGAAGCATTATGATCACATAGAATTTTGCTTTAACATGAAATTTCGTTACACAAAAAAAAAAAACCATGAAAAATATTACGTCCTGGCGCAACCAGCCAGACCAAGCTATTGCACTCTAATGTGTTTTCATACCTAGAAGCCATTTGTAAATTCAGTTGCTTCTGTTTCATCAGTGCTTTACACTAGTGTTTTACAAAGCTGTTGTGGTGTATCCACGTACAATTTCTTAAAAACTCTTCAGATTTTGATGTTGTTTCATGAGCGGTATGAGTGTTTTGCTACTTACTTTATAGCACTATGCACTTTAAACACATAGTATTGATAAGTTTATTTCATTTTTTGGCACATTTCATTCCATACTCAAGCGTGAACTGAGAAGCATTACTGAAAGTTCGGACTCTTTTTCATTTTTTTCAGCCGTTCCTTAGCGAGATGATAGTAAGATAAGAAGGGTGACCCTTAGGAATGATTGGGAGTGGATTTCTTGGCCCAGCCCTCAGTCAACAACTTCTCTAAGATCTTGCACATAATCAAGGAATTGGAATAATAATATCAATGTCATGAGTATGTACTTTTAGTATTTGTTATTATTTGTTTGTATACAATATAGCAATTTACATCTACGTATGGATTTCCCATATCGCTGTTCATTGCATGACGGCGCGCACTTCGTACCATGGATAGTCATTCCTTTTCCTGATTTACTCGCAAAAGGAGCGAAGGGAAAATGATTTCCTACGTATCGTGGATATGAAACTAGAGTCATGATGTCAACTGTAATCAGAGGGAGAAAATCAGAATGTCTCACATCAGCAGAGTCGGTAATAGGAGAGCGGCGACGTAGTTAGAAAGCTAATGGAAATGTGGAAGACTTTCCCATGACCTATTCGTCTCAGACTTCATTTTCGTAGTTGATAGGTCCAGTCCCCAAAAAACGGACCAAATTGCTTAGTCACTGGAGAGCAATGACATCACACATAATTGCAGTGTACTGCATCGGCGATGGACTTGAATCAGATACTGTGTAAGCTCGATTTTCACATGCACGGCAAACTTGCCTACGCATATCGCTCCACTCGCTTTCTCGATCGTGATATATGCAAACACTGAACTAAACCTAAGCAAGGCTGGCTGCCAAACAGAAAAGTTAAAAGCTCTTTACGGTAACTTACTGGAATCAAGTCGCTTCCCCTATCACCATCAAATAATTTCCTAGGTGCCACTAATAATTTGTTCATACATCATTTTACTTTCTTTTGCTCGCTCGCACCGTTTTAGATTTATTTATTTGTTCACTTAAAATATTCAGGGCAACGGAAATAGTTTGGAAACCACCCGGTTTTCTAACTTCTGTGAGGGAATGCTGTGCATTTAAAATCCGAGTTACTAAAGGGCAATGTATTACAAAAAAATTGTGTTTGGTACCGGAGAAAATTATTTAGGGATTTATAACAGAAACAAAATGATCTACGTATTACCCAACCATGTCCTCTGAACGTTTTGCATGCATGAAATATTGTTTACCGTGATTTAACGTGTCAATATGTACTTAACTTCCCCTGTCATGGAAATCTCATTCTGGCTTTCAATAATTTCTTTTTAATTTATTGCAATGTGGATTGTCGGACTCCACAATTTTTTTAAAAATGAAGACATAATGCTTTCAGCTGTTTGTGTTTTATTTTAAGATTACAATTTCTGCATTATGCCATTTTCATTTTCTACAGAACACAATACAATGTAATGAGAACAACGTAAAGTGGGAATGACAGTATGTTCAACCAATTTTGTAGTTGTGTGACATTCGTATGGCTAAAGATTTTTACAAAAGAGGTTTACGTTAGGCAGATATTACAACGTAACACGCACCTATCAAAGAGTGCTACTAGTCAATATTTCATTTGATGTACTGCGATGGATTGTATGTATGATGACAGGTTGACACTAGAAGTGTGTACTTATGATATACGGGAGTAAATGTCTATAACAACCGAGAAAATTTTTATTTCTCAGGTCTGTTTGTTCATTCAGAGTGTGTTTTGTGGTTATTCTTCGAAGGAGCAATAAATTTCAGTTTCTTGTAGAGTATCCATTAATCTGCCTTCCTTGTAGTCCATTTGAAATTTATAGCGCCTTCAAAGAACAACCATAACACATAAGGAATGAAGAAACAGAACTCAGAAATGGAAATTTTCTCGATTGTCTTACTCATTTATTGTCATATATTACAAGTGCAGACTTTTAGCGTCAACCTGTCGTGTTACATAGGGTAACACTCATCTCATAAGACATTATGCAAACGTGACGTCATTTTGGCGCCACACGAAATATCGACAATCCATCCAGCGGGCGCCGTATTCATTTTGGCTTATTTAGATGTTTTATATTATGATTTGCAGTATGTCGTTTCAAAGCAACGGCGCATTGAAATTGTATCACAAACAGGTCACTATTAACACTATATTTAGTTAATAACACATCAACGATGTAAGTCTTGAAGAAAAAACAATAATAACCAAGACAGAAGACTCGGATCACATGACCAAGTGCTAGCGTAATGGATAATGTCGAAAGATGTATGTTCGCATCCTGCTATATGTTAATATTTTTTTTTCATCTTAGCCTTCTTAAGATATTGTGGGACTTTCTTGTGAATGTAATACAAACGATGTTATTAACATTTCTGACTGATTACAGAACGAAGGATGAAATAAATATTTAGTGATTTCCGAGTGTGTGGTATGGCAAGAACTTAAGTTGAGAGCTTTAATTACTGCAACTGAGACGAGCAGGAATAAAATTCATATCCTTCCTCTTGACAAATATTCGGCTCTTTGTTTCCCAGTAGCTGGAAAATTCGAATGCATGGTTAGGCAGGAACCTAAGAGGACAGCTTTAATTCTTGCGAGTGAAACGAGCAGCAATAAATTTCATGTTCTTACTTGTCACAAATATTGTGATTTTTATTTCCGAATATGTGGTGATTTCCGAGTGTATGGTTAGGCACGAACCTACGAGGACAGCTTTAATTGCTGCGATTGAAACGAGAATCAGTGACATTTACGATATTTAAATGCACTTCCAAAACCAGATTTCGTAACCTGATTTACCAATAACATTTCTGGTTGGTCATGTAAACACTCCAAAATCGATTCTGGAAACCCCTACAAGCTGCCGATTTTCCACTTCTACAGTCTATTTTCGCTCCCACGTAAACGTACAATGTGCTTCGGTTGGCAGGTTACATCTTGTTTTCAAAATATTCTGCTAATATGAATGGAGTGACATATTGTGCAGTGAAGGAGAAGCTCACATATTAGACTGAGCATAAAGCTGTCTACCTCCAATATTTAAGTGCAGACTAAACCAGAAACTGGAGCAGCTGTTTCCCAGATGCCATATTTAAAATAGCTAGCAAATCCGCTTCAGACCCTGACAAGTAAACAGGAAGGAGAAAAACGGATTCTGAAATTCGGTTTTCGTCTTTCGGAAAACGCGTCCCATGCAAAAGTAGCAAGTGTTACCACACTGCAGTGCGTGAAAGGAAATATTAACTAGTGTAGCTGACTAGCTGTTCTTCAATGAGCGTATTACGTTGTTATCTTTGTCTAACTTATATCTGTATGTCAAAATATTGTACGTGTACGAATGTACTCATATATTTGTAAGCTCTTTGTATGCATCAAAACATGTGTTGCGTGTTAGAAATCTTCTCAGTGACAAATCTACAGTGTTCAGTGAGAAAAATTTACTTGTGCAACAATAAGAATGCAGTGTGAATGCATTTACATCTGTTGGACGAATGCTATGAAAACAAACACTCCAAACCGACTTTTCACGTAAGTCACATGCAACGAAAATCTGTAACGTAACCATCTGTGTGTGGTGTGTTTATAATTATGTATTATTTATATTTTAGGACAATTAATCTGTAAAAACACACCACATGTCATAAAGAAAGCGTGTAAACCGCCTGAGGATGAATCACAACGATTCGAAACCGGTAACGGTACCCTTTGAATAAAGGAACTGAAAGTAAATTTGTGGCTGGTTACTGTCCTAACACCATCGACATTTGTCAAGACAACTTCAACTAAAAAAATGCTTTATTAATGTAAATAATGTAAATTAATGTAATATCGCTGGCAGTAACCCAGTTTATTCATTACTTTTTACATATTTCAGAATAAGCATTTTATGCCAGTGAAGTAGTGTATACAGGGTGTAACAAAAATGTACGGCACAAATTGCAGGACACATCCCTCACACGTAGAAATTACGTTGTATGGACATGGGGTCTGGAAACGCATTGTTTTCAAGTTGCAACTCATTTTCTCCAACTCATTAACCATCGGAAACACATGCCAACAGATCACACCAGCATACCACATGCAACTCTTTCTCACAGAATATGTTCAATATGCCCTCCGTGATCAATGATACATGCATCAACCCGTCGTCGTAGTAAATCTCGGATGCGCTGGTGTATCTCTGCAGTATTGCGTATGGTTTCGCAGCCTTCCATCATAATACGGAAACGAAGACTGTGAACTTCTTTTACAGGGGTTCCGTACACAAGAGCTTTCAAATGTCCCTACAGATTTAAGTCCAGCGATTTCAGTTCTTCATAACGTGGAGGCCAGGCAATTGGTCCATCTCTGCCTATCCATCTCTCACCGAATCTATTATTTAGAAGCCGACGGACATTGACACTAACATGAAGAGGTGGTCCTTCGTGCATGAAATACACGTTTTGTCGCACAGCTACAGGCACATCTGCTAACAGATAGGGTAGAACATTCTCTACGAAATTATGATAACATTGTCCGTTGAGCCTGGGTGGAAGAAAGTTAGGCCCTACCAAAAAGCCAGAAACAATGCCGGCCTAAACATTGACAGAAGATCTTTATTGATGACTTGTTTCAACAGTTGCCTGAGGATGGACGTCTGCCCATGATTGTAACGTGCTACTCTTGTGTGTTTCCTATGATTAATGAGTTGGAGAAAATGAATTGTAACATGGAAAGAAGGTGTTTCAGACATGTTGATAAAACATAATTTCTTCGTCTACGTGTGAGGGTGTGCCCTGCAATTTTTGCCGTTCATTTTTGTTGCACCTGTGTCCGCCAGTACGTTGTATGAAATGAGCACAGTAAGACGGGTGGACGTAGAGACGTGACAGAATGACAGAGGGTGGCTATCGTTTTTGGACGTGCTCATAGCCACATCAGTTTGTTAATATGTCAACGAGGAATGCTCTGCCTGTCTACAACAAATGGGGTACCGCTCATATCTGTGTAACACGGCGTAAGAAAAGTGGGCGTAAAAAGATCAGGGACCAGAGATGAGTGTCACTCTTCGACAATGACAGTCGGTTTTAAATCCAAAGTAAATTGCTACTCTCAGCGCATGCAGGTCCATATTAACCAGTTTCCGAGCGTACATTTTGAAACGAATTGCATGCAATGGACGACTGGAACTGTTCCTCATAGCAGCAAATAATGCTGCATATCTTCAGTGGGCCAAACAAGATACACTACGGGATCAAAAGTATCCGGACACCTGGCTGAAAATGACTTACAAGTTCGTGGCGCCCTCCATCGGTAATCCTGAAATTCAATATGGTGTCGGCCCACCCTTAGCCTTGATGACAGCTTCCACTCTCGCAGGCATGCGTTCAATCAGGTGCTGGAAGGTTTCATTGGGAATGGCAGCCCATTCTTCACGGAGTGCTGCACTGAGGAGAGGTATCGATGTCGGCCGGTGAGGCCTGGCGCGAAGTCGGCGTTCCAAAACATCCCAAAGGATTCAGATCAGGACTCTGTGCATGCCAATCTATTATAGGGATGTTATTGTCGTGTAATCACTCCGCCACAGGCCGTGCATTACCAACAGGTGCTCTATAGTGTTGAAAGATGCATTCTCCATCCCCGAATTGCTCTTCAACAGTGGGAAGCAAGAATGTGCTTAAAACTTCAATGTAGGCCTGTGCTGTGATAGCACCACGCAAAACAACAAGGGCTGCAAAGCCCTCCATGAAAAACACGACCACTTCATAACACCACCGCCTCCGAATTTTACTGTTGGCACTACACACGCTGGCAGATGACGTTCACCGGGCATTCGCCATACCCACGCCCTGCCATCGGATCTCCACATTGTATACCGTGATTCGTCACTTCATACAACGTTTTTCCACTGTTCACTCGTCCATTGTTTACGCTCCTTACACCAAGCGATGCATAGTTCAACTTAACCGGCGTGATGTGTGGCTTATGAGCAGTCGCTTGACCATGAAATCCAAGTTTTCTCATCACCCGCTTAACTGTCAGAGTACTTGCAGTGGATCCTGATGCAGTTTGGAATTCCTGTGTGATGGTCTGGATAGATGTCTGTGTATTACACATTACGACCCTCTTCAACTGTCGGCGGTCTCTGTCAGTCAACAGACGAAGTCGGCATGTACGCTTTTGTGCTGTACGTGTCCCTCCACGTTTCCACTTCACTATCATATTGGAAACAGTGGACCTAGGGATGTTTAGGAGGGAGAAATCTCTCGTACAGACGTGTGACACAGGTGGCTCCCAATCACCTGACCACGTTCCAAGTCCGTGAGTTCCGCAGAGCTCCCCGTTCTGCTCTCTCACGATTTCTAATGACACTTGAGGCCGCTGACATGGATAACCTGGCAGTAGGTGCAACACAATGCACATAGTATGAAAAACGTATGTCTTTGGGGGTATCTGAATACTTTTGTTCACATAGAGTAGATACTGAGCATTAGCTGACAGGAGGTGTGTTGTATGGTCAGACGAGTCACGATTTTACCTCTTTTCAAACGGCGGTAGGCGTCGAGTGCACCGATGGGCAAATGGAGTGTTTAGCTAACCGAATTAGACAAGAGAGTGTAGTTCAGGACGGAGGTGGTTCTGTGATCTTCCGCGGGTGATCTCGTTCCATGACTTGAAACTACTCTTGTAGGTGACAGTGGACGTGAACCAAGATGTTTATTTCAGCATCCTAAGTGAACAAGTGTTCCCTTTTTTTATGCATCTCCATTACAACTTTACTTTGGACACTCGCATCTTCCACACGCAGGCATCCTACAGTTCCTCGACTGGTCAGCTAAATCATCCTACGTTAATCACATAGAAAATGTCTAGGACTATTTAGAACAACAGGTGAAGCGTACCAATCGACATTCTCGCAGCTAGGTACCTCTAAGCGTTCTAATGGTAATGGAGTGGCATCAGCTGAATATAACATATATGAAGCGCTCCATCTTCCTTACCTAACTGAAGATATTTTTAAGTTTTACACTTTACCAGAATGAAAAATGTTTCTATCATAGCATAAAAAGGCGAATATGTCCTGGGCAAGTTTGTGATACAAAAGAAGGGACCTAACTTTTCGACTTATCTGGCAGCTTCAAGAACTCTTAAATCACAATATCTTGACGTATTCGCGCTTTTTTACTTGTTTTTATTAGTACCCATGTCATATAATATAAAACTCAATGTCAAGAAAAGTAAAATGAGGCATGATGTCAGCACCCAGGAATAAATCGACCCCAAGAAATTTTATTCCCCCAGAAAAATTATTTTAGCTATTACGTGTATGCTCTTCAGCAATATATATTGTTTGCCATGACGGGAGAATCTTCTGGATTTTGGGTACAGGATCAGGGACTTAAGCCTATAAATTGCAAGATGCACGTTTGCCAATACCTTGCAGATAAAAGAGCTCACTGCTCTGGAGAAGTATGGTTAACTCGTAAAAAAAATAAACAGATAAATAAAAATAAAAATAAAATAGCGCGAGTATGTCAAGATGTTTTAATTTAAATGTCCTCGAAGCTGGCAGATAAGTGAAAAAGCTAGTTCCCTTCTTTTACATCCCGAACTCTGCCCAGGAAATATTCGCCTTTTTTGTGTTATGATAGGAGCATTTTTCATTCTGATTCTCAACTTTTACTCTACCACAATTTTGACGTTAGAGCGCCATAGCTTGGCAACCGATTTCGATTTTTGTTTACGAGTGACGGCTGATGCGATATAGGTTCCTTTATTTTCTTTCGAACCATATTTGTTATATCGTGGCTACGGATAAAGCTTTCACAAAACGACAGGACGACCATCAATTATATGTGTTTGTCTGCCTTCTTAAAAAAATGTGAACCTATTCGGACAACTGTGATGCACATAAGCAGCGCGCATAAAAAAATTCACAGATTTTTTCACATAAAATTAGGATTAAGCTAGATTTTTGAGAGCGAGTTTTTAATTTTATCGTACGAATGCATTTCTTGTTTATTTGTGTCACTTTAAACCGTTTCCGAGCATTCAGTTCACGTAAGAATAAACTGTACACGATACATTTAGCTGGACTTTGAAGCTTCGTATCTCGATAACGGATGAAGACTATTGGATAAAAAAATCGTTTTCAGTTAATCCATTTATCTGAATCGATTCGTACAAGTTCGTGGAATAGACGCGCCGTGCTTCAAAGACCTCCCAGAAAAACTTGTTTTTTTTTGCGCGCATCTGCATATAAAATCCTAACGGCGATATACAAATGGTGCAATTAGCTGAGCATTTAATTTCAGCCCAGTACCATCTTTTGCAAAAGGAATTAATCGATACGCACAATCTGCCTGGGCACCAGCTCTGGCTCATTGTTTAAACCTTACTTAATATACCGTAACATAGTCACCGAGAGACCGATGTTCGAGTGGCTGTACAAGTGGCCGCTGGTCCGGCGGCCACCAAAAACCTTTTACCCCTTGTTCCTATATCAAACGGGAACCGAGAATCAAGAACCCCCCTTGGATAAGGATTTAGGTGTTGTAACTGCAGAATGCTGGGAGTATGTGTCAGCCACAGGCATTCTCATTGGTTGAGCCCCTCCAGTAATATTAATGCCATCACACTCGTGATCAAATGTACCAATCTACCGACCGTAAATGTTCCTGTGAGGTTACGGGAAACAGTCTAAATTCTCCGTGCAATCAATGCGTTTCTGAGTGGCACGCTACACATGGATTGGGCGAAACTACTTTCCCTATCCCCAGATTCCTCTCTCAGGTTGCCCACGTACGTAAACATAGGTAGTATCCCATCCTCCATCATTATCGACAAGCAAAGTTTCTGTCTTATACACTTTCAAGCACGCACATAAATGCTGATACGATTCATAAATTGTATGTTTAGTGGCTGCACCCATATGACAAAAAAAAGTAATTCTACTTTTTATTTCTTTATTTAGCGTATGGCTGGTATCGCATCGCACAAGAAAAACTTTTATTCTTTAACAATACATATACATATTTAATACACGGAAAAACTCATTACAAGTTAATTAAATTTGCAGCATATTTAACTGCCAACGGGAACTCCTTCGGATCCCAGGAAACGATCAGTTTGGTCCGGCTTGTTTGATATGCTGAACAATTTGTTGTCCTGTACCACAATCACAGCTCGTAAATGCTGTTGATCCCCATTTGTACAGTTAGTCAACGTATATTTCACTATTGGTCCTTATTCTGTTGAGCACAACCAGATCTTGCGGTGATCTTCAAAACATGGTGGCCTGGATGAGATGCAGGGCATTTTAAGCCATTCTGTGGTAACAATGTTCTGCCATATTTCTGCCCATCGGTCAGTTATGTTACTCTGTTGTCCATCAATAATTTTGGACCTCGTAGAGGAGGGTAACGAGGGCGAATTCTGCTTTTATAGAGTGCAGGAATTTTCTCATGACGGGGAGATGAGGATTGTCAACTATTTTGCGAAATCCCGCTTGAGAGCAAGTTCTCGACCCAAGAATGGTTGAGAATAGGTAACCAGAAGGCTAGAATGTTACTGATGTTCCTGTGATGATACGCGTGGTCTGGTTGATCTGCGTGTGGACGAGTCTGGTGTATGGGCTGTTGATCTAGACTGCAGCGCAATATTCTGCCTTAGAGTACACCACTCCAAGAGCAGAAGTTCTTAGTGATGAAGCTGATGAACACCACATCGTACCAAAAATTTCTGCAAGACGTTATTTGTTGTCTTCATCTTGGGGGCAGTTTCAGATGAGCGGGCGGTCAAGAATGGTTCCGAGATAACGTGGACATTCGTTATGTGTCAGTTGTTTCTCTTCAAAATATACCTACATTTGCTTTTTGACGAGCTTATTGTTGAGATGGAAACTGGTGAATTCTGTTTTGGCAGCACCCGGCTGTAACTTCCAGTTTGCCAAAAAGACAGAAACAGTAATGCCCAGACCTTTCTGGCTCGCAGCGAGAGCCTAGCCATCAGTGTATGCTAATCTCCTTTATGTTATTTTAGGCATGTCTGCAAAATACAAGGAAAACAGAAGAGGGACTTGTACTGATCCATTATTAAGCTTCGTTGAGGGCTCATCTTATAGATCATTAGAATTTGGAACTTTTTGTGTTTAACATAGCACTGGTGAGGTTCCCGATTTTAAGATATGGTATGACTCGCATCAGTTTGGATACTATCCCTTGCCTCCCCACCGTCTCATAAGCTGTTGTTAGATCTATAAACACAGTTGATGTCTGTCTGAAATCCGACATCAAAAAAAGTTTTTAGTGGTTCGGACAGATCTTGCCAGGTCAGCAGACATGTTTTGGAAAATTTTGGGCTGATTCTATTATACAGTATTTTTTCGAAAAGTGTATATGTATTGTGGCAAGTAAAATAATGGTTCCTTATCTTTAAGGTTTGTTATTTGCTTACTTGGTTTTAAGATAGATATAATTTTTGCTATTTTCAAACCTGCTGTTTTAACCAGGTATCAAGCGTGGGTAACTAATTACCCTTAAATATCAGTATAGAGGGACATGCGGTAAGAGTTCTGTTCTCCCGGAGGTTAACGACAACTTTCAAAGTGTGCTCCTGTTTCCCTAAGCTACGTGAAGAACTATGTGCATACACTATCTGGGATACTACCGCCAAAAGCAGCGGAAAATCGTAATTACCACCGACTACCACCATTACAGTAGCAGAGATGCAACCACTATGCATGGTCTCCAATATGCTTACCAACAAATGGAAGAAACAATCATCATCACAAAGGATTCCAGATCAGAATACAGTCTTCTGGGGCATTTCTACAGATAAAGAAGTAATCAACCAGCTGGGTATTCTGCTAACATTATTTCACAAACGTCTGTAGGGCTTCAGTCACTACTGGATAATGCCATATTGCGGTAATAAAGGAAACTAACAAGTAGGTGCTTTAGCTAAAGAAGCCAATCACAATGAAGAAATAAGTCATTGTTGAATCCGAATTACAATGTCTAGCGAACAATTGGAGTTTCAGCCAGAAAAGTGTCAAACACAAAATTACAGGTGTCCTCGAGAAGCTTAAAGCTATTGAACCATTATTTTACTTGCCACAAATATATATATATATATATATATATATATATATATATATATATATATATATATATATATATATATATATAAGATTTGTCCGAACCACAGCTGCACCGAACAGATTCTCTCACTAAAAACTTTTTTGAAGTCGAATTTCAAATAACTGATGCCGGCCGGGGTGGACGAGCGGTCATAGGCGCTACAGCCTGGAACCGCGCGACCGCTTCGGTCGCAGGTTCGAATCCTGCCTCGGGCATGGATGTGTGTAATGTCCTTAGGTTAGTTAGGTTTAAGTAGTTCTAAGTTCTAGGGGACTGATGACCACAGATGTTAAGTCCCATAGTCCTCAGAGCCATTTGAACCATTTTGAACTGCAGCGTTTTCGATTGGAAGTGTTTGATCACCTACTATATAGTTCGTATTGGCTCCCTCTGATGTTCATCTCTGTTCACATGAACCGCTGTCGATAAAGACAACATTTTGGCACAGACAACGAACGGCGGACCGACGAAGAGAAGTGGAGGAAAGCTGAGGCGGCTGCCTTCTATGACGAGATTACTGGAAAGTTGATACACCGCTACGACAAGTGTAGAGAAGTAGATGACAGGTGTACCAAACTGTTGCTGGTAAAACATGTTTGATTTGTACAGTGGTTTCCATTTCGCGACCGACCGGACTTCATTTTCCAAGTAGCCGTTGTAATAGCGTAGGATGTAAGGATCGCCTCAGATGGCACTACTTGAAAATATTTCATCAGTCGTCTTCACGAGGCAGAGTGTACCACGTTTGCGCAGTTTCATCAAGAAATGAGCTCTTGGCAATGCCATGGATCGAATCTGAGGCCTGCGTGTGATAGACATACTGACAGTTCAGCTACGGAGTAGGACGCTTAGAAATTTTATCAGTTCGGAAAAATGTGGAGACAGCGTACAGATTGGTTTATCTCGACGTGAAAAGAGCTTCTGGCTGTGCAAATTCTTGATTTTTGAGGGAAGGCAAAGCGAAGTGACTAAGCTGGCTGTGTTGTGGATATCATTATCTGCAACTGGGATCCAGTCTGGTAACGAAATTTCCGAGGACAGAGAACCGGCGAGACAGGAATCCGCTCGAAGTAGCACTTTGCCCGCACCCACAACTTCCGGACATCTCAGTGGACAGCAGTGTGCACGGTTGGACGCTCACGGCGCGCCCGGCCCATCTTATCTGCACGGCATCCTGCAGTGTCACCAACACGTGCGGCTGTGATAGCGCGCGCGGGGTTCGTCTTCCCTTTCCTTCCCTTCTCTGCGCATCTGCTGCTCTTGCGTTCGCGCCTCAGGCTGGAATAGGTTCTTTAGAGTCTTCCCTACCGCAAAAACATCGAGTAAGCCATTTTACGATGGCTCCACGTGAACCAGTGAATCGTGTAGATCTTCAGCACATGGGCCAAGTGCTGCTAATGATCTGCTAGTAGAGTCGATTACCGTGGTCTTCTAATTTCTCTTAATGGTCGGTAGAAACGATTCACAGATCCAGGTCATAATGAAGTACCATTAGGTACGATTAGGTATCTATTCCACTTGATTCTGTAGAAAATTAGGCAGTACTCTTTTATGAACAATGGAACACGATAGACTTCTCCAATTACGTACCGATAGACCTAGTTCCCCATGCAGCAAAAGTACGCCAAGGGAAAAAAGTAAAAAACGCAAGATACAGCTAAAAGCTGAAGTAAATCTCCCTAAAGTTGAAATTTAATACTGATACTGACAACGCCTTTACTGATTTACATCATTTGATATGGTCAACTGGCAGACACTCTTTATGATCTTGAAAGATACAGTATACACATGGATTGGAAAGACAAAAAAATTAAACACATTAAAAACCAAAGTGTGACCATAGAGATTAATGACACACCGATGACTCTACATCTTTATCTGCATACATACGCCGTAAGCCATCGCATGGTGCGTGGCGGAGATTAGTTCACACCACTGCTAGTCATTTCCTTTCCTACTAAACTCACAAATAGAGTGAGGGGAAAACGACTATATATATGCCTCCGCACCACCCCTAATTTCTCTTGTCTTCGTGAGCCCTAAGCGAAATGTACGTAGGTGTCAGTAGAACCGTTCTGCATTCAGCTTCAAATGCTGGTTCTCTTAATTTTCTCAACAGTGTTCCCAGTGTTCCCTTCGATGACTCCCATTTGAGTTCCCGAAGCATCTCCCTACTATCTGCGTATTGTTAGAACCTACCGGTAACAAATCTAGCAGCCCGCCTCTGAATTGTTTCGCTGTCTTCCTTTAATCGGAGCTGGTGCTGAACCCAAACAGTCGAGCTGTACTCAAGTGTACGTCACACTAGCATCCTCTATGCTGTCTTCTTCACAGATGAACCACACTTTCCTAGAATTCTGCTGCAAACCTCACGTGCTCGTTCGATTTCATATCGCTTTGCAACGCAACGATTAGATATGTAATCGTTGGACTGTGTCAAGCAGCACACTAATTATGCTGTATTCGAACATTACGGAATTGTTTTTCCTGCTCATCCGAATCAATGCACATTTTTCTACATTTAGAGCTAGCTGCCATTATCACACCAACTGGAAATGTTTTATAAGTCATCTTGTATTCTCCTACAATCTCTCAACGACGGCAGCTTCCCGTACACTATAGCATAATCGGCAGCTGCAGTCTGGTGGCCCAGTCTTCCTGTCAGATCATTTTTTATGTTCTGTGTATAGAGAATAATACCGCTTCTATCACACTTCCCTGGAACGCTCCTGACGATATCCTTGTCTCTGATGATCACTTGCCGTCGTGGACAGCGCACTGGGTTCTATTACACACATTAATGTGACCACCGCCTATGTTCGAAATGAACGTCTAATAACTACTCACAGATGGCAGGTGGCAGCACTGGCAATGAAAGGTATAAGGATGTAACGAAAACGCGCGGCACAAACTGCAAGAGACATTCGTCATACGTAGACGAAGAAATTAACTTACGTAAACACGTGTTAGAGACATGTTGTTTTGCCGGCCGAAGTGGCCGTGCGGTTACAGGCGCTGCAGTCTGGAACCGCAAGACCGCTACGGTCGCAGGTTCGAATCCTGCCTCGGGCATGGATGTTTGTGATGTCCTTAGGTTAGTTAGGTTTAACTAGTTCTAAGTTCTAGGGGACTAATGACCTCAGCAGTTGAGTCCCATAGTGTTCAGAGCCATTTGAACCATTTGACATGTTGTTTCCATGTTACAACTCATTTTCTCCAACTCATTAATCATGAGAATTACACTAGAATATAACATTAAAGTCCAGGGGGGGATCATGCACTCTTGGTGACGTGTGGTTACGTTGTGCAACGCCAATGTTTTGTTTTACAAGTCCTCGTTGCCATGCGACGTACGTCATTGCTTGTTTAAAGGTAACATCAACTGCTCCAGCGGTCAGTACGACCGTTGCAGTCACACGGATTACTACGTGAAGTTAATCATAGACTTGGCTCCTGCAGTGGCAGTGTACACAAATGCAGAGATGGCAGATGTCCATTTGATGTACAGATTAGTTTATGGCAGTGGCGCCCGCGCTCAACATTTGTACCGGGGGAGATTTCCGGGACGAAGGTGCCCCAATAGGAAAACGTTTTAAGCCATTGCTCGTCGTCTTAGGGAACGTGGAGCACCAAAGCTGATACTAGCGACCGCTGGTGGCCTAGAAGAACAAGGACACCGCAACGGGAGGTGAAAATTCTTCATGCAGTTGACGACGAACCTAGTGTCAGTACAAGACATGTAGCTGCAGCTCTGGATGATGATCACGTGACTGTCTGGTGAATGTTACACGAGGACCAGCTGTACCCATAGGATTTCCAGCTTGTGCAGGCACTATCAGCAGCTCATTTTCCTCCACGAGTACTCTTCTTGATTGGTTTATTCAACAGAGTGTCAATCCTAATTTTAGTGCAATGACGCTTTCACTGCTGCGTCATTTCACCGAGATCAGATGGCAAATTTTCGCAATCGACACGTATGGACAGACATCAGTCCTCACACAACTGTTGAAGCAAATCTTTGATCGTAGGTTTTTTTGTCAATGTTTAGCTGGAAGTAATGGTGACTGTTTGGTAGGGCCTTACTTTCTTCCATCCAGGCCCAATAGACGAAGTTATCATAATTTCACAGAGAATGTTCTAAATAATCTGTTAGCAGATGTATCTCTAGCTAGCTGTGCGACAAAATGTGTACTTCATGCACGAAGGAGCACCTTCTCATTTTATTCAGTTGCAGATGGATAGGTAGGGATGGACTAATTTATTGGCCTCCTCACTCTCTGGACCTAAATGCACTGGACTTTTATTTGTGGGGGCATTTGAAAGCTCTTGTGTATGGAACCTCAGTACAGGATGTTCGGAGTCTCCGTGCCCGTATTATGGAAGGCTGCGAAACCATATGCATTACTCCAGGGACACATCAACGCATCCAAAATTCACTACGACTGGGGTTGGTGCATGTATCAGAGCCCATGGGTGGGATATTGAACATCCCCTGTGACAAAGAGTTGCATATGGGATGCTAGTGAGTTCTGTTCGTGTGTGTTTCGCATGAATGATGAGCTGGAGAAAATGAGTTGCAACAAGGAAACAAAGCATTTCCAGGCCCATTTTCATATAACACAATTTCTTCGTCTACGTGTGAGGAATGTGTCCTGCGATTCGTATCGTACATTCTTGTTACACCCCGTATAAAGCGCGTCGAGGAGAGACGGACGGCAGGGAAACAGTGTAGTCGTTGTCGTAATGCAGAAACAGAGCGACTTATTTGACATCAAAAAGGGTGTGATCAATTGGCTTATCAACCAAGGATAGAAGCATTTCTGAAACGGCTATGTTTGTAAGCTGTTCGCTTGCCGCTGTCGTTAAGGTATACTGTGCATGGCAAAATAGCGCCATCCAAAATCGTTGCAAAGGCAGTGTGGTGCACAACGGGTCATAGATGACAAGTGTGAGCAATGGCTGCTGAAATGTGTACTGGCTAATAGACCTGCGGTTATTGAGCAACTAACAGCCCAGACGAACCAAAAGGCTACCAACGGAGTCTCCTCAACGACAGTTAAGCAAACATTGCTGCGTATGGGCCTCCGCAGCAGGCGCCTGATTCATGTGCCCATGCTGACCGCTGTTCCTGGTTGACGAAGGCTGGAATATTGTGCAGATGTACCGCAGATGGACCTCACTACATCTACATCTACATTCATACTCCGCAAGCCACCCAACGGTGTGTGGCGGAGTGCACTTAACGTGCCACTATTCCAGTCGCGTATGGTTCGCGGAAATAACGGCTGCCGGAAAGCCTCCGTGCGCCCTCGAATCTCTCTAATTTTACATTCGTGATCTCCTCGGGAGGTATAAGTAGGGGGAAGTAATATATTGGATACCTCATCCAGAAACGCACCCTCTCGAAACCTGAACAGCAAGCTACAACCCGATGCACAGCGCCTCTCTTGCAGAGTCTGCCACTTGAGTTTGCTAAACATCTCCGTAACGCTATCAGGCTTACCAAATAGCCCTGTGACGAAACGCGCCGCTCTTCTTTGGATCTTCTCTATCTCCTTTGTCAACCAGACCTGATACGGGTCCTACACTGATGAGCAATACTCAAGTATAGGTCGAACGAGTGTTTTGTAAGCCACCTCCTTTGTTGATGGACTACATTTTCTATGGACTCTCCCAATGAATCTCAACCTGGCACCTGCATTACCAACAATTAATTTTATGGGATCATTCCACTTCAAATCGTTCCGTACGCATACTCCCAGATATTTTACAGAAGTAACTGTTACCAGTGTTTGTTCCGCTATCATATAATCATACAATAAAGGATCCTTCTTTCTATGTATTCGCAATACATTACATTTGTCTGTGTTAAGGGTCAGTTGCCACTCCCTGCACCAAGTGCGTATCCGCTGCAGATCTTCCTGAATTTCGCTGCAATTTTCTAATGCTGCAACTTCTCTGTATACTACAGCATCTTCCGCGAAAAGCCGCATGGAGGTGGTGGTGGTGGTTAGTGTTTAACGTCCCGTCGACAACGAGGTCATTAGAGACGGAGCGCAAGCTCGGGTTAGGGAAGGATTGGGAAGGAAATCGGCCGTGCCCTTTCAAAGGAACCATCCCGGCATTTGCCTGAAACGATTTAGGGAAATCACGGAAAACCTAAATCAGGATAGCCGGAGACGGGATTGAAGCGTCGTCCTCCCGAATGCGAGTCCAGTGTGCTAACCACTGCGCCACCTCGCTCGGTAAAAGCCGCATGGTACTTCCGACACTATCTACTAGGTCATTTATATATATTGTGAAAAGCAAAGTGAGTAGCGACTAGAGGCCTTTTCAGATGAATCATGTTTTATGCTCTGTAGCAATTGTCGGAAGGCTTCATGCCGGAATAGGGAGCGTTATGGTCTGAGGAATGTTTCGTGCCAATCCCTGGGTAATCTCGCTATTCTGGAAGGCACAATGGATCAACACAAGTATGTATCCTTGGAGACCACGTCCATCCTTACATGCAGTTTGTTTTTCCTCGGCGGGATGGCATCTACCAGTAGGACAATGCAAATGGTCACATAGCTCGCAGTGAACGTGCGTGTTTCGAAGGGCACCAGGTTGAGTGTGCCATACTCCCCTGGCCACCAAACACCCAGAATTTAACCGTAATAGAAAATCTATAGGAGCACCTCGATCGGACTGTCCGCGCCGTGAATCCTCAACCGAGATACCTTGGGCAGCTGTGCGCGGGACTGGAGTCGGCATGGCTCCATAGCCCTGTCCAGAACTTCAATGACTCTCCTCTTGGAAGTGTTGCAGTGGTCCGCGCTGCAAAAGATGGCTATTCGGGCCTTTGACAGATGGTCATTTTAATGTGACTGGACAATTTAGCTACTTAAGAAGACTTCGAGCCACTTACATGTGTGGAGACCTATTCCGTACGCAGGTACCTTCGTTAACAGTCTGCTGAGAGGCACTGTGCCTAACGCTTTTTGGAAATCTGGGAATATGGAATCAGCCTGTAGCACTTCATCCATGGTCCACAGGGGAAAGTTTAGTTCGCACGAACGAAGCTTTCTGAAACCTTGCAGATTTGAGGACAAAAGCTTTTTTTTTTTTTGTCTCAAGGAGGTTTATTTTATTCGAACTGAGAATATGTTTGAGAATTCTGCAGCAAACCGATGATACGGGTATTTGTCTGTAATTTTCCGGATCTGCTCTATTACCCTTCTTATATACAAGGGTTCAAATGGTTCAAATGGCTCTCAGCACTATGGGACTTAACATCTGAGGTCATCAGTCCCCTAGAACCTAGAACTACTTAAACCTAACTGACCTAAGGACATCACACACATCCATGCCCGAGGCAGGACTCGAACCTGCGACCGTAGCGGTCGCACGGTTCCAGACTGAAGCGCCTAGAACCTCTTGGCCACAACGGCCGGCTATAAACGGGTCACCAGCCCTTTTTTTCCAGTCGCTTGGGACTGTAGTGGGCGAGAGACTCGCGACGAATGCAAGCTATGAAAGGAGCTAATGCCGTAGCGTAGCAATTGCAAGACGGAACTCAGTTTCCATCCGGACGTAGCGGCTTCTTTATTTTCAACTCCTTCAGTTACTTCTCTATGCCCAAAGATGTCTACAACTATGTCCTCCACACGCGAGTCTGTGCTATGGTCAATCTACGGTTTGTTTGTAACCATTCTCCTTCCTCCTCAATTTCTTAAACGCGAAATTTAAAACTTCAGCCGTTTTCCTGCTATCATCAATTGTCACAGCAGACTGTTCCTGAGTGACTGGATAGAAGCCATCGACCCGCTAGAGATTTTACGTAGGGCCAGAATTTTCTCGGGTTCTCTGCCAGTCCTTTTGCTAAGGTATCACGGTGGCAGTAGTTTGCTTTGCGCATCGAACTTTTTGTAGATGCACAAATCTCTAATGACTTTTGCCTGTCGTCATTTGCGCGTTGTCTTTTGAACCGAGAGAGAGACAGTCTTTGCTTCCTCTGCATTTTTCAAATTTTGTTTTTAAATCACAGTGGATCTTTCTTGTCCTTAATCCAGTTACTCGGCACATACGTCTCCAGAGCGCTAGTTACAATTCGTTTAAACTTTGCTCATAATTTCTCTATGTCCATCTTATTAGAGCCAAATGATGTCCATTCATTGTCTAATTGGGATCCTCACAACTGCTTATGTGTTCTTTCGAGCAAAAATATTCTCTTAGCCTTCTCCATTGGTTTATTAACTTTAGTAACTATTGTCGCTATGATGACATCATGATCACTAATCCTTGTCTCTATACTGATACAGTCGATAAGGTCAGGCCTGTTTGTAGCTAAAATGTCTAAAATATTTCCATTGCGTGTGGGCTGCCGAACTAGCTACTCAAGACAGATATCGGAACACGTGTTCAAAAGTACTTCACAAGACTGCCTGTCCGTATCTCCTGCAGTGAACCCAGAGACGTCCCAACTGCGAGTAGATTTTCCTTGAATTTTAATGTAATCGTGTCGGAAAACATACATCACATAATGAAAACAGTACACAGATAATTACACTGTAGGAAATACTGCAACCATCACAAGTTGCCTTTGAAATGGTGTTATTGTACCGTTACCAGTTTCGGGCCTGAGCCCATCGTCAGATCGTAGCGTTGACTTCTTTGCAAATTTTACATTTGTGTCCTAATATATGACAAAGTTTTTTGGTTGCATAGTTTATAAAAGGTTTTACATTTGCATCCTAAAATACAAAAAAGTTTTTGTGATTATATACTTATACACTTATACTATATATCCTCTATACATTGTACTTACTTCATGAAAAGAAAAGCTGTCCTTGCATATTGTAAGACAGAGGTTTGATTTTCTTTTATGATCCATGCTGATCAATTAACTGAACTGAATACAAGGTGGTGGATACATTTGTTTTCACCAGCTGGTGATTTGAGGTGCTGAAGAATGTAATATGTGTATACATATCTGGAGCTACTGCAGAGACACTTCTTTGTCGTACAGATAATTTTGTGCGGTTATACATTTAATTAATTAGGTTTGAAAGATTCTGGTAATGATCAGTGAAGAATTTTTCTTTGTTAGTTAATCATTATTTCTGTCATTTCAAATTAAAGGAGCTGTATGAAATTTTGGAAGTGCATTTAGTTTTTTAATTCTAGTTGGCCATTCAAGATACTATCACATTTATTGTGTTTGTGGTAATATATTTGTAATTCTTCTAACAAAATCATCTGCACTCCTTTTTCTGCAGCATTTAATATCTCTGTTTTCTTCTATGCTTATCTCTGGGTTTCCGTTTAGGGCCAAATGACCAACGAAAGTTGACTTATATAGCCTGTTGAGCCTCAGACCATCCATGTGTTCTAACCAAATTGGATAACATAACATAGATAATTTCAGTCTGGTAATACAAGCAGTAAAAGCCTTCAACAGACAGATGTTACACAGTCGCATTTTAAATGCTGTATGACCAATATTTAGCCACTTCACAGGCTTTATGGGTTACTGCCATAATTTCTATTAGGAAGCATGTAATTAGACACAGCTTGCAAATGGGGGGGGGGAGGGGGGGTGATCTGTGGCTTGTTCTTCTCCGCATTCGCACAGAATGCAGTCCCAAGAAAGTCCCCACTTCTCTCCAGGTTTGTATTGTATTGACTCCGGATCGTAGCCTGTTGAGCGTTCTCCATATCGGTCAGCTTTCTCACCGGGTACCATTCATTCTGTGACGTTGCGATCTCGGTTACGACAAGAGTATTCTATGAATGCTGAAGATTGTTCAGTAAGGTTTCTGCAGTATGGAGGAAACTTCCTCTTGCTTGAGGGGGCAGTTGTTGCTGAGTAGCCATTCAAGTAATGGGTCTCTAGATTCCTTTCTTTATTTCTTTCTAGTCGGGCAGTAGATTCTCGACGGATGTCCGGGGGGGAGGGGGGGGGGGGATAGTTGCTATGCAGTAGACGTTTAGAAGTGGAGATGATCTCAGGTAGCCTGTGATAATTCTGCAGGTCTCGTTTAAACAACTTCAGCCTGTCTGGTACGGCAGAGGCTGCACTAGACAGTGCAGACAAATTCTGCTGCAGAGTAACAGAGGGCAAAGATGGATGTTGTGAAAATACGAGGCTGTGTTTCTTTGAACGAATCTAAGACTGTCACAGCGAAATCAGGTGTCCGGAAAACGCCCAACAGTTAACTTGATTTCACCTAGACCAGCTATACACACCCAGATAGCTTCACAGTCAGGTTCAAGTTCTACCTCAATAGAGGCAATATTTTTGTCGGCTGCAATGAACACTCCCCTTCCTGGGGCGTCTAATCTGCCTTTCCGGTATACGTTTCATCACTCGCTAAATATTTAGAGTTTTCACTTCTGGTTTCAGCCAGCTCTATGTCTCAAGAATAATTTGAGCGCGATAAATTTCTGGCGTGCAGTAAATTCGAGAACTTAGGCGATAAAATGTTGGCAGTCGAAGTGTCTTTACTCTGAACGTGGTCTGATATCGCTATATGCGTGCCGTGCCGTGCCGACGGACGACCGTTCATCAGAGTACCTCAGACTAACGCCTTTTTTTGTTTCTTTCTTTTTAAACAACATAGTCATCAGTCTTCACCACTTTGGCCAGGCGCCCGTATGTACTGGATGGTGCCGACGTGGGCCACAACTTGCAGACGGCTGCACCCTACACATTCAGTAGCCGCAAACGGGACTACTTCCCCTCGGATGACATCCCCCGGCAGAGATAACTGCGTGCATATTGGATTTCTTTCTGAATCCGATTGATATTTCCCTAAGCGCCTCCATGATGCGTTTAACAGTGGAGCTCCCGATAACCGACAAATCCCTCCTCTCATGTGCCTGCTCGGACCTTGCTGAAGGAGCAAAGGGTGAATGAGCGAGGCCACATTGCCAGCCTCCAGATTGACCCTCCGCCTCGAGTGAAAAAAAAGAAAAAAAAAAGAAAGAGAGAGAGAGAGAGAGAACCGCGACAACTGAAGTGCCCCATGCGATTCGCCAGATGCTCCGCCGCTGCTACATCTAGAAGCAGCTGCATCAATACCGTGGCCAAAGCACCTTCAGCTGTTAGAAGACTGCGGCCAGTTCCTACTACCTTCACACACAGCACGCACCCATTCCGTCCATCTCAGCACTATTAACTTAAGAAATAAACTATAGAGGTACACAGAGGAAGCTAAATATGCAACTCGCTACCTCCAGACTTGTCATCAATGGAGGCCGACGCCTTACTGGGCTGTGTTGCTGGTCGTTAAAAGAAATGACAGTTGTCCTGCGTATTGCCTGAATATGCAGTTTACAGTTTCCAAAACGCAAGATTACAACTGGGAACCGTACACGGAATTAAAGAATTAAACTACTTAACAGACGACAGCTGGTACTGATTGACTGACTAGGCTGAAATGTGCGGTTGTTGACTCTTCAAAAGAAACAAATGAATGACAATTGCGTTACAGTCTGCCTGAATCTATACTTTGCTGTTTCATAAACGCAAGATTACACATTTGAAATAGATGAATACACACGGAATTAAAGAATCATGTATCCAGCTTCAGTTAGTCAATGACGACTCTTACTTGTACAATACAGCGGCGTCATCAGCAAATAATCATCGTTTTCTGTCCACCCTAATCAGCATATCGCCAAACGATTAGAAACTCTGATGTATCCCAGTAGTACCATGCACATGTGACACTGCCTTCCATAAAACGAGCACCAAGAATCCTTGCATCTAGCAGCTTCCAAATGTCCCACAAATAGAAGTCTAGAGGGCTTAGTTCCGGAGTCTGACATTTAGTGGCCGACGGGCATCGACAATGAGATGCAATTACTCCATCACGCATGAAATAAGTTTCATCTCACTGATAAAGGTGCATCCTCTAGCAGATCAGGTAGAGTGTTTCTCGTGATTAATGTACAAGGATTAATTACAGAAAATAAGTTCCAACATGAGAATAAAGTGTTTCCGCATCCAAGTCCATATAACAAACTTTCGTCTTCTGTATGTAAAGAAAGTGACATGAATTTTCGGCAGCATCGTTTTGTTACACCCTGCATGTATTCACCGGTTCCCTCGAAATAGTATTTGACGACGAAGTAGTAGGTCACGTGCCGTCCTTCGATAATAATCGAAGACGGCCGAGGTCGATGCATATTCCTGGACTCAAAGCACCCAGCACGCAATGTTCATGGACCCTAATGACCTCTTTCGAGGAATTGCTATGTATTCTCACTGCTCCGAGTTCAAGTAATGCAACAAGTTTTCGAAACAAACCGTTAAGCATCAAAATGACGTTCAAAAGTAACAGCGTCGAAATTTAGCATAGAATTATTCTGTAGTAATATATTATCAAAAAACATAGGCTAACTTCTGCGGATAATTTTAGAGTCATCATCATCACTTTTCTGCTGTATTAGCAGGTCCTTTGCGTTTCCACTTTCTGTGATCTACTGCTACCTTTTTAATGTTTCTGCACGGGCTATCATCCTGCAAATCATCCAGGCTCTGATATCTCGTCCTTCCTCGCCCCCTTTTTGCTTCAACCTATTTCTCTAAGAGTTTTTATAAGCCTCTCGAACTTCCTTAATGTATGCCCAATCCAGTTTCTTTTTCTTCTTTTTATTATATCTGTTAATTACCTTTGCTCTCCAACTCTTTTCAGTACCTCCTCAATTTCCGCTCTATTCATCCAACTTATTCTTTCTACTCTCTGCCATGTTCACTTCTCGAAAGCCTCCGCCTTGCTCTATCCTTCTACCTCACTGTCCACGTTTCAGCGCCATGTAGGAGGACACTCCATACGAAAAATTCTGTTCGTCTTTTCCGCAAATCTGTATCAATATTGCTACAGAAAACTTTCCCTTTCTTACAAAATGTCCCTTTCCCCATTTCTATCCTGGTTTTAATGTCTGTGCTTCTCTTCCAATCCTTTTCAATCCTGCTTTATAGGTTTTAAAGCTTTGTTCATGTTTTAACATTTCCCCGTGCAGCATAATATCTACCCTTTTATTTTCTCCTAGTACTATTATTTTTCTCTTCTTCGCATTAAGTTTAATTCCACAACTCTTTCTTTAGGTTTAACGATGTCCACTATATCTTGTGATTCTCTTTCATCCGTTACTAGAAGGACCATGTCGTCTGAAAACCTCAAACACCATATTCTTCATCTTCTAATTTTTATCCCCTAGAAATATAGTGGGCCATGGGCAATCATATTTTCTCAGTACAGACTGAAAATGGTAGGAGAAAGGCAGCAGCCCCGTCCTACTCATTTCCCTACTTGGTACTTCCTCGACTCACTTTCACTGACGCTTTTTATATTTAAAAAATGAGTTTGTGTGTAAGGACTGGTTTTCCAGTCCAGTCTCTTTTCTCTCTTTATACTTGCAAACTTATTCCAAAGCTTTTTCATTACTCTAATACAAATACAAAGGTCTCTTCTCATACTAAACCTCTCTCTCAAAATTCGCAAGAGTCGTATTGCATCTCAAGTGCTTGTGGATGTCATTTGTCAAAAAAATGGTTCAAATGGCTTTGAGAACTATGGGACTTAACATCTGAGGTCATCAGTCCCCTATAACTTAGAACTACGTGAACCTAACTAACCCAAAGACATCACGCACATCCATGCCCGAGGCAGGATTCGAACCTGCGATCGTAGCAGTCGCGCGGTTCCGGACTGAAGCGCCTAGAACCGCTCGGCCACCGCGGCCTGCGTCATTTGTCAGGTTTCTGGAGTAGAGATGACGAAAACGCGCGATGTTCATGCAATGTTCCCATGTTTTAGGCGTGACTAAATTCAAGAAATATTCATAAATAATTTACGTATTTCTGAAAATACGAGCTAAAATTTTACTCTTACCAGCATAATCGGTACATTGGAATCCACCCAGTACCCTACGTTAAAACGGCAGGAAGCTTTTATGCAAAGTTATTAAATAGTATCAAGTCAAAACGATGGGAACTGTGAAAAGCCAAATGTTCAGTGTAAAAACATTAGGAAAATTTATGAATAGTAGAACTGTCCCTCTTGTCCTCCCTACTTGTCGTGCTTCACCCCCAAAAAGGAGGGAAATGCAAATGAATCCACTTTTATTGAAATAAAATGTCGGTAGAGTCAAGGAGGTCCAGGTACCCTCCGTCCTTTTCAACACAACCTACTACGAGGCTGTAACAGTATCTGTAAAATAATGTGCCAACACGTCTCAGCGTACTTCATGCCCGCCCCATACCTCGCATGTTTGAAACAATCATGCGCAGAAGTCTACAGCTTAACTTCATCCGCGTCCTATTCAATTTGAGGTGCCAATCTCTCCATGCGTCGGGTTCCACCGATGAGATCGCACGCTTGAGTCTGATCATCAGCATTTATTCACAATTTTAGCTACATTCACTATTTTTGTGGTGTTTAAATTTTTCCAGTATACCTCCGTAGCCGAGATCGCTGACGAGCGCGTCTGCAATGGTGGTCGGCTCGACGGTAGCCAGTTCGATTCCTTGTGGTGACAAAATTTTTCACGGCCAATATTTGGCCAGCAAAGGTGGCGTAAAGGTCCTGATCATCTGGTCTTAGACAAACTTCCTGGATTAAATTTCAAATTTTTCTACAGTGTTTCGTCGACTAAGGTCATGGGACGCTGCTCACGGCGATTCGTCCGACGAATGCGGACGTTAAGCACGGCAGCGTCCTTGGTAGTATTAGGGAGAAGTAGGCTATGTGCCGGCACCGGATTTCACCATCTCCCTTCTCACACACACGTGATACAGCACTAGTCCGACACTCATTTAGAGTCACCTAAACTCAACGGAATCACCTAAGACAAAACTCTTATACGCAGCATAGAAAATCGTTATAGTGCGCGAAGGAAGAAAACCTAACTGCTTCATACCTCGCGTTTGCGACTCTCAAAAATGGTATTGTGGACCCTTCTTACTAATTCAGCATTCACTAATTCCCCCTATTAGCACACTACAGATTGGGATAACACGTTAATTGCCATGCCACTGAAAAAGAAGTAAACTATATTTATATCGCTGTAATGCTCAAAATTTACATATGTATTGTTTACGAATCACAATAGCGTGGTGGCAACGATTGTGGTGGAAACAAATGTGCATTGTTCTGTAACCTGACAGTTTGTATCTCTCAAGCGAACCACAAAGAAACATGTTTCGAGATACATCGCCCTTTTTACGTAATCAATATTCAGGTAAATTTTCATTCATATCCCTTCATCCTATTTTCTGATATATAAATGTTCGTTGAGACTGTGTAGCAAAAAGAAAAGACGAGTCGGATGGAGAGACGCGATGTCTTAGCGTGTTAGTATAGAGGCTGGTAGGAAAACATGGATGACGCTGGTGAACATGCTTGTCTTTGGCAACACCAGAGCAGAAAAAAAGAACAAATGAAAAATCAGTAAACTCCATGCAGTTCTTGAAAAAGCAAGTAAAGAACATTGGCGCCAAGGAAGATAAGGACTAAATTTGGCACAGGTTATACGGAAACTGTGATGGGAAACAAAATTAAAAAATAAGACACAATGTTCTTTGTTTCTTTCTCATACATTTAATACTATTTTGGATGATTCTACTGTCCGGGTTTTCTTCCTTATGCTATTACAGTATTCCATTTTCGGACAAAGATTTAGAGTAGGAAACCTGTCGAGACGCTACTTCTGCTTCTCATTTCTAGGGTGTGCTGGCGTAAGCTGTCGCCAAGCACACCGGTTGGCAAAGATGCAGCGCGAAGATCGATAGTAGGCGCTCGATCAAACGCGCCTTCACGAGAGAGGCCAGAGATAGACTCGCGACCTACACGCTGCCAACGCCCTTTCGACAGCATGTATTCAGGCTGCCCCTGACCGGAGAGACTACCTCACTGACTCACTAACTCATATTCTAGTTGGCGTCAGTCAGTTCACATCACATGTTACCACAGTACATAGCGACCAGATTAGTGTAATAGCGAGATTACGGATATTGTCTACAAAAGGACTGTTATTGATGAGCTTTTGCCATGAACATGGACTCTACTCAAGTTAATTAGCAGCTTCTTGTGATTAAAGAACCATATTAATCCACATGTGAATCTGTGTTGCAGAAAGAGGATACCGGCTGCCCATAACAACATCCCCTTCCTTGGTACAAGATTCTGCAGGGGTAAACTTAAATTTTGTTTACACTAATGCACAAGCCCTTTCTAACATTCTGCGTGGTGTCTGTTTGTTGTAAGTCATGTCTCCCTACCACTTTCGAGCAACGACGCTCTGAGCGTGTTTTTTAGGGAATTGACTAGTTTGAACCTGGGACCTGTTGCTGGTAAGGAGACGCCTGACCACACATGACATGTAGAGTTCAGAAGAGTTCAGTGAGACTAGCGATGATATAATCAAATACTTAATGATTTCAGCGTCAGCTCCACTGCACTCCCTGTAAAAGAATCTTAATACTAACTAAATTTAGTGGAAGGGGTTCAAGGCTTTCCTATTTTTTAATTAGCTGGTAAAATAGCGTCGAAAAAGCAGTCAAGTTTACCATTGGAATTCTTATTCTACTCACAAAACATTGTTTATAAATTGCATTATTGATAACAGGAAATATTTTAATACAGGATGATAAAAACCAACTGCGTTCAACAAAAATGTGAACGAATATTCCCTGAATGGGTTTCCAAGTTCTATAATGGATCGAAGGATGACCTATGCCATATCACATCTATAATCTAGGTTTAAGTTAAGTTTCATAAAAGAGAAAACTATCAAAATGGTCTACAGTGACCCTCAATTATCTTCAATTGCTTATTTAACTTGGAAATTACAGTGGCTGATGCGGCTTCTCAATAGCTATATAACAGAAAAATCATTGCGTTTCAGATTTTAACTTCAAGTAGCAAATGTGAATACCACGAAGTTTAATTGACGATCGACACTAGTATTACGTGAAAAGGGGATGTAACAGATAAGACTTCTGCAGTTATGAGTGAAGCCTTATGCGCTCTTATGTGGCATCGCATGCGTTCATTACCTTGTCGGCGATTAGGCAGCGTCAGGGGCGGCGGGCTGCGGAGCTCCACACACCATGCCATCTCGGTAGCAACTGCCTCGAACTTATCCTTACTACTGTTTACCGAAGTTTCGCTTAAGAAAAAGGTATCTGGCTGTGTTTTCAACTGACCAATCAGCGTCTCAATGTTAACCTTAAGATCCGCCTACAAAAATTGTGTCTATCCAATGAGAAACGTTATACTTTTCGTGGTGGGGCAATGTTTTTTAATGTTTGCTACCTAATAGAGACGCGTATAGTCTCACGCTAAAACTTGCAGCTGGCGTGACCCTTTTAGTGTTATCGTAAGATCTATACTGTTCTTCTGGAGGGCTCTATCTTTTAACATGGGCTGGGGGCTGGTCTTGGTGGTTGGCCGGCGATGTAGGTGTCCCTTATCGTAGGGCCTTCTAGCCTACACCACTCTGTTCTCGGTTTCTGTTCTCGTTTCTCCCCTCGAAACTGCGTCTGTTTCACGGTGCGAAGGTATGACATGCATTTAAGCGTTCTTGTGTTAGTCTGTGGTATTCCATTTGCTCACTCGTTGATCGTATTACTTTGGTTAACTTAATGTCAGGATTTATTCGGAGCTATGTGACATACTGCTGGATTTGCTATCATGTCAGGGTTTTCTTCTGGCGATCCCTTTACGGGTCTCCAGTTATCTAAAATAAGATATTGCACTGAAAAACAGATGCTGCATGATATTTTCTGTTGTTATCTTTCAATATATCACGTATTTTCATGAGCTTTTGTGGTTGACATTTGCAATTAAGAAATGGACATATTAATTCCGGTGTGTTGGTTTACTGATTTTTAATTGTTAACTACAAATTTTTGTTATATCAAAGAAAAATCGTAAGCGAAAATTGCAGACAGAATAATAGCCTAGTATGGCAACATGTTTAAGTGTCAAAAGACTCGGTTGAAAGCTCTCTGCAGTGTTTTTCTGTCTGTACATGAAGACTAATCTCAGGAATAACTGTATGGATCTTATACGGTTGTCACTAATGGATGAACTGATACACGAGGAGGGTTTGAGTACATAATTTATAGTTATACTAGTAATGAGTGTGTCATCTACACTCCTGGAAATTGAAATAAGAACACCGTGAATTCATTGTCCCAGGAAGGGGAAACTTTATTGACACATTCCTGGGGTCAGATACATCACATGATCACACTGACAGAACCACAGGCACATAGACACAGGCAACAGAGCATGCACAATGTCGGCACTAGTACAGTGTATATCCACCTTTCGCAGCAATGCAGGCTGCTATTCTCCCATGGAGACGATCGTAGAGATGCTGGATGTAGTCCTGTGGAACGGCTTGCCATGCCATTTCCACCTGGCGCCTCAGTTGGACCAGCGTTCGTGCTGGACGTGCAGACCGCGTGAGACGACGCTTCATCCAGTCCCAAACATGCTCAATGGGGGACAGATCCGGAGATCTTGCTGGCCAGGGTAGTTGACTTACACCTTCTAGAGCACGTTGGGTGGCACGGGATACATGCGGACGTGCATTGTCCTGTTGGAACAGCAAGTTCCCTTGCCGGTCTAGGAATGGTAGAACGATGGGTTCGATGACGGTTTGGATGTACCGTGCACTATTCAGTGTCCCCTCGACGATCACCAGTGGTGTACGGCCAGTGTAGGAGATCGCTCCCCACACCATGATGCCGGGTGTTGGCCCTGTGTGCCTCGGTCGTATGCAGTCCTGATTGTGGCGCTCACCTGCACGGCACCAAACACGCATACGACCATCATTGGCACCAAGGCAGAAGCGACTCCCATCGCTGAAGACGACACGTCTCTATTCGTCCCTCCATTCACGCCTGTCGCGACACCACTGGAGGCGGGCTGCACAATGTTGGGGCGTGAGCGGAAGACGGCCTAACGGTGTGCGGGACCGTAGCCCAGCTTCATGGAGACGGTTGCGAATGGTCCTCGCCGATACCCCAGGAGCAACAGTATCCCTAATTTGCTGGGAAGTGGCGGTGCGGTCCCCTACGGCACTGTGTAGGATCCTACGGTCTTGGCGTGCATCCGCTGCGGTCCGGTCCCAGGTCGACGGGCACGTGCACCTTCCGCCGACCACTGGCGACAACATCGATGTACTGTGGAGACCTCACGCCCCACGTGTTGAGCAATTCGGCGGTACGTCCACCCGGCCTCCCGCGTGCCCACTATACGCCCCCGCTCAAAGTCCGTGAACTGCACATACGGTTCACGTCCACGCTGTCGCGGCATGCTACCAGTGTTAAAGACTGCGATGGAGCTCCGTATGCCACGGCAAACTGGCTGACACTGACGGCGGCGGTGCACAAATGCTGCGCAGCTAGCGCCATTCGACGGCCAACACCGCGGTTCCTGGTGTGTCCGCTGTGCCGTGCGTGCGATCATTGCTTGTACAGCCCTCTCGCAGTGTCCGGAGCAAGTATGGTGGGTCTGACACACCGGTGTCAATGTGTTCTTTTTTCCATTTCCAGGAGTGTATATAGGCCTACAGGGTGTAACAGGTATAAGTGTACCGACCAAAGTGGCACAGTGGTTAGCACACAGGACTCACATATGGGAGGATGACGATTCCAAACCGCGCCCGGCCATCCTGTTTTAGGTTTTCCGTGATTTCCCTAAATCGCTTCAGGCAAATGTCGGGATGGTTCCTTTGAACTTCCTTACCCATCCTTCCCTTATCCGATGGGACTGATAACCTCGCAGTTTGGTCCCCTACCTGAAGCAAACTGACCAACCAACAGGCATAAGTGCAGAATTTCTATTAGTGACTGCTGGCCGGTGTGGCCGAGCGGTTCTGGGCGCTTCCGTTTGGCACCGCTTGACCGCTACAGTCGCAGGTTCGAATCCTGCCTCGGGCATGGATGTGTGTGATGTCCTTAGGTTAGCTAGGTTTAAGTAGTTCTAAGTTCTAGGGGACTGATGACCTCAGATGTTAAGTCCCATAGTGCTCAGAGCCATTTTCTGTTAGTGGTTCAAATGGTTCAAATGGCTCTGAGCACTATGGGACTTAAAATCTATGGTCATCAGTCCCCTACAACTTAGAACTACTTAAACCTAACTAACCTAAGGACAGCACACAACACCCAGCCATCACGAGGCAGAGAAAATCCCTGACCCCGCCGGGTTCTGTTAGTGTCTGATGATTTTTCTGTTGGTGACTGATGACGGCATAGTGAACAACAAATGGCTGTAAGAACTATGGGACTTAACATCTGAGCTCATCAGTCCCGTGTGGTGTCACCGCCAGACACCACACTTGCTAGGTGGTAGCTTTAAATCGGCCGCGGTCCATTTAGTACATGTCGGACCCGCGTGTCGCCACTGTGTGATCGCAGACCGAGCGCCACCACAAGGCAGGTCTCGAGATACGGACTAGCACTCGCCCCAGTTGTACGACGACTTTGCTAGCGACTTCACTGACGAAGCCTTTCTCTCATTTGCCGAGAGACTGTTAGAATAGCCTTCAGCTAAGTCCATGGCTACGACCTAGCAAGGCGCCATTAACCGTATCTGAAGAGAGTCTTATTTGTATTATCAACAACGATGTACCACAACATGGAATAAAGTTAAGTATTTGAGGAGCTGCATACTTTTCTTATTAGAATTCACTACTTATCCTGTTCCAGAATTCACGCCCGTCTGCGTTAGATTTCGGCCTCCTCTATCTACAAGGTGTTGGCACATTTACCAACACATCATCCCGTAGACCTAAAACTACTTAAACCTAACTAACCTAAGGACATTACATACACCCATGCCCGAGGCACGATTCGAAGCTGCGACCATAGCAGCAGCGAGGTTCCGGACTGAAGCGCCTAGAACCGATCGGCCACAGCGGCCGGCAGTGAACAATATTACATCTGTATTTAAGTCGTTTGCAGACTAATTATTATAGCTATTATAACTCGTATAATTTTAGGTTAGTCGGTACCTGCACGTACGTGTGGCAAGAGCACGTCATTAATACATATTTTCCGTGGGCAGCAGACTATATGCTGAATTGTGGACAAGTGGACACAAAACGGTTAGTCTATTCCGACAGGTGTACTCCAATTAGTGGTGCAGTTACGGCCACGCAAAAAGGTCGTAAAGTTTTTGACGTGTTTGTGGGAAGAATGTTCGACACAGAGAAAAAAAGAAACAACAAACACACTGATAGAAATGTCATCAGCCACTAATATGCACGTTGGTCGGTTGGCTTTTTTTTTTTTTTTTTTTTTTTTTTTTTTTTTTTTTTTTTTGGGAGGGGACCAAACAGCGACGCCATCGGTCACGTCGGATAAGAGAAGGATGGGTAAGGAAGCCGGCCGTGCCCTTTCAAAGGAACCATCCCGGCGTTTGCCTGAAGCCATTTACGGAAATCACGAAAAACACGAAACGGCAAAGAAAAAATCACGAGCTTGGCCTTCGCAGCATTACAAAAATATCTCTCAGAAAAATTTCGTTCTGCGCATATTTCCGACAGCAAATCGACGTTAAAGATTGGCAATCTGGCAACAGTGTAATCGCGTGTACGGTAACTACCTCTTTTAGAATATATTCATATTGTTGTGCAGTTGGTGCAATGCTATGGGTTAGTATGCAGGAGATCAACGATTCGATTCTAGGTCTACGCGTATTTGTTTATGTTTGCTAAATGTATTCTGCGTGATACAGTATCTGTTGTATTAATCGTCACACAGCGATTACAGTGGGTTTTCTACAAAACATGTGCACTTACATACTGCAAATGCAGAAATGGAACTACAGTCGTTTTCACTAACCATCTTTTAAACAAGTCTTTTCCATGTCATAGATTTGAAATGTTTCACACCATTGCATCTACCAGATTCCAAACCTGTTTTCTGTGTACCCTCCCCCAATGGCCCCATCGATTAGTACCAACTGTTAGTTTGGTCACGTTCAGGTCCACTACATTTTGTTTTGGCCTTACGTCACCAGTGGGGCTAGCAACGTGCGTTGCCAACAATTTCCAAATATCTATTATGTAAATGTCGGATACATAAGGCCTAAGAAACGGTGTAGACTACATATTATACGGAAGATTGAAACTGGCAAATAGAAACAAATACACCTCGACTCAGAAAGGAACCCTTGACCTCCATGCATACGAAACCAACATTCTACCCACTGCAGCAACTGCACAGCAATCCACCTATCTACTGACAGAGGTAGTTACCGTACTTGTGATTACAATATTGCCAGACTGTTAATCTTGCGAAGGACGAAATTTTGTGAAAGACATTTTTGTATTGCTGTTATGTAAAGCTACGACGATGTTTAGCGATAGTAGTGCCTCCTGCGAACTTCCCTGTGTGCTGCTTAAATCATTTAAGTTATTCTTGAGCAGGCTTGGCCAACATTAGCGCTGCCGGAGGTTTTCATCATATGTCTCTATTTTATACTTTTTATTTATCTGCTAAAAGAATTGCTTTTATTGCTGGATTAATTAAATACATTGTATAGTGCTAATACGGTGAGCAGAACTACAAAAAGCATTACATACAGGCATTTAATATAATTTTATAAACTTACATAAATTTCGATTTTAGAATATGTAATAATCCTGGAACTGTGGTATGTGATAGAATCAAATACATGGAGTTATGCAGATCTGTTAAACCCGAACAGATCTTCCTCAATTTCTGTCTGTGCAGTCGCCAAATATCAATATAAACGTTTTTCGTTTCTGTTATTACTATCACTTTTGCCAAACGCTATTGGAAACTTCAACAAATCCAAAATTATTTTCAGAAGAGAACTCACCACCACATCAAACGGCCAGTCATACCTGATCGCACACTGAATTATGATCAATGTTGCCCCAAGAGCATAAGCGAACTTTTTATGTAAACTGAGCTACGAGCAAGGCTGATCTACATCTTTATCTATGTACATACTCTGCAAGCTACCACTGCACGGTGCATGGTGGAGGGTACTACGTCCCACTACTACTCATTTCCTTTCCTGTTTCACTCGCAAAAAGAGTGATAGAAAAACGATTTCTATAAGCCTCTGTACGAGCCCTTATTTCTCTCATCCTATCTTCCTGGTCCTTTGGCTAAATGCACGTTGGCGGCAGTAGAATCGATCTGCAGTCGACCTAAATTTCAGCAATAGTGCATCTCGAAAAGAGTATCGTCTTCCCTCCAGGAATTTCCATTTGAATTCAAGAAGCATTTCAGTAATACTTGCATGCTGATAGAACCTACCGGCAGCCAACCTAGCAGTACGCAACTCAATTGCATGGATGGCTTCCTTTAATCCCACGTGGCGGTGATCCCAAACACTCAAGAATGGGTCGCTCCAGCTTTCTATACGCTGTCTCTATTACAGATGAGCTACACTTTTCCAAAAATCTCGCCACAGAATGAAGTCGAGCGTTCACCTTCCCGACTATCAACCTGATGTGCTCATTCCATTTCATGTCGCTATTTAACAGATGTGACTGTGTCAAGCAGCAGATTATTAATGCTGTATTCGAACACTACAAGACTGCTTTCCCACTCATCCGCCTTTTCAGACGTTTTTGTCCATTTAGAGAAAGCTGCTATTTTGCTTAGGTCATCCTGTATCCCCCTTCGCTCATTCAAGGACGACATCTTCCCGTACACCACAGAGTCTTCAGTAAAGGGACGTAGGAGCAATCCGCTGAATTACAGGTCCATATCACTAACGTCGTTTTGCAGTAGTATTTTGGAACATATACTGTGTTCGAACATTATGAAGTACCTCGAAGGAAACGATTTATTGACACATAGTTAGCACGGATTCAGAAAATATCGTTCTTGTGAAACACAACTAACTAGCTCTTTATATACCCATCAACGAGCTGGATGCTCTTGCCGAACACTTATCCAGAATGAGACCAATGGTGTTGTTTCAATAACCAATTTTAGAGTCTGCTCACGCGATGTCTCATTTAACAAGTCTTCTTCACTTGATGACATTTTTAATTTAATTGAGTAACCTTCTTCAAAGGGATTTTTGATTCATTGAATTTAACCATTATTCTCTGGGAACTTGTTCCTAAAAGGAACGTGTAAATGTTTATTTACTGTTCTAGTAAGTCTAATCAGTTGACTTATCATTAATAAAGAATGAAGAATAAAACATATAATCATAGTTTACGACAAGTAACTGAAATGAATTATCACTAGTTTTAAAAAAGTAGTGGTTGCGAAATTAGCTGTTTTAGATAGAGTTGCTGTTAAAAAGAAATTAGTATTTACAATTAGGACTATTAAAATATTTGTGTATAATTTAGGAAAACGTATAATTTTAAATTACTTGAGACAGGAGACTAAGGATTTGAGATGATTTGTTATGGCTCTTGTTTTACCAAAGAGTTTACAGAATATCACGTAAGAGTGAAAATATGTCGAAGGAATCTTGTCCCAGTTTTTGAGCCCACCGCTGAAGTTTCGGTATCATTAATTCTATTTTGTCTTACTTACGAACGTCCTGCAGAGTTAAGAATATTGAGGGCTATCATTTGGACTAATAGGATTTATCGTATGAGCACATCATATGTTTACAGTAGGAATGAATGTTGACACATGAACATACTTCCGAAAATATACGCCAGATGTGCCAACAGCGGGAACCAGCTTTCATCAATCACAAGTAGGAATTTGCGAACTTTCCATCACATTCTACATCCGTCAGCAAAATCTTGACAGTATTTTACGCCTCGACAGTCATCGAACGTCACAGAGAAGTAGAATCTGTGTGTGTTCACTGCGCATTTCATCACGCGAAACGTCAAACAGTATTGCGTTTTTAGGCCTTGCTTTAATAAAGTTGACGATTTCAGTTGTATCGTCAAGAACTTTTTGGAACACTCATCCAAATCCTTAACTACAAGAGCCTCTCTATGTTTGCTGAACTGTGTCCAGTGAACCAAGGAAGCCACTGACGTAACTTTGGGGACTAAGCTAGTATGAACAGCAACATAGCACGTCCCCCCCCCCCCCCCCCCACATCAATTGTTATACCTATACACTTTGATCAATCTACGAGGGGGTGGTGAGAAGTAATACCTCCGAATTTTTTACGAGAAAACTCCTTTAAAGCTTTTTAAATAAAACAAACGTTATTAAAATTCTACTTCTTTTTTCTTCACGTCGTCATCATGACGGGACTGTATGCTGGATGATCGATGACAGTGAACCCAAGGCATCGCGTAGTTACAGATGTCGAAGCAGTCGTGTGTGGAATGACGTTGCCATGCTGAAGGGGATGGTGCTCCATGTGTAGGCGAACTATTTGAATTCGAAACTCGGGTACAACACGCTGTTTCTCGCGCATCGACATGGTCACGCTATAATTAGGAGCCCTATAGCGGAAGAGGACTGTAAATATGTAGGCATGAAGAATAAAAAAGTATAATTTTAATAACACTTGTTTTATTTAAAAAACTTTAAGAGTTTTCGGATAAAAAATTCGGAGGCATTATTTATCAGGCCACCCTCATAATTGTACAAGCGTTCCTCAATTATTAGAAATTTTTTCTATGTTAGCAATTATCCGTCAGAGCTAGGCATTTTTAAGGAAATTAACAGAGAAAAGAGTTCTTGCGAATCACTACAACCTCAGTCATTGCAGTCATCCATACGGTTTTCATTATTCCAGATCTCATTAAATCGGCGCCTGCAAACAGAATAAGCCGGCTTTAATGTTTCCTCTGTTGCAGTTTTGTATAAAACGGTCGAATGCAACGAACGATAGACAGAGGTGTCTGCTACAACAGTGCGTAAATACTACACGGACTGAATTTACCCGTATAAATTAATAAACTACAGGCAATATTAAGTAACAGTTTTCTCCTTTCTCTCTTTCTTTCCTTATTGTGCAAAGACTTAGCTATAAAATTACTGTTGTGCCGAAATACCAATATCTCAGTTCTACAAACCATCACAAATATGAATTATGTTAGCAGCCAAATATGGAGAAAACTCAGTCAGTTGTAATTCGGCATTATCTCCATGGAAACTGGGTGAGGTGATTCAATGGCCAACACCCTCATCTCGCATCCGAGAGACCCGGGTTGGCCAACTCGAGGTATTGTGGTGTGTGGAGCTACAGCAACTGCTGGTGTCCGGTGAGGGAACAGTGAACATTATCCCAACCATTATGCTGCCATTCCTGTGTCAGTAAGGCAAGTTCTTCCAGCAAAACAATGCCCTTGCACACACTTCTTGTGTCACTTCCCCCGCTTTAGAAGCTGTTCATCAACTCTGTGTGACACATTTCAGAAAGAGAAGCTCCACCATGCTTGAGGCTATACGGCTGTTATAAGGAATACTAGAACTGAAGGCATATGAATCTGAATGATACTTGTCTACGTGTGTTGGCTCAGTTAATAGATGAGCAGGTAGGACGAAGATTCAAATCAGCCATAGAGTCTCCGTGATTGCTCAGTGACGTTACAGTAAAGGGATGATTGTACTATTTATCAACTAATGTCTGTCTTGCAAGAATTGTTATGTATAGGCGATAACGCTCAATACACTGTTTTGAAGCCGGTGGATGAGTAGAAAACGGTATTTTGCAGTCATGGACCACACTTCCGAACCGTAGGAAGGAAGTTTTATTTGGTCTAAAACTTTGCTTCCGCCATTTTTTCTCAAAGTTCGAGGCTGTATTGTGAAAATCTTACACAAATTTAAAGGTTCAAAGTGCTGGTCATCGCTAGTCATTACTTTCTCCCGTCTTTCGGACAGCATACGAATCCCGCGGTGGAAGAATTGGGCATATTTTAAGGAGGTCCATGAATCGATCCAATTTTGTGCAATTTTGCTCTTATCACAGCTAGTGCAAATGTCTTGCGGAATCCCTGAGAAACTATTTCTCTGTCCATCCACCCTTTCTTGAGCAAAAAATTGCATTATTAGTTTATTTCTATAGCTGTATTGAAAACATTGTGGATTTCAGTATTTTCCAATACCATGAGGGTGCTTTATGACTCCCATATGGCCGGCCGCGGTGGTCTAGCGGTTCTAGGCGCGCAGTCCGGAACCGCGCGACTGCTAGGGTCGCAGGTTCGAATCCTGCCTCGGGCATGGATGTGTGTGATGTCCTTAGGTTAGTTAGGTTTAAGTAGTTCTAAGTTCTAGGGGACTGATGACCACAGTAGTTGAGTCCCATAGTGCTCAGAGCCATTTGAACCATTTTTGACTCCCATATGCATTACAACATGCCAATAATGTTACACTGTTACTAATTTTTTCCTTCTCTTCTTGGCAGCTAATACTGGCAAAGAAAGCATCTTGTAAGAGGGGGAGGTATAATCAGCATTGAACAAGACATTATCAATCAAATCTTCTTCCTCTATTATATCACGTATTTTCCTTACAAACTCTTTTGCATGTTTTTTTTAATTTTATTTTCTTTTTTGTTAGCTTAGCGGCTTTATCCGGTGACTGTCAGCTACCGCACACTATGTCGTTCTCTCCAGTTTCATAGCCAACCCTTGTTTACTGTAAACAAGTTACTGTCGCCAGGATGTTTGCTAAATTCAACTGCTTTATTATCGGTGCTCTAACTGTAAATCCTTTACTGCAGTAAATCCTTTACTGCGTTATTGTATGAACCATCTATAAACAGTTCAGTTCCTCAATCTCATCCCTTCGCTTAACCTTCCTTTTTCCCAACTGGCTTTTCGCTCTGCCCAGCAACATCAGGGGCCGGATTACTGAGAGGCCCGACTACTGATGCTGATGATGATGTTTGGTTTGTGGGGCGCTCAATTGCGCAGTCATCAGCGACCGTACAAATTCCCAATTTTTACACTGTCCAATCGAAACACAGTCACAAATGATGATGATTAAATTATGAGGACAACAGAAACACCCAGTCCCCGGGCAGAGAAAACCCCCAACCTTGCCGTGAATCGAACCTGGGATCCCGTGATCCAGAGAGAGCAACGTTAGCCGTTAGACCACGAGCTGCGGACCCGATTACTGAGGGCCCGATTAATGGTACTTCGGTGCATCGTGTATAGTGACACAACCAGTGTGATACATGAATAAAAGTTCAGTTATAAGGGAACTGTTGCTTGAGTGAGATCATTTTTTTTTCATTTTCCATTAGCGTTTTTTATTGTTGTTAGTGACTCTTTGAATTACTACTCCTTCTCTTTTCAGACAGTACAGATGATATATAACAATGGTGTAGCTTAATAGAACTCTGCATCTCCGTAAGCTAATAATGAATATGATTCGTCACTTGTTACTGCGGTGATGGAAGTTGGGTTGCAGCGTTATTTGTGCCTTACATATTCGTCCGTGAACTTTGGGGCGGCATGAATCAACATAAGATATTAGTATGTAGTGTTTGATTGACATTAACAGCTTACACTTTATAGTAACCACTTGAGTTCACCTCAACTGTTCAAAGTAACGTCCATCAGTCTCAATATATGCATAATATTTTGACACAATCTTCGAAATAGACATGTTGTCCGTTGTAGAATAAGACAGTTTGCTAGGGCCCTACCAACAAGTGCCCAGTTTTTACTAATATTTAGTACAAAAACGACCCATCACAGAATATGGTGCTGTTTTTCAAGGAAGCACCACCAATGCAGATGCAGAAACTTCAGCAGTTTGCAGACTCGTGCGTCAATCGCATAACTCACTCTACAGTTCGTGACACCCGATGTATCCTTTCCGAACCATTTGTTCGTCATCTTATAATGCTCAGTTTGGAATCCTCCACCGTCGTGTTTGGAACACCATGTATGTCCAGACCACTTCTCTAAAGGAGCCTACTGAAAGTTATTTGTAAATATAACATCGACAGTCTTGCACTGTATCTTGAAAAGCCCTTTATTTAGTTATTTCTTTGCTTTCTGTAGAGCGAATAAATGACTACGAATTTTTCTGACTTGATAAATAGATGTAGATATCTTCGAGTCACTGTGATTCAACTTCTGCTAGAGCTCAGTCAGCTGCTTGGGCAATCAGTTTCTGCAATCATATTCTACGCATTGTGTTCAGACTGGAAATTCCCGACCCACGCTCAACCACCAAACCTGTAATTTCCAGCCAGATCACGTCAGCATACGGCACCGTTGCTGTCTCCTTGCAATATGCACAGGTAACGGCACCGAAATAGTTATAAACCGTGATGAAACAGTTGTCATCTAAAGTTCAGCAGGAGTTCTGATAATTATGGCGAAGGCGTAACGAAATTTTACTCTGGCTTCGGGCTGTTTACGTCTTACCGCCAAGCAGTAGAGTAACTTTACGGTGATGCGACGTGCAAGCTTTGCGTGGAAATTTTAGATGACAACGGGATCTAAAGAATACATTTTTCTGAAAAAACAATACCCCAATTCTCGCCGCTCACTTTACTCAGTATGGTGGATATGAAGATGAAATGAACCAGATTTCTGTCCCGTTGGTTCACCTGATTTATGCTTTATCTTCTGTACATGGTTGGTTTCGCGGCAAAGAATACGGTGGAAATACTCTTCCAAATTCGTCTGAAGTGACTGAAAGTTTCTCTTTCTCTTCTTCTTCTCCTTCTTCTTCTTCTTCTTCTCCTGCTTTTACGACCTCGTTAGTCCACTTCAGTCAACCCTTTTCTGGCATCTTCTTCAATAAATTTTCTTTGCAAATTTACCAACAAATTTTCATTTTTTGTCGTTCCTTATTCGTAAACGCCCATTTTATTGTATGTCTTTTGTCTGTTTTATGTTTAAACCTTATTTTCGTGTTTTTTAATTTCTTTGAATTTACTGTTTCGTTTTGCAAATTGTCGAGGATTAATTCCAGCTCGTTCGTATCCTCCCTGATTTCCTACAACGATCCTGCTTGTTGCTTCATGTTCCAAAGTTTGTCTCTAATTATTCTTGGTAATCTGGTTTCTGGTGTCCTCATAATGTAACGAAAACGAGAGATCGTTCTCCTCGTAATAGTGTCTGTAATGGGCTCCAGCTCGTTGTACACCACTAAGTTTGGCACAATCAGCCATTATCAATCCCCTTATATTTCTTATTTACCCTTATTTTAGCTATTCATCTCTCTATTTCTAGAATTTCGTCGATTCTGTTATTCTGAGTGACTTCTACATCTACATTTACACGGATACTCTGTAAATCACATTTAAGTGCCTGGCAGAGCGTTCATCTTACCATCTTCGCAATAATTCATTATTGCACTCTCGAACGGGGCGTGGAAAAAACGAACACCTATATCTTTGCGTGCGGGCCCTCAGTAATCGGATCCGCAGCTCGTGGTCTCGTGGCTAACGTTGCTCTATCTGGATCACGGGATCCCGGGTTCGATTCCCGGCCAGGTTGGGGGTTTTCTCTGCCCGGGGACTGCGTGTTTCTGTTGTCCTCATAATTTAATCATCATAATTTGTGACTGTGTTTAGATTGGACAGTGTAAAAATTGGGAATTTGTACGGGCGCTGATGACTGTGCAATTAAGCGCCCCACAAACCAAACATCATCATCAGCATCAGTAGTCGGGCCCCTCAGTAATCCGGCCCATGATGTTGCTGGACAGAGCGAAAAGCCAGAGATTCTCTCTGGTGTCGAGTGGCTAACAGAACTGGTAAAGGCTGTCAGTCTTGCTTACTTGTGAGATGAAAGCAGGGCTGACGATTTGCAGCATAGTCAAGAGGAACGATTGCGGACCTCTGGTACAGAGCCGAGTGGAGGTTCTAAATCAGAGGCTCAGACGGTTCTGCAACCGTGTAGACTGCAGATTCCTCTACTTGCGCCAAAGGCTGGTTGGGTTTCGGGTTCCGCTGAATAGGTCAGGTGTCCACTATAAGCAGGAGGCGGCTACACATGTAGCAGGGGCTGTGTGGCGTGGACTGGGCGGTTTTTTAGGTTAGAGGGTCTCGGGAAATCACAAGAAGTGCTTCAGTCACAAAGGGTGCAGGCTGAACACGGGAAGAATGTAGATACGGGAACCATCGGTATAACAGTTGTAAATCCTCGTAGCTGTGTTGAGAAAGTACAAGAGCTCCAAGCGCTAATAGAAAGCACTGATGCTAAAATCGTTATAGGCACTGAAAGCTGGCTAAAGCCGGAGATAAGTTCAGGCGAAATTTTTGCGAGGAACCTAACGGTGTTCCGAAAGGATAGGCTAAACACAGTTGGCGCTGGCGCATTTGTTGCTGCTAGCCGGACGGGGTGGCCGAGCGGTTCCAGTCGCTACAGTCTGGAACCGAGCGACCACTACGGTCGCAGGTTCGAATCCTGCCTCGGGCATGGATGTGTGTGATGTCCTTAGGTTATTTAGGTTTACGTAGTTCTAAGTTCTAGGAGACTGATGACGTCAGAAGTTAAGTCCCGTAGTGCTCAGAGCCATTTTAACCATTTTGTTGCTGCTAGAAGTACTTTATCTTGTCGCGAAATTGAAGTAGATAGTTTCTGTGAGTTAATATGGGCAGAGGTCATTGTTGGCAACCGAAAAAAAAAATAATAGTTGGATCCTTTAACCGACCTCCCAGTTCAGATGATACAATTGCTCAAAGGTTCAGAGAAAACTTGAGTTTGATTTCAAACCGTACTCGACTCATACAATTATAGTTGGCGGTGACTTTAATTTAGCCTCGATATCTTGGCGAAAATATATGTTTAATTCCGGAGGTACGCATAAAACATCATCCCAAATTGTGCTAAGCGCATTCTCCGAAAATTATTTCGAGCAGTTAGTTCATGAGCCCACGCGAATAGTAAACAGTTGTAAAAACGCATTTGACCTCTTAGCAACAAATAATCCTGAGTTAATAACGAGCATTAAAACGGATACAAGGATTAGTGAACGCAGGGTTGTCGTAGCGAGACTGAATATTGTAACCCCTAAACCCTCCAAAAATTAACGAAAAATATACCTATTCAAAAAAGCAGATAAAAATTCACTCGACGCCTTCCTGAGAGACAATCTCCACTCCTTCCAAATTAATAATACAAGTGTAGACCAGATGTGTCTTAAATTCAAAGAAATAGTATCGCTAGCAATTGAGAGGTTTATACCAAATAAATTAACAAACGATGGAACTGATTCTCCTTGGTAGACATAACGGATCAGAACACTGTTGCAGAAACAACGAAAAACCATGCAAGATTTAAACGGACGCAAAATCTCCAAGATGGTGATCTTTTACAGAAGCTCCAAATTTAGCGCGGACTTCAACGCGAGATGCTTATAATAGTCTCCAGAACGAAACTTTGCCTTGAAACCTGGCAGAAAATCCAAAGAGCTTCTGATCGTATGTGAAGTATGTTGGGAGCAAGACGCAATCAATTCCTTCTCTGCGCGATAGCAATGGAGATGCTATCGAAGACAGTGCTGCTAAAGCAGCCTTCCGAAATGCCTTCACAAAAGAAGACGAAGTAAATATTCCAGAATTCGAATCAAGAACAGCTGTCAACATAGGTAACGTAGAAGTAGATACCCCCGCAGTAGTGAAGCAACTGAATTCACCTAACAAAAGCAAGTTTGCTGGTACAAACTGTATACCAGTTAGGTTCTTTTCAGAGTATGGAGATGCTATAGCTCCACACTTAACAATCATATACAACCGTTCGCTCGACGAAAGATCCGTACCCAGAGACTGGAAAGTTGTACAGGTCACACCAATATTCAAGAAAGGTAGTAGGAGTAATCCACTTAATTAGAGGCCCACATCACTAGCGTCGATATGCAGCAGGATTTTGGAACATATATTGTGTTCGAACATTACGAATTACCCAGAAGATAACGGTCTACTGACACATAATCATCACGGATTTAGAAAACATCGTTCTTGTGAAACACAACTAACTCTTTACTCGCACGAAGTGTTGAGTGCTATTGACAAGGGATTTCAAATGCATTCCGTATTTCTGGATATCGGGAAGGCTTTTGACACTGTCTCACACAAGCGGCTTATAGTGAAATTGCGTGCTTGTGGAATATCTTCTCAGTTATGTATCTGGATTCGTGATTTCTTGTCAGAAGGGACACAGTTCGTAGTAACTGACGGAAGCCATCGAGTAAAACAGAAGTGATTTCTGTCTTTCCCCAAGGTAGTGTTCCTAGGTACTTAGTTGACTTTACGGTCTTTAAATTAGACTGACTTATCGTGTAACTGAAGTTCAACGGATTCCTTTTATCTCTCATGTGGATGACCTCACACTTCTCATTATTTAGGTCAATTTCCAGTTTTCACACCATACAGATATCTTTTCTAAATCGTATGGTATGAGTTTACTATACCATGAACAACAGCATCATCTGCAAACAACCTAAGAAGGCTGCTCATACTGTGTCCCAAAACGTTTATATAGATAAGGAACAGCAGAGGGCCTATAACACTACCGTGGGGAAAGCGAGAAATCACTTCTGTTTTACTTGATGTTGTCCTATCAATTACTACGAACTGTGACCTCTCTGATAGGAAATCTCGAATCCAGTCACATAACTGAGACGATATTCCATAAGCATGCAATTTCACTACAAGCCGCCTGTGTGGTACAGTGTCAAAAGCCTTCTAGAAATCTAGAAATACAGAATCGATCTGAAATTACTTGTCAATAACACTCAGAACTTCGTGTGAGTAAAGAGTTAGTTGTGTTTCACGAGAACTATGTTTTCTAAATCCGTGTTGACTGCGTGTCAATAGCCCGTTCTCTGCGAGGTAATAATGTTCGAACACAATTTTTGTTCTTGCTGCATATCGACGTTAATGATATTGGCCTGTAGTTTAGTGGATTACTCTTATTGCCTTTCTTGAATACTGGTGTAACCTGCGCTGCTTTCCAATCTTTGGATACTGAACTTTCGTCGAGCTGTCGGTTGTGTATGATTGATAAGTATGGAGCTATTACATCAGCACACTCTGAAAAGAATCTAATTGGTATACAGTCTGGACCGGAAGACTTGCCTTTATTAAGTGAAATAAGTTGCTTCAGTACTGCAAGCATATCTACTTCTAAGTTACTCATGTTGGCAGCCTCGCCTTGCCGCGGTTCGCACCGGCTCCCCCCGTCGGAGGTTCGAGTCCTTCCTCGGGCATGGGTGTGTGTGTATTGTCCTCAGCGTAAGTTAGTTTAAGTTAGATTAAGTAGTGTGGAAACTTAGGGACCGATGACCTCAGAAGTTTGGTCCCACAGGAACTTAACAACAAATTTCCAAAATTTCATGTTGACAGCTGTTCTTGATTCGAATTCTGGAATATTTACTTCGTCTTCTTTGGTGAAGCAGTTTCGGAAAGTTGTATTTAGTAGCACTGATTGTGTCTTGCCCCTGGTTTACTTTACATACGACCAGAATTTCTTTGGATTTTCTGCCAGCTTTCGAGATGCGTTTCGCATTGAAGTCCGCCCTAAATTTCGTGCTTGTGTAAAAGCTCGTCAATCCTGGTGATTTTGTGTTCGTTGAAATTTGGCACACTTTTTTATTGTTTCTGCAACAGTGTTGTGACTTGTGTTTTTGTATCATGGGGACCAGCTCCGTCGTTAGTTAATTTATTTGGTATAAATCTCTCAATTGCTGTCGAAACAAAATTTCTTTGAATTCAAGTCATATCTGGTCACACTTACACTATTAATTTGGGCGAGTGGAGATTGTCTCTTAGGGTGGCATCAAGCGAATTTTTATCTGTTTTTTTATTGTGAATAAACATATTTCTCGTTTATTTTTGGAGGGTTTGGGAGTTACGGTATTCAGTCCTGGTGAGACAACTCTGTATTCACTCATACCTGTGTCCGTTTTGATGCTCGTTATTGGCTTAGGATTGTTTGTTGCTAAGAGGTTATATGTGTTTCCACAATTGTTTACTACTTATTCGATTCGGCTTATGAACTAGCTGCTCGAAATAATTTTCAGATAAGACTTTCAGTTTTGTGTGTCACCTGTGGTTGAACCACCGTCTTGCAATGATTTAATTTAGTTTTGATTGATAGAGTTTTTATTGTATGTAGACCTTGTTAATTTTTATCGTTTCATTAATTCTTTCTTGCCGTGTGACTTTCTCGTTCAAGTTGTATGTTATAATTTTTCCTAAGTATTTAAAGTGTTTCGCTATTGTTACTTTCCTGTTATTTACTATTAAGTGGCAGATTACTAATCGATTACCGAGCGAGGTGGCGCAGTGGTTAGCACACTGGACTCGCATTCGGGAGGACGACGGTTCAATCCCGTCTCCGGCCATCCTGATTTAGGTTTTCCGTGATTTCCCTAAATCGCTTCAGGCAAATGCCGGGATGGTTCCTTTGAAAGGGCACGGCCGATTTCCTTCCCCATCCTTCCCTAACACGAGCTTGTCGACGGGACGTTAAACACTAATATCCTCCTCCTATACTAACCGATTTGCTACCATTATTTCAGGCTTTTAGTATTATGTCTGGAGTCCTGTTTTGTTGCTATATTTTGCAGTGTTGTTATTTCCCTTCTGGTGTCTTTAATGTTATTAGACAGGAACCATAAGCCATCTGCCAGTCCCAAGCTTTGTAAGTTTATTTGGTCTTTTGAGTCTAATTATAATCTTTTATGCCTTGCGGGATTAGCCGAGCGGTCTAGGGCGCTGCAGTCATGGACTGTGCGGCTGGTCCCGGCGGAGGTTCGAGTCCTCCCTCGGGTATGGGCGTGTGTGTGTGTGTTTGTCCTTAGGATAATTTAGGTTAAGGAGTGTGTAAGCTTAGGGACTGATGACCTTAGCAGTTACATCCCATAAGATTTCACACACATTTGAACATTTTTCTTTTATGATTTTCCTTGTACCATACCTTCAAGTCGTCCAGGGCACAATTTAAAAGTGGTGGCGATAAGCCGTCTTCCTGTATTAACCCTGCTTTAATCGTAAACGCTCAGCTATTTTCCCCTGAAGTTCACTTTAGATTTAGTGTTATCAGAGTTTTATCATTTTTATTAATTTGGGATGGAATCCAAAATTAATTATTATTTTCATCATTGAAGATACGTGAATACAGTCATGAGCTTTTTTGAAGACTACAGAGATTATGACGTGTCTGTCGGTTTTGTCGTGTTTTGTACCAGTCCAATAAGAATTTCAAAGTCATTGTGTTCTTGGCAGTTTCTCTAGGGCCTTAACTCTCCTTGGTATTCCACTGGTTCCAGTTTAGGTTGATCTTTACAACGATTGTATAGAATTCTTTAAATGATTTTATATGTGACATCCAAAATTAAAATTCCTCTATGCGTGTCTGTATTCGATTTTTCTCCTGGTTCGTGTAATTGATGGATTATAGCTGTGGTCCAATGTTTTGGTAGTCGTTCTTTGTTCCAGATTTTCGCTATACATTTGTGTAATGATACCTTCAATAGTTCTGCTGCATATTTCCAGATATCTGATCTTCACTTACTTTGTAGTTTTTGAGTTCTTTCAAGGCTTTATAGATTTTTTGGGTTGTGGGTGGGTTTATATTTTCTGCGTGTGTTTCAATAGGGGTATCTGTGTTTATCTGAATTAGTTCTGGAAAATTGTCGCAATTTAGTAATTTGTTAACAGTTTCTTCTGAAATTTCTGTATTTTTTTCTATCGCTATGGGCCATCTTATTATTCTTTTTCGCTTTACCATTCATGTTGTAGGGTCATATCTTTGTAGTTGGCCGGTAAATATTTTACAGTAACCCCGTGAGTTGTTTTCTTGCTATTTGTTTCTGCCGTTAGAAAGATATCTTCAAGGCGTTGGAGTTCAACTCTTCTCGCTATTTTTTGTGTTATCTTTATTTGTTTTGTGAGTTCCCAATGCGGTTCTTCTTTTTTTTGTGTTCTTGATACCTTAACCAGAGTCGATTCTATCTACCACTGTTTTACCAAATTCGTTGTTCCGGAATTGGTATTTCTTCCTTGGATTTATTGAGGCTGGATGTTTAGCTATTTGCTTAAATCGGGGAACTATTTCCTCTCGATACTCGTAATCTGTTATTTTTACATTCCTTGTCTGTTCTTCGTATTCGTTGTTATTTATCAGTTTATTTTTATCGTGTAATGATTTGCTCCAATACCTGTCCCTCTCAGAACTTTCACATTATGGATTTGCCTGCGGTAATTTCTTTACTGACATGATCCAGTTGCCATTCTTCTGTTTTCTAGTCTGGATGTATCCAAGTTTTGAGCTTATCTGGTCGTCTCTTGAAGTATGTTGACTTTGAGATCGAGTCATTGTTTATGCAGAATTCCACCAGTCTCATGCCATTCCTGGTTGTTATTCTTGTGATGGCGATTTTCCTATTATAGCTGTATCTCTCTTTTCCCTTCCTCATTGGGCGTTAAAATCTCCAATTAAATTCTGGTGTGATTTTTTGTATGTTTATTGTCACCTGACATAAAAGCTTCCAAAATTCATCTACATCTTCTCTGTGTTCTTTCTTATTATCATTAGTTGAGGTGTGGGCGTTTGTTCTTGGGTATATTTTATTTGTAGCTTTTATAGTTAGTGTTGGTAACATGAGAGATTGTGATTTAAATTCTAATGCGAATTCAATTATTCTGATACTGGGCACAAATCCCGTCCAAATTCTAAACATTACTTCATTACTCTTTTTCATGACATTTCTTTGTAAATCGTATATCCGTGTGATTCTATCGGTTCCTGACCAATGTTTTACGTTTCTTGAAATCCAGTTATTAGAATCCCTTGGCGATCTATTTAGTCAAAATTTCGAGTTTCGCTGGTTGTATGTTGGAATTTATGTTGTGTGTTGCTATGTAGTTTGTCTGTCCTGTCTTGAGTCTAAATTTTTACCTTCTGTCAGTCTTGGGTATTTTCAGATGCCTCAGATCATCTAAGTAATCTTTCAAGCGACTGACCACCGTATCCGAAAGCAGTTTTTTTTTTTTTTAATATTTGCTTCCGTGTTTGACTTTCAAAGGTAAGCAGTGTTGTATGGATCAACTTACGAGTTACAACTCTGGCTGTAAACCGTACAGATTGTTGTGTATTTCTCTATATCACGAATGCTACAGTATTCCTGTCAAATCATTAATGAGTTAAATCCATTCTTTCCGCAACAAATTACAACTGCAAGAGAGTCTGGGTTACGTTCAATATATTCGTTCAAGTGCTTCCAATATTAGGAAAAGCATTGCATTATATTACTCTGATAGCCAACGTAGTATCTTTACATCAGGCTTCCATTTTATGAATGTGTCTACATACATCTTTAATAAATTTTCCTATACTATTGCCTCCCTGTATGCTACCGCAGTGTTTGTGAACAGTCTCAGAGATCTATCCCTGCATTACTACACCATGCAGCATTTGACTAACAGCTTTCATTCCTCACTTTCCGCCATCAGCACTATGTTCGTTTCTTTTATGCACCCCTCCTGATAACTCTTTTGTTAACAGATCTTCGAACCGTGCCAAATATGTCGCTTCGCAAGTAAGTGGTCCATTTGCTAAGGAAGAGTGCGAGAGTGTATGAAATCCTATGCACAACTCAAGACATAGGACCATAATAATTTCGGTGCCGTTTAGCCGCAACCTTCTGGAAATGAAAGAAATGGAAAAAATGAGCGAGGCTTATTCTATAGAATCCCTGTTTCAGGAAAACATATCTGTCAAAGCTATGTTAATTGACCAGTTGTGATGGAACTGCAACCTAAACTCCGTACTTCCAGTTTCCATTGTTTTAATATGCAGGGCAGTTCGAAGTGAATATAGCGATTAAAAACGCCTGTAGGCGTTTGACACATAGCGATATATCGATAAGAATTTCAGGGGATTTGCCACATTTTATACACTTTATAGAAAGCTTTCTATATACAAGCGTAGATGACAAACCCGGTATTGCCAGGGTATTCATTTTGCCAATTTGCGGTTGAAAGCTGTCAAAAGTACTGCCAGTTGTCAAGGATTTCTTTAAGTTGACTTGCCTGTATGAGTCTTTTAGCAATAAAAAATAAACGTATTAAAACTTAATACGTGAAACAGCAGTTTTTCACGCATCTCAGTTTTTATGACGTCATATCTACTGAACTATGATAGTTAGGTAGTGTTTACCGCGACAGTGTTTGTTACCTGACAGTAGGGAATATGTGTACCAAGTTTGGTTGAAATCGGTCCACACACACACACACACACACACACACACACACACACTCATACATACATATATACCTACATTTTTATGGTATGTCTGTATTGTCCAGATCATAATTAGATAACAATAATAATATAACTCTAAAAAAATCAAACTATTTTCGGATCGGAAAAGAATAAGAAAACAGAAAACTGTTATACGTTTTTACGTGAATGGTACCAAAGAGAAAGACGTTTATCCCAGCATGTAAGTAAAGAGATGTAACAAGCCCAGTTTGGTAAGAAATTAGTGTAACCTTATGTGAACACTGCATGTGAATAGCACGAAGCATTCACATCAAAAATGTATAAAATGGATATTTGTACACTATAGTGGAAGCTTATGAATGAGATGCGTTTATTAAAAATAGATCACATCACTAGGAGAGCAACAATGTGCTTATAAGTCTATAAAAGTAAGGAAAAAAAGACGTGATTCAGAACAAACAGACAGCCAGGAACATAATATAAATGTAAATATAAAAATAGTCTGCGTCATCCGAAATAGATAGGGAGTTATAAGAGCAAGCATACGATGTCGGATGAAAATGCACACAAGTATAAGATAAAAGTCTATGCACTATATCGTTACGTGAACTAACTTGTCAGTTCACACAGGTAAAAGACAAAGATATGCAAGAAGGTCAATGTTGATAGTGACTTATTCGAAGGAAACAGCAGATTTAACCTCCAGCTGGCTATACTCGCGTAAGTCAAGCAGGACAGCTGCAAAATACACCGGCAGACGGCGTACGAGTATTCGAAGATCCAAAAATAAAGTGACCGTAAGAAATTAAAACCGTAACACATAAAACCATAGAATACAAAAAACATGTTTATTTGCTTATTTTTATTTCATCCCCCTTAGCCCCACAGGGTTCTAGGATGAGTGAGGGCGGGCTGACAGCGGTAGAGTGAAATTGCTCTTCAGTCAACTGACAAGTTAAGTGAGAAGACAAAAAAGACTGATATAAGATGATATATTTCCAAGTAATTTAAAAGATCTTTTAAGGTGAAAAATAGTGGGAGTATTTAGATACATAAGAGATATGTGTAATTAAAACAGCGATAATATAAAGTAAAAACTAAGAAAAAAGAAAAGCATATTACAATATTTGAAACACGACGTAAAAAACACTGATCATAAGATGTCCCTTCACTAAACCTGAAACGACCCTCCCTGGGATAGGTAATCCGTTGATGAAAATGGGGGTGGGGGGCGAGGAGGTAAACGGATGTGAAAGGCGGGCGGAGTGCATCGCTTTCAAGTATCCGGAGGAGGAACTTATTGAACTTAGAAGGGGTGGGGGTGGGGGGTTGGGGGGAGCAGAGTTCCATGCAAAATTTTCATACCAAAGTATGGGTCGGAACAGTGTTTTGCTGGTGTAGAGGACAATGGAGGGGTGCAAACCCCAAGTTCAGCCAGTCAGTAGTTTAATAAAATGAAAAATGTAGAACAACGCATGTGATAAAGCGGTGAAGACCGCGCCATCGTAAAAGGAAACTAATGTGCAAGGCAAAAATAAAATTTTTAGATGTCAATAGAATAGTAAAAATATTTATAGATACAAAGTTTCACCCACAGTTACACTAATTTCTCACCAAAATGGGTATGTTCTATCTCTTCATCTAAATATTGTGATAAAAATTATCTCTGTTATACCACAAATGTAAAAATATCCTTGTAGCTTACAATACTTTTCCGTTCAATTATTTTTTTCACATTTGAATATGGTTGACTTTTTCGAACGAAACTAGTTATTATTGTTATCCGATTGAGATCCAGTCCGTTAAAAGTTTTTGAATAAGATTTCTTAAATTTTTTGTGTATAATAAATATCTTTGACATAAATTTTCTCTTCTTGACAATGCCAGGAAATAACTCTATAGAAAGGATAATAAACGTAGTGATAATAACGAAATGTCGTTATGCTTTGAGCAAATACATGTGAGGAAGCAAACGCGGACAAGGAAAGAGCTTCCGCCATAAATATATGAGGTTTGTTGATGATGTGACATTACTAAATGAAAACGAATAGACAATTAATAATATGATAAAACGACTGAGCACCAGCTGTGAGGAATGTGGAATGAAGATGAATGTGAGGGATACAAATCAATTATTTTTAGAAGACATTCAAGAAAAATAAAAATGAAACTTTGTGATGAGTTAGTGGAATAAGTTGATAATTTCAGGTACCTAGGATGCAAAATTACCAGTAACATGACAGGTACCCAAGAAATAAAAACTAGGATAGCTACTGCAAAATGGAAGATTTAGCAGAAGCAGGGATATTTATTGTTGCCTGTTAAATAAAAAATTAAAGAAAAGATTAGTGAAGTGCTTCATATGGTGTGTTACCCTGTATAGGACCGAAACATGGATACCGCGGTTGAAAGAGAAGAAATGCTTAAAGGCTTTGGAAATGTCAATCTGCAGAACAGTGGAAGGGAGGAAGGGGCTGATAAAACAAGGAAAGAGGTTGTGTTGCAAAGTATGAACGAGGGAAGACAGATACTGGAAACAATTAAGAGGAGGAAAATAAATTGGCCAGGCCATTGGGTGAGAAGAGCTTGGGTAATGAAGGATGCAGTGGAAAGAATGATGACTGGGAAGAGATGTTCTACGTGACTCCACTTTGCCACACGGATAATGGCTACGCGATAATCCATTTTCCAGCATATATACTGAAGCATATATGGATTCTAATATTTACTACCAAAAACAGTCTTGATCACAAATTATTTATCGGGATGACCGGTTTCAACCACAACTGAGGTCATCTTCTGACCAATGAGCAAGAACCTCCTTCTGGTGATTTACCACAACAGTTGTGGTCGAAACGGGTCACCAGAATAAATAATTTCTGATCAAGACGGTTTTTGATAGTAAATATTAGTAATAACATTGATCACTGTTTGCTCCCACAATGTATTGAAAAATATAAGAATTCACCGAGAGAACGTCAGAGATGCACATTATGAGTTCTGAAATTGTTTTCTGCCGAGGAGGCATATACACAAGGCCTTTAACATAATCCCATCAAAACAAATCCATTGGTGTCAAGTCTGGAGTCCCACGGGTCCAAGAGCAGAAAACTGAGTCGTCATGCCTAGTACGAGCGACGCAACTGTTTCGAAGCTATGGATTTCAAAATGCGTATGTGCTGGCTTGCGATTCACTGTGCTTGCGCAACAATTTAAAGTCTGAACCTTCTTTTATAATTTTGTAATTCTTATCAATGTATTGCAGTATATTGAATAGTTATAGCTACTAGTAATAGCTATATACATTTTGAACTACCTTGTATAATGAGTATAGGGAAGAATGTGCAGGCTTGCGCTGGCTCAAGGAATAAATGATTGCGAATTGCAGTGCAAAGTGAGTGTAAAGCTGTAACTCTGTTCTTCCCCTTGGTCAGGAACAGACACTGCTCAGGAAAAACACGATGAAAATCACTGACGTTCTTTGTCACTGCCTGCTGTTTCCCCATCGAACGGCATATGTCATAGAAATCTGGTTACTTTCGCCGAAGTGCTTCCCCGAACTTGCGAAGCCGCGTGTTGCGCAAACCATGCGTTCACTCTCTCAGCCATTGTAGCAGTACAACGGTACATTTTTCCACTGCGTAGGAAGACCTTACACACGTGAACGAAGATCTCGAGCGAGTTACCACAACGTTTATAGGATATGCTGAAACACCGTGGCGTAGCGTAGATTAAAGACGAATAGTCTTCCATCTTTGGAGAAATAGTATGACATTTCCTATAACAGCTTTCCTCTCCCACGAAGCGCGCGCTCGTACAGCGTAGTGCTAGCAACTAACTGTATTATTATTTTCTTTAAAACATAATTATGTGTAATTGATTTATGGCCATGAAAGATTCTACAAAACTAGTTAGGATAATTTTCTTGACGCAATGGCAAAATAAGAAGATATGGTGCTGACAATAAGCTGGTGCAATTCGCAGTAAATTTTACGTAAGTCTATGTAGTACATGCTATCAGAAAGCTAGTTAGTCCTGCAGTGTTTTTCTGTAAAAAAAAACTCATAATTACATCTAGTTAGAAAAAGGCATCACGCTGTACCAATATTTGCAATACATGTCAATCTCTTGAAGTACTAATAACTTCCCTGGTCAGTTTGCTCATGTACAGAATCACACGTGGTTGGCAACTCCAATACATCTTAATTACGATGTAGTATTAGTCTTAGCAGTGGCGACGGCCTTGAAACGTAGAGCACTGAATGTAGTCATCCGGAGTCGAATGATAGCAGAATGCAAAGATCGATAGAGGTAGTACGAAGAGACAGTATAGGTAATGATAAAATGAAGAGCATTTTACGTGTATATAACATAAAAGAATGTGCAAAACAGTGTCAACGAACTGCCCAATGTGTGACGTTTTTCCGTTTACCGCATATATTTTAAACATCGTTTATTTTTTCGGTTCCTGTTTCCATCCCACCAATACACATATACATACAAAATATCATAAGAGATCATCTAGAGACGTGTAGGTATGTTTCTGTGACTTGCGGCCACAAGTATACGTAAAATTCTGGCGTTGATGGCTGACAACGTATATTTCTTATTTCTTTTAGTAAATAGTTGCAAGATGTTGGAGTATGTACTAGATTATAATACGGATTGCTATCTTTCACTAGCACTCTTCGTCATCTGAATTATTTCAGTATCCTTCTACTACTATGTGTTGGCTACTTCCCAAATTTCCATCGGGGCAGAGCTGACACTTATTTTGTCCAGTTCTGACCTGTACACGTCGACCGCAAAGGGGACACTATTTCAGTCATATTGCTTACTGATTGCTGAAGGAAGATATGACTTGAAGAAAACTAACTAAACCAGTGATCTTTGGACTCCATTACTTTGTAAAATCATTGAGTTTCGTGCAAATATATCTAACAGAAAGACAAAAGAAAATATAGTATCGTCCTCAGATGTACACAGCAGACATTATAGTATGTTTGATCTCCTCGACCTGCTTGTCTCACAGTGCAGTAATCTGCGACACAATAACTTGAATTAAAATGAAATCATGTCCACCTACTGTAATAAGGAGCTACGGAATCATAGAACACCTGTTACCTAAAGGTGATTGATAAACAGGTATTTGTTGTCTAGGCAAATGTCAGGCTAGTTTCCCACCTTTGCCTCAGAAATACAACGCACAAACGCCACAAACAGGTTCACATAAAACAAAATTAAATTAATTGTCAAACTGATGTAGGGTGATAGCTCATCGTAGGCGGACCGTGACGCAGAGGGGACCAGTGCCGAAGACGGAGAGACATTACGAAAACAGTTCATCTTTGTTTTGAGCCACTAGACATCCATTGCTGTATGAAGGCTTCTCTACAATTTTTCCTGCGTTATGGTCTTCGGTGATACGCATCCAAGCTGCTCCCCTCATATTTTCTGTCATCTTCCCACAGTCCAGTAGATGTCATCTTGGTCTTGACTTCTCTTTTGCAATCCAGAAGAAACCGCCACGATACGTTTGCCAGCCATACGCCTGGTTTCATATTTCGTCTATTTCTATTTCACTCAAGTCGTCTATGCCTCATTGTCACAACTCAAAACTGGTAATACATTCTGACTGTAAGTTTCCCTTTACCGAGATATCGGAAGCTTAGCTTAAGAACTTGATGTACTTGAAGAAATACAGCAACCATTATGCAGCGTAAACTGAGAACTCTATGGTTTTTCTTATATTTTATATGGTTCCTTTCTTGGAAATCAGAATAACAACAGAATTTTTCCAGTTTTTGCAAAATATTTTATTCTGCACACATTCTGTAAAAAATCTGCAAGTTCCTTTCGTATTATTTTACGTCCAGCTTTAACTATTTCTCTAGGAAGTTCATCATATTCAAGCTACTTTCCATTTTGTACCTAGAATCGCGTTATAGAAATCTGATATTACTTCTGGAATATTTTGGTTGTACCGAATCTACAGTCGATAACAATACGGAAAATTTTAAGCCTCATGTTGTGTTCTGCAAGAAACCCGGTATAATTTTAAATTCGATAAGGCGAATAGAAAATTACAATGTGAAACTTTTGTTTTGCTGTAGAGGCCCTCTAGATGGACTGCGAGACTAGTCTCTATCTCGTTTTTACTGACAACGCTCTGGTACCTAAGCCACTTGAGTGCCACTCATAGGCTAGGGGAATCTTTAATCTGTCAAAATCTTCTAATGGCTTTTTCAGGTTTTGTACAGATTATATTTTTCATCAGGAATTGTAGTATTTGTTTTGGTTCATACTAGTAGAGAAATAATAATATGATAACTTTTGAATTAAGAAAGAAAGAAATTTTGCAGTGGTACTTGAATAGCTAAATATAGAAAATGTTAAGTTGACGAAACTGCGTACCCCTTGAACATTCGGTCGGGACTGCGCATAAACTGCGCTGAAATGCACTGCAGAATGATTCTTCAACCACAATCGTGTCCATAACGTCACTCAAACTACGTACCTATTGCTTATAAGAAATTTTCCACAGCAACGGCGGTAGCTTAGACATTATATCTGTGAATCACCCCGACGAAGGGAGAGGTGTAACAGAGTTTCGTGAAGGTCAAATGAGCCGGCTGGGTGACAGTATTCCTTGTTGTGGGTCAGTGATAAGCGGTCATTGCCAGGACTCTTGTTTCTATTACGTCCGTCGTTCGACTGTAGTGACTACGACGACGTAGATTGTGGAGTGACTATGATAGTAAGGACGAAGACGTTACAGAGACAAATTTTTGGATGTCACTGTAATCTGGCTTGAGGCTCACGATACAAAAGTGAGGAACCGTTGCAGCACTACATTTATAAATAGGACAAAACAAAGAGAGAGAAGAGAAAAGACAAGCAGAGATCATATCAGATTTTGAGGCAAATTTTATGATGATTATTAAATTATTAGACAACATAGTTAAAAAATTCTGCACGTCAGGGAACCAGTGAAAGGTTATGCGGCTAACTGCAGAAATTCAGATACGATTGCCCTAGACGTACGCACCTGAGTCTGCTGATACTAGGACGTGTTAGAACTCGGTGGTTCAGCGATAAACGTCTATGGTTCGACTCCCGCTCAGTCATAGGATTTTTATCAGTTACTTATCACGCCTTTCACCTTTGTAAATGTTCCTTAATGCGCAAAATGCCGAAATGCAATGTGATTCGGAGTCCACGTTAGACAGCAAGTCCCCTATAACTGGTTGAGTAAATCTGTTCGAGGCTGACTATACAGTAGTAGCTTCCAGCTGCTTCAATAAGCCTGTCAGCGTAACAGCTGGAAGTAGTGAGCAGCGGAGAAACGAACCACGATGCCATTAAAGAGACTTAGTGTGTATTGCTGACGAGTCGGAAACAGACGAAGGTGCTGAGGCCAGACTAGAGGCAGATATTTCTTTAGGGTAGCTGGCTACGGTATTCCAGGTGGAGATACTGAATGTGCGCATAGGAGAATGTTCGTAGATGCTACTAGGATCGTAGCATCAACATTCGTTCGGAAAGCCAGGCAGCTCTGAAATTTTCTATCAGCCCCTGCAACGAGATCAAACATCGCTGCAGAATGCCGTGGAGCCCGTTTGGCGGTAGGGGAACGCAACAAGATAAATCTGCTGTAGGTCTCTGGTCACTCAGGAATTAGTAGCAATGAACAAGCTCATAGGCTGGCCAGGGCAGCAGCGACGACTCCATTTGTTGGACCAGAACCTATCCTAACCATCACTAAAACTACGTAGCTCGCTTAGGAGATAGCATGCATAATATTGGACACAGTTTCAGAAACAGAGACACGGCAAACTAATTATTCCGAAACAATATCTTAAGATAAGTTCTCCAATCCTTGACTTGAACAGGAGGCAGATTAAACTCATGGTAGGACTAATGACTGGCGATGGCAACTTCAGGTAACAGTTGCACACGATTAATGTTGAGAAAGACCCCTCTAAGTGCAGACTATGTGGTTTGGGGGATGAAATCATGTGACACCCAAACTTCCAGTGCTTAGCAATCGAGGCCAAATGACACAGACTATTTGAGTCATTAATTCCTGAAGAAATTGTGGCTAGTAAAGCCCTCGTAAAGAGTCTCCTACTACTCTTCAAGGGTACTGTCTGGCTTTACCAGAAGGACAAGGAGAGAAACTGCAAAATAAACTCAGTTTCGGTGAGAGCAACATAGTCTACGGCTACTGTTGTTTTGTCTCCTTGCGGAAATCAAATGAAATGAGATCAAGTGGCTACAAAGATCGGAAGAAGAAAATGGCATAGCACCGCCAATACGTCAATTCCCAGTAAAGCACTGTGGCGTTCAAAATAACCGTTTGGTTGATGTTTAATACATTAGTAGATAATTAGAAGTTAGATGCAGTTTTCATTTAATAAAACCAATTTATAACGAGTATCTTGGTAGCTACTGTAATTTGTGAACGTTTCCCTAGTCGTAAACTACACCAACGCACGGCAATATGTGAATAACCATGTTCCGTCCTGCCCGTTCATCGTCACGCATAGCTCACGTTAATGACATATTTCGTCACATTACCTCCTGGACCTACAACTCTTAAGCAATGCCTCACTTATCAGTGACGTTCCTAGATGACGTGTCCAGGCGACCCAGGCAGTTTCTTCTCTCTTAAAGTTGCAGCACTGATCGGTAGTATTCAACATGTCCCACACGAAACAGTCTCCTCAGAAAACAGGTAGCACACTGTAATAGGCACTACACTAACGCCTGCGGAATATGCACATGTAGATGTGCGATAAAGACTTCCAAAATATGAACCTGTACATCTCCTTCTTTCAAAATCTCATAGGTTAATTAAATCCATTTGAAGCACTACGTAGGCGTCAAAGACAGCTCACAGTTTTGAAATGCCAGCACCTCACTGTTTTTCCTGAGACTTATAGTGGCTAATCTTAAGAGGAACTACAGCTTAAAAGTTCCCCTCAGTAGTGTAACAGCAGTGACAAAATATGTCGAGATCTAAATATAGAAAATGTCTGAGCGTTGAAAGTGAAGTCTCAGGATAGACAACTGAGAGAAGCAAGTGTAGCTTATTTAAAACAAGCCGCTAAGACGTTGATGAAAAACGATGTTGAATATCATATAGTATTCACCTTCTTCTTTTTCTTGTGCCTTTTACTCTTATCGGCGCGGTGTCGGATGGTTGTTAACGGATTTGGCATGGTGCTCTCTACTCCAGGTGCTCTCTACTCCAATGGACTGCGTGTTTTATAATTCATGTGAAAGTGAACGAAAATTTTCTAAATGTTTATAAATCGTGTCACTGAAATACGACATGGGTACCAGTCCTCTATTCACCTAGTGGGATGTAGGAAACCGCCTAAAAGCCACCTCCAGATTGGCCGGCACGCCGACCCTCGTTGTTAATTCGCCGGATGGATCCGATCTGGGCCCGGCACACCGCGCCGTACTGGAAGCGGCGCTTTAAAACGCTCTATTATTCACTCGGGTAATGTCGCACAGTATTCATAAAGAGTCAGTGTGCATTCAAAATACAGAGTAATATCCGTTAATTGTGGTTACAGATATTTATAGGAGCAGATGACAGGGTTAACAAAGTTGTATGAGTGAGGTATAACTATTAGCGATAGAGCCAAATAATAGTTACAGTATTATTACTCTACAGCTGAAATCTACGAAATAGAGTCTAAAATAGCATCACTGCGTCTGTATCATTCCAAAGTCTTATTAGTAATGTTTTGTGTTAACTTAGTAAACAACGAATGAAGATTTACACATGTACTATTGACTGCATAAATACAGAGCGATGGCATTAAATTATTTCCTGATAATTACCTTTAACAGGTAGTCACTATTTATTTGTGTCTTCCACCATTTTTTTAAATCGTGTTTTCTGTCAAGTTGCTAGGTAGATCATGACCTGTCAGTGGGCTGTCAGCAACCGATTATCATCACGAATCTCTCTCATCATTGCCTCGTTACGATGACATTCTTGCGAAAATCAACTTTCGAATATGGAACGAAAGAAAAGAGAGTTTACTGTAGCATGTAATGGACTGAAGCTTTCCGTAGTAATTTCCCGAATATAGCCGAAAGATGTTAATTCAGAATTGGTTGTGGAAGTCATTTAAGTCTTCATTTAATTTTGGTTAAACTTATGACCTGCATTAATTTTTATTTGCTTGCTAGTTAATGTTTTGTTTTTAAACAGGATTTGCAAAACGTTCTTACTCAGCATTACACACTTTTTGCTATCGTACCCCATAGGGACTTGTCATTCGTTAACAACTTGTCAACATTTCGTTAGGCTGACAGAATATTAGAGACTGCTTGTCCGCTGGAGTGCTGACAATGATTTCTACATGGATAATAATTGTCACTGTAGAAGCTCACTACTGCTAATGTTTGTTTCTATGCCAGTTCTGTTAGTAGAATATAATATACTACCTTTTACTTTTACGTTGAGCTTTGTGATTTTGGTAATGGCTGTGTTCTGGCGCTAGTACTATGTAGGCAAATGACACTAAAACATTGTAACTGCGGCTATTAGAAGAAACGATGCGGGGAGGGTATCAGTATCACAATTGGATTGATATAGATCGAAGTATTCTGTTTCACTATCTGAAAAAATAGCTGGCCAGGTCAAATAAAAAGGAGTTTTAAGATATCACAAGGGAAGTGGAACGGCTTTTGGTATTTAATGACGTAAATATTAATGTTAAATGTGAGGTTTGTAGGAACAGAAACCTTTCAGAATATATGATGGCAATCAGGTGGGCGAAAGTGTTACACAAAGTAGCGAAATCTGTCTTCAAATTTGAGAGCTGATAGGAGGCAGTTAGTAAGGTGAGTATGATGTAGTGATGTGTTGACGCGGGAGGTTCGGCGTTTCTGGTGGTAGTAACAAAGATAAAGCTGATTATACAGGTGTTTCGATAAGAAATGAACACGAGCTTTCAGATATTGGTATTGGTAATTATAGAGGTAAAATGTCAAACAGGGTGAACGCGAACTCCACATACAAAATTTCGTAGGTTTTCCGCGATATTTCTTGAGTTTTGGATTTCTTTCCCCCTTTTATCTTATAATCTATATCGCATTGACAATATTTGCGCAACAGTGCTAATGAGGATGGTATGCGCTGTGTCTCTCGTCTGGAATCAAACTTATTTATTTCGTCGATGTCGTTGCTATTGACAACGCTAACGCTCGCTTTCGTCTTCGTCCTCGAGCTTTTATTCAGTACTGCCCGGATTCTGTGTCGGATTTGCTTTTCCGGTAGTGTTAGTTACACCTTAACAGTGATACACAGCAGTATCGATAGGTCTACTGTTGAAGCTTTGGCCGATATGCACCTCGTGTGTGGACTCAATGAATGCAATGCAGGAGCGACACAACGGCGCTATGTTTGTCTGTTCCCGTACCGACGGCTACGTACGTATTCCGTCTGAAGGGTTGTTGCGTTACTCTGTGGTCTGTGTTGTACTTTTTGCTGCATATTACGGTATTTTTCTTTATTGTGAAGGCATTTTCACAGGAACAAAGATAATTTGGATAGCAAACCGAACTAATTAGAGCTATATTAGGCCCTATTGCTCTGTAGCGAACTGTCTGGGTTCCTGTAAACCAAAATACTCAAAAAACATCCCTGAATAGCCTCCGAAAGTTTGTCTGTGATGTTCGACTTCTGTAGAAATATACGCGCTGTTTTCGATGCTCCCAGAGATGTTTCTAGTTTTATTATGAGTTTCAATTTACATGTCATGTGAAGAAAATGCCATTGCAAAGTAGAATTTTGCAGTTTGTGTTGATAGATAATAAGTTATTTTTCGGAATTTTCGTTTACAGTCATCTTAAAATGTGATCACGAAATTGAAGCACAAGCACCCAATTTTTCTTTGGCTTACACTTTCTGAGTGACATGCAAACAGTAGTTAAATATAGAACAGCTGAATGACGTTGGCGCTACGTCACAATACCGTAGCAAGAGATTCAATGAGCGGGAAAGGCGATGCAGTGGCGTCCAGTGGTTCCGATCTGTTACAAGACAGTGCATTCCAGCTCTTGTCGTGAAAGGCGCGGCCTCGCATTTCGGCAACGTGGCAAACGCAGTGCGTTCTGAATATTTGTCTTGGAATACCGTTGGACACAGAATATTTGTATGCAGCAGTATTATCATGTCCTTACCAACGCTTCTTAAGTTAGTTTACTTGCCGTTTCCCGTCGAGAACATCTAAGCTCTCTTCTTCCGAGTCTCTGTAACTTTAATAGCCTTGTCATTGCATGAAAATAGATCTTCTGCTGTGCTTCATAAGATACGCTGAGAATCAATACAACGAGAATGAGAAACTGCAGTTTGTCTACGAATTAATTGTAGAAATTGAGCGTTGACGAAGGTTAGTGCGAATAATAACGGTCTTGTTTCCCTTATGGTGGATTGCAAAAGAAATGCTGAGAAATCTTAAGCAGTGCAAACTTGAAGAAAGACGTTTAACACTTCAAGAAAATTTGTTTCGAAAATTTGACCGATGTTCATTACGAAATATATGAATATTTTAATGTCTTCACAAACAGCTGCCAGAGAGCTTGAAGATAAAATGAGATTAATAGCCACCCGCACAAGGCATACGAGAAATCTATTTTATATCTTCAAACGCCCTTTCCTTGCTCGTATATAACATTTACTTTCCCGACACGTTTTGCCTTTTACAAAAAAGCCTTTTTAGTGGATTTTCTTCTAGAACAATACAGCTTTGTTTGTACTTATACTTACATATTTGAAACAGTTCACACCATAATTATTGCATGAATAAAGTGTCACGTACAGTTACTCGTGTGTCCTATGAAAATATGCGTTTCCTCTGACACGCTTGCAATTAGAGAATGCACTTCCACTAAGCGTAAGAAAAATCGGCAAATATTCACGTCTAGATCTTTTAGTTCTGTAGTATTCATATTCGTTCTCCATTAGCTAAATGATGTGAATTTTACCGCTGCTCTGGTGTAATTTAAGATTTATATTACGAGAACCGTGAAAGATTTGAGTTGGAATACGTTTGAGTGTATAATAGATGCCAACATAAAACAGTGTGCCATAACTGAACTCGAACCTGGAACCTTTGCCCTTTGTGGGCAAGTACTGTAACGACTGAGCCATCCTAGCATGATAGATTAACTTCCGTCAGTAACTCATCTCCCACCTTCCAAACATCACAGAAGTTCTCCTGCATACATTACAGAACTAGCACTCCCAGAAGAAAGAATACACAGACACAGCCTAAAGGATTGTTTCCAGAATGAATTTTCATTATGCATTTGTGTGTGCTGGCTTCAAAATTTCTGCCAGATTAAAACTGTACTAACTCACTTCAAACCAACGTCTTAAACAGAACTGCTATATCTATAATAATTCTGTATAAACATCTATTGTCAATTAATACACCGATATACTCCATAATAGGGAGTGCATGAAATTTAAAATAAATGAAATAGTGTTTAACTCTTTGGATTCTCGTTCGGGAGAGACTGGCTTCAAATCCCTGTAATACCCTCCTGACATACGTTTTCAGTAGTTACCGTAAACAAGTTAAGGAAAATGTCCTGACGATCCCTGTGAAAGGCACACGGCCGATTTTCTTCGCCAGATTTGCCCTAAAGGAAATTGTATTCCGTCTGTGATGACCTTATTGTTAATTGTATGTTAAGCCATAGGCCTCTTTTTCGCAGATGGATAAAACTGGAATTTCATAAGTTAAGTGTATTGCAAAGCTTTTCAAATTAAAAGTGTAAAAAGAAACCGCATGTAAGTAAAGATAACTTGCGCTTCTAAAAGCCAAGATGAGGTGAATAGTCTATATGCAGTACAAGTTTAGACTGCAGTCCCTACTGACAATAAAAACAAAGAAATAGATGTCATAATATGTGAAAAGGAACAGTAACCGGTTATAATTCATGAGGACGTCTAATGAAGCGAAACGAATCGGTTGAAAAGCGTTCTTAATTTGCACTATAAAACTAAAGTCCGTCCGAACAGGTCTTGGAAGGCCGGCCGCCGTGTCATCCTCAAATCACAGGCATCACTGAATGCGGATATGGAGGGGCACGTGGTCAGCACACCGCTTTCCCGGCCGTATGTCAGTTTACGAAACCGGAGCCGCTACTTCTCAATCAAGTAGCTCTTCAGTTTGTCGCACAAGGGCTGAGTGCACCCCGCTTACCGACAGCGTTCGTCAGACCGTATAATTTGCACTATGCGAGACAAAAAAAAAGGCACTGTTCGAAACAATCACCCGACTGGGACAGAAATCGATAGATATGATGAATATGTGCAGACACACAAATGACAACATTTCTGGGAAATTACAAAATTTATTCATGAGAAAGAACTTCAAAAAGAGAGCAAATCAGTAACGCGTTAGTTCGTTCCTGGCAGCTATGCTACCAGTCATTCGGCTTGACGTTGATTCATAGAGTTGTAGGAGGCCCTCCTGAGAGATATCGTGCCGAATTCTGTCCAATTGGCGTGTTAGATCGTCAAAATCCAGGGGTGGTTGGAGAGCCCTGCCCATAGCGCTCCAAACGTTGCTTCATGCTTACCAGACACTACCTTGGCCAGCACTGTCGCCGGGTCTCTTCACAATTGAGAACGTTTGAAGCATTATGAGCAGGGCCCTTCAACCGTTTCGGGATTTAGACGATCTAACGCGCCAGTTGGACACAATTTGACACACTGTCCCTAAGGACGATATCCAACAACTCTGTCAATCAGTGCCAAGCCGAATAACTACATGCATGGCGTCCAGGATTTGTGGAATTGTTTCTCTTGAATACATTATCCATTTTCTCTGAAATTGTAATCATTTGTTTCTCTGCAGATGTACATCACATCTATCCGTTTCCGTCCCATTCGGTTATTTGCTTCGTGGTGTGTTTTTGTCCTATGCGGGTTTAGTTTATATCCGCCTCGTTCTGACCCGGATGAACCAATAGGGACCTACCGACATCCGTGCCATCCTGAACCAATGGCATCATTTGGATACGGTACGGAGCGGCATGTGGTCAGCACACTGCCGTCCCGGCCGTTGACAGCCTTCTAGACTTTGGAGGCGCTACGTCCCTCAGGAAGCAGAGTACACCCCATTCCAGGCCTCCCACCAAGGAAAAATCCCTGGCAGCACGGAAACCGAATCCGGGTCCTCCGCATAGCATCCAAAAAGCCAGACACGCTGATCACTGAGCTACGGAGGCGGATGTTGTATGTAGGACCAACCAGAACTCATCGGTAAAATTTCGGAGTTTGTTCAGGGATATTTTCTGAGTATTTTAGTATAAGGTAGGGGTGGTCTCCTGTGGCTCGTTACAGGGTAATAACGTAATTATGATTTATACGGATTTGTTACCAGAATTCCTATGAAAACGATTTAAGAGCAATAAAACATCTTATTATACGTAATCAGCAAAATATAGTAACACGAGAGAATTAGGTTGTTCGTGGGCAGTTATGTACAGATACAAAACTAATGTGATGTGATAGCCGTCACTGTGGGAACAGCTGAGCATACCGTCGTCATGCCGCTTTTCTATTGCATTCGGTGAAACCGTAGCCCGGATGCATAGCTGCCTATTCTTCATGAGTAAACCTAACCACGCTGTTGTGTATCTCTGCTAACGTACAACCAACATTGCCGGAGAAACAAAGCCGAGACAGATCCGAGCAGTCCAGAATGCAAGCTTGAGGACCAAAATAAAGTAAGCGTTACTGTTGTCAACAAGAAGTACCGTGTGAATGCAACAAGTTTGTTTCCAAACAAGATACACAAGGCATAAAGTCAACATTTGCTTTGTTGTGGAGATATTCTCAGTGCAATACCGATACAAGAGGTAAGAAATCAAACGAAATGTAATTACTCTGTAACGAGCCACCGGAGACCACGAGTCCTTATATCAAAACACTCGAAAAATATCCCTGAACAGCATCCGAAAGTCTGTCGTTGGAGTTCTGGTTCAGCCAATTACATAGTTTTTATTGTTTCTCTTTATCCAACAGTGTTTCGTCATGTATGTCTCTGTTTTGGTCTCATTTTTATTTTACAAAATACAAAACCAGTCAAAGGATGTATGATATTTTAACACTGACGAAAACGTGGAACACAGGGGATGACACATAAATGTCGAGGCATATGTGGGTAAAGGTAAATCTGTCATAAAGCTGAAGACTGGTTTGACCATTACAGTGAGCATAATCCTACTGGAAGTAGGATGCAATTACCTTCCTCCGACTTTCGGACTGACTTATTCAGTTGTAGTGGCTCCTACAGTTCAACGTACACAATGAAACACAGTGCAAGTCGGCGTCTTTCACATTAATAAGCATTACCAGAGGATAAATAAGTCGAAAGTCACCAAACAAAGCGCACCAAACAAAACGATAAAAGAAAACAAGGTCGTTTTGAAAACTATATCAGAATAGCACTAGTTAAATTCCAGATGCGTTGCAACTAATCGTGAAAAGCACTACTCACCATGAAGAGCGAAGCAGAAAGTAAATATTAGTCATCTGCTGTACTTAGATGCATAATATTCTTAGATAAAGTGTTAAATTACGCTATATTTTCACGTCGTAACCAGAATCAAGGCCAAATCCGAAAGCAGGGTCGCCAATAAGGTACAAAACTTAGCACGTTTACTAAGAACACCAACGTACAGCCAAAAAAGAAATGACGGAGAATAGAGCTGTTTATACAACTATCGAAAACTGCACACAATACAAACGTTACAAACATTTAGAGAACGTCCCAGAACTAATAAACACTAAATGACGACAGCAGGTGGTGGCGTTTTAACTGGCGACCCACAGAACGCCTGCCAGTGACAAAAACTACTACGCAGGAAGAATCTACATCTGTGTGTGTGTGTGTGTGTGTGTGTGTGTGTGTGTGGCGGAGGGTAATTTGTGTAACGCTATCATTACCCCCTTCTCTTGTCCCAGTCGCATATGGTTTGCGGGGAGAACGATTGCCGGTACGCCTCCGCGAGTGCTCGAACTCTCTAATTTTATCCTCATGGTCTTTTCGCGAGACATACACTGTGTGATCAAAAGTATCTGGACACCTAGCTGAAAATGACTTACAAGTTCGTGGCGCCCTCCCGGTAATGCTGGAATTCAGTATGGTGTTGGCCCAGCTTCCATTCTCGCAGGTACGTTCAGTCAGGTGCTGGAAGGTTTCTTGGGGAATGGCAGTCCATTCTTCACGGAGTGCTGCACTGAGGAGAGGTATCGATGTCGGCCGTTGAGGCCTGGCGCGAAGTCGGCGTTGTTCTGGGAAAGCACACTCTCAGAATTTTAATAGTAGAGCACACCGTGATGGAGAACGCCTCTCTTGTAGTCTGTGCCACTGGAGTTGGCTGAGCATCTCCGTGACACTTTCGCGCTTGCTGCTAAACGAACGTGTAACGAAACGTGATGCTGTTCTTTGGTTCTTCTCTGTTTCCTCTATCACCCTCATCTGGTATGGATCCCACTCTGACGAGCTATATTCAGGTAGTCGAACGAGTGTTTTGTAAACTACTTCCTTTGTTGATGGACTACATTTCCAGAAGATTCTTCCAATGAATGTCTGTCTAGCACCTGCCTTACTAATGATTAATTATATTGGTTGTGCCCCTCGTATACCTCCGTCTCTATTCTCTTAGATATTTCTGTGGAAGTAGCTATGTCCAGAGATTCTTCTTCAATCGTGCAGTCATACAGTAAAGTGTCATTCTGTCTGTGTCTTCGTAATACATTACATTTATTTATGTTGAGGGTCATTTGGTAATCCTTATACAAAGCGTCGAACCTCTGCAGGCCTTCCTGCATTCCGCTATAGTTTTCTAGCGTTTCGACTTCTCTGTGTGCAATAGCATCATCATCGAAAAGCCTTCTGAAACTTCCGACGTTACCTGCTGGGTGATTCATACATATTATGAAAAGAAACGGTCCTAAGGCACACCCTTGGGCGGCGCCAGAAGTTACTTTTACGTCTGAAGACTTCTTTCTATGAAGAGTGACGTGCTGTGTTCTGATTAACAGAAACTCTTCAGTCCAGTCCCACAGTTGGTCTGATATTCCGTACTCTCGCATTTTCTTCATTAGAGGGCAGTGTGGAGAAGTATCGAACGCCTTTCGGGAGTCAAGGAACATGGGATCTACCTGTGCGCCTGTGACTTCTTTGTGGGTTTCATGAACGGACAGAGTGAGCTGGGTTTCACGCGATCATTGTTTTCGGAACCCATTTTGATTTCTCTAGATGACATTTTCGGTCAAATGTCACGATATCCATAAAACATGTTCCATAATTCTACAACCGACCGACGTCAGAGATAGAGGCCATTAGTTTTGTGCGTCCTTCGCCAGCATTGTGATACGGCTGTAGTACCATTCGGGGAATTCAGAGAAACGTCGCAAAACTCTTCTCGGCTAATGTTGCAGTTGGCCTTTCTCACAACGTTCGAACAATGGGATATTTAATGACTCAGTACTCCAGCCTTCACAAGCCCTATTCCTCCCAGCAGAAAATTTCGTATACTGCAACAACAATAAATATATTTATGGTCTTTTAGCGATATGTAACTAGTTACGTCAGAACTAAATGATTTATAGGTCTATAGAGCACTGTATGCAGTAACGTCCCTATAACGCTCCTTTGGGGTATTTCTTACAGCTCTCTGTTGCGTCCCATTGAGAACGCCATGTTGACTTATCTGCCAAGAAGTTATGAATTCATTCAGAAATCTGGTCTGGTACTCTGTAAACTCGTATTTTGCTCACTAAACGACTGTGCGGGACTGTATCGAATGCCTCCCGGAAATCAAGAACACGGCGTAAACCTAGGCGTTCCGCCTATGGTGCTCTGAATATCTCGTTAAAAAGTCCTTATAGTACAGTTCGTTGCATTATAGGCTAAACCTAATTTTTATATATCGCTAATGAATGAATATATGTGTGATTAGTACAACACTTCATGATGTAAGGCACCCTACATGATTTACAAGGTGTGTAAACTTCTTAAGGAATAGCAGCTGCTACACAACTTCCGTAAAACAAAGCATGGGGCTATAGACACTATAGACAGAGAAATACTACATGAAATATGTGTGGTTGTCAAAAAGGCAATGCGTGAAGCCTTCAGTGACTACGGTAGAACAATCTCATCGAAAGAACTCTTACAAAAACCAAAGAAATTCTGGTCATATGTGAAGGCAGTCAGAGGCACTAAAGCCGGCCGATGTGGCCGAGCGGTACTAGGCACTTCAGTCTGGAACCGCGCGACCGCTACGGTCGCAGGTTCGAATCCTGCCTCGGGCATGGATGTGTGGTTAGGTTAGTTAGGTTTAAGTAGTTCTAAGTTCTAGGGGACTGATGACCTCTGATGTTAAGTCCCATAGTGCTCAGAGCCATTTGAACCATTTAGAGGCAATAAAATTATTGTCCATACACTCATGGTTGATACAGGAACTGAAATTTGGGGCAGCGAAGCAAAACATGAATGCTGAATTCTGTTTTCAAATGTTCCTTTACAAAGGAAAATCCAGGGGTATTGCCCCAGTTCATACTCGCTCCGCTGCAAAGATGAGTGACAATAGTGTCAGCAAAGTTAAGAAAAAGCTGAAATCGATAAAATTGAAGAAAACGCTCTGACCTGATGGTGTCTGTATCAGACACTATACACAATTTTCTGCTGAATTAGACCCTCATTAAGTTATAATATGCCATAGATCGACAAACAAGAATTGTGTCAGTAGTTGGGAGAAAGGCAGGTCACATGTCAGCAAGATGTATAGCAGAAGTGATTCACTAAACTACCATTCAGTAACTTTGACAGCCATCAGTTGTAGAATATTTTTACATATTCTGAGGCCAAAGGTAATGAGGTTACTCGAACGGGATGTAATTTAGATGCCAAACAGCGCGAATTCAGAAAAAAAGTCAATCATGCGAACCAACTCTCGCGCTTTTTCCAAGTGATTGTCGTGGAAAGTCATGGGAGTCATAACTCTCATCAGAGAACAATTCATTAATTTATTTTTACAGTTTCCGGATTTGTAACGAAGTAACGGAGAATAATGTTGCATTAAAATTAAGTGTCTTGATAATAGCAAGGATTTATGCTTTTTACATTTTAGTTGCTTCCTTAAGACCTAGCGCGCGTCGCTGTGCTTGCGGCCTGACTGTATATAGAAAATATCTGGGCCAGCTCATAATGGCGCCCAAGCGCAGGTTGACCTTACCTGCTACCAACAACAGTTCGATGTGTTCATGAATCCAAGGAAGCTGACTAGTGCAAGACAGGAAATGGTCTGCCCCTGAGAAAATAATAACAGAAGCACCGACCTTTCCCGACGCTGGCGGGAACGGTCGAATTGAATGATTGATTTAGACAAAAAGACATAACAAGAGTGGTCTGAGCCTAATGGTGCGCACACCGAAACTGAGTTTATTGTACGGTTTATCTCCCTGAAGTTCTAGTAAGTCCAGCCGGTACCTTTAAAGAGTAATAGGAGGCCTTTTACTAGTTCTTTATTACACACAATTTCTTGAGGGATTAATGACTCGAATAGTGTGTATCTTTTGGCCTCCAACACTTCGCATTGGAAGATTAAGTGTAATGTGGTTTCATCCCCCTCACCGCACAATCCGCACTTAGAGACTTCTTTCTCTTGTAGGTGTTTTTAAACTTCCCATGGCCAGCCATCAATCCTATCATGAGTTTAATGTATCTCCTATTCAACTCCAGGATTACGGAACTTCTCGTAGGCCATGATTTTGATTTTGGATCTCAGCCAAGAATTTTGTGTGCTGCATCTTAATCCAGCCACGTAGTTTTATCCTTACTATCGCCTTAGTAATGGTTAGGATAGGTTCCGATCCTCCAGATGGAGTCGTCACACCTGTCCCGGCCAGCCTGTCAGTTTTTTTATTGCTACTGATTCCAGAGCGACCAGCAACCTACAGCAGGTTTATCCTGTTACTGTCCCCTAGTCTCACAAGGGCTCGATAGCATTCTGCAACGATCTTTGATTTCGTTGCAGGGGCTGCTAGAGATTTCAGAGCTGCTTGGCTTTCTAAATGAACGTAGATGCCACGATCCTTGTGGCACCTACGCTGATAGCAGAAATTTCCGCCTGGAATACAGTGGCCAGCTACCCTAGAGAAATTAGTCTTCCTGTTTTCTAGCCGTCGGTACACCAGACTATGTCTGCTGAGCGGTATCGAGGTTTGTTCTTCCACTGCTCCCTACTTCCAATCATTACCATGAAAAGTTTATTGAAAGACCTGAAAATACCACAGAAACGTGCAGTATTCTCTCCACATTAAACTTGAATGTTCATAGTCTTCAGTCCTGTATTCCAAATGACAGCGCTAAGTGAAATACCGATAATGATTCAATTTCACATCGTGCAAATTGTTACTATTATTTCAATAGCTCTTGAGTCAATTGCGTGAAACTTGCGTGTTATCAAATTCAATGGCGAGCGCTTTTGAAATGATGTATTTTTCTGATTGTCTTTGAGGCTATTCAGTAACTGTCTTAATCGCTGGTGGAAGCATATTTTTATATTGAAACATGTGTATGCTTTATGGTTATTGTTATTAGAATTAAAATCCTAGGCATTTGTGGCGTGTTAGAACTCGGGGCATTGGCAATTTATATTTGTATGCTAGATGCAGAAGCAGCAAGAACTTCTCCCATCCCCCCCCCCCCCTCCCCGCCCCCGTCAAAGACAGAATATTTTCAAAATCGCCATAAATCAAGAACAAACTGTGAAGTACCTTCAGGGGTGCCCCAGGGAAGTGTGTTGGTCCCCTTCTTGCTGTTCTTGTTATGTATTAATGGTCTTAGACAATGTTAATGGTAACGGCAGTCTGTTTTTAGGCGATGCATTTATCTGTAATGAAATACTGTTTGAAAACATTCAGCACAATTACTCGGTCAGATCTTGGCAAGATTTCAAGGTGGTGCAAAGACTGGAAAATGTTCATGAATATAAAACTGTGCGCTACGCAAAAAGGAAAAAGTGTTGTATCCTACAACACCAGTGAGGCACAACTGGAGTCAGTCAACTCATACAAATACCTGGTTGTAACAAACCGTAGGTATATGAAATGGAAGAACGATCACACACGATCAGCAAAAGGTACAGCGGCGGCAGACTTTGACGCCTCGTAGGATTCTGGGAAAATGTAGACTACGAAGAAAATTGCTTACAAAACACTCTTGCCACCCATCCCTGAATATTGCTCACGTGTGTGGGAGCCGTACCAGATAGGGCTGTCAGGGGATATTGAATGAAGGCAAACAAGCAAGGAAGCTAGAGCTGTTCCTCGGCCCACCACGTGTGCCTCACAAAGGGTTCCCGGAGATAACGGCAGACTGATCACAACACGTATAGAGACATTTAAGTTATGTTTTCCCTGCGTTTCATACACGATATCCGATAAGATACGCGATGCGACCTGCGATACAACACAAAAACAACTCGCATCAGCAGAACGCACAGAAACATAGTTGAAGCGACTTATGTGGTTCACACTGGGATAACAGCGATACAACACTGACACACATCGCTGCCGTATCGCCAGTGGCAACACTGAGTGCTGGTTGATTCACACACTTGTGTAGCGCAATACTCAGTAAGAGAAATTTCGGGTAATCTGATGCATATACAAAAATTGTTTTATGTAGATAAAGCAAAGCTACATCCGTCGCTGAAGATAGTTTTACGGTCAAACTTCTCGCGTAAAAAATTAAAAACCACTGTTTTGGTATTAGCGCGTGTTCTCCAACATGCCGTCTTTCTCATTCGACTCTGAGAAAACTAACTGTCAAAAGGACTATTTTTCGGTATCTTATACTCATAGCTTGATAATGAACTTCTTCTCATAACATTATTTCTCTCAGTTATCGTGATACTACATAAATAAGTAAAATACCTGACGTACCTGTATTTAGAAATGTTTGCACTGAAGAATGTAGTCGCTGGCGAGTTGACATTTGGTGGGTTTTGGGTCACAGATTGCTGCGTTCGAAATTTAGCTACCATATCGAGATTTTTTTTTTAACTGTCGGAAGATGGCGACACGTCTCGAGAAAATATGAGAGATATATTGGAGGCTGTCCGCGACAAGTTTGGCAGCCATGCGCCACACGCGACGTTACCATATTCCCGCCTGCTATATTTTGCTATGCCGAGCGAGTACCTGCCTCACGTTTCTCTTTTCCGCGTGATGCAGATACACTTTGAAGCCAGAAATGAAAAACTTACTGAAATGAAAAGACACTGGGAGTCATCGGCTGATGATACTGACTGAATGTTTCTCAGTCTATGCTCCTTGATTTCAGGAAACTTTGTGCCAGGCATAAAAAAGATCTGAAAGTTAAATAGCTCTTACTTTTGAATGAGAAGCTGGTCGAAGCCGAGTAGGACAAGTCGGGATTTCCTTATCTTCACGGGTTTCGTCCATTTCTTCAAACATGTCGTCTACCCTTAGGCAGAGTTCACCACCCATTGGTACGCCACGTGTGATTGTGTTGGGTTGTTTGGGAAAGGAGACCAGACAGCGAGTTCATCGGTCTCACCGGATTAGGGAAGGACGGAGAAGGAAGTCGGCCGTGACCTTTCAACGGAACCATCCCGGCATTTGCCTGGAGCGATTTAGGGAAATCACGGAAAACCTAAATCAGGATGGCCGGACGCGGGATTGAACCGTCGTCCTCCCGAACGCGAGTCCAGTCTGCTAGCCACTGCGCCACCTCGCTCGGTCACCACGTGTGGTGACTGATCTCCCTTCAAACCCAGAAACATTTGTTGTAGATCATAATTTGTGAAGCATGACGCTAACTGTGAAGCATCATGCTAATGGAAGTGGTCGTACTGAGAAAGCTTGTCATATGAAGAAATACAATTATTTGCAAACATTTCCTGTAATTTTTTTAATTTTAACGAGACCAAAAGTGTTCTGTACACAATGTTGTAATCTCTGTCAATAGGTCAATAATTTCTGAAGAAGAACCCGTGGTCAAGGTTTAATAAATCTGTATTTAGGAGCTGGTTGGCTGTTATTCCCAATCTTTGAAGCTGTTGCATGCACAGTTGCTGAAGCGCAGCCATGTTCAGAATCTTATAAGCCAGGGCCTCCCAACCTTTTCAGCTGGCGGACCCCTTCTTCAGTCGAAAATCCATGGTGAACCCCTAGTCATTCACGAGCACAGTAACTTCAAATTTCAGAGCAAAACCCATGGGAACTGAAAGCTTCTTAATGCAAGTACCATGTTCCCAATGACTTCCCCCCCCCCCCCCTCCGCCGAAGTATCAAAAGTCTTTGGTTTAGAGATGAATGAAAACAACTTGAAATTAACGATCCAATTTGAATTCCCATTGTATCCAGACACTTACTAGTGGATTTACTCCCTTTGTTCAACACACTATAGCCTGATTAATATTACATGGTAATTGACATTTCACACGTTGGAGCTGCCTTCCTCCAAGAGCAATCGACGTCACGTCCAAACTGTTCGCTATTGAAATGCTGCCGCTTGTGGTCTGTTCACATCCACTGTTTGGCAACTGTTGTGAGAAAAATGTTCAAATGTATGTAAAGTCTATGGGACTTAACTGCTGAGGTCATCAGTCCCTAGTCTCACAAACTATTAACCTAAGTTTAACTTCCGCTAAGGACAACACACACACGCCCGATGGAGGGCTCGAACCTCCGACAGCGGGAGCTGCACCAATGTTTTGGTTTGTGTTGCCGACTGTCAAATATTATTGCCAAAGATCGAATGTTATTGCCAACTTTCGAGTGCTATACACATGTTTTCCAAAGAAAAAAAAATACTGATGAATTTGATTTTCACATTTTTATTCAATAATTTTACTCATTATTTTACACGATTTGGTGAAGGGTGGCCGCGGACCCTCTAGAAAGAGCCGGCGGACCCCTAAGGGGTCTGGGAAGTCCTGTTATAAGCTAGTCACTACAACAGGGCGGCGCTGTAATTGCTGAGCGCGGTCGGTCGCGACGTTTGTAGGCTGTCAAGAAATTGGTCGGTCGATCAGTCGGCCGATAAACTGGTGAATGTGTTGAGGTCTTAAACGTTGTGTAGTCAGTGACGCGGACCCCGAAACATTCCCGCAGTGCCATAGCAGTGACGGCTCACGGCAGCACACGTGGGAAACGGTAGGGGGTAGTTTCCGGTTGCGGCGGCAGGGGGCGCAGCGGTCGGCGCGCTCGCAGCGAGAGCGGCGCGTCATTGGTCGGCCAGCGAGCAGCGTAGCCACGCTGCGCTGTGTTCAGTCCGGTGCGGCGCCGTGTCGCGTGCGAAGTCCAACCGAGTGGCGCGCGCGCGCAGTTAGCCTCTTGCTTCTTTTCTAGGGGAAGGTAAAACCTCGCAGCCGCGTATAAATAAAGCAGGCGGGCGCAGCCGGCGGCGCCAGATCGTGGGCCGCAGCGTAGCCCAGCGGAGATAAGGACGGGACTGCCTCACGCGTGATGCCCGTGGCGTAGCCGGTGCACTCCAGCCGCCAGACATGGACGCCAAGACCTACAAGAGCAAGCCCAACCCCAAGAAGGGAGCCAATCCCTTCTCCAGGGCCGTTCTCTGGTAAGTACACCTTTTCATTCTGTTAACGATACCCGCGTCTTTCGTGAAAGTGCACTTCACAGCCTAGCCGTAAGTTGCCTTAGCACAGAGTTTTAATTTGTGTGAAACTGAGTGTACAGAATCAAGTTAGGCAATTAAATGCTTCATTTGTGCGGCCACAGTGTCCGTAGTTGCTTTACAATTCTTGAGGGTATTTTTGTTCTGTTGTTGCAACTACAAATGCGTTTTTTTAAACCAGATGCGTTTCGCCTTATTAGGTAAAGCATCAGTGGTGGTGATTCTCGCTTAATTTTTCTCGCTTACATCGGGAAATGCCGTCTGCTAGCACTTCGTTGTTTTTCTGCGATAGATACTAATAATTTTGGTCTACTTTTTAGTTCTGCAGCACTATGCACTTTGTTTTTCACAAAACACTTTTATGCACACCACTGTATTCAGTTTGTTTTTGTGCTTCAACCATAAATAAAAAGCACAAAAACAAACAGTATACAGTGGTGTGTATAAAAGTGTGTTGTGAGAAACATAGGATGTGTATGGTGCTCCCGAACAACTGAAAATGAGATAAAGATTATCAGTGTCTAACGCAGAAAAACGAAGTGCTAGCAGACGGTATTTCCCGATGTCAGCAATAAATCAAGCGAAAATCGCTACCATTGATGCTTAACCCCAAGAAAAGCGAAACGCGTCTGGTGAAAAAAAAATCATGCATTTTGTAGTTGCAACGACAGAACAAAAATAACCTTGAGAATAAGTTAAGCAAATGTGAAAGTAAACCTCAGAGTGCTGGAAAAATATTAAAGGTACATCATACGCAGAAAGTAATTAGTGGTAGAGCAGTAGGACGAACATTAAACCTTGTTGATACTGTGAATAAGATCTCTCACTAGACTGTTTTATTTTAACCATTTATTGTATAAGAGGCGTTTGTATATTAAAGATCAACACTGCTGAGGGATCTGGGTAAGGAAATGACACTAGATGTAGTAGATTTCTGCTAGTGGCAATAAACTGATGGCCGAAGAAGCGTGACCACCTAGTGCAGTGAAAGCATTTCTGAAAAAGAGGAATTTGTTAGAATCTAATATAAATTGAAGTATTGGGAAGTCATTCCTGAAGGTATTTGTTTGGAGTGTGGCTGTGTACGGAAGTGAAACGTGGACGCTGAATAGTACAGACAAGGTGAGAAGGGAAAATTTGGTACTTTGGAAGAATGCTAAAGATCAGATGGACAGATCATATAACTACTGAGGTGCCCAATCCAACTGGGGAGCAAAGCCTATGGCACAACTTGGTTGATAGGACACAATCTGAGGCGTCAAGTAATTATCGGTTTGGTATTGGAGGGAAGCGTGAGGGGTAAAATTGTAGAACTAAATATGAATACAGTAAGCATGTTCAAACTGATGTAGATTGCGGTAGCTGTTCGGAGGTGAAAAGACCTGCACATGATAGATCAGAGTGGAGAGTAGCATCAAAAATCTTCAGGCTGCAAAAGCAATCAACAGTAGTAGAACGGCATGTCTTGGTATGTTAGGCCCGTATTACACTGTAAAACAACTGTCTGAAACATCCTTTATGAAAGTTGGAGCTTAATCTTGAATTTGTAAGATTGGTGAAATGTGAAATGTCTTCGGTTGTGTAAAGCGGGCGTTAGTATAACCATATTATCTGAAATCTTTCGGTAAGATTCTCGTATTTTTCAGTGCATCAGAAGACCTTTGTGAAACTTACGTACTTTTATATATTTAAGCGGTAATATTTGGAATAAGTGTAGTAGTTGGGATAGCGTTAGTTGTGTGAAGACAAAACATTAAAAATGAACCGAACGACGCGAAATAATAGTTAATTTGATACATTCTTGTAATGCTCAGTCACGATATGGCACTTGGCAGTTATCGTAACAAGCGGTCACGTTACATTAAACAAGTACAGAGGCGACTAGGGAAAAGTCAATGCTTTCAGGTCAGTTGCGCATATACCATCGACACAGATTACGCGCTAACTCACGACAAGCCGATCGTAGCGTCCTCACTCGCAGGTGCAATAACATTGTTGTCGACTAATATATACATTTCCATACACATAATTACGAAAAAGATTCTTTACAGAGCTTTATAAAACCTCGGTGTGAACAGTATTTGACATAAAAATGTTATTTTCTCGAGCTTTTTGTTTCTACTGTTTTTTAAGAGATAGGGGCATAGATAATGGACTAAGGCTGCGGCCACCGTTATCTATGACGATGCTGTATAAAAATTGTCCAGTTAATAAATACGTTGCCACAAATAAAATGGTATTTGCAATAAGATAATGAGGAGTCCCTTACTCTGGCTTCAAAAGTTAGCTTCGTAAATTATAGGTACGAAGCTGGGCGTCCACGATAACCTTTTGTCTATTGGTAGTTAAGTGTCTCCTTTATGTTAAAATTTTCCACAAATAGTAGGTTCTAGCGCAAAGCCGGTACGCAGCGTCAGAAGCCGGTTAAACGATCTAACACTACCTCATTCATCCCCATACGATTAGTGAGTCGAGAAAATGGGATATTGACTTGAGAAATATGATAGATACGTGATCTCTCTAGCTCATTTGGAAGCTTTAAGTTTGTTCTACGTAGACACTTTCTGGACTCAATACTTGACGTGAACATGGAATGGCTGAGGAAGTCGTTGACACACGCTATCCGACATATGCGAGTCTAGTGAGCTTCGAAACACTGATGATTCAAGCACTCGACGTCCAAAATAGGACTTGTTGCGACAGACAGGTGAAGCTATATTTACATCTGACGGCCGCCCGTGTTCTTTTGTCACTCACATCATCGTCACTCAAAAGTCTGTTAATGATCAGATTAAGCAGGTCGAAAAGCTCTCCACCTAGAAATTAACGCACTCATCCTTCTCTGCAGAGATCAGTCGTGTGTTACTTCATGGGACGAGTTTATCGGCATACATTAGCACCTACTAAATCTTTGGACCAAGCGCAATTAAGCATGCCTCTCACAAGGAGAGGCAGAGTTATGTTAAGACATAAGGCTAAGAAGGGTCAATGAACTTCCCCGTCATAATCTCAGCCTTGTTTCAAAAAGTTCGCCTCGCTCTTTGAAACTAATGGAATTTCAGTTACTTATTGTACAATTATTTGCTTTGAACAGTTGGCGACACAATGTATCTTTTCTCTGGTCCTAGTTCGTAAATTTTAGAGTTTTCCACAGATGTATATTCATCTGAAGTGTGTGCCGGGATGGGAAACTGAGAACGGCTATAATGGCGAACTAAAGCCTTCAGCTGAACTATGATCTGTGCGTGACCAGCACAATCGGCAGAGAACTATTGAGACAGGTTCTCGTGACAGGGCAAACCAAATGATCAGGGTTTGATAAAAAATGTTACTTTTTTACGCTATTGAAAATATTTTCAGTTCCCCTTTTTCAACCCTACGTGATTCCAGATTTATTCATAAGTAACCTGTTTACTAATTGTAAACCTCTTACGGTATGGGAAGATGTTTCAGAGCAAGTATGTACCGATTGTCAATACATTTCAATATTTGTTGCTGATGTTGCTATGTCGGGGACTACTGCAAAATAGGTAGAAAACAAAGTTTAGAGCTATATGTTGAATGAAATGTGTTTGGCTGTCAAGATAGCAATGCGTGAAGCCTTTAGTGGTTACCGTAGCAGAATATTCAAATGATCTTTCACATAACCCAGAGCTAGTGCCCAGTCCCTAGCGAATGAGACAGGAACTGAAATTGAGGGTAGTAAAGTAAAACCTGAAATGCTTAACTAAGTTTTCAAACGTTCCTTTACAACGGAAAATCCAGGAGAGCTGCCCCAATTTAATCCCCTTACTGCTAAAAAAATGAGTGAAATAAGCTTTAGTATCAGTGGTGTTGCGAAACAGCTAAAATATTTAAAATTCAACGAAGTTCCAGGGTCTGGTGAATCCCTCTGATTCTTTAGTGAACTTGCGGCTGATTCAGTCCCTTTTCTAACTATAATGTATCGTAGATCCCTCGAACAAAACAATGCCCAGTTCTTGGAAAAAAAGATCACACCTATCCACAAGAAGGGTAGAAGTGATTCACAAAATTGCCGTCTGATATCCTCGACATCAATTTTGTTGTAGACTCTAGAACATATTCTGAGTGCAAACATATTGAGTTATCTCGAACAGAATGACCCCCTCCACGCCAATCAGTATGGATTCAGAAAAAATCTATCATATGAAACCCAACTCGCACTTTTCTTACAGGACCTGCTGAAAATATTGGATCAAGGCTGTCGGGTTGACGCAGTATCTGATTTCCGAAAATCCTGCGACTTAATACCACACCTACGCTTATTGTGAAAAGTACCATCACAAGGGATATCGAGTGAAATCTGTGACTGGACTGAGGAATTATTGTCAGCGAGGATGCAGCATGTTATCTGGGATGGAGAGTCATCGTCAGATGTGGAAGTAACTTCGGGTGTTCCCCAGGAAGTGTGTTGGGACCCTTGCTGTTCACGTCGGATATTAATGATCTCAGTGACATTATTAACCACCACCTCAGACTCTTTGCAGATGATGCAGTTATCTATATTGAAGTACTTTCTGAAAGAAGTTGCATAAATATTTTCAGGTTTTGATAAGATTTCAAGGGGGTGCAAAGATTGGCAATTTGCTTTAAATGTTCAAAACTAAAATTGTGCCCCTCAAAAACAAAAAATAGTAGTATCCTGTTACCGTAATATCAATGAGTCACTATTGGAATCCGCCAACTCATACAAATACCTGGGTGAGATACTTTGTAGGAATAATTTTTTTTTTTGCTGGAATGATCGCATAGGCTCAGTCGTGTAAAGCAGGTTTCTTGGTAGGCTAGAAGGGAAGTGCCATTAGAGATTGCTTACAAACCACTCGTGCGACCCATTCGAGAATGTTGCTCAAGTGTATGGGACCAGCACCAAATAGGAGTAACAGAGGATTCTGGACGTACAGAGAGAAGGCCAGCACGATTGGTCACAGGTTTGTTTGATCCTCGGGGAGTTTAACAGATTCTCAAGAAACTGAGCTGGCAGCCCCATGAAGGGTGACATGAACTATTCCGAGGAAGCTTACTAACAAATTTCCAAGAATCTGCTTTAAATGGCCGTAGAAATATGCTACAACTATTTACATATCGCTCACTGAGAGATCCTGAAGACAAGACTACAATAACTGCAACACGCACAAGGCATTCATTCTTCCCGCACCCCATACGTGAATGGAACGGGAAGAAACCCTAATAACTGGTAGAATGGCACCTATTCTCTGCCATGCATTTCTCGGTGGTTCGCGGAGTGTCAATGTAGATCATAGTTCGGACCTTCCAAAGTGCACAGGTGAACGCCACGTAAGACGTTTTGGGAGAATTAACTGTTAATTACATCCGACAACAGATTCTCTGTGGTTGGCGATGTGCAAATTCTCTTAACGCCAATCTCAGTTCTTGTCCTCCGGTGCACTCTCGCGAATATTTAAATCAAGACGAGACACTAGACTCCTATTCATGAGGAGACCGGTCTAAATCACAGCCCAACCAACCAGATGTAAGGTCATCTGCGATTTCCCTAATTCGCTTAAGGTAAATGGTGGAGTGGTTCCTTTGAAAAGGCACGTCCAACTTCCTTCCCCATCATTGCCCAATTCGAGCTTGTGTTCCATCTCTTATCACCACGAGACGAGACGTTAAGGTTAAATCGTCTTTTCATTCCTTACGTCAGAGCAAGTGAGCGTCACTTCGTGCATAATTAACTCGCTGTTGGTGGTGTATAGCATATCAGTGGTACTTAAGAACGATAAATCAGCAGACATCTGCCAGCTTTAAGACTGTAACTCATTTCGTAGCGTCCTAGATCTGTCTGATGGTTAGGTAGGCGTTTGCACGTCTTTGGTCAGGAAAGTGTGCCAGCTTAACTCTTTCAGGCTCTCTGGGCACAGTTATGTCCATTAACTTTTACTGTGTCTTAGTTGCAACGGAAGTATTTTTCCCGACGGAAACCTGAGGTATACATTTGTGAATGTTTGTTTTCATCATGCGCAAGTGCTGCCAGCTTTTAGGCATGACTATAAAGATGTCAGCAAGTCAATGCGGCAGTGCGCAGCAGCTCGTAACCATCAGAATACACGGATATGGTTTAGAATACACGGATATGGTTTGTTCGTTATATTCCACTGTGTAATTGAATATTATTGCTAATTTACATGGTAATTATTGATCATTTTACTATTAATTATAATAGAGAAGCTTTTGTAATGGCGTCATCTAGAAAGGACTTGCAATACGGCGGCCGAACTCCCCTGAATGGGGCCTCCCTGCCAACAATGCCATTCGATCATTTCATTTTGTAATTAGTTAATTTAGTTCATAAAATGAAGCAAAAGGTACAAAGTATGTTTTGAAAACTGATACATATTATTGTATAAGTCTTTCATCTAAAATCATTAAAAATCATCTAAGAGCATTACCACACCGACAAAAACTTTCCTTCCTCCAAGAAAAATCAGGTCTGAAAGAATTACCTTTCGCTGCCCTTTATACATCACAACCACCGTGGCTGCAGATATCGTCTTGACAAAGCATGCGAGGTAACCAGAAGACAGACACGAACCACCTCCGCTGCGACCTTGCTCCAGAATGGCTGCGAGGGATTCCTCTATCGATCCGTGCATTAGACCTTGTATCGAACGACGCTTTGCGTTTCCATTTCTGACGAGACCGTTTCTGCGTTCAAGTGTTGCATTAAAATAACCTTAGGAAGTTTCCAGACACCTCGCAAAATATTTACGAGAAGAATTGTAGAAACTGGTATGTACATTTTGGCGCTTTATATTCTGATCTTAAGGTGTGAAATACATCCAATACTTGAATTAAGTATTTTTTGTTCTGTGATATACAAAGCGTTGATACTTACAATTTGTTAATATAAAGCGCCAAAATGTACATACCAGTTTCTACAATTCTTGCTCATAAACATTTTGCGAGGTGTCTGGAAACTTTCTAAGGTTATTTTAATGCAACACTCATAAAGTGTAACGATTTCTCTGCCGCAACATCACAAAATCCACGGGTATGTAGACAATAATAGCAACAGAAAAAGCGAATATTGCGTACGCACGTATATTCGTGGTGCGGTTCGACGAAATGAACAATCATTTCGTTTACCAAAGTGAGACTTTATTCGTTAAAAAATCTCACCTTACAGCAATGGAAGTTTCCTGTATGAAGCTACATATGACATCTCTGCAATGCTAAAATTTCTGATAAGAAAACCGAATATGCCCATCAGAGCGTCCTGTAGAAATCACGTGCTGTTTGAGGCTCGAGATTACCTGCAGCTCTTATGTTCAGCGGAAACGAAAGTTCTTAAATTTCGTCGCTGAGCACAGTAAAAGCACACTATTTTCCTTGGAACTGAAGTAAACGACTAAATTGAATACTAGATTCCAGATTTTAACGGATGGGATGTCCACATAAATAATTCATTCACAGAATTGATACGCCTTCCGTTTCTTTGTTCACAGTTCCTGAGTGAGACATATGAGTACCTAAATGATGTATTAGAATGCATCGGATACTCTGACTGTTCGAAGATGATGCAGTTGTCCGCAGGGAAGTAGAAACGCTAGAAAACCGTATCGATTTGCAGAATAACCTGTAGAGGATTGATGAATGGTGTAAGCTCTGGCAGCTGACGTAAAGAAAACTGATATACTGCGCACACATAGGAAAAGGAATCCACTACTGTACAACTACACTATTGATGAAAAATTGCTGGAAACAGTATCTTCCGCAAAATATCTACGAGTAACCATCTAGTGCGACTTCAAGTAGAAAGACCGTATAAAAATGGTAGGGAAAGCAGATCCCAGACTGAGATTCATAGGAAGCATCTCAAGGAAATGTAACTCACCCACTAAAGAAGCGGCCAAGGCGCATTCTTGACCAATTCTTGAGCACTGTTCATCATTGTGGGATCCTTGCCATGGGATGGTACCCAGAATCTAATGAAGGACGGCGCATTTCGTCACGGTATCGTTTAGTCTGCTCGATAGCGTTACAGAGATTTTCAACGAAAACTCCTTTGGAAGACGCTACATGCGACTGTGCGCATCAGGGAGAGGTTTACTATTGAAATTTCGAGAGAGTGGTTTCCAAGAAAATCGGACAACATATTACTTCCTCCCACATACATCTCGCGGAATGACGGCGATGAGAAAATTGGTGAAATTAGAGCTGATACAGAAGCTTACCGATACTCATTCTTCCCAAGAGCTATTAGCGCGTGGAAGAGGGAGGAGATCAGTTCCTGGTATCAGAAGTACACTCTGATACACGCCTTCGGATGGCTTGTTGTGTGTTGATGTACATGTCGTCCATGAAAGGTAAATGTTCTAACGATATGGACCTGTCAAAACTATGTTCAGAGTAAGAAACGGATTTGAGCATGCGGTAATCTTATTACTTAACTGTCATGCGTTTATCCCAATTAACAGTACTACTGGCGTTCACCTTGTACAACGCATTTAGTGAAGAGGAAGTTACATCGCAGCAGAAGCGACTCGTCTGCCCATGCAGAAGAAAACGGTGCACTACCTCACTGTCTTTCTAAGAAGACTTTTGCTCAAGTGTTGTTCAAAACATCAACAGTCGTCTATTATACCGCCTATCACAATGTCTAGCATTGGAGTCTAATTTTTGATCGATCACTGTCTTTCCTAGAATTAGATAGGTCCATGGGTGAATTCCGTTAACTCTATGCTGAAAAAGTTGCTGAAATAATTGTTCGATGTCTTATCACGTTCAGAGCCATCCATCGCCCTACCGCTACATCTAAATCACTCTAAAGCACTGAAATGGCATTTAATACTACTGTTAGTCACTTTAGTGTTCATTTTGCGATTTTCTGTGTATCCTTTGTGTTGCCCACATTTTTTTTGTTGTAGTCTTCAGTCCAGGGACTGGTTTGATGCAGCTTGCAGCTTTCCATGCTACTCTATCCTGTGCAAGCTGCTTCATCTCCCAGTACCTACTGCAACCTACATACTTCTGAATCTGCTTTGTGTATTCATCTCTTCGTCTCCGTCTACGATTTTTACCCTCCACGCTGCCCTCCAATACTAAATCAGTGATCCCTTGATGCCTCAGAATATGCCCTACCAACCGATCCCTTCTTCTAGTCAAGTTGTGCCACAAATTTCTCTTCTCTCCAATTCTATTCAGTATCTCTTCATTGGTTATGTGAACTACCCATCTAATCGTCAGCATTCTTCTGTAGACCACATTTCGAAAGCTTCTGTTCTCTCCTTGTCTAAACTATTTATCGTCCACGTTTCATTTCCATACATGGCTACACTCCATACAAATACTTTGAGAAACGACTTCCTGACACTTAAATCTATACTCGATGTTAACAAATTTTTCTTCGGAAATGCTTTCCTTGCCATTGCGAGTCTACATTTTATATCCTCTCTCCTTCAACCGTCATCAGCTGCCCACATAGGCGTTGCATAAAATACTCGAGGGTGTCAGCAGAATCGCTCTGAACGTGTTCCTGAAGAGATTTCGCGACTAATGCCTATTGTTTCTTCAAGAGATTCTTGAAATTTGCGTGGCATCCCCATTCTGTTTCTCGCCACTAATTTTATGCTTTAACATCCCTTCGTTACTTCATGATAAAGCTCCATAGTATTTGATCATAATTTGACAACAGGCAATGTGTTTCGTAAATCTCAAGCAAACATTAACAGTCACCTCTTTTTAATATTACAGTTGTACTGCATTAGAGCTATGCTCCTTAGATGCTTAATCGCCATAACACGTCAAATGCTGAACACGTGTTGTTTGCTAGTGGATACCCTGTTTTGTTTATACTCACTATTTCGTATTTATCCTCATTAAATGCGTTTTATATACATTTATAATCCATTATCTACCTTACAGCTGTGACGGTGGGTACTTTCGTTATCAACTATAATTACTTGCAGATTTTGCTACATCCGTGAATGGCTCGCGGAAAGAAATAAGTACCAGTAAAGAGCATGCACTCTAATTTCTGTGATGCTTCATGATCATTTCGTGAAATACATGTAAGAAGAGAGTAAGATGTTGCTTAACTTTCCTTGGAAAGTACGGTCTCTCAATTTTAATAGTAAATCTCTCGTTGCTGCACAACGCTTGTCTGGTGGCTACCATGGATTTTGGCAAACTTTTCAGTGAAGCTGTCACTAAACAAATCCGTTGCAAAACGAACCTCTTTTGTTTTGCTCTCACTTCACAAACTGACCCTGTAAGGGTTCCAAACTGACGAGCAGGATTTGATTGAACGAGCATTTTGGAAACTCCTTCTTTCGTGGGTGAATTAAATTTTCTGAAGATTCTTGCAACAAAATTATTCTAGCATCTGCTTTCCCAACAGCTAGCTTCACTTAGTCGTTCCACGTCTCTCCGGAGCTTCGGACTGTATCTGCATATCGTGAACAGTGAACGCAGTCCAAGCTGTTTGGTCCTTCCGATATTAATTTTATGTTTGACGATCTCTCCCGCTAAAGAACGACGTGTTGTATCCGCTAGGAAGACCTGAAACGAATTACAAAGCGGGACTGATGCTTCGTGCACTTGCAATTCGTTCTGTAGACAAGAGTGCGCAACTGCTCGAAAATGCTTCGGAAAGTCAAGGTTGGTTAGTTTGGTTGGTTGGTTGATGCGGGGGAGGGGATCAAACAGCAAGGTAATCAGTCCCTTCGGATTAGGGAAGGATGGGGAAGGAAGTCGGCCGTGCCCATTCAAAGGAACCATTCCGGCATTTGCCTGAAGAGATCTAGGGAAATCACGGAAAATCTAAACCAGGATGTCTGGACGCAGGTTTGAACCGTCGTCCTCCCGAATGCGAATCTAGTGTGCTACCCACTGCGCTACATCTTTGGGTCTCATGGATAAACAGAGCGAGTTATGCCATACGAATTCTTCGTACAGATTTTTAGCAATGATAATTTTACGAAGGCAGCATTATCGTCAGCAAACGATCTGAATTTAGCGCTCTCTGTTTGACAAATGTTTAACATGTACCACGGATTTACTCCTCTTGTGGAAGCGCATCTAACATTAGTTGCTGATATTACCAAATAATACTTAGTGCAGATTTTACATTTGCTTTCTATGATCTCCCATGTAGTATCCGTAGGAGGACGGGGTACGAACTCAACGGAAGGTACGATGATGCCGACGTGTGCAACGCCGGCATCAGTTGACCCCAAAACATTGTCCACCCTAAATTTTATTTCCTTGCTCCGTCCCCTCCTATCTGTTCGTCTTCAGGCTATCGTACTAACGCCTCGGTTTGGTTCAGTAACAGTGTATGCACCAGGAAATTTCCCACACACATTAGGGTCAACAACTACCACTGTTGTTTTACAGTGCTGGTCGACGCTAGCGGTTTTACGGCCAAAGCTCGGACATCGGGCAAACCGCGAGTCCGCCTACTAATTGTCGATGACGAAACTACAGATACCGGGAAGTCCTAATGCGTTTCGGTCACCATACCACCTAGCTACAAGCTTCTTGCCGTACGTAGTCGGAGCAGTCTTAGGAAGTAAATTTCTGTGATCAGAGTAATACAAATTAATCCTCGGTCTGAGAAAAATACATTCACGAGTGACGTAGAAACATTGAACAAGGTATATGCAGTAATGCGTACTTGAGGGGAACACTCTATAGAAGTAAATTTATTGCTTTGCCCGTAAATAAGCAGAAAGACTCATTACTGTAAGGTTATATTAGGTTGGTGCATAAGTTCAAAGTGTTTTTGTTTTGCATGTTGGTATTCCGATTGCTAAGGGCTTATTTATTGATTGTCATTTTTATTTATAATTGACTGTTACCATATGAGTTTACATATTGCCATTTTGAGATGAGTGGAGCTATGGCCGCTATAAAGCGGAGTTCCAAGTGGAGAAGTTATTTTTCTGTTTCCGTTCAATAAAGGGGTGACAGCAGTGGAGGCGTCCAGAAACATTTGCGCCGTGTGTGGGGGTAATGCCATTGGACAGAGCAAAACTAGCAAATGGTTTTAGGGAGGTTCGTTTTGGTGTTAATGACTCTCCACGTTCAGTAAGACCTTCGCCGTTTGAAGAAATTGTTTAAGCGCATACATCTAAACTTATCTACATCAGTGTACTCTAGAACCGGCAAGTGTGAGAAACTGTGATCATTTCACTATCGTGCGGCGACATTTGCGTGCAATGAGGAAGGTTCAAAAATCGGGTGCATGGGTACTGCACGCTCTAAACCAAAATCATAAAAATCAGCGGGTGGCCATCTGCGCATCTCTGCTTGCTTGTCATCAGTTGGCTCGTGAACAACACCGATCATTCATATCCTGTATCGTTACTGGCGACGAGAAATGGTGTCTTCATGTTAATATAAGGAAAAGAAAGGAACGGTTGAGCCCAAACAAATCAGCAACGCCCCGTATAAGGACCTGCGCGCATCTATAAAAGATGATGATATGCATCTGGTGTAACAGACGGTGTGGCGTACTATGAATTGCATCACTGATGACATTTGTCAACCAGTGAAATGTCTTGCAGACGCACTCCAAGAACAGCGATCAGGCAGACAACCCCAAGTGATGCTACTCCACGATAAAGCCCGCCCGCATTCTCTTAGACTGACAAAAAACTCTACAGGAGTTGTGTTGGGAAGTCATTCCACACCCACATTATTCACCTTGCGCCCTCAGATTTTCTCCTTTTCCGCTCTCTATTGATCTTCCTTGAAAGAACTTCCTTTCCGCATAAAAATGCGCTCAAAACAGGGCTCGATGAATTCTTCGCCTCAAAAGAACGTTATTTCTACACTCGTGGAATCGAAAAGTTACCTCAGCGTTGGCATATTGTTGTAAGTATTGAAGGAGAATATATTATTGACTGAAGTCTCTGTTACGTGTACCTCTTGTTTATTAAACTTACGGAAAAACGCTACTAGCTTATACACCAACCTAATACTTTTGACGATAAATCACTGGAAACAGGAATAATCGAGAAATATGTGGGAGTATCCAACCAGATCACTTAAATAGAAACGACGGCTTAAAATAAGATATAGGAATTAGTCTGTCAAGTTGAGATTCATTAGATTAATTGTAAGTAGATGTAACTGATTCGTAAAAAGAGGCTCAACAAAAACTAGTTAGATCAGTTCTGGAGTATCGCTTTTCAGTTTGGAACTGCTGCCAGGTGGGTCTAATAGTGGGAAAGAGAAGTCCCGAAGAGGAGCAGCGCGTTTTGTCTGGGGTTCGTTAAATAAGGGCGAGTTAGTTACGGAGACGCTTATCACTGCAGTAGCAGACATTACAAGAAAAGCACAGTGTATCATGGATAGGTTAACTATTAAAATCCTGATATCTAATGTTAGAAATAGGAAAGGTAGTACTTCCTCCACATAATTACAACGAAATTGCAACAACAGGAAAAATTTGATGTTAGAGCGCTTATGGAGGCTTAATGACAGTCTTCTTTCCAAGTTTCGTGAAAGGAATGGGATAACTGAGATATATCAGACGTGCCGCTCTTCACATTCAGTAAGCTGACTCGAGGAGTGAAGTGACAGATTCAGCACCACCATAGCTAGCAGCTGCTTCATTCTCAATTAAGCGAAGATAAATGATCATTTTTCCAAACTGAATACTTTGGCTGAGATTAGTGGATAATGCACGACTATTAAACACTAATTTTACTATATTTCACTTAGTTTCACAAGCAGCTTGCGAACAAAGTTCTCCATGACTCACGTGTGATTTTCAATTAGCTTTTCCGTTAGCTCAACTTTTAGCAAAACAAAATTTTGAAACAACCGCATCGTGCAAGGACTGATACTGTGACATTATGTGCAATACGATTAATGGAGATTATGCTCACGGATTAGAAAACAGTCTTGCAATGCTGTATTTGAGAGGAAATAATGCACCGTCCTCTCATAAAACCTTTCAAGCAGATCTTTTATTTATTTAAACAAAATTTACGCATTGTTTCTGTTTATCTTAAATTTATCATCTACAAAATATGACGTAGGTTACTACTTTTTGGCGTAGGTTTTCGATAAGTGCTCTAGTGTTCGTAATTATGCATAGCTGTGAATTCGAGACCACTGTGGAAACGTTCGGTAACGCGGCTAATTTTGTCAGCTCTGATGCCACGCGCGAGGAAAATGCTGAACGGTGCATCCCAGCTAATGACCGGTGTTGGGGCTGGGGGAGGGGAGGGGAAGAGGAGAAGAATGTTACGGTGCCCAGTAAGCGAAATGCGAGAGCTGATATGGCTCCGAGGGGGACGGGACAAGATGTTCTCCCAGTCCCTACTGGGTGGCAACAAGGAACGTCCGCAGCGGGGATTCGTGCCAAATTACTGCACCACACGGATCGATGTTGCAGTTGTTATGATCGCTTCTCTTGTCGGTACTGTGGCTTCGGACTAGTGTGTAACAGGGCACCAGTTGCTGCTGATCTCACATTCGCCCCCCCCCCCCCCCCCCCTGAGACTTGTGGGTTCAGAAGCAGAAGACTTGGACAGCATTCATTGTCGTATTGTCTCAGCGCTGAAGTTTTGTGCGTTACAACATACTCCTACTCGCCACATTTGATACCTGCAATGAACCTACCACCATTCCAAAGATCACGTTCACCGCTGTTTCATTGACCATACTGTTACATACTTGGCGTTGGTAAATACACAAGCCAATAAAGTCTCCGAGAGGGTCCTAATTCAAAACACACAAATTTATTTCCATTATGAATGAACGAGCACTTAGTCTCCCTTCACACTCCAATCTGACCAAATGCTGTGTCTAAACCGTCATTTTTCATTCGTTCCACCTTGCATTCCTTGATTCCTTAAATTTTTAGTCAACTCTGGTGAAAGGGTAGTCTTGAAATTTATGTTGTAAAACACTATTGTAAAATACATATGATCCTGTTACAACGTTTCTCAGATTTGTATATATATATATATATATATATATATATATATATAAGTATTCTCACCTTGCTCATCTCTTTGAGATAGTTTGTCTTAGCGTGCTGCCTTCGCGTACGATTACAGCAAATAAAAGTAATTCTTCCTCCCACATGATATCTTTCATTTTTTGTTACGAAGGTGCATAATTTTCTATGCGTTGCTCATTATGCAACTAGCTTCGTTCTTTGCTGGCCATCGTTTATCACTGCTCAGTCACTTGTCATAAGAGCTCATCAAGTGAATAGAACGACCTTACTATCACCAAAGGCTCAGTTAATTTCAGTTTTACTTATACTGCACTTCGGATTCCTCTGTACTGTTCCATATGAACTCTGTACGTTCCAGGCGCGGAATTTAATTTTATTTTCTAAATATTTCATTTCCTCATTCTACTCTTTGTTGAGTGAGCTGCGCCTGTAAAATTGGGCAAATGATATAAAAAAACAATGTAGAAAGTACATTTAGCCCAAATCGTCACAATGTTTTCCTGGTAACGTTATAAATCTACTGAAAACTGTCAGCGAATGTTTATTTTGGAATCAGTTGAAACATTGACTAACGTCATCAAGTTTCTGACGAAATACGACGTTGATACTCGTTAGGGCGCCCATGGTCGTTGACATTCTAATCTAGAAGTAGTTGGTAACATCCTTTATGATAACTTGCATAAAATGTTACCAACAATAACAAGATATCAAAACGAACAGAGCCACCGCAAATAAATAATTGGAAAACGTGCGGAAACGATAGGAGGAAAACTAACTCAAGAACTTTACGTGAAAAAACGATCAATACACGGCTTTGTAACGCGTTGTTAGTATAAGGATTTTTGCTTCACCGATTGAAATATCACTAAAGTACTGAAGGTTAGTAAGTTCACTGAATCCATTATGCAGAAAATGAAAACCACATACAGGAAAAAAAAAATCAATCTTTTCAAGCAAGTTACCTCCAAAGTTGGATTCACACATTTCCTCAACAATACTGACGTAATATTCATTGCAGAAAAAAGGTCACTACTCAGCAAGAGTATTAAACACACTTAAACTCCGCTGGACGAAAAGAACCGAGGTAAGTTCATCAGCAGGGTCACTCAGATTTCAACCTTCACCCATCACAAGCAAATTGACAGAAAAACAGACTACAGCAAAATCAATTTTAGATGAGATGCTAAAACCACTCCGCGCACACAAGAAAAGAGAAGACGCTGTAAGACTGAATTAAATGCATATAACGCAACAATTGTAAAAGTTGACAAGATCAATACGACCGTATGAAATGAACAATATACAGAGGAGAAAACTTCAGACTTCTTACATGGCAACAATAATACAGAAATACCTAAGGACCCAACAGCCAGAACCCAACGGGTAATTAAATACATTTCGAATAACATGAATGTCCTAATAACCACTCAAGAAGCAATAAACATTGAATCAATGAGACGTCAAGCATTTCCACTCAGGTGAGAACCAAAAGTCCACAAAATGAAATCACCATCAGAGATGTAATGAATTAAGAACAATCCAACATTCAGACTCCAAACAAAGCTTTTTTGTCGGTTATGGGTATTAGTACGTGATCGAAGGCCTAACTTTTCGTCTTCCATTGCTGGAGACATTCAGGCCTCAGTGTCTACGGAAGCAGTTGCAGTGTTAAACCACATCAGCACATCGAAGTGTTTATATTTGTCGTCACAACGGTAGGTTATGGAACTTGTACTTTTGAATTTCTATGGCCTCTGATTACATTTCAGCATAGCAAGAGTTTATTAAAACCACAGTGTCAGAGAAACGACTTCGGTGTATAAAATGCCTTGCTCTTTCTTTCCAATGTTTATAGAAACCACAAAAGAGGCACTGTTACCCACCTTAAAGGAACACAAGCAGTTGTCGCCTGGGCAAGACAGAAAAGCAGCAGAAGCAGATTGTGCAATTCAGTTTCCCTGACAGTATGGTTTTAGCACTACCTAACCACCACTACGCTAGCACGTAGGCTACAGAGGGCCATCAAAATTCAAATGCACAAAGCAATTTCAACAGAAAAGGTGAAGGACTGAAATTAGACAAGTTGTGTGCTGTAGTTCTAAATAGAAGAAACAGTGCCAACTCTTCCCCACTATAAACTCCTTAATACATGTCGACGCGACTCCGCCATGTTGGACTGCGGTCTGATGACGTTAGGAACCAAGCGTTATGGGGATACACCTAAAAAAATTCGGCTTGCTGAGCTTGTTTGAGAAGGCAACTGCTTTCTGTGTCGTTGAAGCCTCTGACGAAGCTTCCAGCACTGGAAGACGAAAAGTTAGGACTTGTACCAAGGCCTATTGTCAATACAACAAATGTCGTAACGCAAATACCGGCCATGAAAACCTTCAGTTCATGATTAACAATCTCTACGAAATTCCTAATGAAACTCTTTCAGTAACAACAGAACACTTAGAAGCAAAACAGAGCTAACGCAACATGTCCAAAACATAAAATTTCCAGATACAGCCACACTTGGTCATCTGACACGTAAGACCTATATTCCATTGTACCTATACCTCCTGCACTGCAGATAAATACCAACCTATAAAAATACAGATACCTCCCAGACACCAGAATTCGCACCCACAGTTAATTCAAATTCAACAATTAACTCTAGAAGCAGATTCTGAATGCCAACTACCGCATCATTATTTGCGACTACAATTGTGTAGATATCAAAATTTAAATCAGTGGCACAAAAGATAATATCCGTGAGTTAAACAGATTGTTAAACAGATTCCAATACGATATCATTTTCACAATTAAGCACCAAGTAGATGACAGCCTAAACTTTCTAGACCTGACTATAAGAATAATGAATTATACACAAAATTAAATATTGTGATCCTACCACAACGCACCTCTTATCGCAAGGTAACACAAAAAACAGCATTCAGGTATATCGTCAAGAGCCCTGTCCAGCTACCACTCTTAAGTTCAATACAAGCAAGAAATGAAAGTAATAAAACAAAAGAGGTGTTACAAATGGCTATAGCGGCTCCACAGTTGACACACTCAAACAGTAATGGCGAAATAATCACAGCACAAAAAGCGTACAATAAGATCTTCCATACATTCATCCGTGGGTAACATTCAATATTAGATGATACCCAATGTCTTTAAACTCCGAGATACAAACATCTTTTACCTCTGACAAAAAGACTGGGCATAAATTGCCTCAAAGCAACAATATAAACACACTGCACCGGTGATATTAGTTTATCTGTAAACCTCTGCTGTCATCCATTAGATGCCTTTGCAGTGCGGGACGTACAGATACAATGGAATATAGGCCTTTGCCGGCCGCTACGTCAGTAGACCAGTAGAAATGGTGAAGTGTGTATGTGAAGCTGCGTTTGTGTAGCGAAGCCTTAGATGGATCGCTGATCGGTAATCAACCGCTAATATATTGCGATTGACTGAGAAGTTAGGACAAACACTTCTTCATGAAGATGGTATTGGTGTAGAAGACGAATAATTCGTGTGTGTTCTGGTATTTATTATACTATAAAAATATTACCGCCGGTTAGGAATTGATAACGTAACACTAACACACAACTGCAGTCTGTAGCTATACGGAAAGTTAAAGATGGGAGCAGTGAAAGTCAATTTAAACATTGTTCTGATAAGAAGCTTAAGTCGAAAGTGTCGTCACGGTGTTTGATGACAACACACTAGGGAACATATACGTTGGTTATCACGTCAGAGGCTTGAACACACATGGGCACGTTCCTGAAAAGATATCCTAAACTGAAGACTAAAAGCAATATTAAAAGCGTACTTTCCTATGTGGCAAAGAAAAGTAAAGGTATTGTATTGTACTGTATGTTAACAGGGAGCCTAGAAACGACGGAGAAGCTCCATCCCCGCGGCAGCCGCAGTGGTTCACAACCCTACGACGACTATCGCGGACCACTTCACCCCTCCGTCGCCCCACACCGAACCACTCTTTCTGGGTTATTGTGCTGTTCAGCCCCCGCCCCCCCCCTCACCCCCCCCCCCCCCTCAGGGAACGTCTCACACCAAACGAGTGTAACCCCTATGTTTGCATGGTAGAGTAATGGTGGTGTACGCGTACGTGAAGAAACTGTTTGCGCAGCAGTCGCCGTCATAGTGTAGCTGAGGCGGAATAAGGGGAACCAGTCTGCATTCGCCAAGGGAGATGGAAAACCACCTAAAAACTATCCACAGACTGGCCGGCTCACCGGACCTCGACCCAAGTCCACCGGGCGGATTCGTGCCGTTAGACTGCACGACTAACTGGGCGGGCAAGGTAACAGTTTTTAAAGCAAATCGTAGATAGACGTCAAGGGTATGCAAACTTCCCAGCGTCACTGGAATTTATTACTAATTTGAAAAAGGAGTTAAAGATATCATGCCACATAACCATGCTCCAAGCAGGAAAAGAAAAGGACGACGAAGAAGAGAGTATTAAAACAGATCAAAGATATGTTGAAGTCAACGCGCATATCACGACAGATAAGATCCAAATGGCTTCTGTGTAACTGTGACTAGCGTCGATTCAGCTATGTGATTTCTTCCGAAAGCATACTATCTCTGAAAGGGGAGAGAATCACTGACTGGACATGTCAAACCGGTTAAGTACGACACACAGTTACGCGATGGGTGTCGCTATATCAATGGATGTACGATTGGCTTTTTTCTAAGAACCAAATGGAGAGTTTAGATCCCGTGTGTCAAGGGAAATAGAAGGAAATAAAAAAATAACGGTGCCCTCCAGATTTCTTCATACATGCTAGTGTGAGCGGAAATATGACGAAAGAACATTTGAAGACTTTTTTTTTTCAGTTCTCAATCCACATTTGCCAACCAAGTTACTAGTACTTCGTGACTCCTGGTCTGGACATAAGGATGAAAAAGTACCACTGGAAGGCTCTGGAGGAAAAGCTGTTTTAAAAATCATTTCGTCTATAAGGACAAAATATGCACAACCTCTGGACAAAACCTTCAGGCAACGTAAAACATGTACCAAGAGAATAACAGACTTTATTAAATTACGTATCATTAACATGTAGCTAAAACTGAATGACAGATTATTTATCACGAAAATGCATTCTGTCATTTACAGTCTATCATCTGCGGAAATATATGGGCCAATACTTCGTTACGCATGGCAGAACACTGATTACGATATTGGTGAACTTGTGGACAGCTTCAAAAGTGTCATTGACGTGGCATTCTACATTGATATTATAGAATGGACAGTTACGACATCTTACAAACTTGCTTTTCTTCGTCGTGCGTTTCGTAGTAACTCATACTGCTTCGAGGCTTTTATTGAAAGTCCTCACTTTCATTTGTAGTGGATACCTTCATTACGTTTGGTTTCTACAATGGCATCGGTACTGATATCTAGAGCACTTTTACAGATAGCAGGAAAAGACACCGGCACATTGACCAGTACGTAAGGATAATGTAACCGAAAGTTTATACAGGTGTGTTTGTTCGAACGCAATACTTTCCTTGTAAGTAACGACTACCTACATTTTCGTCTGACAGAGTTTTGCGATGGCAGTCTTTTACCAATTATTTGTAGACTTGGAACTTTGGTTTTGATTGCTGTTATTTTCGCTTGCTTGTAATATGACACCACCATCGACAAGAAACCTAGTTTTGTAGGAAGAAAGAACCGCATGATGTGACCACCAGTTGCTGCAAACAAGTGTGTCCCAGTTGGAAAGGTTCATTCAGCTTTGCTGGAAGCACCTCCCTCCGCTGACTGATAACCCTTTGCATAATCCTCAGAATTGTCTAATGAGTCTGATCAACTTTCCAAGTGAATACTTAGCTCAGTTTCTATTTCATATAAGGTATCTGACACTACTGCCTGCCTGCCGTATGTACAATGCAGTTTTTCACGGTCGGTACTTCTGTTCGTAAATTTCGTTTTATGAGCATTTAACACTGGTCCAAACCATATTCCTAAGCCTAATGTTAATTCTCCTAATGATATCAGGGGCTATAGACTCATATAGCAGTTTGATTCTGACAAGCTCAGAAAGCCGAACTGTTAACACGCATACCAAGTAACGGTCGGGCCGTGTCATGTAATCAGACCGCTGTATAAGATGGCGGTTTGCCGCCGACGTGTGTTACGGACCTTGTGAATCACAATACTTGGAGGAAGATCTCGATTTAATAATTGCTTTCGGAAGAAACGGTTATTCTGACAGATAAATAGGGCACTATATGCCAAAAGATATGGACCTACTGAAATGGACTAAGGAGGGAATTTTTTCCATATGAAAAGCAGTCACAAATCGCATTAGCAGAGTACTAAGACAACACGGTATTGCCACAGCGTTCAAATCAACAAGAAATGTGCGCGAATAATTTAACACTGCAGAAAACCAATACCCGCTGCTTACCACAACAGGAGTACACAAAATCGCTTGCTCATCCGGTCAAGTGTACAGAGGAACTAAAAAAGGAAGTACTAACACCCAGCTTAAAGGACGCAAGAGCAATATTCGACGGACAGGGAGAAATCACAAGCTGGAGCTCGTGTACTGGGCTCACCGAAACACCAAATTCGTTTCTCTGATACTATTGTAATGGAGGTCCAATCATTACTGTGGTAGAATGTACAGAGACTGTAGAAATTCAAAAAGCACGAAAACAACTTTAACAGGAAAGAAGGATTGAAAATTACACACAGTGTGACCATTGCTGCTGAATAAAGCAAACAGTATAACCTCTTTCTCACTGCAACCTACGTAACACACGTCGGCTCAATAGTGGTCTGAGACACCGGTGTGACGTTACGGCTCAGCTGTTGCGTGGGTGCACATAAACAGTTCGGTTTGTTGAACTTGTGCAAGTCCGAAAGCTCTGAGCCTTCATAGCCTCTGATGCCTCAGCCACTAGCAGACGTAACGTTACACACAGAAGTATGCCTTAAACCATGTCATAACCCCCTATAATACAAAATTCACCACTAATACTATTATTCGTCCCTCACACGTACAAACCGAGAGGCGTAGCGCGGTGGTTAGCACGATGGTTCAAACCCGCGTTCGACCATCCTGAGTTAGGTTTCCCGTGATTTCCCTAATTTGCTTCAGGTCAGGATGGTTCCTCCGAAAGGGCAAGGCTGATTTCTTCCTCCATCCTTCCCTAACCAGATCCTGTGTTGCGTCTCTGATGACATTGTTGTCGATGGGACGTTAAACACTAATTTCCTTCTCCTCACGCGTACAGTGGGTATCAGTAATGCAAAAATAATTAAATTTTATAGTCTTTGATGTTGGGAAATTCTATATAATTAAGAACTATATATTACGGAGCTCTAAAAATATATCGCTCCATAGAGGGCATGGCTATCACTAAATACATTTAGCGTTAGTCTAGTGCAATCGCTTTCAGTAGAGGTTATTTGCATGTTAACGTATGGTTATTCAGTAGAACAAGCAACGTCCGCACGTGTGATAAAAATTTGTAAAATGTTACACCGTTACTAAGACAGTTTTCCCTTCCATTTTGATGAGTTGTTACGCAGAGTTGCTTAAAAATGTAAGTACGAAGAGAAATTCATTCTTAGAAATTTAGTTAAATCGTTACCTTAGGATGAGAAGCAAAGCTTTGTTATAACCTTCACAAAAAAACATCGGTGTCACTGCATTGTCAGTCAGCGAAGTTTTCTTAAAGTTTAGTATTTAGCCCTCAGTGGTCCTAGTGCCAAAATTTTGTCGCTGATAGTAAACTGTCTGTTCTTAGTCGTATTAAATATAGCAGTGGAAACGCAAATAGATGGGGAATCTGCGTGACTGTTTCTTACCTTCATCTGAAAGTCAAAACTAGCAATGTGATGAATTTCAACATTTTAAGCACGTTTGGAAGCATTTCGAAGTTACTGTAAACATGTACTGAGTTAACAGCTTATGTATTATGCGTAGGTCTCAGCAGTTTCACCAGACTTATACGTTTCTAATGGCGAATCAGCAGTTTTAGTTCTTATTTGGCACTAATCGAAAAGGAGAACGAATCTGCCATCCTGTGTTTGAAGAAAGGCACAAACAACCTCCAAAGCTACTTAAGGAAACCACTGAATTGAGAATTTAAGACGAGTTGACTGGTAAATGAAACCTGTTCCTTCCAATAATACACACTTCATTGTCTCGAAACCAGAATACTTTATAAAATCTATTTCTGGGCCTTTGAATGATGTCGATGTGAAAACATTTCACTAAACTTAGTCGAAGCAAATGATTAATTCCAGTATAAAATCATCCTCGCTGCGTCCTGAGGAATAAAATTTACATGTTCTACAGAGTGGTTTCTTGAAAACCATTCGTTTCTGGTTAACTGATTTGAAAGTTCTTCAGAGAAATATGCTTCCGGTACGACAAAACTGTTACGCTAACATTACTCATATGCCGTTACATTGCATTTGTCTTCGTAGTCACTTTTCTGAAATGACAGACGATTCATGTAGACAGCAAAGGGACAAAAAAAATCTCAATGCTTTGCGATTCGATGCCCTTCAAATATTAAACCACGTAAAAGAAGTTCACGGGTAATTATTGCTAATGTAACGTTAAGTTTCCGCACATGACACTATTTTTGCGGTATTTATCGATTGCTATATCAGGAACGTACTTCATCAATAATTTAAGACTGGCTGGTATAGATTGCCTGTAGGTTATGAGTACATACATGAATGAAATTAATAATTCCATGGCTACTAGAATGAAGAATGCAGATTAGTTCAGAATAGTGGAGTTCATCGAAATTCTTTCTTCGTTGATTAGTGATGGTCGGTAGTATAATCTTTCCGTCGCCCGGATGCGCCAGCAAACTCTTAGATTTCGCGCGGAGTTGAGGGTATGTAGACGGACTGCTGAGTCACGTTGCTGTAATGCCCCGGCTTCATCCGACTTGTAGGGCGGATGTCTGCGATTCAGCTGGCTCAGGTAATACGCCCTCAAGCTCGCTCCGCAGCTAAGGAAACGCTGCATTTAAAAGTGCATTTAAGCAGAAAGATAGTAAAACTAAACCGCAACTGTGTGGCGCAGAGCTCTGAGACGGACGATTATCACCCCCTTGTACTGGAAAAGGACTAACTGTTGAATCCGAGCAACGTTGCGGAATTACTGTTAGCGTTTAAAGAGGGCGAGGAAGAGCCCCCTCTGAAACCTATCTTACTTTCTTCTTTGCGCAAGACCCTCGCCCAGGAAACACTACGACTTGTCTGGAGAATAGCGCTGATAATACACATTTATAATGGGGTAAATATAGGTAAAATATTGCTTTTCAGTCCTAGCATATACTTAAACCTAAATTACTCAAAAAAGGTAGTTACTGTCTATGGATCAGTACGCTCTTATCTGTTTGAAAGGGGTATTAGTTCGATAGATTTAGATTTATAACCATGCTTAGATCAATCCACATAGTTTATACATAGATTCACAGCAGTACGCGAAACTCCACTACAGTCTTACAGATCCTTATCCAAACAATAATCAGATCAATGAACGACTAATTAGGCTGTATCGGGGAAGATGGAGACTGTTTTCAGCAGGAAAGAGTGGTTTCTTTGGGGAGGTGGGCGCGGAGAGAGGAGTGGGGTGGAGGAAGCGCTTTTGTGTAAAATTATATTACTTGAACAATTGTAGAACCATAACTGGACTTTGTAATGGAATCTGCTCTATTATACGAGACGTGGAATGATAAAGAGATTAAGATGTACATACTTAGCTGCTCCGCCTGTAGGACATGCCAGTCCACACAGTAATGTTAATCAAGGACCTTCTGATTGGTTCCTCCGCCATAATTCTCTTTTATTTCTACTCGTTTCCTTATTCTGTAATATAGCTTGGAAGATGTAAATGCCACACTGAAGCAAGTGTTGCTGGGTTGGGTTGTTTGGGGAAGGAGACCAGACAGCGAGGTCATCGGTCTCATCGGATTAGGGAAGGACGGGGTAGGAAGTCGGCCGTACCCTTTCAAAGGAACCATCCCGGCATTTGCTTGGAGTGATTTAGGGAAATCATGGAAAACCTAAATCGGGATGGCCGGACGTGGGGTTGAACCGTCGTCATCCCGAATGCGAGTCCAGTGTGTTAGCCACAGCGCCACCTCGCTCGGTAAGCAAGTGTTGTGTACCTGGTAATTGCGAACTGTGAAAATGGCTTGAGATTCAGTGCTAGCGACAAGAATTCTGTAAATACAAATGGATATGCATAACATAAAGGTAAAATACCCAAAGCTAGTTACAAACATGAAAATTTTAAGTACAACAATGTTCTTGTTAATGTATGTTATCTGTGGCTACTTTATGAAAATACAGCAACTATAGTATACGTGCGCACCATTGAAAAAACAGAATACGTAAAATTCGACGTTTGTTGCTGCCTTTAAGTGTATTCTTCACACGACAAAATTTCCTGTGCTAAAATGACACGGCGATCGGATGGTCCCGGTAGGCCACCCGTGGCCTGAAGACGGAGTGCTTTTTTTAAAAAAAAATTGTATATGATACAGGCACAATCTTAAAACTGTTAGTACAACATTAGTTATCGCGAGGTACCTGCTAGCAGATCATTTATTATTCATCATAATACCATGAAGTGTGCAGAATGCCTATCACCACAAAGCTTGAAGCAATTGAGCAGCTACTGAACAAAATGGCTCGTGAAACTGGCCTATATTTTCCAATGACTTCCATCAAAGATGAACAATTGCCTTCTGATCAAGCAGATCACAGCAAATGCTGTCCAACAAGGGAATTTTAAAAGTATGAAAAAACACAGTTGAGCTCACTTTTAACAGATTCAGCGACTATTCTTACAAAATTTCATCCCGAGTAACTTCGTCTCAGATGTTCTCATCTTTACTATTTCTGACTTCCAAATGGAATGCAGCCAAATTGTATCATACGAGATATTGAACCCGAACTCAGTTACCTGGTTTCTCTTTGCATGCACATCGTACCGGTTGGCACAGTCAGAATACATAAAGTTGTGTTCATTAAAATAAATGGAACACAACATTTCAAATTTTGGTTCCACGAAACCATAGCAGTTTGCAAACAATTATCGATGATGAAATCAACAAAAATTTACTTCATCATTCAATAAAAGTAATAAAATAAAGAACCGGAAGAAAAAAGTACATGCTTTTTTAATTTGGAAAATGCTAAGCTATCGTAGATCCCAAAAAGTGTAGCATTAGTATGAGATAGTGCTTCTTAATGTTTACCTAACATATGTTAAGATGTTAGCGTACTATTCTACAGATTAATCCTGTGCTGTATAACTGGAAGAGTGGATGCATCAGAAACAAGCATATACATTGCAAGTTAACGCAAAATTCCACTTGATACTGAAATATCTCTTGCTGAGTGTGAAACATACGTTCACTAAGGTGTTCCGTGGAAACGCTCAGTCCGTCAATCCATCTCCAGGAAGATTAAATGTTTCTATATACTCAAGAGCGTAAGAAAGGATACGTTGAATAAATATTAGCGCTTTTCTGTCTTACTTCATCTGCTTACGGAGTGAGGGAACATGTATCTATGCCTGTGTATGTGCCCCAATTTCTCTTAAATTACTCGCAAGACGCCTACTCAAGATTACGATGGTGGTGGCATGATATCAGTTTTTCTCGAATTCGAGTTCTCTAAAATTACTACACGGGATTCTGCGGTAACTACGGAGTTTTTCTTCCGAAGATTCCCTTTTAAGTATCCCCAACATCTCCATCAGGCGTTATTATGGACTACATCAACTTAATTTGAACGCAATAGTGTGTGCGCCTACGTTATTAGATGTTTGTTGTCAAGGTAACTTGACACCAACGCCAAGCAATCGAACAATATGCTAGAATTGGTCGAACTACTCTTGTTTGTGATCACCTTTGCAGGTACACTACACTTCCCCAAATCACTTCCAACAGATTTAAATGTTCTTTCAGCCTTCCCTGATAGCGTTTTACGTGTTAGTCGCGTTTAATGCTACTCCTAAATGTGACGTGATAAAGATGCTAGTCACTATTCTTGTGATCGGATACTTCGCGTTATAGGCGTAATCTTGCGTAATCTTTCATTTATTCATATTTAGAGAGCTGTCATTACATGAACTCCAAAGTTTGTAAGTCCTTTCGCATTTCCTTAAGAAAATGTTATTACGGTACTACCCTGCAGTAAACAGTACCGTCAGCGATCAATCTGATAGTGGTGATCATTGTCTGATATATTTTTTATGTATATTGAGAAAGTTAGAGGCTGCATTACATTCGGGGCACATCCGATTCTTTCTTCAGATTCTTGTGAACATTCGCTGTACCGTAACGTATTGTGTTCCGTTAGGCAAATATCCACCGAACAAATAACTCCTAAGTACTCTGACAGATGGGTGTCTTGTTAAGTAGTCGATAATGCTGTACAGAGTAAAGTCTGAGTGGACGCATCTGTCCAGACGTACATTCTCATGCTGAATTTATCTTCAGTGCGTATAATAAAATACCCCGCCATGTTCTTCTGTATGTATTGGAACGCTTATCTCTGGAACTACTGTAGGGATATTCACGACGAAGATTCGTTTGTAATTCATTACTGTTAAGACAGCCAAGTGGTCCGGCCATGAATACGTAGTGCTAACTGTGCAAAACCGGGGCGGGTCACTAACTCCATACAGTTAAGAGGTGACTGGAGACTGAGGATAGGCTTACTTGGCAAAGAGTAAGCTACGAATTCGACCTCACAGTTCACACATTGCGATTTAGGTAAAGCGAGGGAAACTTACCTCAGGATGGTGAAAGTGCATTTGAAACTCGCTCCTCCAGAATGAGAGCATCATTAACTTTACGTTGTTATCACGGGCTGTCTGTTTGCAATGTCCGCCCCTGGTAGCTGAGTGGTCAGCGCGACGGAATGTCATGCCTAACAGCCCGGGTTCAATTCCTGGCTGGGTCAGAGATTTTCTCCGCTCAGGGACTGGGTGTTGCGTTGTCATTTCATCCCCATCGACACGCAAACCGCCGAAGTGGCGTCAACTCGAAAGACTTGCGCCAGGCGAACGGTCTACCCGACGGGAGGCCCTAGCCACACGGTATTTCCATTATTTTTGCAATTTGTAGGCTGGGATATTTCTGCTCGTAATACGCCGTCTTGAGTACTTTATTTTTCAGTTTAACTTCTGTCAAGCTTTCCACTGATGTAAACACTCCGTAGTCAAATGGTGATTTCCACGAAAGAACACCAGCGCATATTATAGGAAAAAGAAATACTATAGATCAAATGGCGTCGGTTCGATCCTACTTGCAGTGTTGGACAGCGATATTATGACCGTAGACAAACTCCAGAGCTATAAAATGAGAGCCAGTAGCAATACACTATCCATTGTTTCTGCTGGTCGAGTGAAAGAAATTATAAACACAGGAATCGTGGTGAAAACTAAACGATATATTCTTCAGGCATTTCCCTGCAAATATTAAAATGATAGAAACACGCGGAGATCCGATGACCATGGGAGGAAATAAAATGAATTGCGCCTGGGTTCTACTGCGCAGTATGAAGGTTTACCTGTTGCGACAGTAACCTAAGTGGACATGAACTCGGGTTCAAACGCAAACGCTCATTGTTAAAGAAGACGGCAGCACGATAAGTCTCCTTCCTAACATTCTCCGACTACCAGTGGGTTGTTGTACTACCCCGAAAACATCTCTTCCGCGGCTGGCTTCAGTGAAAAAAAAAATGGCTCTGAGCACTATGGGACTTAACATCCATGGTCATCAGTCCCCTAGAACTTAGAACTACTTAAACCTAACTAACCTAAGGACAGCACACAACACCCAGCCATCACGAGGCAGAGAAAATCCCTGACCCCGCCGGGAATCGAACCCGGGAACCCGGGCGTGGGAAGCGAGAACGCTACCGCACGACCACGAGATGCGGGCAGGCTTCAGTGAATCTGCCACATTGGCTGCTCCTAGGTTGGCAATCCATTTGGTTCTATAGGAACGCTCATTTCGCAAGAGCAGCAGGTGAAATGCTTTCCTTTCAGTTTTCTGGTAATACCATCATTTCGCAAATTCGTAGACACGGAACCAAAAGTAATGTATCGCAGAATGTGCACCATCCAGCTCCTCTTCCATCTCCCACACTCACGTCATTGACAGTTATAAAAAAATCTAGAAATACCTCAGGGCATCAATATATCACACGTCCGTACTAGTCTTAATGAGTTCAGACATGCGGGTCGCTAACGAAAGGATGGTTAATGATAGAGGTACGTATCTCCCTATTGACCAATGTTTGCATGTCTTCAAATACTTAACACTCCTCGAGTTTTATGCCTCGAGTATACAACCGTAATCATTATGCGTAAGTCTGACACGAATAACTGACAACAGAAAACAATAATTTTGAAACACGCTTGTTTCAATCTTATTCAAGGTAACTGGGCGAGAGATATCGCATGTTGCATTCTCGTTCGTGCCGGCCTGTGAAGTACATTTGTCTGGTGCCAAGAAATAGTTGATTTAGGGTCCTAACCAAAGAATAACTACACAACACGAACCAGGCTGACTTGGTTTCAGATTTTAAATCAGTGCACCAGCCGCAAATCGTAATATTTTTTCGATTATGGACTCCAAACATGATTTATTCTGCAATGCGCTTATCTTGTTGCAGGTGGCTTCGTAAGTTGATATGGAAGAGCTACAAGAAAGGAATCACGGAAGACGACTTATATGAAAGGCTCGAAGAAGACTGTACACAGGATCTAGGCGATCGGCTGGAAAAGTGAGTAGATATCACGTTCCTATATGTTAGTTCATTGATTATTATTAACAATACTAGATTCTTCCTTTTTGTAAAAAGTCTGTTTTCCTCAAAGGGAGTGCTTTTGGTAGAACTGAAGACTTTCAGTAAATTTGATAAGAGTTAACTAAAATTGATGATTCACACCCCAAACATTGCAGACAGCAATGGTAGTTTAAAACAAGTATTATAGCCACTTTGAAGCCATATTTTTGTATCAGGTCTGTTCATTTGCCACAGAAGTGTTTCAAATAGTTTAAGGAATTAGTATGTCTCGTGCAGGTGTATGTCGTGGGAAACTCTACAGCCTGCATTTGCCGAGAAATTCCTTCGCACTTTGTGATATTTTCTCTTCTTCCCTCAACTGAAAAAATGTTGCAAAGCGTCAGTTGTACCCACGTCATAGACGTCCGACAAAAAGTTTAGCACACATCAGGTAATGTCAAAAATATAAAATTTGCAATGTGTGCCACACGGATCGAAATCGAAGGATTTTAATGTAGGGCTAGATTCATATGCAGCATAACATTTCGATCGAGAGAAAACAGTACTCACCAACAAAGGCCCAAGATAATTTTGCCCTTTAGGATAACGTCTCTTCCTCAGCATTCATTTGTCGTTACTGGATAATTTGAAAAACTTATTTTTTTGTGTCCGAATGCTGTTCGTGTCCCACAGTTGTTCAGTTATGCTAACAGCCCAATCAGTGAAGATCAAAAGAGGTCGAATAAGGGGGAAAATTCGTGTGCACTCACATTTTTGTACCGTGATAAGTAGTTAATGAATAACACATTAAATATTCTGACCGGTGGGGAGTTGCGAGGGGTCCTTTAAAGGTTACTTTTATGTTTTTCTTGAATACCTCGAAAATGGAAGCTTATAGCGAAAATGTTTACCAATACGAAATTAAACAGCATAAAATTTTCTACAAAAACTTACTGGGTTAAAAAATTAATCTGTGTGCATTCTTTACCTAAGTGCAGTAGAACCTACTGTGGGGTAAATTGTGTTCTGGGGGTGTGACAGTTTAGAGAGTAGGTACATGAGAGGAAGGTTGATCGTCGGGTTGTAGTCACGCATTTCTCTCTGTCATATGTCGGCGGTGTAGCCATATTGCAGTCAGTTGGCAGTGAATTAATGAATGACCGGAAAGTTATTGTGCTTCTCTCACCATTTACTGTGTTACTGGTAGCCTGCATAAATCTCTTCTATTCAGAAGTTGCTAGCAGTCGTAAAGTGGTCTGAGGGGTGGAGCGATTTACTATACACCAACAGACATACCTTTCAAGGTGAGTGTGAATATGTGATGGATGGGATTAGTCGTGTGCTTGTCAAGAACACTACTGTGCTTCGATGTGTTGCTTGACTTGCGTTAAAATGTGTCAAGTTCCATATAACCTAGGCGACCTATTTCCGTTGCTGATCTGGGCCTGATCTTGTCCACAAATCAGCACAGATCTAGAAAGCATCGCGAATATGTATGGCATCCTTAATAACACAGTCCCAGAAAGATAACGCTGGGGATAAATTTTCCGTCTGTTCGTAAAGCATACGATGTCCCGCGTCCAGGCAATGTTCCGCTACCGCTGATTTATCAGGTTGCCCCAGGCGTGTATGACGATGTTCGACGCAATGTTCTTGCACGTTCGGCATGTCTGTCCAATATAAGATTTTCCACATTGGCATGGGATTTTGTACACGCAACGTTTTCTGAGGCCAAGGTCGTCTTTGACAGAGCACAATAAATTCCTCAATTTTCCTCAAGTGACGCTACGCATAGCTAAGATTTAGTTCAGACTTTCTTCAGTCTGATCTTGGTCTGATTTGCTCTCTGCGTGTTGACTGGCGAATATTCATCAGAGTACCTCAAGCTACCTCTTAGGTAGAAAAATGTGCACTCCACAGGTCCTGCTTCACTAGTGTAGAGCACCCATAACCTGTCAAGGGGAGTCCTGCCATTCTCCACCCCGTAACTAAGTCTTTGGTTAAGGCCCTCCACTCAGTTTCAAATCAAAGGATGCAATGCAATGCTGCAGATTGTGAGCTCTGCTCGCACCCGACGAGCGAGACTAGCAGCCTTCACCAATTCAGCGAGCCCATATGAACTGCGGATGTTATCAGAACCCAAACGACAGGCATCATTGGTGTCGACTTGAACCACAACTTGAAGATGACTGCTCCCTGCACGCTCGATAGGCGCAGGTTACGCCGCCTCCACATGTCAAACGAGGCCTCTGCAGACCTACAGTATAGAGTGCACATTGGCTTTCATTCCAGCCCTAGCCGTTGTTTCCTCAATGGGCTCCACAGGGCGCCTAACGTGAGTCCCGACAACTAGCAAGCGTCCAGCCACGTGTGCCTCCTCGGACCCTGCAGAAGGAACGGCCCCAAGTTCTCACAGGGCGAATAGGCCAGGTCAGATGTCCAACCTTCACATTGGCCTCCCCTCCTCGAGCGATGCGATCCCGTTACCACTCACCCTGCACCCTGCGGTGAGGGCGGATACACAGTGTCGGGCACGCTAGGAGGCGCCTCGGCAGCAGAGCCCGTGGGCGAAACAAGCGGCACCTGAGGTGTCCCATGCGACGCGCCAAATTTCCGCTACCACTACACCCCGACACAACAGCCTGAAGGTGGCTGACCATAGCCAAAAACGCATTCAGCTCAGTGAAATTATTTTGTCTACTCACTGAGAACTGGACAAGAAACGCTAGGGAGGCATATCCTGCCTGTAAACTGAAAACGGAAGAGTGCTGGTAATGGAGAAGTTACCCTTCCTGCAAGACTGAGTCAGTTTTCGCTCTAGCAGTGTAAAACAATTGTAAGAGATTTAGATTCTCTCTATATGCGTTTCTTGCATTACTACTGCCAACTACTCATATCTTTATTCCATGTCATGTTAACCCTCTTAGTGGAAAATAAACACCCCCGGGCATGTGTAGACGATGGAACGTCAGTGATTCCAGTCGCAGTGCGAAAGGGTCGGTGTAACTTTGTGAAACATCCTGTAGCTGCGTCTTGTGACGTAGCGGGTAGAGTGAGTTGAGAATCGCCTGCTCAGTATGCAGACCTATGAAGGAAGTAAGTGCACACTCACAACATGGCGATCTACGTTGCCTCATACTTCAACCCTACTTCCTGTTACATCCCCAGAACGCAGTTTATCGCATAGAATGACACTCCTGCACTTGTATGTGGTAAACAAATTTAATATTTGCTCTTAAAACACTTCATTCAACAGTAAAAATTAATTTACCAATAAAACGTTATTTTTAATAACCTGTTTTTTCTTCCCCCTCCAATGTGGAAACTTATTCCTACAGAAAAATAAATCAGGTGTTTCTTGTAGAAATTGAAGGTAGTTTAATTTTGTACTGGCATATAGATTTACTAGAAGCTGTAGTTCTAAAGTTATTTCAGAAAGACATAAAAAAGTGACCTTCAAGCTCCTGCTCCCCCCCCCCCCTTCTCACCCCACTGGCCAGGATTTTTAGTATGTTCTTCGTGGCTCATCCACCTACCACTGTACAAAAAATTGCGACAACACGAATGCATTTCTTTGGACTAGGCAAGTGAGGACAATCGTGGGCACCATGTGTTAGTGAATCGTGCCACCTTAGTTTTGTGTTGTCATATTTTACCTCTTTGTTAGTCGTATTTTGTGAAGCCGCAGCTGAGAATAGCCTAGAATTTGCCTAGCCGAGCCTGGGAAACCACGTACAAACTACTTGATTGCCCTGTTTGGCAGAAGAACTGCCATTAAGTTGCCTCTCGGGTTTGATCAGAGTCTGTCTCATCTCCGTGTGTCTCAAGCTACCATGCTGCGTGTTAAGCTGTACGAACTGGTCAGTATTCCAATCCAGAGAAAATCTTTCTTATATTTTCATTGTTTTCACATTTCTTTTTTTGGTCTTGTTCAATTCGTATTACAGAGATATATCGCAATTCCTTCGCGCGCCTGTACGCTATGTAAAGTATGAACTGAATATAGATTTGTGTTTATTTAAAGATGTGAAAAATTAAACACGAATAATTACTACCGCATTAATCGTGATTAAGCTGTGACTATCGATTAAGATTTGAATTAAGGAGGCCACCTTAAGCCTCGTTTATATATTACTAGCTATTTTACTAGCCTTTCATTTGTGGCTTCACCCACGCCTGTGTATGTCATATATTGCACATGCCCCCCCTCCATCTTCCCCCCCCCCCACCCCGCCCCCTCCCCCGTCTGGTCTGTCCACTATGTCACCCCAATGGGAGCTAGGTGGTTCTCATCTCCACTGTGATTACTTCCAGACAGTTGGTAGTATACGAACCAAATTTCACTGAAATCAATTCAGTGGTCCAAGAGATGTGAAAATAAGCATAAACACAGACAAATCTTTATATAAAAACATTATAAGACTGAAAAATCTGCACCACGAAGGAGTTATATCCGAACGGGACTGAAATCTGTAGATGTACATAATTCACCATTTCAAAAAAATTGGATGATTTATTCAAGAAAGCGAGCTTCAAACTGAGCAAGACACTAATGCACTGGCTTACGTCAGGCCCTCATGCAAACAGTCACTCGGCTTGATAGAGTTGTTGGTTGCCCGCCTGAGGGATATCGTGTCAAATTCTGTCCAATTGGCGTATTAGATCATCAAAATGCTGAGCTGATTGGAGGGCCTTGCCCATAATGCTCCAAAAGTTCTCAACCGGGGAGAGGTCAGGCGACGTTGATGGGCAAGGTAGGATTCCGCAAGCACGAAGATAAGCACCAAACACTCTCGCCGTGTGCAGGCGAGCATTATGTTTCCATGAAGGGAAACAAAACGAGGGGTAGAAAATCGTTGACGTATCTCTGTGCTGTAAGGGCGCCGCGGATGACAATCAAAGGGATGCTGCTATGAAACGAAATGGAACCGTAGACCATCACCCCCGGATGTCGGTCCTTATTGCGGGCGTCTCCAGGACATGTCTTCGGCGGTCATCGGGGCATGGCAAATCGACGATACTCTGCGCCCCATTTTGTTACCCTTCATGGTAAGCCAACCTGAGTTTACAGTTCACAAGGATAATGCCGGTCCTCACACGGTGAGACTTCCTACTGCTTATCTTCGTGCTTGCGAAACCCTACGTTCGCCAGCAATGTCGCCGGATGTCTCCCCAACTGAGAACATATATAGCATTGTGGGTAGGGTCTTCAAACCAGCTCGGAATTTTGACGACCTAAAGCGGCAGTTGGACAGAATGGGGCTCGATATCATTCAGAAGAACATCCAATTACTCTGCCAACCAATGCCAAGCCGAATAACTGGTTGCGTAAGGACCAGAGGTGGACAAACGCGTTATTAACTTGCTCAGTTTGTGAAGATCTTTCTCTTGAAAAATATTATCTAATTTTTATGATTCTATAACCACTGTCAGTAAAAATGTACATTACAGCTACAGATTTCCGTCGTCTTCGAATAATCCCTTCATGATTCGTGTTTTTCTTTTTCCCCTTCGAGCATATATCTTAAATTTGTAGGCATCACTTCCTATTTTAATTTTCCTTTTGCTCGAATTTGCGAAATGTTTGCTATGCTTTTTTCAGATTATTTTATTTTGCCTGTGCCTGCAGTTACTTCTACATTCTTTCTATGGCGTAATTTTTTACACCGACTGAGGTGACAGTATGATACGAATGCGCGCTGAAAATTAATGCGTCCGATTTTTATGTGAAAAATCTTAACTCTTTTTAAATAAAACAAACGTTATCAACTTCGTACATCTGTGTTCTTCTTATCTACATACGTATTTCTCAACAGTCGCCCTGGCGACGAACATATTTCTGACAGACACCAGTTTGACACCATCACTGTACAATGTTCAACTTTGTTGACGAAGCCACAACCTCACCTACCCTGGCATCGCTTCATCACCATGAAAAGTGAAGTCCTCGAACGTGTTCTTGGAGTTTCGGAGATGGATGAAAATAGGGTGGCGGCCAGGTAGGGACTGTACGTAGATGACAGCGAATCGAAGGGGTTGGATGTAGCACTCGTGTGTGGTCTGGCATTGTCACACTGAAGTATAGTGTGCTCTGTGTGAACGGACTCTTCGAATTCGAAACTCGATTACAGCACGCTGTTTCTCACGCACCGGTATAATAAAGTTACACACAGCCGTGCTACAAACAATTAAGACTTCTGGCGGCAGAGGGATGCAAATACAGGGTGTTTCAAAAATGACCGGTATATTTGAAACGGCAATAAAAACTAAACGAGCAGCAATAGAAATACACCGTTTGTTTGCAATATGCTTGGGACAACAGTACATTTTCAGGCGGACAAACTTTCGAAATTACAGTAGTTACAATTTTCAACAACAGATGGCGCTGCAAGTGATGTGAAAGATATAGAAGACAACGCAGTCTGTGGGTGCGCCATTCTGTACGTCGTCTTTCTGCTGTAAGAGTGTGCTGTTCACAACGTGCACGTGTGCTGTGGACAACATGGTTTATTCCTTAGAACAGAGGATTTTTCTGGTGTTGGAATTCCACCGCCTAGAACACAGTGTTGTTGCAACAAGACGAAGTTTTCAACGGAGGTTTAATGTAACCAAAGGACCGAAAAGCGATACAATAAAGGATCTGTTTGAAAAATTTCAACGGACTGGGAACGTGACGGATGAACGTGCTGGAAAGGTAGGGCGACCGCGTACGGCAACCACAGAGGGCAACGCGCAGCTAGTGCAGCAGGTGATCCATCAGCGGCCTCGGGTTTCCGTTCGCCGTGTTGCAGCTGCGGTCCAAATGACGCCAACGTCCACGTATCGTCTCGTGCGCCAGAGTTTACACCTCTATCCATACAAAATTCAAACGCAGCAACCCCTCAGCGCCGCTACCATTGCTGCACGAGAGACATTCGCTAACGATATAGTGCACAGGATTGATGACAGCGATATGCATGTGGGCAGCATTTGGTTTACTGGCGAAGCTTATTTTTACCTGGACGGCTTCGTCAATAAACAGAACTGGCGCATATGGGGAACCGAAAAGCCCCATGTTGCAGTCCCATCGTCCCTGCATCCTCAAAAAGTACTGGTCTGGGCCGCCATTTCTTCCAAAGGAATCATTGGCCCATTTTTCAGATCAGAAACGATTACTGCATCACGCTATCTGGACATTCTTCGTGAATTTGTGGCGGTACAAACTGCCTTAGATGACACTGCGAACACCTCGTGGTTTATGCATGATGGTGCCCGGCCACATCGCACGGCCGACGTCTTTAATTTCCTGAATGAATATTTCGATGATCGTGTGATTGCTTTGGGCTATCCGAAACATACAGGAGGCGGCGTGGATTGGCCTCCCTATTCGCCAGACATGAACCCCTGTGACTTCTTTCTGTGGGGACACTTGAAAGACCAGGTGTACCGCCAAAATCCAGAAACAATTGAACAGCTGAAGCAGTACATCTCATCTGCATGTAAAGCCATTCCGCCAGACACGTTTTCAAAGGTTTCGGGTAATTTCATTCAGAGACTACGCCATATTATTGCTACGCATGGTGGATATGTGGAAAATATCGTACTATAGAGTTTCCCAGACCACAGCGCCATCTGTTGTTGAAAATTGTAACTACTGTAATTTCGAAAGTTTGTCTGCCTGAAAATGTACTGTTGTCCCACGCATATTGCAACAAACGGTGTATTTCTATCGCTGCTCGTTTAGTTTTTATTGCCGTTTCAAATATACCGGTCATTTTTGAAACACCTTGTATGTAGACGTAAAGATGAAATATGTACAATGTTAACAACGTTTGTTTTATCGGAAAACCTTTGAGTTTTCACACAAAAATCGGAGCATTGCTTTCAAGCACACCCTCGTACTTCTCGTGTTCGGAAAGAGCGGGGTGCACATCTAGACTGATCATTCAGATTTACGTTTATGTAACTCCGATAGGTCGAATGCATTGTATGTTTCTTCGTAAAAGTTACGATCAATTTCCTTCCTTAACCTTGCCCTATACGACCATATGCTCTGTTAATAACTAAATAGTCGTTAAGATGTGAATCCCTAAATTTCCTTTTATCTGACTACTGGCTACGGTTTCCCGGTTAGAGCATCGCTTTATAATGTTCAACATTTAAGGTTATAAAAGTAGACACTGGCTTCTGAACAGTAATATCTCCGTGATAAGTACCTGTTGCAGAATGTAAGAGATACGATGTGCATAGTATCTTACTAACGTCTTCAGAGTGAAACCATAGCATAATTAATGATAGAACGTTCGCTACAGATGTGTCCACTTTACATGAACAGAGGGACTTACATTCGTCGTGCAATTCACTAAATGTGCAGATAATTCAAAACATTTTAGAATCGTCATTGTGGTTGATAGTTTTTTTTTCAGATAATAGTTGTAGTCACTCATTGATTCAATAGCGCGTGCTGTTATTACTTACTGCTTATATAATTAATTTGTTCAATGTTTACCTCAACCGGAAAAATGGAACCCTTAACGTATAGGTTCCATTTTGTTGTCCGTCTGCTTGCAAAGACCCCTTTCCCTCAGGAACGGATAGAGGTGTCAAGTTGAAATTTGTGCCAAATAGTAAAGACGACGGTTCCTTCTCTTGGGGTGGAGGAGGGGGGGGGGGGGGTAAGGAAATTAAGCTTTTAAGTCGATGCAATCAAGAATATCACTTTTCCGTTTTTTCCCACGTAGATTCGATAGCTTGCACCTATGCTGTACTCGTACATACTGGTTACAGAGAGAAACAGCTTGATTTCCCTTTTGAGGATTGTGCAATTTTAGCAAACAATGTTGCAGGTCCAGTTGAGGCGGGAAGCGATAAGCATTCCGTTAGCAGTGGCTACCGTTACGTAAGTTACGTAAACTACAGACATGCATCACTTGTGACGTTGACTCGCTATGCTGGTATGAGAAGGATTTCAACACTGGAGCACCGGGTTGGGTTTTGAATCGCGTAGGCTACGACCGCGCGCCTAATTATACCCAGTACTTGTCGCCAAGGGCTTTAGTTTCATACAAATAAACGCACATCTCCAACTTCTTCTTGTATGTTTTATACGTTTTTTAGGGAAACCCGAAACAAGCAGCTTTATAAGGCATAGTTTCACGTGTGTAAGTCCCACCCTTATTGCTCTCACTTACTTGTTCCAGTAAGTGTTAAGAATGTTAGAAAATGCATGTACAAAATGACCTGTGTTCACACTATACCCACGTGGGCCAAGTTAAAAGAATTGTGGAGTTTTATACTACTACGTAAACAGGTTGTATATCACTGTCATGGCTGGCATCACAATGTTATTAAATTGTCTAAAAGACATGATGCGCTCTTGTACATAGTACCTGTCAACTCCGAGTCGGGTTGGAGTTGCCCTTCTGACAATTTCATCAAACAATAGTGTTCCATGAACCGCTTTCACACCTTATTGCTCAACATTCCGCGAGAAAACTTGGGATTTGCGTGTCAAGAATAACATATTATAGAGATCATTGAGTCTTACATTGAGTGTTTTGAATTTCAATGTTTTGTCTTGTTTTATTCTGTTGACCATCTCTTCATATTTTGACATTGTAACGTCTTTCACAGATACTAAAAACTGCGCCCTGTTTTACGTTCTTATTCCTTTAGCATGTACAGTTTTCCACTTTGTTCTTCTAGCGCATAATTAACTTACCTTAGATCCCAAAGTACATACCCTTTTACTATGCTCCGTGTTGTGTATTTTCCATTTACTATTGTTATTTAGTGAAGTTCAATCTTGTTAGTCATCACACAATGGCAATGAAAAATGGTTTCATATTCATAAGTAACTCGTACATGTTATATCGCCCTAAGATTTGTTAATCCCATTCTACTCTCGATGTAACTGTGTACTTCGTCCGTAATACGTCTTAGGCGTAGTACTGAAGATACGGAACCAATGACTAACGGCTGTTGTACTTGACCTGTTGATAGTGTGTGTGGAGATTGAGGACCAATATACTGACCATGTATTTGTATTGCTTTAGGGCATCTCTCTGCGTCTCACTTTTTCATTTGTGAAATTATCAGTAATCAATTTGAGTTGAAGTAGTGACTGAGGCATTTTAAAATACAATAAGACGATCTACCAAAACCTTGGTGAAAGTCACTTTCGTACCTGTGAAAAAGTAACTATTGAATTATTACACAGTTACAAAACTCAGCATTCTACTCAGAGGAATGAATTGTCCGGCTGACAATAGGAAAAGTTTTCACATATAAATAACTCATTGTATACTATAAAGAATTTTTTGAATTATGGTAAGTAGTCAGTTACAAAATTGTGTGTAGTGTCCATCCATATAAATGTGCATTCGTATGTGTGCATAATTTCAGTGCAAATGACAAGTTGCACACTAATTATCATCATGAATATGAGCTGTAGAAGACAGAACTAATAAGTATCATCGACTTTTTCTTCTTCTAAGTCTTTCAAAGGTTAGGCAAAATTTGAGTGACATCTGTAAATAGAGAACCACCAAAAGAGAATTATTGTGTAATTAACAATGTTGTAGTTACGATAATGCATTTTGTGTGTCTTGTTTCAGATCTTGGGATAAGGAACTAACGAGGGCGAAAGAGAAAGGGAAGAAGCCAAACTTTGCAAGAGCGCTGTTCAGCGTGTTCTGGTTTATGGGTTCCTGGGTTGGCGTATTCATGTTCATAGAACATGTTATTGTAAGGTATGTGATCTAGTCGGTTTGATTGTGATAATTACAGGGACATAATTCTCTTCTCATAGTTCATAGAAGTATACTGATTTTTAAGTATGATTTTTACTGTTTGTTTATTGCTAAAGCAACTTCAGATATTACACATGCAAATATACACACAACCTTAAAATCCTGTTTCAAGCTTTAGCTTAGTTTGTTTGATTGAGAATAGCAGCTGTATTTATATCAGTGTATTTGCGTTTTGACCATACCGTTCTAAATCAGAAAACACAAAATTTGTCTCAATTAATAAAAAAATGACAACCATAAACGGTAATTTATTTATTTATTTATTTATTTATTTATTTATGCATTTATTTTACCTGGCAAGATTAGGGCCTTCAGGCCCTCTCTTACACCTAACCAGGCATACTCAGATTCAGCAAATTTCAGTGTCTACAGAAAATTAGGACATATAACATGTTCTACAGTATTAATGTTAAAGAAAAAAATAGAGATTATAAAAGTAGTACAATGATAATTATAACAATCAAAAAATAATTATAGCAATCAAGAATAATAAAAATAATAATAATGATGATAATAATAATAATGACTATGTATATGAAAGTAAACATATTTTTCTTATATGAGTGTCAGTCCTATTGGTAGTTGGGAATTTTCTCGTTATATTCTTGCAGCTTGTAAGTTACTCTCATCAAGCAGAGACATAAGACGATGGAATGGGGTGAAAGAGATATAGAAGAGGTAGATAGGTTAGAGGAAGAGAAATAGAATGGTAAAATTCGAAGCTATGATGGAGAGGAGAAAGAAAAAGATGAGGGGGGGGGGGGGGCACAACAATGGTGGCTATACCGTCCCTAATATGTAAGTCTTAAGTTCCCTCTTGAATGTTGAGTGGTTTTGGATAAGACGCAGATCACAGGGGAGTGCGTTCCATAGTCGTATGGCTGAGATGGAGAATGACACGGAGAAAGATTTTGTGTTATGTAAAGGTACAGCCAAGATGCTAGACGTATCCGATCTGGTATTGCGGTTGTGGAATGACGATAGGTGTTTAATGTGAGAAGATAAGTATTGGGGGCACCAGTGGCTAAGAAATCGATGAAGTAAGCACATCGTGTGGAGATCGCGTGCCTTATGTGGGCGTATCCAACCTAGCTGGGAGTATGAATGACTGATATGATCATACAACCGTATGTTGCATACGTATCTAACACAAGCATTCATCACTAGCTCGAGGCATCTCGAATTTTCATTATTTGTGCCATGTTGAACTACATCACAGTAGTAAAGATTAGGCAAGACTAGTGTTTGGACTAATTTTTGTTTAACATGGGTTGGAAATATTTTTCTAAATTTTTGAATTGCATGTAGGGAGGAGAGCGATTTCCGGCAAGCTGTGACTGTTTGTTCTTCCCAGTTTAGGTGTTCATCCAAGATTATTCCAAGGTCTTTTACTGTTTTTTGGTGTGGTAGTTGGGTACCATTGAGGAGTATTTGAGGGACTGTTTCGCGAAAGTACCGACTGATTAACTTTGGATGAGATATAAGTATGACCTGGGATTTCTTGGGGTTTAGTTTCAGACCTAGGTTCTGTGCCCATCGAGAAACAGAGCAAAGATCTGCGTTCATACTCGCTACTGCGTCAGCAATGTTCTTGGGGCTTGCACTTATGTACAGTTGGATGTCGTCGGCATATAGATGGTAGTTGCAGGAGTGAATCACTGAAGAAATATCATTAATGTACAGTGAGAAGAGTAATGGACCAAGGACGGAGCCTTGGCGAACTCCAGAGCGCACGTTTTTCCATGATGACTTTTCCGACCCACAAATGACTTGTTGACTTCTGTTTTTGAGGTAGCTGTCGAACCAGTGTATTGCGCTGTTTGAGAAATTCAGCTGCTTCATTTTAATTAGTAATATATCAAAGTCAACTGTATCAAAAGCCTTGCTAAAGTCAAGCAGTGTTAGGATGGTAGCTTCACGTCTGTCCATAGCATGTTTAATGTCATCAGTTACTTTGATTAATGCAGTTGCTGTACTATGGTGCTTTCGGAAACCTTACTGATATTTGTCGTGGATGTTATGAGTTTTGAGGTAATCCGTCAGCTGTTCATGGACGATGTGTTCTAGGGCTTTAGATATTGCAGGAAGTATGCTGATCGGCCTGTCGTCACCTGGCGACTTAGGGTTGTCAGTCTTTGGTATAGGTTGAATTAAGCTTTGCTTCCACTCAGTAGGATATGTACTACTGACAAGAGACAGGTTGAAGATGTCTGCGATAATTGGAGTAATAGTGTTTACGACGTTCTTAATCATGCCAATGCTCACTCCATCATTTCCTACTGCCTCGGAAGAGATTCTCATAATTGCCTTGTGTACTGTGCCGGTAGTGACATGTTTTAGGAAAAACTTGTCTCTCGAGAGATTGATATCTTGGGGCTGGTAATTTGTCGCTGCGTGGCAGTTTACGGCTGTTGAGAAGAAATCGTTTAATTCTTCTGCAGACGCTTGATAAACAGCGTCAGATCTTCGCTTCCCTATACCGAAACTGCGCAGCTTTTTCCACAGTGCAGCAGGTTTTGATATGCCGCATACGACAGAGCGGGCATGTCTGATTTTGGCATTCCTCACGCTTTGCTTGGTTCTATTTCGGAGTTTCCTATAAGCTTCGTACGCCTCGGGAGTTGGGTTACGCTTGAAGGCCCTATGTGCAGCATCACGTTCATTCATTAACTGGCGTAATGCAGTGGTGAGCCACGGAGCGGGAGCTCTCTTTACCTTGACAGTGCGTTGAGGAGCATGTTTATCATACAGTGCAATAATTTTGCGACATAATTCCCGAATTTTTCCGTCTAAAGTCGGTTCATTGCTTATATCATGCCAAGGGATGTCTGAGCAATCCTTTTGAAGAGCGTCATGGTTAACATTTTTTAGGTTTCTGTAGGTTACCAGGTGAGATTTTTCTTTGGTAGTATGTACTGAGTAATTTAAGAAAATCACGTCATGAGCAGAGAGTCCTGGAGCGGATGTCTGATTGGCGCGAATTATTTTATCTGGTCGCTTTGTTGCTATTATATCTATGAGTGTATGTCTGTGTGGCGTGTGATGAGTTGGGTCCAGCGGTGCTAAACTCATATCATTGGAGTGGAACAGTCTCCTAAGTTTTTCTGCAGAGGGAGATTTTAACTGTAAGTCGATGTTTGTGTCGCCCATAATGATTATGTGTTCATACAGTGTCACGAGCGAGGACAGGGCAGACTGAAAGGAGGACATAGCACCGACGTTTGGAGGTTTATAGATTACTCCAATTAGCAGTTTCTGATTTGATGTATTTATTTCGAAAAACAAGAATTCTGCTTCTCCTTCGCCCTTTGCATCCGATGTGCATAGTATAGTAGGTCTCAGATCAGAGCGAATATAGGCACCCACACCACCCCCGCGTCGTGTTTCACGATCTGCCCTTAGGAGAGAGTAACCAGTGATTCGGATAGCGTCGGAAGAAATGTTTGGTTTCAACCAAGTTTCAGAGACGAGGATAATATGGAACAGCGATTGGCAGAACAGATCACAGAACTCGTCGAAGTGAGCCGTTAGCGACTGAGCGTTCGCGTGGGCCACAAAGAGCCCGCCGCCGGAACCGGTCCGTCCCATTGTGGCCGCCTGTAGGACCGAGCGCGCTCCGTCTACCTGCTGGCCGGAAGAGGGACAAAAGCTGGATTTCGCGGGGGAAGACATATTTACAGGTGTGTCCAAGCTCGTGACTGACTCAAGCGTCTGTGGGCTAAAAGGTGAAAGACAGGCTGGTGGTATCGGAGAAGGGAGCGAAAAGAAAGATGGAAAGTGGCAGTAGTGGTTACGATAAAGATAATAGTAGTAGTAGTGGTAGTGACGAGGATGAAAATAACAGATATAGAAAGGCGGTTTTAAGGAGATTCCTGTTAATGGAGAATGTTAATTCCCGTTTGACTGACAATATGAATATAAATGAGCACTTATGATAGGCAACTAAAGAAGCAATATTTATGTGAAACAATTGACTGATTTTAAATAGAGTACTTATGGTACATATAGAAATAACGAAGCAATATTTACGTAAAAAAATGAAAAGAAAGAATAAAAATTAACTTATATTAGACAGAGTAAAATATGAGACTTTGTGTCTCGCGAGATTTCGCTCAGTCTTTCAGTTCGGACATGTTCGTCACCGTTTTCCTCCCTCCTTCCGTCTTGACTACGATCCTGCCATCCTGGGTCCATACATTTTGAAGGCCGAACTGTGTGATCGCAGTGTTCAAAACTTTGTCTTTCGCGCGTCAGATCTTCCCTCAGGGTAACCCCACTCTTGGCGAGTTTTCTTTTCTGAGCAAACACTTCAGCTCTTTTCCGGTATGACACAAATTTAATTATTATGGGCCTGGGTTTCATCGCACCTGGTATCCGTAATTACCCCGTCTAAAAATTACTTAAGGGTATGGACCAGTCCTTCATCAAAAACTATAATAATGATATACGTCCAACAAATAAAGTTGCATTGGCAGCAACTTTATATGACCAATGTAGCTCACAATATTGTCAGATAATATTGTAGTACTTTGGAAGTTAGCAAAAGAGTACTTCACCGCACATACCATATCTGGGAGACTATTTCGGTCTTCGACTTCGCTTTCTTAGTTTTGTGTTGTGTCCGCCATCTAGATATGGTGACTTACAGATAGCGTAGCTCCGTTTCCTAAGAATGTTTCTCACTATCTTATTGATACGAATCTTGACTGTGCTGCACCTGTTCACAGTACGGCGTCTACTCTGGGTATCTCACAGTGGTAATTGCTTGACGCAACTGATGCACAATTGAACTGCTATGTTAACAAGAGTGAAAGCCTTAAAATGAGCTTCACTAAAACGGTAACACGAGGTCGTTGGACACCATTTCCTTAGGTTACTTTGACGCTCCTAAGAAAGTGAACACTGTGTGGTCAAAATGGTCTATAAGCACACACTTACACATAAAAAACACTATCCAAGTAATCAGCACTTAGTATGATCTCATTTTGCTACTTTTGCACTTTTAATCATTGGGGAACGCATCCACAAAGTTATCTAGCAATATCAAAAGGCAAAGGTTTTCAGTAATACTAAAGTCTCTAGTGAGGCTAAATAAGCAATAAACAAAATGAGCAGTTTTCATGTATCTGGAACTAGCATAAAATTCGTCCTCTGGTCCGTCCTAGATAAAATGGACTCGGATTGGTGCTTTAGCTGGCAAGTCCAACGAATCTCTTACTTCCTTTGAACCACAGAGCAATGATCCTGATTCGTTTAAGACAAGAATTATCTCGCCAATACTGAAATGACATACTCCAAACTATTGGCACGTTTCGACACAATCTGTATCGAACGACGTGGTCTGAGACCAAACACGCAAAAGCCACAAATCTTCACATCATTTCCGTGAATTTCACCGCTATTACACGAAACAAATAGATAATGTTCTCCAAGTAGTTAGGTCTACATACGACTATTTGTGGCACACAAATATGCCGTAACCCCCACTACAATAAACCAACCTGTGACGGCGTTGTTTGTATCCTACTAAGCGACGTCATACTCTCTCTTCGTAGGCCCTCACTTCTGTATCAACAGACGTACGCTGCCCCGTGCAATGCACGGTTGAATGTATTTTTCCACACTGCTGATTCCCCCTCCCCCTTCTTCATCCACTCGGAAATGGAGAGACGGAAAAATGATTGGCTGTACGCTTCTGCTGGCCATAATCCCGCTAACTTTGTCCTTAGTCTTCATGCAGTATGAATACTGGAGCAGCAGAAGCCTTCAGCAGTTTCTCTCACTTGTTGGTTTCGCAAAAAATCAACATTTTTCCTCCAAGGTCTCCTATCTCCTAACTCACGGACCATTTCGAACCAGCGGTAAGAAATCTAGCAGTAAGCTTCTGAGTTGCTTCATCTTCTTTGAAGCCCACATCGTGGTTTTCTAGGCCTTCAAGCAGTATTCAAGAATGGGTCGCACAAATAATGTGCCGCTTCTACATTTGTGGCACAAATTGAGGAAAAGAATACATACTAGTTTGTGATGTGTGCACAGCGGTGTTTACATCTGTTCACCTATGACTGGTTGTTGAAAATGGTGCAAAACGTTCTACAGGAACTTGGAAACATGCATTCAGTGTATAGTACAGCAGACTAGCACAGGAAAATAAGGCATTACTAGCCAATTGAAGGCTCCTAGATTCAAACATCGGCCTTAATCTGAGGAAGAAATTTCTGAGAACGTAAGTTTGCCAATACTGAAATGACATACTCCAAACTATTGGCACGTTTCGACACAATCTGTATCGAACGACGTGGTCTGAGACCAAACACGCAAAAGCCACAAATCTTCACATCATTTCCGTGAATTTCACCGCTATTACACGAAACAAATAGATAATGTTCTCCAAGTAGTTAAGTCTACATACGACTATTTGTGGACGGAAGTGAATTACTGGCAGTGGGAAAACTGGAAATGAAGAGAATCAAAGTATCGAGGTGTGGTCTATAGGAAAATGCTGAAAACTAGGTGGACTAGTAAGAAAAAGAATGAAGTTCTTAGCAGAATCGGCGAAGAGAGTGGAGCACCTTCAGAAGAAGGTACAATGTGATAGGACATGTCCTAAGACATTCAGGAATAACTATGGTGATACTTTGCGGAACTGTAAAGGGTAAAAACTAAAGGGGAATATGGAGATAGAATATATGCAACAAATAATTGAAGGACATCGGTGAAAGTGCTACTCTGAGATAGAGATTGTTACAGGGGAGGAAATCACGGCGAACAGCATGAAGACATTTAAATGACTGATGGTCCAAAAGCTCTCCGAAAGTACACAGAAAACATTTGGGACAGATGTCATTACAATTGGCAGAAATTATCACCATCGATAGAAACATACTGGAAGCTAGGTCGTTCAAGCTACAAAAGTCTGGCCAAATTCGCTCAGTAGATTTTGAAAAGGTGTTGCTCCACGTGGAAGTAAATTTATGCATAAACTCCACTCAACTTCTCCTTGCGATGAACTCTTTGAAGACGACAGTGTGGAGTCTGACGGAGAAGCAATTACACTCTCATCATATACGTGGATAAGCAATGAGGCGAAATGATTTGAAGTCAGAGTTCAGTTCTGTCAGTGGATTACGTTGTTGATCATGTAGTGAAACTGGCGGTCGTCACTTAGAATAGTAGCTATAAGAGTAAATTGTAAGTCAATAAAAACACAAATAATACTTTCCAACCATTAGTTTATCTCGAATTACTCAGCTCAGAAACCTGTATAATCTTATAGCATTGACGATAAATGCTAGGAACTCGTTGTACAAGTTTACCTTAATCTGATTAAAATGAGTAGGGCCTGTAGCTTCTATTACACTCGGCGTGCCATCTTCTGTAGGAGTACTTGATTAATCATCGTCCTTAACCGTGCCCTCTGTAATTGTTTCCACGTGTCTGATACCGCAAAGTAGTTGTTCACTTCGCTCGATACTGTCCACCAGTTAACATTTCAGCGCAACCTGTAATTACTTCACTATCAGTGTTGGATGTTTCTCCTGTTGTCTTCCGTAAGCCTGATAAACATTGCATGCGTAACATTGGAAATTACCATAATTTGTACTTCCCAGTTTTTCCTCCCTTTCGTCTACCTAGCTGTCTGAAAACCTGTGATTAAATTTCGAAAACATACACCGCAAGCCAGATAATCTTTTGAGCTGCTGAGTCAGAGCAACTAGAAAACAGCAGAAATGTACAGAATTACCGGTCGACATCACTAAATTCCGTCTTATAACGAATTTTAGAGTGTAGGACAGGTTTCCCAGGAAGAGTGGCCAATATTCAAGGACATGAAAGGAGCGAAAATCTGGTTAACTTGGGCTCTAGATTATATGTCTTAAGAGCCATAGTTCTAGCTACAGTGCAAAAGATGTTTCACAGTGGCGAAAATGTAATGCTCATAGCCCTTACGTCATGCGTTTTAGAGCACGTGTTTACTTGACTTTCTTTTTACTTCGAATGACAGTTCCCTTCATCCCTGAATATTGGTATCTCATTAATGGAGGACTCTGGTGCCGCGGCGTTGTGGCTCAGAACGATTCGTTTTTCAAAGCTGCCGACATTCTCTAAACGGCCATCCCTATTCACTAACTCTAGTCAACAAGCAAAAACGTGCGTTACGCAAAATGCCAGTTATCACTACAGCTAAAGTCCATAGCAACGTTTGAGACACGACCTCCAGATGCAATGTATGCACAGTCTTTTACGCATCTTCTCAAATACCCGTTGTACAATGAGACAGACAAGTAAATTCCCACGAACAAGCTAATCTTCAGGTTCTACTGAGATTTGATACTCCGACTTCGTAAGATGCGTTCGGAAACAATCCACAAGACTTAGGACGATCACGCTGGCCGTGTTACACGACGTACCCTCGCAATTCAAAGATGAGGGTATCTTATGAAGGTGCTCATGGTCATAACTATCGAAATAGAATGCTGCACTGTTGTTTTGAAATCACCTACTTCAGCCTACAAGAGATTCAGTATCCGACCAGAGTGGCAATACATAGCGGATGAGCATCGGATAATACATATTATCCAAACATGATTACCGGAAATAAGGCCCCGTTAGCTCGTCTTCTACAATGCCACCCCTTCAACTTACACTATGTGATCAAAAGTATCCGGACACCCTGAAAAAACATGTTTTTCATATTAGGTGCATTGTGCTGCCACCTACTGCCCGGTACTCCATATCAGCGACCTCAGTATTCATTAGACTCGCGAGAGAGCAGAATGGGGCGCTCTGCAGAACTCAAGGACTTCGAACATGGCCAGGTGATTGGGTGTCACTTGTCATACGTCTGTACGCAAGATTTTCACTCCTAAACATCGCTAGGTCCACTGTTTCCGATGCGATAATGAAGTAGAAATGTGAAGGGACTCGTACAGCGCAAAAGCGTACAGGTCGACCTCGTCTGTTGACTGGCAGACCGCCACAGTTGAAGACAGTCGTAATGTGTAGTAGGCAGGCATCTATCCAGACCATCACAGGAATTCCAAACTACATAAGGATTCTCTGCAAGTACTACGACAGTTACGCAGGAGGTGAGAAAACTTCGATTTCAGGGTCGAGCGGCTGCTCACGCCAAACGACGCCCCGCTTAGTGTAAGGAGCGCAAATACTGGGCGATTGAACAGTGGAAAAACGTGTGGAGTGACGAATCACGCCACACAATATGGCGATCCAATGGCAGATGGCAGGGTGTGGGTGTGGCGAATGCCCGGTGATCGTCATGTGCTAGTCAGTGTTTGTAGTGCCAACAGTACGAGCAAAATTCGGAGGCGGTGGTGTTACGATATCACAGCACAGGCCTACATCGATGTTTTAAGCATCTTCTAGCTTCCCACTGTTGAACATCAATTGGGAGATGGCGACTGCATATTTCAACACGATCGAGCACCTGTTCATAATGCACGGTCTGTGGCGGAGTGGTTACACGACAGTGACATCCCTGTAATGGACTGGCCTGGAGAGAGTCCTGAGATGAATCTCACAGAACACCTTTAGGATGTTTTGTAACGCAGACTTCGTGCCTGGCCTCACCGACCGACATTGATATCTCTCCTCAGTGCAGCACTTCGTGAAGAATAGGCTGCCATTCCCCAAGAAATCTTCCAGCACCTGATTGAACGTATGCCTGCGAGAGTGGTAGCTGTCATCAAGGCTAAGGGTGGGCCAACACCATACTGAATTCCAGCATTACCGATGGATGGCGCCACGAATTTGCCATTTTCAGCCAGGTGTTCGGATACTTTTGATCACATAGTGTTTATATTGCTGGTGATCTGAGACAAGGGTAGAGCATGGATTTTCATCGCTTCAGACATAGCTATGAAGACAATTAAAAGTAAATCATTGTTGAAAGTTGCTTAATTTTTCATTAAAAAAACTGTAGGAATTCAGTTCTGCAGTACAGCGCTGGATAATTTATTGACAGAACTCAACTGGGCTTGAAAATTATTTGGTCTCATTGCTTGGACACATTGCTTTATCTTCAATAACGAGTCATGAACTACTCAATGCCACAGGCAGTTCTTTGTCATGAAACATAAGAAGTTTACGGATATGTGTCTCACCTTCAGTGCTTATTCAAGAACTTGTAGTTGCTGAAAAAATCATTTCATACTATTAGTTCTTTCTACGTTGTGCTGAATAATTCAAAAGGGAGTTCCAGAGTTCATCCTTGGGTTCACTCCCATTCCTTTTATATGTGAATGACCTACTTAGCAGTCAACAAGCAAAAATGATACTTCTTCAAACGGTACTGCTGTTCTAATAAATTCCCTAAGAGAGAAAGCAACAGAAGAGTTAGAAAATGTTTCCCAGAGAATTAAGTGGTTCGGCGAAAATGGATTCTGCCTGAATTTTAAAAAACCTCACTCTGTTCCGAACAACAAGTGCTCATACCAATAACTGATGAGGGACATGAGCAGAAGTCAGTAAGTAGGGCAGAATGCTCCAAACGTATGGGTGTACATATCGAGGGAAACTTGAACTGGAAGACGCATGCTCCCGATCTTCTCAAGCAGTTAAGTTGAAAGAAAAAGAAACAGTGAAATAACAGAAAAGAATTGTTACCCAATTCCAGCTGAAAAGTAACCAAAGCCATCAGCTTACACGGACGACAGACTAAAGATTACTCTTTAAATGACTTACCTGTTATGAATTACGATAGGGGCACAGATATAAGTGTAATTCTGAAAAGTCGAAGTTGCAAAAAGGTTGAGGAAATAGGAAAAGAGTAATAATTGCATTTTATTTTCTCTTCGGTGAGCGTGAAAACATAGACCAGCAGTTTTCATCACAGATAAAAAAGAAAACGTTTTGGTTCGGGTAGTTGATGGATATTTCGAGCAAGAACCTCGCATCATATACTATCCTCCTGAGTTAACAAGCAACTGTATGTATGAGGCATTTTCAGACGCAATTAGAGCATGTTGGCTTTGAATCTCGTCAGAAACGTGCTTGGAGCCGCAACTTCTATCATCTTTGTCTTTCGGACTCTTTAACGCAAAATCTTCATCGTAGGTAGTCCCTAAAATAGTCAGGCGTAGAGATTTCGGGAGATCTTCAGTGCCTTTAAGGATTCTTCGTAATCGATCTGCTTTTCAGCTCCTTGATAATACTACAGTAAACATGTCTGTGTTGCTGCTTTGTTCACCTAAGACACCATTTTAAACTTCGGAACGTTGCATTCTGCGTGAGGCTCGGCAAATTGTCGGCACGTGACCAATGATGATAGGAGCGCCGAGTGGAGCGTTGATGAAACACATAACTATGCATAAACCTGCTAGGATTCTATCACACAATAAATTCGACCAGGATAGTGGCCGTATACTTAGAGCTGTCTGTAAGTGTGCTCTCGATGTTACGAGACTTCAAGAAAATTCGCAGTGTCTTTTATGTTCCAACGCAAGAAATTGCACTGCTGGCATTGCATATGTCGACACGGTCTCTGGCAGCATGACGTTACCATGACGTATATCGGCCAATCACAGACCGGTTAATGCCTTCGTAACGCCATCATTGAAGCAGATATGGTAGTTTTTCCTGAAGGAAGATGAAAGAAGTTACCATCAAAAGCTCAAGTTTTTACTTTAGTTTGCTGTGGCTGGACGACTAGGCACATTTTATACAAAGATTTTGTCTCCAGAAACTTACTTCCAATTCCCCGTTTGTTACACCGCTGTAAATAAACTGAAAGTCAGAAGTCATGGTCTAGCAATATGCATTTCTACAGGTGCCGGTAGTATCAAGTACCCAAGGTATAAAAACGGCAGTGGATTGGCGGAGCTGTCATTTGTACTCAAGTGACTCATGTGAAAAGGTTTCCAATGTAATTATGGTAGCACGACGAGAATTAAGACTTAGAACACGGAATGATAGTTGTCATTCGGAAATCATTAGGGTATTCAATATTCCGAGATCCATAGTGTCAAAAGTATGCCGAGAATAAAAAATTTCAGGTATTACTTCTCACCACGGACAGTTTCCTAGTCTGGACGACTGATCTTCACCAGGATCAATCTCGAATGAAACACAGGCACAGAATGTGAGGGAGGCAAAATGCGCTCGCGGTTTAATCACTTAGATCTCCAGAAATCAAAAGGCTAACCAAGTGTGCCGATGACAGAAGCGCCTCCAGTCACCCATTGGATGGGGGACGTACCCACTGTGAATGGGGCAGGGAATCCTGAACGAAGTAACCACGTTCCAAAGAGCAACGGCTGTTTCTCACGAGCCACCATCTTACGGGTTTTTAAGTACTGAAATGACTAACGCCAGCGAATCCAGTCCTTAAGTACAGTGAGTCCTACAATGGGGGATTTTATTAAGAGTTTTCCTTGCTCAAACCAGCGAGATTAAACATGTAAAACTCGACCACAAACTTAATCTAGAGTAATTAACGCATCAGCCTTCGAATCATGACTACGATTCAATTTTTATTATTTAAATTATACTCCCCATTTTGGCCACCAAGCGTAAACCTAGCGCTGTGACTGCAAGAGAAACGTTTAGAAATGTTGCCATATGTAATGGATTAGGAACAGCGCGTGAGCAGAAACGGAAAAACAAATGAGAAGTGCATGATGTTGATTTTGCTATTAAACGTCGCTTACACAGTTTGTTCATACTGAACAAAGGAGACGTCGAGATGGAGTGCCCTGCCACACTTGTTCCTGGTCGTCAAAATTGGAACTACGTTTTTCCACCGTAAATTGGGTCTGCATTAACGCATTAGCATATGTACCAAGTTTCGTTGCCATTAGATAATTATAACCTACCCTAGACTTCACTGAGCAGCTGCATTTTAATTACAGCCACCAGACTTACGTCAATGTCTTCCACACTACTAATAAACGTTTGGGTGAGTAATAGTGAAACACCGTTAGCAAAAACCTCGAAAATTTCTAGACAAATTCACTTCAAATTTTAAACGATACTCAAATATTCAGACAGGCATAGACTGTATATTTCTTTAAGCAACTTGGTACCGGTTTTCTGTTAAAACTGATCGTGAGAAAGAAAATGCTCTGCTGTAAAAAATGTGCAGTATTGTTTCTTTTTTCACAGTTAGTTTTAACTACTATAGTGGAGCATTTAAACCATTAGAGGGGGGGGGGGGGAGATTAGTGCTTAACGTGCCGTCGTCAACGAAGTCATTAGAGACGTAGCACAAGCTCAGAGTAGGGAAGGATGGAGAAGGAAAAAGAGGCCGTGCCCTTCCAGAGGAACCTTCCCGTCATTTGCCTGAAACGATTTAGGAAAATCGCGGAAATTAAACAGTTAGATAAATTGTTTCGGCCACTTATATTTCTTACTCATTAAATATATTTTCAAACATTAATTGTGTTCACAATAATGTTCTGGTTTGTTTTCTTCCTCGCAGATTGTTTTCACAGACAATAAGGAAGTTGTATTTCTGGCTTATCGGGTTACGATAGGAATACCACTAAAGAATCTGAATTTGCAATAACAATAAACTTGGCCTAAATTCAGAGGAGGGGGGGGGGGGAGGAGATGTGGTCAGAGCAGTGGGAGGAAATGGACGTGGTGGTGGTGGTTGTTGTTGTCGGAGAGGGGGGGACAGGAGAAGATGGAAAGAGGGAGTGGACTAGATGGACAGGCATAGGGAGAGTAGATTACCACATACATCCAATCCCCCACACATTAGAAACGTATGTCCTTTTTACTTAGTTTTCCATTTAACCGGACTGAATCACGGCAACGTTTGACTGGGTGACTGGGTACAGGTAGTAATTGTTTAAAAAGAACTTGTAAACATGAAGGGATATTTGTATTTACCGATATAAACAATTTTCTTTCCCCTGTGTACACGGTACAGAAACGTTCAATATGCGGAAACAGAAAAGAACATTGCGGTCGAGGTCTGCGTTGGCCGTGATCAGCTTCCACTTAGCCCCTGTTGCGTTGATATCGCTAGCAGTGACCCTTCGCGCCGGTGTGCAGTCGTCCACTTGTTCCAGCACTGACATACCCTGCTGCCGACTCTGTTCACTTGTTCATCGCTGAGTGCTGCCAAGGACGAGATGAAACACAGCACGTGTGGCTGACCAAATAAAGTGAGCTGTGGCTCTTCACCTCGTCCAGGAGTCAAATGTGTAAACACGAATAGTTCTTTGGGAACAGTGATTGATCCGCTTCTTTCTTCATGCTAGTGATCGCCGTATTTCAATTCTTATGCACTTCGGAACCCTTCTCCTAGTTTCACAAGGAGATCTGAACAAAATGTATATCTATTTGCCGGATTGGGCCACGTACCAGGATCCGTGACCATGATACAGTGGTCTAGGATAGTGCTCCGTCTTATACTTAATGGAGTATAAAACCAGCGGCAAATGCTCCTGCAGATTACAACAAAGGCGAAAACGCTCCTCTGCAAAAGACTGTGATAAAATAGTCGGGAATCAGCTACCTAAGTAATTGTTTCTTCTTCACCAAAAATATTGATATGCTAATATATTCGCGCTCTTTTGACACAGAACATTCTAAATCCTATCACCCAGTCTCTCTTTATAGTTAAGCCTTCGTATTCAGCATCCCCCTCCCACTGCTACTGTCCCTCTGTCTTTCCCCTGCAGTTTTCTTTTTCCACCATTGGCACTTTCTCCAGTCAGTCTCTCCCATTGTCACGCTCTTCATCCCTTTCTCTCGCTCTTCCTCACCAGTCTCCTCCTTCGCGACTTTCTCTGTCTGTCCCACAGCCATAGTCCTTGTCTTATTCTTTTTCTCACCTACTACCCCTGTCTTATTCTTGCTTAGTCTGTTTGTTCTCCCTTCAACCATCATTGTCTTCTCTCCTCACTGGCCCTAGGAAGTGTGTGCTAGTAAATTTGATCCCTAAAATGGGAAAAACACGTGGGTATAGAGACACTGAAAAAGTGGGTGAGCCTTTAACACGTGGATACTGGGCGATGGAGTGAAATTGACAAAAGTGGACTGCTCCCTCCCCCAAACCGGCGATTGGCGGACAGGTAAGCTCCTCTCTCTCGCTACCACTGTCTGCTCTTGTAGCTTTCATTTTTCTCCTTCCCTCCCACTCCAACAGTCCACCATGGAGTGATGACCATGGACATTACTGTGGTAGGGCAGCTCTGGGTGGCTTAACGATGTACCCCAGGTGCAACCACAACGAAGGGCTATCTGTTGAGAGGCCTGACAAACGTGTTGTTTCTCAAGAGCAGCAGCAGCAGCAGCAGCAGCTTTTTCAGTAGTGGACGAGTAACAGATTTGGCCTTGTAACACCAGCCAACAGTTCCTTGCTGTGATAGTGCTGCGAACAGCTGAGAGCAAAACGAAACTATAGCCATTTTTTCCAAGGGCATGTAGCTCTACTGTATGGTTGTATGATTAAGGCATCATCTTGGGTAAAATATTCCGTTAGTAAAATAGTCACCCATTTGGAACGCCGGGCTTGGACTACCCATGATATCAGGAAAAACAAAACTGGCAATCTGTGCATCGGAGCGTGGAATGTTAGATCTTTTAACTGGGAAGGCAGGTTAGAAAATTTATAAAGGGAAACCGATAGGTTGAAGTTACAGTGCGTATTAATGATGTCCAGGACAAGGTTCAACGGGACTTACGGTTAGGCGAGTGTAGAGGCATAAATGAAATCAAATAAGGATAATGCAGGAGTAGGTTTAATCTCCATGTGCAAAAGGCAATGTCCTCACTGACGGGCTCATCATCGCCCAGCTCAAACCTCTAAGGATAGAAACTTGAGATCTGAAGGTGTGGATTTTACAATGTAGGCGTCGTTTACAGAGCGCTCTTCCAGAATTCTAACCCTAAGAGGATGAAATAAGGGATGAAATGTTTTTAAAACGATGTCGCTATTAAGGCAATTTTGAAGCTAGATCTACGGAATTTATTTGGTTTCTCTGTCAGAAATAAAGAAATACGTGTTTCAGCATGACTGGAAATTTAAACCTGTGGGGTGAAATAGTGGGTGAAAGCTTTTTAAAAAATATCATTATTAAAGAACTACTAAAATATTTTTAAAGTGACGTATATGAACACTAGCACTTGACTTTTCGGTTATAAACAAAGAAGTACACGTTTCAGTGTTTTTTAAAATTGAACCCTTAAGGGTGTGAAATAGGGGATGAGATTCTTATGAAAATATTTTATTACGAAAATATTTGATTATGAAAGCATTTTTAAAGCTAAATCTACGAATTAAGTAATTTCGCCTTCAGATGTATGTAAAAATAAGTGCGTGTTTCGCTGTTATTTAAAAATTCAAGCCCTATAGGGGGTGAAAGCTTTTACGAGAATATTTCATTGCGAAAACATTTTTAAAGCTAAATCTTTGAAAATTGATGTTTGGCTTCTCGGTTTGAGATGAAAAAATTCGTGTTTCACTGTTTTTGGAAATTAAACCCCCAAGGGGGTAAAATAGGGTCAGACTGATTCACTGACTAACCATCGCCCAGCCCAAACTGCTAGCGACAGAAAATGGAAGTTCAGAGAGTGTGTGGACCTTATACTGTAAGTATCGCTTAGGAACGAATTGTCCAAAATTCCACTCCTAAGGAGGTGAAACAGGGGATGAAGGTTTTATGAAAGTATGTCGCTGTTAAAGGAATTTTGAAGATGGAACTACGACAACTGGTATTTGGTTTCTCATTAGCTTCTCGGTTTGGTATAAAGAATTATTTGTTACAGGATGTTACAGGATGAAAGTTACTATGGAAAAAATCACCACAAGAGCGCGAAAAGCATGATTAACAAGTATTTTGGACTCTGACTACAACAGCTTTTTAGTCAGAAGTACATTCGAAAAGTCCATGCTTATATGGCCTGAATTAGCATAAAAAGACAATGCTTATATGGCCTTAATTAGCATGGAAAGCTTAAAAGGTGTTGCAATTAGTGAACAACATAAAAATTCGATAAAACAAAAACAAAAAAATCTCTGCAGGCCATACAGTCTACGCGAGCGAAGCATTTGGCTCTAAGTTAGTAAGTGAATAAGAAAATGAATGCGGGTAAGCTACTATGAACAGCACACTGAACGCATTATCATAGCCAAGAGAGAGACGTAGCCAACACCTACCACAGTACTAAAAGTTAATACGCCAATCAGCTTCGCTGATGAAGATATTGATTAAATGTATGATGAAATAAAAGAAATTAGTGAGTTACGGGAGGCGAAAATTTAATTATGGTGGGGCACTGGAATTCAATAGAAGGAAAAGGGAGAGAAGGAAAACTAGTAGGTGAATGTGGAATTGGGGGAGGGGGGAGTAAGGAATGAAAGAGGTAGACACCTGGTAGAATTTTGCACAGAGCATAATTTAATCATCGTAGTACTTGGCTTTAAGAATCATGACAGAAGTTTATAAACGTTAAAGTGACCTGGAAACAGGGAAATTTTCAGACTGAATGCATAATGGTAAGATAGAGGTTTCGGATGCTGCAAATGAAGCAGACGAAAGAGAATACAAACATCTAAAAATCAAATTCCGTCAGAACTACTGACAGCCTTGGGAGAGCCAGCCACGACAAAACTCTTCAACGTGGTTTCCAAGATGTGACACACGCGAAATACCCCCAGAATTCAAGAAGCATTTAATAAGTGCAATTCCAAATAAAACAGGTGCTAAGAGATGTGAATGTATCAGTTCAGTAAGTAATAGCTGCAAAAATAGATACACAATTATTTATAGAAGAATGGAAGAAGTGATCGAAAAAGATCTCGGGAAGGTCAATTTGGATACTGGACAGATGTAGGAACACTGGAGGCAAAACTGACCCTACGACATACTGTGGCATTCATAGACTTAGAGAAATGTTTTAACAGTGTCGACTGGAATACATTCTTCGAAATTTTGAAGGTAGCGGTGATAAAACAGCGAAAGGTTATACACAGCTTGTACAGAAATCGGACAGCAGTTAAAAGAATAGAGGCATGAAGGAGAAACAGTGGTTGAGAAGGGTAACACAGGATTGCAGCCTTTTCCCGATGTTATTCAATTTATATACTGAACAAGCAGTAGAGAAAACCAAAGAGAAATTTGGGGTAGGAGTTAATGTTGAGGAAAACGAAATAAAAACATTGAGGTTTGCCGATGAGATCGTATTTGTCAGTAACAGCAAAGAACTTGGAACAGCAGTGTCTTGAAAGCAGGATGTAAGATGATCATCAAAAAAGCAACCCAAGGATGACAGAATGTAGTCGAATTAAATCAAATCATGCTCAGGAAATTAATTAGGATACGGGACACTTAAAGTAGTAGATGAGTTTTGTTATTTGGACAGCAAAATAACTGATGACGGCCAAAGTAGAGGGGATGTTAAGTGCAGACTAGCAGTGGCAAGAAAAGCGTTTCTGACGAACAGAAATTTAACATTGAATATTGATTTACGTGAAGTATTTTCTGAATGTATTTGTATGTAGTGTATGTATGGAAGTGAAACGTTCACGATGAATCGTTCAGACAATAAGGGAATAGAAACTTTTAAAATGTGCTACAGAAGGATGCTGAAGATTAGATGGATAGATCACCTAACTAACGGGGAGGTAGAGAATAGAGTTAAGGAAATAAGAAATTTGTGACACAGCCTGCCTAGAAGAATGGATCGGTTGATAGGAAACATTCTTAGATTTCAAGGGCTCACCAGTGTAGTACTGTAGCGAAGTGTGGGAGGAGGTAAAAATCGTAGAGACAGATGAATACAGTAAGCGGATTCAGGAGGATGTAAGTTGCAGTCGGTACTCGGAGAAGAGGGGGCTTGCACAGGATAGAGTAGCATGGATAGTTGTATCAAACCAGTCTTCAGACTGAAGAGCACAACAGCAGTATTTAATCCAGCAACTTAAACGTAGGTTAAATTAATCCCATTTTGCTTGAATTACTAATGTAAAACTTCCGAGATGGTCGCCAGGTTTAGGCAGCAAAATGAACACAGTTCTTAGAATAGGGTCGTCTACAGGACGACAGAGTAAAGTCTAGCAGCCTAAAATATTTTGTACTGCTTTTGGCCTGTGTTTTTTAGAATAAGCAAGGATTAATCATGTTGTGGTGCGTGTTTCTAGGACGATGCAATCCGTGCTGCTGGCGAAGATCATAGAATTCTTCAGTCCGGGCTCCGACACGACCATCGAGGAGGCGTACGGGTACTCTGCGGGGCTGATAGGCGCCGTCTTGGTGCGCATCTTCTGCTGGCACCACTACTCCAAGGAGACGCAGTTCGTCGGCATGCGCATGAGGGTCGCCTGCTGCAGTCTCATCTACCGAAAGGTAATCCACGACATTTTACTTGATCCATAAAATTACACGAATTTGGCCGTAACTAAACTTTTGTCTGCTGCTAACATTTTGACTGTAAAACGTTCAGCCATCTTCGGAGCGAGTCTGAAAGAACAACGGTAAAAGTTTTTACTCCATTCCTGGATGGGGATGGTACGTCCATTAAGAGCTTGTGGCTCTTTGCAGCCTGTGTTCTTAATTATTTCCTCTTTATTTCTTTTTGGTCTAGTGTGTTAACGGAAAGAAAAGAAGGCTCTGTAGAAATTACGTAATGGAATTTGTCGGAATTTTCATAGTCAAACGAAGTGAGGTAAATTGACAAATTGACCAGAGTGAAGTCTAGTTTTGAAAAAAAAGATTAAATTACTTGAAAGTAATCAGGGTAATTAAAAAAAACTGTGCGGTTTGACGGGAAATTGAAATATTTAACTCTGCTGCTAGCTATGTAAATAGTGTCAAAACATTTCTCCTTTCATGGTCTAGTTATTTTTGGCATAAAAAGTTAAACTGGTGTAGAAACGGTGGAATTCCTTCATGCTGAAAAAATAAAATGAAATCGAAATATGATTTATCTATATTAATAATAATACTGTAGATATTTAAATGTATCTAATATTTTGTGAAAAAAGTTGAAAATAAGGACTGGGAAACTATGATTCTGTTTTGTGAAATAATTTGTCCGAAAGTTAAAAATAAAATATATTTTGTACGCCTCATTTGCTGAACATGATTTAGAGTTCATTCAAAGGCACGTTGAACGTGTCTTTGATCTATCTTATACCTTGCTCTGACATTTCACAAAACATTTGACTGAACTTTTTATTTTAGTGTAGTTTAGGTTTAACTTAATTACTTATAATTAAGAATAGTTTCTCTTTCTTCTAAATTATAGGTGATAAAGTAGTATGTTTCTTGTACGTGAGTAGTGATTAGACACAGTTCCAGTTACGAAAAGATATAAATAATGGTAACATAAGTCAAGAATATGACGACACAAAACTAAACATTGCACAAGGATAAAATAAACAAACATTGTGGTAACAGTGTATACATACATATTGAAGGCTGATTTAGTATATTAATTTTAACACAAGCTCGTAGTATCAAAATATAAGAGGAAAAAGTTAATATACTTTGAAATTATGAAATTAACAATAGGGAAAGTAACAATAACGACGATGCACAATGAATGTAAATAAATATTGAGGGTTGAGGTACTTCTATATATTAGCGTAAGAAATAGGCACTGACAGCAATGCATGGAAAATTCTTTACTTGTTTTGCAGAACATGTATATGTTCCGGCATGGTTTACATTGCCTTTTTCCTTAATTTGATATCTGTCGCTCTGTCAGTGTTTCCTGAAACCAGCTTGTGTGGTCCTGTCTTTATTATACACCAATAAGGCAGGTCAGGTGCGCATGACAACATGGCAAATCATTGTGGAACAAAAACCACACAGGCAGTAGATACACGCTACAGTGATCCCTTTATGAATAATGTCGCTTCATAGTGTCTGGTAGACACGGAAATAATACCATTGTTAAGAGAGTTAACTACTACGTTTTCTCAAAGTTAAAACCATCAAGATTAATTAAACCATCCATCAAACGAATTTAAATACCCCTTGCAGTGTAGGAGTTTGAATTTACTCGCAGTAAATCCTTGTCTGTAGTAAGAAATGACTGACAGCAGTTTTAGATGTAGTCAATTTTTTACGTTGACGACTCAGCTGTTATAAGGACACCTGTCAGTTTTAGTTCATTTAAAACCTCCCCCTCAAGCTTTCTTGTTTCCTTACTTACGGCCCTCTTCCAGGGTTTGACATCCATTTCACTAAATTTCCCAGAAGTGGAGGTTGTTTGGAGGAGGACACTCTGCACAGTGATCTGCTGCGCCCTGCACCTTCCCAATACGAAACGGACGAGCAGTCTGCCAACAATCAGTGGCTGAAGGAGCCACAGGTTGCGGGTTGTAGAAAAGAACGATCCTCCTGTCCCTGAAATCAAGCTAGGAACCTCAAAGGTACAAGTCGGCAGCTAGTGGTCTCGCGGTCGCGGTCTTGCTTCCCGAGCACGGGGTCCCGGGTTCGATTCCCGGAGGGGTCAGGGATTTTCACTTGCCTCGAGATGACTGGGTGTTTGTGTTGTCCTCATTTCATCATCATTCATGAAAGTGGCGAGATTGGGCTGAGCGAAGGTTGGGAATTTGTACAGGCGCTGATAACCGCGCAGCTGAGCGCTCCACAAACCAATCATCATCTAAGGTACAAGAAGGAAAGTCGAAAGTTATACCGGGTTCTGCTGCTTCAGAGTATTCGGCCCCCTCCCTCCCACGACCATGCCCCGTCCCTATGAATATCGATGAAGAATCAGTCAGTTAGAACATAATCAGCAAACTACCATGAGCGTCCAATAAATAACGTAAAATATACGAGTATTTTTTCTCGGCCACTTTCGGTTCAATAAACGTGGAATTTGCTGTCAGACAACTTGGAATATTCCTGTTTCAGCCCTTAATGTTTCATGAACTTCCGCTATCATAGCCTTCAAAATGGTGTCAGTAACTGAGGTGCGTTCAAAGCGGAGACCTCTCACTAAGTTTCTTTTGGCGGAAAACAAGCGTATCGCAGATACTCGTAGGAGCTGGAAGAATGTCTGCGGAGACTGGCAGTGAACAAAACAACGGCAAGCAGTTCGGCGAGGCGTCTGCTATCAGCTGACAAAGGTCGCTGAAATCTGTTCGATCTCCTCCAACCAGCCGGCCGCGCACAGCTGTGACTGCTGCGATGTTGTAATTGGTGGACACTCATTCATGGTGATCAATGGATCACAAATACCTCTTTGTTCCATGGGCGCTGATAACTGCGCAGTTGAGCGCCCTACAAACCAAACATCACTTTTGCTCAACTAGACGTTTCTGTTGGCAGTGCTGACACACTCGTCCATCAGTTGGGGTATTCTCGCAATAATCCGTGTGTGTGAACTTAGTCTCTCACTCTCGTAACGATTTATACATAGGCTCGGACACATCCCTTTAAGACCCACTGTTGCTACACGCAACACAGTGGAAATATGCTATCTGAAATTTGGTCCTAACATGAGAACGTAAGGTGGGGAATTGCTATAACATCGGTTAATAACGATATATTAAAAATAATTGAAGATGAAAATGACATGAAGAGAACACTACCTACTTTAAATGAGATTCAGATCAAAATAATCTGGTGATTTATTAGAAAAGTCCTTCATATACACAAGAAAGCCAACAGATCGACAGTACGAATCTAACATGATAGAAAATTATTGAGCACACAATGTGATGTCCATGGAAGAGCAATGGATACGAGCTGCACGGTCCCTAAATTATATGAGCAAACGCCACGACTCTGAGTTTTACTATTTACTGGTTGGTTGTCCGAATTGAAGCGAAAAGAATATATCTTCTAACGGCAGTGCGGTGTCGTAACCTTATAAAATGGTAAATCCCCCACCTGACGACCCGGTCTGCACAATACGCTCACCAATCTTTAGGCTCAATGGACGTGGAGACGAGGCTACGCAGGAGAGCTGCACGAGCCTGGAATCTGCGGATCGCGCCAGGTCGACGGGACGACGTGCCAGCGCAGAACACGAGAATGATCACCCTTTCAGCGACCGAGCACGTTAAGCCGCCTCTAAGACGAACGAGTCAAGGGTCCTGCGGTCACGTGTCCGTGTACCCGACTTTCCCGTTTGCACCGGTACGGCTTCAAACAACAGTCAGGTAACACGTTATTTACTTCTGTCCTCTAAAAGTTGGTCGCAAAAATTCGTCTGACGTAAAGAGGCAGTAGGTGTACCAGAACGTTATTTATACTAGTGACAATTTCAGACACCCAAAACCAACGCAACGGGAACTCCACCAGATCCGGTTAACACAGCAGCTGGCCGGTCCTTTTCAAGAATACTGTGTTCTCTCCAGATGTTATCAGGCAGCGGGCCAGCCCTTAAGATATCAAACCCGTTAGCCGGGCACCGGACAATACCGTACCCCCCGCCGCCGCCACCACCACCACCACCTAAAATCCTGTCTTTCTTTGAGTGACACGAGAGTCCCGTAAGCCCACTCTGTGTCTTCTCCACACGGGTAAGCCTGGGACTTAACCGTCTGAGTGGCGAGGGGACTGCCCCGTTATTCCAAGTATTGTGTGCCTAGGCCGTTCCCAACTCCTGGGGAATCTAACTGCCATGGTCCCCCCCCTTGGCCGAAGCGACGTAAGTTTAGACATCAACTCTGTATTTATTAACAAGTACAATACTAAAAACCAAGTACGGTAATCACAGTTAAATAAAGTGGAGAGAAATATGTGTCCCGCATATCTCCAGTTATGACAAGGAGTATGTAGTACTAGCTTACCGTCATAATGGAAGGAGGAAAGCCAGCCGGCTTGTAACCTTCCAACATGGGGTGCAGTACATTTCAGTATGGCGCACAGAATATTCTCAGCCATTGGTCTTACTTTTTCTCAGACTACCGTCTAATGTAACATGCACCACGCTGGTCCCCATGGAAAACCAACTGGCAAGCTTTCACCTCTAAAACAATTTAAAAACCTGTCAAGCATATTGCACGAGTGGTACTAGAACCCAGTACGTTGTCCTCAATGGTGAGTGTTCATCGGAGGTGAGGGTATCTGGAGTGCCCCAGGGAAGCGTGGTAGGTCCGCTGTTGTTTTCTATCTACATAAATGATCTTTTGGATAGGGTGGATAGCAATGTGCGGCTGTTTGCTAATGATGCTGTGGTGTACGAAAGGTGTCGTCGTTGAGTGACTGTAGGAGGATACAAGATGACTTGGACAAGATTTGTGATGGGTGTAAAGAATGGCAGCTAACTCTAAATATAGATAAATGCAAATTAATGCAGATGAATAGGAAAAAGAATCCCGTAATTTTTGAATACTCCATTAGCAGTGTAGCGCTTGACAAGTCACGTCAATTAAATATTTGGGCGTAACTTTGCAGAGCGATATGAAGTGGGACAAGCACTTAATGGCAGTTGCGGGGAAGGCGGGTAGTCCTCTCCGGTTCATTGGTAGAATTTTTGGAAGATGTGGTTCATCTGTAAAGGAGACCGCTTATAAAACACTAATACGACCTATTCTTGAGTACTGCTCGAGCGTTTGGGATCCCTATCATGTCGGATTGAGGGGGGACATAGAAGCAATTCAGAGGCGGGCTGCTAGATTTGTTACTGGCAGGTTTAATCACCACGCGAGTGTTACGGAAATGCTTCAGGAACTCGGGTGGGAGTCTCTAGAGGAAAGGAGGCGTTCTTTTCGTGAATCGCTAGTGAGGAAATTTAGAGAACCAGCATTTGAGGCTGACTGCAGCACAGTTTTACTGCCGCCAACTTACATTTCGCGGAAAGGTCACAAAGATAAGAGCTATTAGGGCTCGTACAGAGGCATATAAGCAGTCATTTTTCCCTCGTTCTGTTTGGGAGTGGAACAGGGAGAGAAGATGCTAGTTGTGGTACGAGGCACCCTCCGCCACGCACCGTATGGTGGATTCCGGAGTATATATGTAGATAGTACTTGTAACCGCGATGTTGTCTTAGTTGATACTTGGATGGGGAGACAACATCGCGGTTGCAGGTACTCCACGGAAACCAGTTACAGATGTTCGCCACAGACATACTGTATACGGATGGTGTCAACTCCCTCAGCGTCCGTTAAGGCCTGAATATAGTCCACAAAAGCACCAAAACTGGTAGCTATACACTAAATGACATCACACGGACAGCTGTAGGTGTTTCATTTCCTTACACAAATTTCTAGTTGGCTTGGTTAATGGCAGCTGGCTCTAAATGTAGAAAAAATGTAAGATGATGCGGATGAATAGGAAAAACAAACCCATAACGATCGGATACAGCATTTGTAGTGTTCTGCATGACTCAGTCACGGCATTTAAATATCTTGGCGTAACACTGCAAGGCGACATGAAATGGAGCGAGGATGAAAGTATTGTGGTAGGGAAGGCGAATGGTAGACGTCCGTTTATTGGGAGAATTTTGGGAAAGTGTGGTCCATCTGTAAAGGAGACCGTATGTAGGTAGCAAGTGCGACCTAGTCTTGAGTACTGATAGTGTTGGGAATCCGCAGCAGATCGGATGAAAGGAAGACATCGAAGCAATTCAGAGGCAAGTTTGTTACTGGTGTGTTGGAACAACACTTAACGATTGCTGAGGTGCTGCGGGATTTCAAATGGGAATCCCTGCAGCGACGGCGACTTTGTTTCCGAGGAACACTATTACGAAAATTTAGAGAACCGGAATTTGGAGCTGACTGCAGAACGATTCTGCTTCCGCCATCACACATTTCACGTAAGGATCACGAAGATAATAGAAATTAGAGATCATACGGAGGCATATAGACAGTCGTTTTTCCTTCGCTTTATTGGTGAGTAGAGAACGGAAATGACTATTAGTGGTACAGTGTGCCTTCCGTCACGCACGTACGATGGCTCGAGAAATATGTACATAGATGCAGATTTAGATCAATCCTGTGGTGTGAAATGTTGCAGGTATTTTAAAACCTTCGAATTAGAAGGCAAAATACATGCTTGATGAACTGCAGGACAGGACAATTTGAAGAATGGAATCATATGAAAGATAATGCCTGAGCGGAAACGCGCGCACAATTTTGTTAGAGACAAAGATGATACCTTCATAAATAAGGGCTTTTATTTTTCCAAAAAGTGTCAGAGTACAGAGCTTGGTGAAAGCGACACCTTCTTGTTTAGCTCTCCACATAAGTACCCCCCAGCGTAGCTTGCTGATCGAATTTCAAGAGTACGTCATCTCCCAAAATGGAATCCACTTTCCTCGTTTCTCTCTTAACTTCCTAGGCTGTGGATGGAAAAGCACTGAAGTGTCAGCTAAGAGAAGTGGAAGTGAAACATGCGATAATAACTCCTCTACAGGCAGTTAAAATACGAAACGGGGACCTTCATTGACTGCTGTGATGTTGCTCGAGGTTAGTGTGTAAGGGCCATTGGAAGTATTGATACTATTCCTGCTCCAATTTCGCGTGCGAATTATTTGTTTGCACCACAACAAAACAATAATCTCATTAGCTACTGAGTAATCATCTTTAAAGACTTTCTATGCAACAAAAATATGTAAACGAGAGTGCAGACGTGCAGACCCTAAACTGTAGTTCAGAAATGACCAACGCAAATAGCACTTTGCATCGCGACCGTTAATAAGTCTCTCTCTCTCTCTCTCTCTCTCTCTCTCTCTCTCACACACACACACACACACACACACACACACACACACACACACACACAGATCACACAAATACATTCAATAGTTCGCAATAACGTTCGATCGTTGCCAATAACATTTGACAACTGGCAACACCAACCAAAACATAACAAAAACAAGTGTTCACCCCCTAATAATTTGAGATCTCAAAAACAAAATTTGAAATGGCAGTTATAAAAAGAAAAGCGCCAAAAATGGAACAAAAGCACAACATGTAGAACAACATCCACAAAACTTGTAAGTAGAACTTTAAATTACTGCTACATCACAGAAAAACCAATTGCCAAAACTGTTTATCACCTATATATACATCGTCTCAAAATGTAAACCAAATAGTATAACCAAGAATATGTACATATTCCAGGTCACTGAAGATGTCTTGCAAAGAATAAAGGCGAAACGCATATGGCACGAAAATTATTTCATTCTGTTGTAATTATACGGTCCAAAAGTAATATTCTACGCAGCTGAGGACTACAAAAGTTGAAATATGTGCACTGAGATGGCGAAAGTTCTGGGATAGCGACATGCACATATACGAATGGCGCTAGTATTGCGTACACAAGGTATAAAAGGGCAGTGAATTGGCGGAGCTGTCATTTGTACTCAGGCGGTTCGTATGAGGTTTCCGACGTAATTATGGTCGCCCGACGGCAATTAACAGACTTTGAACGAGGTGTTGGAGCTAGACGCGTGAGAAATTCCATTTCGAAAATCGTTAGGGAATTCAATATTCCGAGATGCACAGTGTCAAGAGTGTGCCGAGAATACCAAATTTCGGGCATTACCTGTCACGAAGGGCAACGCAGTGGCCGATGGCTTTCTCTTAACGGTATTCTCGGCACGCTCTTGACACTGTGGATCTCGGAATATTGAATTCCCTAACGATTTTCGAAATGGAATTTCTCACGTGTCTAGCTCCAACTGTCATTCCTCGTTCAAAGTCTGTTAATTCCCGTCGGGCGACCATAATTACGTCGGAAACCTCATACGAACCGCCTGAGTACAAATGACAGCTCCGCCAATTCACTGCCCTTTTATACCTTGTGTACGCAATACTACCGCCATTCGTATATGCGCATGTCGCTATCCCAGAACTTTCGTCATCTCAGTGCATATATGCGCCATCGGATAGTAATACGTTTGGCCTTGCCGGCATTGTGTTTTTGATTCAGATTGCTCCCTGGACTGTTCGTGTAAGCTTACGCCGACTTTACTACGATCTGGATTTCTTATTTGGCCAGATGTTCACTTAGTGAATTCCGCCGTCATCTACCTCAGGAACCGCCTGTTTGTCCCATCGGTCTCAGCATGACCTCCAGTGCGAGTGATCGTCAAATGCATTCTACCTGCGGAGGGTGTATAGAATGCAGTGATCCAGTTTTATGAGACATGGTGATTACGTCATTCAGATCTTTGCCATTAACTGTCCCATAGCGTTGTGTTTAAATCACTTCTTCGAGAGGAGAAGAAAACAATCTTGGTTACGATGTTGAAATCCATTTCCTCATTAACACGCGTTTCACGTAATTCATTGCATCTTCAGGTTGACTTACAATGTCGATAAGTTAGTTATGGATATCGATGATAAAACATCCGCAAAAATAAATTACCCTCGCCATGTGCAAGAAAATTGGAGGCAAATATATGCTCCTGTCATGTATTAAAAGCATAACATTCGATAACCTTGCCGTGACACGTAATGTATTCGCCTGAATGCAAGGCAGAATTTGTCGAGTCATAAACATGTGGAACGTTGTTCTACATCTTGAGGCCTAAAAAATGTATATCTGTGACCCAGTACTGTGTTTGTGGTCGCAGGATGTAGAACGACTCTTCTGGCATGTCCACCATTTGACAGATTGTAGGTGCCTGATCTTGCCTTGCATTCTGTGGTTCACATTACGGGTCCCGGCAAGGTTATCGGATGTTATACTTTAAATACATGACAGAAGCTCGTATTTGCCTCGATTATTTTCTTGTACATAACGAGGCCATTTTAAATACTTTTGGGGATGTTCTAGCATCGATATCCATAACTTGTTTATTAACATTGCCGGCCAGTCTGAAGATGCCTTAAATTAGCCGAAACGTGCTTCCAGGTAGATGCTATTTTTCTTGACTTCCGGAAGGCGTTCGATACAGTTCCGCACTGTCGCCTGATAAACAAAGTAAGAGCCTACGGAATATCAGACCAGCTGTGTGGCTGGATTGAAGAGTTTTTAGCAAACAGAACACAGCATGTTGTTATCAATGGAGAGACGTCTACAGACGTAAAAGTAACCTCTGGCGTGCCACAGGGGAGTGTTATGGGACCATTGCTTTTCACAATATATATAAATGATCTAGTAGATAGTGTCGGAAGTTCCATGCGGCTTTTCGCGGATGATGCTGTAGTATACAGAGAAGTTGCAGCATTAGAAAATTGTAGCGAAATGCAGGAAGATCTGCAGCGGATAGGCACTTGGTGCAGGGAGTGGCAACTGACCCTTAACATAGACAAATGTAATGTATTGCGAATACATAGAAAGAAGGATCCTTTATTGTATGATTATATGTTAGCGGAACAAACACTGGTAGCAGTTACTTCTGTAAAATATCTGGGAGTATGCGTGCGGAACGATTTGAAGTGGAATGATCATATAAAATTAATTGTTGGTAAGGCGGGTACCAGGTTGAGATTCATTGGGAGAGTCCTTAGAAAATGTAGTCCATCAACAAAGGAGGTGGCTTACAAAACACTCGTTCGACCTATACTTGAGTATTGCTCATCAGTGTGGGATCCGTACCAGATCGGTCTGACGGAGGAGATAGAGAAGATCCAAAGAAGAGCGGCGCGTTTCGTCACAGGGTTATTTGGTAACCGTGAAAGCGTTACGGAGATGTTTAATAAACTCAAGTGGCAGACTCTGCAAGAGAGGCGCTCTGCATCGCGGTGTAGATTGCTCGCCAGGTTTCGAGAGGGTGCGTTTCTGGATGAGGTATCGAATATATTGCTTCCCCCTACTTATACCTCCCGAGGAGATCACGAATGTAAAATTAGAGAGATTAGAGCGCGCACGGAGGCTTTCAGACAGTCGTTCTTCCCGCGAACCATACGCGACTGGAACAGGAAAGGGAGGTAATGACAGTGGCACGTAAAGTGCCCTCCGCCACACACCGTTGGGTGGCTTGCGGAGTATCAATGTAGATGTAGATGTAGATTAATGAATCAATAAACAGTAATTTCAACATTACAACAAAGACTTTTCTTTTTCCTCAGTCTAAATTCTGGTGCCTGGATCACCACGCTACGAAATGGATAACTTTTTACTTCACTGAGAGTCCTCATTTGCACTTTGATGGCGGATCTATATAGAGTGCCAAAGGGTAACCTGTTGCACGATCCCAGTTGCAGGTTGTCTATGTAATAGCTTCCAAGGGTGACAAAAAATATGAAATGTTGTCCTAAACCATTAAGAACTATAATCTTATTTTAAAGGTTAAATACAATAAGAATTAGTTACAAACTTTGTGTATTATGTCTTGCGGCAGTGTAACTCTTGGTGCGCAAGTTCGCCGGACTATATTCATTCAGTATTTCAAAAAGAGAGCACTTTGCGACTTCCAAAAAATTTTTGGCGTGCTTTCACTTTTTCTCGCTGATCCCGTCCATAAAACTATGAAAGGAAAAACAGTTTATTGCTTAAATTTCCACTGTTCATGTAGGTAAACTGCAGCATCAGGCATGACTTTAAATTTATTACTTCGTTACTACTAACTCCGTTTCAAACACATTTTTCAGATAGTATTCACGTATACCACTGAATGTACGTGCAAAATTATATTATTGTAAGACACACAGATCGCGAGATATGACGTTTACATGTGGAAGTTCGATTCCTTAAAGAATTAGGGGTGACGATTAAGACAAGAGTAGAATGTACAACACGGCAACTTCTGTTACTTGAAATACGTCTATTTGTCTGCTAATTTCTCACTTTCATGGTAGAGCCTGACTGAATTGTAGTACTGATACACTGAAGAGCAAAGAAACTGGTACACCTGCCCGGTATCGTGTAGTCCCCGGGAGCTCACAAAAGTGTCTCAACACGACGTGGCGTGGACTCACCTAAGTTTGGTGACCAGCGGAGGAGTTTAAGCTCGGAAGAGAGTTCCTGGAGCCACTCTGCAGCAGTTTTGGACGTGTGAGCGCATTGTTTTGCTGGAATTTTCCAAGTCTGTCGGAATGCACAATGGACGTCAATGGATGCAGATGATCAGACAGGATGCTTACGTATGTGTCACCTTTCAGTCGTATCTCCATATCACTCCAACTGCACACGCCCCACACCATTACAGAGCGTCCACCAGCTTGAACAGTCCCCTGCTGACATGCAGGGCCCATGGATTCATGAGGTTGGCTCCATATCCGTACACGTCCAACCGCTCAATACAATTTGAAACGAGACTCGTCTGACCAGGCAACATGTTTCTAGCCATCGACAGCCCAATGTCGGTGTTGACGGACCCAGGCGAGGCGTAAAGCTTTGTGTCATGCAGTCATCAAGAGTACACGAGCGGGCATTCGGTTCTGAAAGCCTATATCGATGATGTTTCGTTGAATGGTTCGCACGCAGATACTTGTTGATGGCCCAGTATTGAAATCTGCAGCAATTTGCTGAAGGGTTGCACTTCCTGATATTCACGGTACAGTCCCCACTTCATCGCTACCTCGGAGATGCTGTGCCCCATCGCTCGTGCGTCTACGATAACAACACGTTCAAACTCACTTAAATCTTGATAACCTGCCATTATAATAGCAGTAATGGCTCTAACAACTGCGCCAGGCACTTGCCGTATATAGGCGTTGCCGACCGCAGCGACGTCTTCTACCTGTTCACAGATCTCTGTATTTGGATACACATGCCTATACCAGTTTCTTTGGCCCTTCAGATCTTTAGACCACCAATATATTCAAAAGCGAATAAAAGCTTTGCATGCAGAGTCAAGGATGTCGGTTGTGCTGTTATCGCCACCAGTAACGTCCGCGCCGATTTTAGGTCGATACACACCCAGGATCTTGACCATCTACTATCGTGGTAAGAATAAACAGGTACAATTAGCTAGATAATGGCTAGAGAATGAAATTTTCACTCTGCAACAGTTTGTACGCTGATTAAAACTGTGGCGGACAGACTCTGTCGTAGAGCACTTGCTCACGGAAGGCAAACATCCCGAGTTCGAGTCTCGGTCCGGCACACACTTTTAATCGGCCAGGAAGTTTTGTAGAATATTGCTGTTAGTATCGATGATTTACTAGCCTTCATGACTCCACGCCACCACCGCTCATTGTGAACAAAATCTCCAATGTAAAACCTGAGGCAAAGCCTTGTTTTCCACGTGTTGTATTTTTACCCACAAGGATTACAAGCTTATCTTTACATAATATGTGATATTTCGCTTGTCAGTTCTTGTTTTTACTTACTTTTTTACATTTGTCTAATGGCTCGAATGTTTGGCGGTGTAGCTCATGCTAGAAAACGCTGCAGGCTATTGATCAGGGAATTATTTCCTATTGCAGGGGAGAAGTAATTCACTCCATGCGTGATAGTTATAAAGTAATTCAGTTGAAAAGGTCCTGTTACCGGTTTTTCCATCAGATACAATTTGATATTAAGAGGAAAGCTGTACGGAAAATAGCTCGAAGTAGACTGACGTCTGAATAGCGGTGAGAATTAGAAATGTTTTTCGTACCACCACGAGGGAAATAAACCCAACCAGTTGACAGATTAAATAGCAAAAAAGCGTCACTGGTAGTCTTTTCGGCTGTTACTCTGGCTTTCATGAAAGTTATGCGCTCTGTTTATCAGAAACCATGCTCCTGAAATGCTCTCTCTACTTTCAGATGCTTTTCGCGGACCTGGGTAGAAATTTTATTCTTGCCAACGAAGTGTTGCCACTAAAGAATGTATTTCTGCATCATTCCTGTCTTGTGTATCTGCACGATGAGGGGAGAGTTCTCTGATCCCCAATCATCTTGAAGTTTCTTGCGGACAGGTGTATACTTTCCGGAAACCAGTGCTTAGAAGCAAGGATAACGGTCGACAGATTTCTTCAGAATCGTTAAACATATGTCTTATAAAATAGGCAAATAATGTAGTTCTTTCGGGTCAGTGCGAGTAAATCTGTTAGAAAAAAGAGAAAGTGATTAGAGAAATAAGGTTCTTAGTTTTAAGACACAGAATATTTCATACATCATATTGTGCTTTGCTTCATATTTGTATGCGCATCGGAACAAAAGGTCTCTGTTACAGGGAGGAACTGAATGAATAATTATCTAAAATGCTTTAAGTACACCATTTCAAATAGTTCACTGTTATTGCACAAGTAGTATGCATAGGATCAGGGCCAATCCTCACAATAGCTGCTGCCTACACGACACCAAAGACCCGTCAGTACGGGCATTGTATCAGTCTAAAGTTAAGCGCCGGCATTATCACGTATGTTGATGCCAGATTAGTGCTTACGCAATTAACACGGAGACGTGTCTTTGTCGCTCATTTAACGCATCTTTATGATGCCTATGTCTACATATAAACCTGTACACAATCAGTTCTTGACTGAGGGAAAATTTAACTAGGGCTTCATTCACCAATGGAGCTGAGCAAATTGTGTGCATTTATGCGAGCGCATACTAGTACTATTTTTTCGTAGTATTCTTTACGGAACCATTGCATGAGTGTATGAAATATTTTCGTAGTTTGCGCCAAAAGACAAGTATCAAAGATTTCAGGATGTAGGTGACTGTACGACGCGAATTGTTATGAATCTGTAACACTTCACGGGCTGGGCTCGAGGGCATGTGGGGAATATCCCTCTAAGGTTGCCTTTCCATGCAGGATAAAGTGTTAAGTTCTGCCAGACAAATAGTTCCGTCCAGTGAGACACTTGTCGAATATTCCACACGGATGTATTTTATTTAGCATATGTCGGCATGGCACCGAATCCATAGTTTCCAGAAAGTCTAAATAAATCACTATCTACCAGAAGATTCGTTTTAACACCACAGTGTCCCATTATGCGTGATCCAATATGTGGCTGTATCATATTACCTTCTTCAGACCTTCGAATTAGTTTACCTACTGATAGAACCCACAGTTCAACATGGCTTCCAAGCCGTGGTGAAACTTCACAGTTCTTCACATTAATAAATCATTCCAGCAACTTTAAAACAGTCTTGTTACCACTGTCCGTACATCTCGGGCAATCATATATGAAGAGTGATGAGTTGAGTTTTGCGCGAAGTTTTCTTTCTGGGGGTCAGATCTGCACTTGATGGAGAAGGCAATTTTGTTCTACGCGTATACCGAAAGGGATTATTTCCAATGTTGCTCTGTACTATTTTTTTCAAATGCAGTTCGCTTAAAATATTTTTGACACTTGCGGTCTTACTCGCTTTGTCGAAATGTTTGGTTTGTTATCGTCCAGCTAGATAAGCTTATGGCGAAATTAATTCTAACTATAGCAGTAAACGGGTCAGTGTTCAACCTGTCTTCTTCGTACATTAACGTTTACTTGCATACCCTGCGGTAATCAGACAATGGTTTGAAAATCACCAGCGGCAGTGTGTTGCCAAGAACGCTGATAAGGATGGCGTGTACACTGTTGTAGTAATTTTTGCCTGAAAATTACTTGGCCGTAGTTCTGAAATACCATCTTCCCTACCGTGGTATCTCGCAGTCACGACAGTGGTTCGACACGCAAGTGACCCCAGTTCAGCAGGAATAAGTATTCTTGTTGATGATCCCACTATTCCTACTCATGCTCCAAATACTTAGGTTAGTTTACCGATTCTTGTGACGCAAAATTGAAAGGAAAGGTATTCTTACAGTAGCTGTAAGTTGTTCAGTACATCTACATACATACTCCGCAATCCACCATACGGTGCGTGGCGGAGGGTACCTCGTACCACAACTAGCATCTTCTCTTCCTGTTCCACTCCCAAACAAAACGAGGGAAAAATGACTGCCTATATGCCTCTGCGCGAGCCCTAATCTCTCTTACCTTTGTGGTCTCTCCGCGAAATGTAAGTTGGTGGCAGTAAAATTGTACTGCAGTCAGCCTCAAATGCTGGTTCTCAGTAGCGATTCACGAAAAGAACGCCTCCTTTTCTCTAGAGACCCCCACCCGAGTTCCTGAAGCATTTCCGTAACACTTGCGTGATGATCAAACCTACCAGTAACAAATCTAGCAGCCCGCCTCTGAATTGCTTCTATGTCCTCCCTCAATCCGACCTGATAGGGATCCCAAACTCTCGAGCAGTACTCAAGAATAGGTTGTATTAGTGTTTTATAAGCGGTGTCCTTTACAGATGAACCACATCTTTCCAAAATTCTACCAATGATCCGAAGACGACTATCCGCCTTCCCCACAACTGCCATTACATGCTTGTCCCACTTCATATCGCTCTGCAATGTTACGCCCAAATATTTAATCGACGTGACTGTGTCAAGCGCTACACTACTAATGGAGTATTCAAACATTACGGGATTCTTTTTCCTATTCATCTGCATTAATTTACATTTATCTATATTTAGAGTTAGCTGCCATTCTTTACGCCAATCACAAATCCTGTCCAAGTCATCTTGTATTCTCCTAGTTATTAGAAGCTCGGTACAATTATTTCCTTGGTAATTTTAAATTGGTACGAAGTGCTGCGAAAGAGCCGTCACCAATTACAAGGTATTTACGAACTGCCTCTAAAATTAGTTCTCGGATTTTATGAAAGACGTCAATCACGAATGATTGGCATCTTTAGTAACCATTGCCTAACGTATGAAGTGAGAGATTCTTTAAATATTTCATGATGCTTTATTATTTTAAAAAATCAAAATCATTGGGTATTTTAATTATTTTTGCTGTAGGGGCAGAAGTATCGTCGTGGTTTTCGGAGTTCAGGTATTTTTTAGAGTTATATGGACCTTATTTTCACGAGTAATGAAATTTCACTATATCATCAAGTACAGTATTTCATAAGTTAGCAGTTGTTACTGACACATCAGTCGCCTATTAGAACTCCTCCAGTGTGCCTATTTTGTTTCTGCTCTTTCGACAACTTAGTCACATCTACTAATATAAGGGCATCTGTTGAGTACTGCAGACGTAGGAAGGTGATCCACTGTGGAAATATCCTCGCTATTGCCTCTAGCATTTGTATATACCCAAAGTCGGCCCCACAACATACCCATCCTCAGCTTAGCCGCTATGAATGCGGGGTCTCTTCACTCCAGCTGAATGGGCAGCAACAAAACAATATTAGTAGAGTGTAGGCATTTGCGGCGTTGATTAATGAAGAATAATTTCAACAGGGAACATATAATCTCAAAAAAGTATTAAGGGAATTAGTGACAACCTTCATGACCAAGCTGCTTATATCAGGTCGAATTTCCATAAATTCTCTCGTGGGTAAGGAATACTAATAATTAGCTTCTTTTTTTTATTTCGTACATTCGATTTACAGCTCCTTCTTTAGGTAATTGAACCAAACTCTCATATTTAACTGTAATTAAACCTTGGTTTCCAAAAATCGACGTAGTCTAGTCCTGGGATGCTCTTTTTGAAAAGGACATTGATAATTTATCTCTCTCTCTCTCTCTCTCTCTCTCTCTCTCTCTCTCTCTCTCTCTCTCTAATTACCCCACCGCCTCCCCCGCACACACTTGACCGAATTGGGCATAAGGGTAGAACACGAGGTGTCGTGAGAAGTATTGCCTCCAAATTTCTTATTCCTTTCTCAATATTGGTTGAGAAATCACATGTCATTTATATTACTCGGCCAGCTTTCACACTTGATTGACCCACGTTGTAACCCTCTGCCGCTAGAGCGCTCCGAATTCTAGCGTGTAACGTGGCGCATGTAAAACTGAGAGACCGTTAGAAAACTGAAAGTAAGGATACTAAGGATTCGTCCATATTTGGAACATCCCTAGCTTCAGCACGATATGCCAGACGACACACACCTGCAGCAATTCGCTGCCTTGGGTTGACTGTCATCGATCATCCATAGTCTCGACTTGGCCCTATCCTATTTTCTTCTGTTTCCAAAATCACCTTCGGAGACTTCACTTTCATAGTGATGAAGCGGTGCAAGCAGTAGTGAGATTATCACTCCGACAACATTCTACAGTGACAGTATCAAGAAACTGGTTTCTTGTTGGAAGAAATGTGTTCGTCGCCAGCGTATCTTGAGTAATAAATATGTAGCCATGAAGAATAAAGTTGTGGAAAGTTGATAAAGTTAGTTTTATTTTAAAAGCTTTGAGTTTTCACACAAATTCGGAGGCATTACTTTTGAGCACGCCTTCGTATATAAAAAGTATGGAATGGCAGAATATTGAAACGGATGTTAACTGTGACGAACAACGGAATGATAGTGATATAGTGCAACAGTGTCTACGTCTACCATACTTACGCTGCCGAGCACCAAGCATAAATGATTTTCACAAAATATAGATGTTAAAAGTCGTTCAGGTAGGGCGGGGTAGCACAGTGGATCACACACTGGACTTGAGCTCGGGAGGACGAAGGTTCAAACCCGCATGTGCCATCCTGATTTACGTTTTCCATTATTTCTGTAAATTGCTTAAGGCGAATTCCGGGATGGTTCCTTCGAAAGGGCATGGCCGCTTTCCTTCTCCAACGTTTCTTAATCGGAGCTTGTTCCCTGTGTCCAATGACGTCTCTGTCGATGGGACGTTAAACTCTAATCTCTTCCTAAGTGACTCAGGAATTGCTAAAAAGAATTTTCTACATGATTGTCAAGCTGTTATGAACTGAAAGTGAAAGTAATTATAAAGCTTAAAGAGTAGTAGGCTACACTCTTATATGGTTGTTCTGAGAAAGTTACAGTAGCCCCTTACCACGCCCAGCATACAAGCACACGACGTTTGTTCATAAAAATACTCTGTTAGTAACATTTCCATCCAACTTACAGATCAGTAGTTCTTGTTGCCTTCCGTTCAGATACTTCTCCCAAGGGTTCTCCCACTTCATCATGCATTGCTGCAAAGCTTCTTCAGGAATTTTCTTTACTGCTCTAGAATTATTCCCTTAACGGCAACAGTGGTGTCGAAACTGACTATAATTTTGGCAACTAGAAAGTCTTGTGGAATGAGGACTTGGAGAGTAGGATGCCTGCAGAAGGAAGCACCACATTTTGGCACACTTATAGCACAACTTGACTAGAAGAAGGGGACTGTTGGTAGGACATGTTCTTAGGCATCAGGGGATCACCAATTTAGTATTGGAGGGCAGCCTGGAGGGTAAAAATCGTAGAGGGAGACAAAGAGATGAATGCACTAAGTAAAATCAGAAGGATGTAGGTTGCATTAGGTACTTCGAGAAGCAGCAGCTTGCACAGGATAGAGTAGCATGGAGAGCTGCATCAAACCACTCTCTGGACTGAAGACCATAACAACACCCACGAACTGACATAACTGCGTGGGTGGTAGGAAGTAGCTTTGTCACAATTTGCCAAATCAATTTTGTGAATTTTGTAGCGCAGCAGGTTCAGAAGGAAACGTTCCAACCTCTTGAGCTGCTCTGGCATACGAAAGTTGATGTGCACAACATTGTTGATTTTTCTGAGAGAAATACTGGAGGTTATTGAGATTTTTTTCTTTTCCGTGACAGGTGCTGCGTCTTAGCAGGCAGACTATGGACAACACGGCAACTGGCTACATCGTCAACCTCATGACGAATGACCTGAGTAGGTTCGACCGTGTCATCATGTGGGCGCACTTTCTGTGGGTGCCTTTCCTGCAGATACCCATCGTCATGTACTGGCTGCACAGCTTCGTCGGCTGGTCCTCCTTCGTAGGGGTGGCCTCCGTCTTCCTCATCACCTTACCGTCGCAGCGTAAGTCAAAAACTGTTGCATCTCTACTAATACTGTTATATTCATTACGTTTAACGGACTGTTCCCACAATATCTATCTTTGATTTACAAAATGCACATTGTATGCACTTTACTAGTTCGTGAGAATAAATTTCACGCCTTCTGAGGATAATAATAGAGGCTGTAGATGCAAAACTGAAAATTCGTCAACGGCAAACAAGAAAACTAATGGAACAAAATGTTCACTGAGCTAAATAGTGTCTTCAGCTTGTCTCAGGGTGTAATCAAATATGTTCAGTCATTAGGAAAGGAAATAACATTATTATTATTATTATTTTCGTTTTGGCCACCTGATAACCACGTAATTCGCGGCAGCTTCGTTTCTTCTGCTCTTTCTCACTGTCCAATATTCTTTCATTCTCATACTTTGTAACCTCCTTCGCTGTCGTGGCCGTATATCCGTTCTGAGTCTAGTTGTCCTGGAAACCCGTGAACGTCTGAATTTTTCATTTAAAAAATATCCCTGTTGTGTATCTCTGATTACTGTCGTCTCATTTCTTCCAGATCCATTTATATCTCTTGGACCGAGCGAACTTCGGTTCTCTTGTTCACCCGAAAATGTAATTTGCTGTGTTATCCTCCCCTGCCCCAGTCAAAGAATGTGTCCGAAGAACACCTTCTAAATTAAGTATCTTCAGCTCTTCGAGGTCCCTATACCTTCCGTAAACTCTTTCGTTACAAGAGCAGATCACTGTCTGGTGAAGTCTCAATTTTGCATTGACAGAAATTTTCTTATTGCAGATGTTCATTGTTTGTATGCTGAATTCATTTTCATCATTCGTGCTCCTTTACTACTACTGTTATCATCAATATTATCATCATGGATAATCTGCAAATCACATTTACGTGCCCGGCAGAGGGTTCATCGAACCACCTTCACATTTCACTATTGCTTCAATCTCGTTTAGCGAGCGGAAAGAATGAACACCTATATCTTCCCGTACGAGCTCTTATTTCCCTTATTTTATCGTGGTGATCGTTTCTCCCTATCTAGGTCGGTGTCAACAAAATATTTTCGCTTTCGGAGGAGAAAGTTGGTGATTGGAATGCCGTAAGAAGATTCCGTCGCAACGAAAAACGCCTCTCTTTTAATGATATCCAGCCCAAATCCTGTATCATTTCAGTGACACTCTCTCCCCTTTTTCGCGTTAATACAAAACGTGCTGCCCTTCTTTGAACTTTTTGGATGTACTCCGTCAGTCCTATCTGTTAAGGGATCCCACATCGCGCAGCAGTATTCTAAAAGAGGACGGACAGGCGTAGTGTAGGCAGTCTCCTTAGTAGATCTGTTACATTTTCTAAGTGTGCTGCCAATAAACCGCAGTCTTTGGTTACCCTTCCCACAACATTTTCTGTGTGTTCCTTACAATTTAAGTTGTTCATAATTGTAATTCCTTTCGGCCATTAGATTATTATCGTGTAACCGACGATTAACGGATTCCTTTGAGCACACATGTGGATGACCTCACACTTTTCAATATTTAGGTTCAATTGCCAATATTCGCACCATACTGATATCTATTCTAAATCGTTTTGCAATTTGTTTTGATCTCTTGATGACTTTACTACTCGATAAACGACAGCATCATCTGCAAACATCGTTAAGACAGCTACTCAGATTGTCTCTCAGATAGTTTATATAGATCAGTAACAGCAAAGGGCCCCATAACACTACCTAGGGGAACGCCAGAGATCACTTCTGTTTTACTCCATGACTTTTCGTTCAATTACTACGAACTGTGACCATTCTTACAGGAAACAACGAATCTAGTCACACAACTGAGACGATATTCCATAATCACGCAATTTCACTACAAGCCGCTTGTGTGGTGGTGTCGAAAGCTTTCCGGAAATCCAGCAACACGTAATCAGTTTGAAATCCCTTGTCAATAGCACTCAAGACTTCATGTGAGTAAAGAGCTAGTTGTTTCACAAGAACGATGTTTTCTAAATCCATGTTGACGGTGTGTCAATAGGCAGTTTTCTTCGACGTAATTCGTAATGTTCGAACACAATATATGTTCCAAAATCCTGCTGCATATCGACGTTAACGATATATGCCTGTAATTTGATGGATTACCCCGACTACCTTTCTTGAATATTGGTGTCACCTGTGCAACTTTTCCGTCTTTGGGTACGGATCTTTCGTCGAGCGAACGGTTGTATATGATTGTTAAGTATGGAGCTAATGCATCAGCGTAATCCGAAAGGAACCTAATTGATATATAATCTGGACCAGAAGACTTGCTTCTATTAAGTGATTTAAGTTGCTTCACTACTCCGAGGATATTTACTTCTACGTTACTCATGTTGGCAGCTGTTCTTGATTCGAATTGAGGAATATTTACTTCGTCGTCTTTTGTGAAGGCATTCGGAAGCCCGTGTTTAGTAACTCTGCTTTGGCTGCACTGTCTTCGATAGTATCTCCATTGCTGTCGCGCAGAGAAAGCATTGATTGTGTCTTACCGCTAGCATACTTCACGTATGACTTATTATTATTATTATTATTATTATTATTATTGTTATATAGATATCTATATCCATACTCTGCAAGCAACCGTATGGTGCATGGCAGAGGATACTCTGCACCACTACCAGTAATTTCCATTACTGTTCCACTCACAAACAGAGCGAGGGAAAAACGACTGCCCATTTGTATCCGTATGAGTCCTAATTTCTTGTATCTTATGTTCGTGGTCCTTACGCGAAATTTGTTGGCGGCAGTAGAACCGTTCCACAGTCAGCGTTTTTCAATAGTGTTCCTCAAAAAGATCGTCGCATTTGTCCAAGGGATTCCCGTCGGAGTTCCCGAAGAATCTCCGTATCAAATGTTGTTCGAACCAACCACTAACAAACCCCGCAACCCACCTCTGAACTGATTCGGTATCTTCCTTTAATCCGACTTGGTATGTATCCCACAGACTCGGACTGTACTCACTAATAAGTCGCACTAGCGTCCTACATGCTGTCTTCTATACAGATGAACCACACTTTCCTAAAATTCTCCAAATAAATGGAAGTCGTCCATTCGCCTTCCTTGCCAGTCCTGACACGCTCGTTCCATTTTATGTCGCTACGCATCGTCACGCGCAGATATTTAAACGACGTGACTGTATAAAGCAGGACACTGCCAATGCCGTATCTGAACATCACGGGTTTGTTTTTCCTACTATCTGCACCTACTTAAATTTCTCTGTACCTGTTTATTTCTACAATACCTTTTATTGCCTGTTAATGGCCAAGGAACGATTGGAGACGATACACAAAAGTTCTAATCTATTTCGTTAAAACTGTAATTATGCAGCATGTATTAAGTTTGTGATATGTAGGTAATGAGAACAGCGGTCGCAAGTATTTGACAACAGGCGCTACGAGCATATGTGACACACCATGAGGGATCTTCAAGGAGGAGAATGGCAGAAATTTCAGACTTTGAGGAAACTGGTGGGCGGAAGTATTCTGATTTAGATGAAACGTTCTCCATACGGGAGGAACGCCGTAGACGTACAGCTCCTTTCTTATGAATGAACACGTTTACTCACTGATAAAGCTGTTCTGATTTGATGTGAAATGTATCCATTGTCTCCAAGCAGAAAGTGTAGGTGTTCTACCAGTTCTATTCACGAGAATATCCAGTTTACGATGGAGGTAGAGAAAAATAATTGTCTTCCTTTTCTAGATGTCTGTCAGTTGGGAAGTGGATGAATCAATAAGCCGTTCTGTTTACCGTAAGCCCACAAATACAAACTTACATTTAAAGAGCTTTCACAGACAATGGGCGTCCTTCGTACGATAGTGCACCGGGGACATGTGTGTGATAGACAACTTTGCAAAGGAGCTAGAACACCTACAGTCTGTGTTTAAATGCAATGGATATTCCTCACATCAATTCAGAACACCTTAAACGAGGAGTTACAGGGATCATCCAGAATATGAAGAAAAGGAGGAGCTGTTAAAGTCCATTGTGTTCTTCCCACATGTGAGCAACGTTTCATATAAATTAGGCTGAGCAATGGAGAAACATAATGTTAATATTCCGTTCATCTACAAAAACATGTACTCTTCTCTGCTCGGCAAAAGATGATCTGATTTTGGGTGTTGCTGTAATCTACAGAATACTATGTCAGTACTGCAAAGCCTACATTGGTCGGACCACACTCACAGTGAAATGCGCGTAATACACGTTTGCTACACTGGCCTTTCGTAGCCCAATAAGTTAATCACAGCCAAGCCTTGTATCTCCACAGGACCTATTATGGCTTATTCTGGAACGAAACTCTAGCCCATGATGAGTCACTTCTAGGATTAGATTACTAAGGAACCTTTGGAAATACGTTCGGCAGAAGATTGGTTAACCGTGATGGCGGCTTTCAACTTCATGAGACACGAGGCACAGTGATTTTTCTTATACCTCCATAAATTCAAAATTTTGCCTCTAAGGGCACGTCCGACGACAATTTCATTAGTTTGAAAAATGAATTTTAACTCCGCAGGCTCCCATTTCGACGGAGGACACACATGTAATATCACCGTTGCACGTGGGACTGCGCGCTTCAGATGCAGCAAGACAAGACAGAGTGCGGTCATGCAGAGATGATCTAAGTGCACACAGCAGCGTACAAATTTTCGGCATAAAGCCAACGGCATGCGCCAACTATCTCACATGCAGGTGGCTGAAATGGTTGTCAGCCGAAATATCATTGCAACGTGTCATCCAGCCGAAACTTACAAACCTCATGAAATGCATTGTTACTGCTCATCTTATTTCTTTATGGGACGGCGCGATCATCCGAAGACAAAAGCCGTTAATTATGAATGTGGCTAACCAGAAATCAATGAATCATAGTTACTGTTGAGCTGTATTGAGGTGTAAAAAAAAAGAAAGATAAAATTCATACCTCGTTCAGAATATTGTATTTAATGACATATGTTTCGGCAACTCCGAAGTAGAACATCCTGTAATTTTTCTAAACCACGAGAGAAAGGTTAGTTTTCCAGCTTGTTTCAATACATAGTGCGCTTTCGGAAGTTTTAGACTTTTAGAGCAAAACGTTTTGTCCAAGATCCAACCACCGCGTAGATTCCAACCCTAAATTGTTATATTTGAAGCTCTTAACACAGACAGCTAAGGGCATCAGAACGTTTTAGTTAGTCAGAAACTCCTCAACCATGTGTTTCCCTTTCTTATAAATAAATGTAAATGAGAGTGTCTCAAATCTGGAAAATGTCTGAAGGATTCCAACTCATCGTGATTCAAATCCACCGATTTCCCCATTGCCAAAGAATATTTGTGCAGGTGTATTCCCGTAATGAGAGATTCTAATCAAGTATTGTATAACGAAGCCCTCTGCTCAAGTATAATTTTTCATCTGGTTAGTCCATAGGGTTTGCGCAGTGTTCACGAGTTATTGTTCTACTCACTGAAAGGTAATTAATTAGAAAATTCCAGTTCATATAATTCATCGAATAAAATATCTTGTGCATCAGGTATCTCATAAACCTGTAATCTCTCATCCTCCAGTATCATCCTGTATTTTCATCTGTTTTACAGTTGCTAGATGTCGTTTACGTAAATCATGTTCAAGCGACGAGCTGTCACGTTCGTACGTTTTCGAACCCTCACTTAACTGCTAAAATCACCAGAAGCCTTCTGAATCTTCACCAGTTTTGAACGAATTATTAGCCTTACATAGTCAAAGACAAAGTATGTCATGCTGTCACGGTACTATATATTGTACATTTGAAGAGGCATACAGCACAACTAGTTCAAAAATCTGTGTAAAGTATTTGACAGAACAAGTTGGCACTTGTCATTGTACAAAACAAACAAAATTTCATTGGTATCACTGTCATTTCTACGTTTATCGTGCGCTATTATTGCCAAGACTTGCAATATTAAACACCCATTAAATAGTATGATTGCAGAGAAAAAAATTGTTTCCATCCTCAAAGTACCATTTTCGAGGGAATATGGGAAGGAATAATTGCTAGACACACCTACAGCATGAGTATTCTGTGCCTCCTAAAATTGACACGGCAGCTGTTCTGCTTGAGATAGTTTACAACTGTTCCTCCGCCTCGTATTCCACCGTACTCCACGAGGTTCGTCGGCCTACTCACGATAAGCGAGGCCGTAAAAGTATTAAGCGCTGAATTACCGTATTGCCGCACGTGACCACCTGGCCTCAGACATCTGGGACAATGACGCGATGTAAGACCATGAGGTTCGACAAACAACGTGGTGAACCAATATTTAACCAGTGTGGAAACATCACGAGACAATCACGCGCTCAGAAAACACGAATTTCAGCCAAATTAAGATGAGATCAGAGTGCACAAGTGGCGTAACATTGCGAAACACCTCACTAGTGACTCAGCTGCATTTGGTCTCAAAACAAAATCATCCGAATCAGAGCATCCGGATAGCGAACAGTTTCTGGCTGTCACGTCGTATTCTGTGTTTTCATATTACTTAAGAAAGGTGACAAAGAACGAGAGAGTACTGTATTAATAGCCGCGAAACGAAGAATGTAAGTAATATGCTTGAGGCAATGTCACATACATACAGCCAAATCGCAATTAATCCATTCTGTCAAACAAATTAATAATGTTACTAACTCTTTAAGAATTAAAAACTCGCAGTTTATATCTCAAATTAGCGAAATCCTGTTCCTCACATATGTGCAGTGTAATCATTTAAGGTGCAATAAATATCATATGGTAGAGTTACAGATAGAGTATAATATGCTTTTGTCAGGCTCCAGGTGTTAATAATTACCGGCCTGTCTCATTACTTACATCTTCGATGGCAGGCCCTTCTCAGAGTGAGATACTTAGTCTTCATTTGACTTTCAAAAGGTTACTAATTCACGACTCGGATTGTACAACATTTCAACGGTAAAATTTTGCTCCATTATTTGTGTGGAACATTGCGATTTTGACGAATAAAGGTTTTCAGAAATAACTGCGACCTGTCGCTTTTTGTGATTAAAATGACGAGGCGCTAGGTTACTTCATAACCGGTCATGGTGAAACAAAAATTGTGGCATTACAAAATGTCGCTAGTTGCAAGTATTTCTGAAAAGCTTTAAATGACAAATACTGACAACTAGTATTTTTCTGAGAGTTGTGAAAATAATTTCATTGTGCACTTCAGTGTTCTCCTAGAGAACCTAAAATATTAAATCTTGCTGCTACAAAGTTTCCATGCCCTCTGACTAAAATGCCACAGAGTGCCTCGTTAACTCTTTGAGTACCAGTGGCTGTAGCATGAAACTACCGATGCATTTCCAAGAGAGACACATCTAGTGGTACACGGAAGTACTTCTACGAATGTAGTGCGCTGTAGCAGTCACTTATATAGCGGGAAATCAACAGATGGCATGGAGACACTGACAAGTTTTTTATTTCTTTTAGTGGTCCATCGAGATCATTAACAGTCAAAGGAAGTACATCTAAAATTTTTATAACGTAAATTTGAGTTTGTACTACTGCTTTTGTGAGTGGTTTCAGAATGAAACCATTGGAACATTATGTAATTTTGGCGTAAAATTCATTAAATTTCATGCCCTTTTTTGGTTGTTACTTAGGATTACGGTTTAATTTAGGCATTAAGAGTTTCATGGAAGTTTAGATGTCTGGAATTTTGTCTAGTAAAAGTTCGAATTTGCTTTCAAATGCACCACATGAAATGATGGGTGGCTGGAAACCGTGTCTCCTAGCTGTTTCAAAGAGAAAGCACCACCTTAAAACAATCGATTTTTAATTTTTGCGAATTTCTTCTTGTACCCGTTGCTTGCCAATGATGGACAGTCCTGTGAAAACTTTAAAATTGTTTTCATATTATTGGCAATCAAAGGATTTAGAAATTTGAGTGTCCACAAAGAAACATCACTACAGATGTACCACCGTAATATCAAGTTCCAAGTACCTCAGCCCAGTGTAACTTACATGCTATACAAATAGAAGCGACACGTTACGGTGATACGCACCAAGGATCATAATGATACATGCAAGGATGGAGTTTTTCGACAGTAGTGAAAAGCAGATGCAGATGGAAAATGAAATCAGCTGTCGCCTGACGAAGCACAAAGCTACCATTGGTCTCAAGCGATTTACATAAACGCTGAGGAACTTAATGTAGGTTGGTCCGAACGGGGATCTGAACAATGCCTGGGGGGGGGGGGGGGGGGGAGAGAGAGAGAGAGAGAGAGAGAGAGAGAGAGAGAGAGAACAGATAATTATTTAACTTGAAATTGCAGTAACTTTTCGTAAATGTTGCCGTAACCGCTGATACAGCTAAGGCTATTATCTGGCAGTATTGTCAAGTTTAGTTACGCATGAAGTCCCAGAAAGTATATCAAAGCTACCACGATGGGAACAGGTCAAATTTCACGCCCTCAGAGTTTCATCTTATTTCTTCTAGTCCAGTTTGCGCATGAATACGTTTTGGTGCTGAAATGGCTACCGCTACTTCTTACAACTCGTTGGAAAATACACTCCTGGAAATGGAAAAAAGAACACATTGACACCGGTGTGTCAGACCCACCATACTTGCTCCGGACACTGCGAGAGGGCTGTACAGGCAATGATCACACGCACGGCACAGCGGACACACCAGGAACCGCGGTGTTGGCCGTCGAATGGCGCTAGCTGCGCAGCATTTGTGCACCGCCGCCGTCAGTGTCAGCCAGTTTGCCGTGGCATACGGAGCTCCATCGCAGTCTTTAACACTGGTAGCATGCCGCGACAACGTGGACGTGAACCGTATGTGCAGTTGACGGACTTTGAGCGAGGGCGTATAGTGGGCATGCGGGAGGCCGGGTGGACGTACCGCCGAATTGCTCAACACGTGGGGCGTGAGGTCTCCACAGTACATCGATGTTGTCGCCAGTGGTCGGCGGAAGGTGCACGTGCCCGTCAACCTGGGACCGGACCGCAGCGACGCACGGATGCACGTAGGATCCTACGCAGTGCCGTAGGGGACCGCACCGCCACCTCCCAGCAAATTAGGGACACTGTTGCTCCTGGGGTATCGGCGAGGACCATTCGCAACCGTCTCCATGAAGCTGGGCTACGGTCCCGCACACCGTTAGGCCGTCTTCCGCTCACGCCCCAACATCGTGCAGCCAGCCACCAGTGGTGTCGCGACAGGCGTGAATGGAGGGACGAATGGAGACGTGTCGTCTTCAGCGATGAGAGTCGCTTCTGCCTTGGTGCCAATGATGGTCGTATGCGTGTTTGGCGCCGTGCAGGTGAGCGCCACAATCAGGACTGCATACGACCGAGGCACACAGGGCCAACACCCGGCATCATGGTGTGGGGAGCGATCTCCTACACTGGCCGTACACCACTGGTGATCGTCGAGGGGACACTGAATAGTGCACGGTACATCCAAACCGTCATCGAACCCATCGTTCTACCATTCCTAGACCGGCAAGGGAACTTGCTGTTCCAACAGGACAATGCACGTCCGCATGTATCCCGTGCCACCCAACGTGCTCTAGAAGGTGTAAGTCAACTACCCTGGCCAGCAAGATCTCCGGATCTGTCCCCCATTGAGCATGTTTGGGACTGGATGAAGAGTCGTCTCACGCGGTCTGCACGTCCAGCACGAACGCTGGTCCAACTGAGGCGCCAGGTGGAAATGGCAAGGCAAGCCGTTCCATAGGACTACATCCAGCATCTCTACGATCGTCTCCATGGGAGAATAGCAGCCTGCATTGCTGCGAAAGGTGGATATACACTGTACTAGTGCCGACATTGTGCATGCTCTGTTGCCTGTGTCTATGTGCCTGTGGTTCTGTCAGTGTGATCATGTGATGTATCTGACCCCAGGAATGTGTCAATAAAGTTTCCCCTTCCTGGGACAATGAATTCACGGTGTTCTTATTTCAATTTCCAGGAGTGTATTTACCTGTGCTCGTGACATGATGATGATGATGATGATGATGATGATGATGATGATGATGATGATGATGATTTCTGTTTGCAGACATAACCGGACGGCTGTCGGCCAAGTACCGCAAGGAAGTGGCGATCCGGACGGATGAGAGGATGAAACTGATGAACGAGATCGTGTCGGGCATGCGTGTCATCAAGATGTACGGCTGGGAGATGCCGTTTGCTAAGCTGGTCGCTCAGTCCAGGAAGTACGTATCCACAGTATGCACGCTTAAGCTAATTCTGTTCGTAGTGGCAGGTGAGCATTTGTCTTGTTCTTGCTTAACAATGGTACACCGTAACAATTCCTTTTTATTACCATGTTGAAGTGGACATATACTGACATAAAGGTATCAAACTTCTGGTTATAATATAATTAAGGGACATTTGAGTGGCTATTCTGAGCAGGTAATTTTTCTGCAAAACTTGAACTTACGAACTGGTTGATTACATCGTTCCTGTAGGAAAGTACTCAATGGGTGAAAGAAGGTGAATAAACCTACCGTTAAAATATTGAACATGGAGCGCGAGGGAATTGAGTTCTAACTTCGAAATAGTCCGGCATCAAAAAAAGTAACTAAACATTGTTAATGTAGGCCCATGGTGATTTAGATGTTACTAGCCGTGATCTAAAACATGTTTCAACGTGTAAGGTTCTGTAATGGTGGAGCCAACCTCGGTGACAGTTGGATAATTTTCTAACTTCAGCAAGTGCAGCAGGCCGAACCGCAGAATGACTAGCAGTTTGCTTCAACATGCAGTAAAATTGTGATACAGTTTCAAAACGAAATTACATACGCAGTTGACAGACACAGAGAGCGAGCGGAGACCTACTTCTACCATATGTGAGGAGAAATTCGGGCAGTTTCCATCATTATATATGTGGTCACGTACCCATTTGTTAGTATCTAATATTTGTCTTGCATTTCGTGGTAGCTATTCGTGAGATCTACTAGGGCTGTACATAGAAGTACGAAGAGTTTCCGCCTCTTGACAAAGGCGGACCGCTGCGACAGGTTGCGTGGAGCAAACATCTCCTCCATAGCCCTCCAATCGTTCGGCTGTGTGGCAACTCTGCAGGTATACAGAGCGCGCGCTAACACACGCGCAACCTGTATCAGAACTGGTCACGCCGCGACCAAAGCAATGCTACACAAGTGGCGAATTACCGATTACGACCAATGCGACTGTAGAACATTGGAACAGAGACTTGCGTGCACTTCGAACGACTGGCCAAAAAGAAAATTCATGGGTACCTGTAGAGCTTTCGTAGACGTAACACCTGCAGTAATGAACTGGATGGAGTCTCTGCATATCCAATAAGATGAAAAACGGGTATCTCAACTACATCTGTCTACTGCCAGTTCTACAGCCTGTGTTATTAGCCGTACGTAGGTAATACATATACTCTGAAGTGCCAAAGAAACATACAAGCATGCGTATTCAAATGCAGAGATGTGTAAACAGGCAGAATACGGCGCTACAGCCGGCAGTGATTATATAAGACAAGTTCAAAAATGGCTCTGAGCACTGTGGGACTTAATTTCTGCGGTCATCAGTTCCCTAGAACTTGGAACTACTTAAACCTAACTAACCTAAGGACATCACACACATCCATGCCCGAGGCAGGATTCGAACCTGCGACCGTAGCAGTCGCGCGGTTCCGGACTGCGCGCCTAGAACCGCTAGACCACCGCGGCCGGCTATAAGACAAGTGTCTGGCGCAGTTGTTAGATGGGTTACTGCTGATACAAAGGCACGTTATCAAGATTTAAGTGAGTTTGTACGTAGTGTTATAGTCGGCCCACGAGCGATGGGACACAGCATCTCTGAGGTAGCGATGAAGTGGGGATTTTACCGTACGACCATTTCACGAGTGTACCGTGAACATCAGGAATCCTGTAAAACATCAAATCTCTGACATCGGAAAAAGATCCTGCAAGAACGGGGCCAACGACGACTGAAGAGAATCGTTCAACGTGACAGAAGTGTAACCCTTCCGCAAATTGCTACAGATTTCAATGCAGGGTCATCAATAAGTGTCAGCGTGCAAACCATTCAACGAAACATCATCGATATGGGCTTTCGGAACAGACCTACTCTTGTACCCTTGATGACTGCACGATACAAAGCCTTACTCCTCGCCTGTGCCCGTCAACACCTACATTGGACTTTCGATGACTTGAAGCATGTTGCCTGGTCGGACGAATTCCGTTTCAAATTATATCGAGCGAGTGTACGTTTACGAGTATGGAGATGTCATGAATCCATGGACCCTTCATGTCAGCAGGAGGCTGTTGAAGATGGTGGAGGCTCTATAATGGTGTGGGACATGTGCAGCTGGAGTGAGACGGGACCCCTGATACGTCTAGATACGACTCTGACAAGTGACACATACGTAAGCATCTTGTCTGATCACCAGCATCCATTCATGCCCATTGTGCATTCCAACGGACTTGGACAATGCGACACCCCACACGTCCAGAATTGCTACAGAGTGGGTCCAGGAAAACTCCGAGTTTCAACACTTCCGCTGGCCACCAAACTCCCCAGACATGAACCTTATTGAGCATATCTGTGACGTTCCCAAAAGGTCTTATGGCCATAGACTGCAACTATATAGGCCCATAAGGCGTAGTATTGCGGGTGTAAACAGTACAGAAACCAACACAATGAAGAGAGAAAAAAACTGGCACTTAGGGTGTAGGATGTTGTTGCGACGTAGTGATATCTGAGCGATTATGTTACGGTAACCTGTTTACTTGGACCTTTTAGGGGTGTACATTACGAAGTCGCTGCCAATAGCTTTTAAGTCCTGTAGGCACTTTACGACCGCAGGGTGAATCTTGCTGGGCCTGAAAATGAAAGCGACACACAGTACTCCTGTCAATGCACCCCTGTGCGAAGGTCCATTTTCCTTACGAAAAATGCGTTTTACTTTTGCATTCTAGGACTCTTCTCACATTTTTTTCCACACAGTCTGTTCAGAAGATTTGCACTTTAATTACCGTTTACAATTTTATCCTTCGCAAGGCAACCAGTAACAAGACTGACTTCAGCACCACAGGGAGTATTGGTTTACAAATGTCATTAACATTTTTCTGGTTGTACTGCCGCGTCTTATAAAATACTTATAATTATCACCGTACTACAGCGGCCTTTGTCAGGCCCTATGTTTTAGCATTTTAGTGCTTTATAGGAGGAAGCGGCAGTATAGCCATAACGGCTTTAATGAAATTACAACAGTGATTCAATCTGTACTATCAGCTACATAATCACATACTGCCGTCTACATCACAAACAGATATTTTGCGTAAGCCTTGTGAAAGTGTAAGACTACCTCGGCAAACACGGTTCTTAAAATGAGCGCACAAGAACAGCCATTACAGTTCTAATTATTTACCTGTAGATTTCAGTCGTTATTGGAAGCAGCAAAGTAGTGGAGTAGAGAAAAGCATAAATACAGAATCGATATGACGACACGGTTGATGTATCCTATTGCAGCAGCGCACGGCAGGAGTTCCGCCCTGCTGCAAGTAGTTCACATTCCTCAGAACAACACAAAACGTACTTTGTCAAAACATCAGACACTTCTAACCAAAGCCGAAGCTGGCAAATGGCATAAGTTTCAAAGTTTGAAAATTGTCGACGGCATAGTATGTGTTACAGCATAATAGCCCATAGTATGACATCGTAGCGTCTGTTGTTTTTCTCCTGAAACACTTGTTCACTTACTAAAGTGTTATTTTGAAATCCATTCATGATACAGCTGAACGCACCTAAGGTCCCATCCATAAAGCTGTATCAAACAAGTACACACTCTCTGACAAAAAGTATCTGAACACACCCATGTAATGCGGAATGTCCACTAGATGCCACGAGAGGACCCTCACCAGTATAAAAGGAGGCTGGGAGTGTTGCCAGTAGAAAAACAGTGACAGCAAAATGAGTCGGTAACGAACGCTCTTCGACTTCGAACACGGACTAGTCATTGGATGTCATCTGAGTAACACATGTATCAGCGATATTTCAACTCCTCTGATGCTGCCCAAGTCAGTTGTTGGTATGATGGTGGAGTGAAAATGCAAAGGAACAAGAGCTACTAAACCAAGACCGGTTAGACCTCATGTACTGATGGAGAGGGACCATCGAGCATTACGGAAGGGGGTTGCAAAAAAATCGCTTGACATCAGATGGAGTCACTCTTGAGTCTCAAATTGCTACCAGCAGTCCAGCTAGCTCAATGACAGCGGAAGGAGTTAAAAAGGATGGGTTGCAGTAGTATACAAGCCACACTGCTACATCTGTAGTCAGTGCCTAATGACACTCGAGGTGATGTAAAGAGGGACAGTGGATGATTGGAAAAAAGTGCTTTGGAGTGATGAATCATGCTACATTCTGTAGCAATCCGAAGGAAACGTTTGGCGAATGGCTGAGAATGTTACTTGGCGGTATGTATAGTGCCGACAGAGAAGTACAGAGGAGGTGGTATTAGGGTAAGGGGAGGTTATTCTTGGTTACGGTGTGGTCCATTATTATGCTTCAGAAAACGCTAATTGAAGAAGTATATGAACATACTGTAAAGCATTTTGTACTGCGTACAGTAAAGGATCTCAGTTCGGAGGCGATGATTGATTGCATCAACATGACAGTGCACCCTGTCATAAGGCAACATCATTAATCCGATGGTTGGTGGACAATAACATCCCTGAAACGAACTGGCCGGAGCAGAGTCCCGACCTGAACCCAGCTGAACACCTTTGGAAAGAGTCATAATATCCCGTAGCTCCAGACTCCAGTGTCAACCATAACTATCTTCTCTCGCTCAAGTTCCTGAAAAGAATGGGCTGTTATTCCCCAACGGACATTCCGACACGTCACTGAAAGTATCACCAGCAGAGTTAAGTGGTTATAAAGCCGAAGTGTGGTCACACCCTCAATGTTTAGTAATGGGGGGTCTGGATATTTTTGATCAGATAGTGTGCTTCTACACTTAGTTCGTCCCCTGAAAGTCTCGAGATATATGCCGTAAGCTGCATACTGTAAATATCTTACATACTCTCACAGGACAAAATATTAATCATGTTGTAGATGGTATACAACTGGCACCAGTTGGTCGTTGACCCACCACAAAGCATGGCAGTGAAGTGATATGTTGCAGTGAGGTGTATGGAATCAGTGCAATAAGATGGATCGATGAAAAGATGCGACAATGTGAGATTGGTACTATCGTGTTATGACGTGCCCAAAACCGCATCGAGAACGAATGTGTCCGATTTATTGGTTTATCAACGCGATCTGTCTAACATGTCGACAAGGAATGGTGTAAGAAGCATATTTGTGTTTCTGAGCGAACTTTGTGAAGGAAATTGCATAGTGTCAGGGAGCTCACATCGGCACAAAGCTGCGCGTGATCAGTGGATCAAACAACGCCCAACACTGGATAATACCTGACTGGAGGCGTGTTGATTGGTACTACGTGTCGTGATTTACCTATTTTTTGCAAAGCTGCGAATACACTGACCGGCCAATGAGCCGTTTAACCTGTAGAGGGTATAGTCCAGGCTAGAGGCGAGGTTTTGCACATGTTCTTAGTATCGTGCATTGGACCCACTCATTCAGGTTACTGTAATGTGATCCAGTATGTTGAAATAAACATTCTCGGAGGCCAAATGTTGCCCTTTCTTCTACGTCTTCATGATCAGTTACCTTTCCAAGGTAACTATCATTTTCACGAGGCAGTACCTACGCGCTCCTGGTTTGATGAACATACAGGCATACTATCGCAGGTGTACTGACCCGCTAAATCAGCCTTCCTTAAACCTGCAGAAAATGCCTGGGACTGTTCGGAATAGCATCTGAAAAACAGCAACTTATATCGCTGCAGTTTTTTTCCTTCTACGGGAGCTGATCATTAATGAATGGCTTCACCTGTAGTTGTCTTACATGAAGAAACTTGAAGACTTTTCTCGCCGAACTGAGGCATATATCAAGGCTAGAGACCATGTTAAACGGTATTAGCATAACGTTTCTTGAGCCACATCCACCGCGGACGCGCCGCGCCGCGCCGCACACACAACGGCGCGGCACAGAACGGAGAAGAGCAGCGAAGAAGTGCTCAGAATGCAAGTGTGCTCGTAGGCGCACAGCAGTGTTCGTACATTGGCGAGCGCACAAACGAAACAACGGAAGATGCATTCGTTCTGTCGATGGCAAGATCATTAAGAGGGAGCGATGTTTAAGATTGGAAAAGGGTGTGGAAGAAATCATCCCGACGTTTTTCTGGCTGGCGGCTTTCGTGGCCTTAAAGAGTGGTTCGGTGTGGGGCGGCGGAGGGGTGAAGTGGACTGCGGCAGTCGTCGTGGGGTTGTGGACCACTGCGGTTGCTGCGGGGACGGAGCCTCTCCGTCGTTTCTAGCTCCTCGGTTCACATAAAATACAATAAATACATATCGAACACAATAACATCCGACTTAGATACGTTGCAGAACATCGCGACTGACTCACTGACTGATTCGCTTTATCATCTGAATTTTTTGCGGCGGTATGCCTGAATAGCTCAGTAATTTCTACCGGCGCGGCAGGGAACTGCCCGAATGAAATCTGACACCGGTTTCAAATCGGGAAATCCGGGCAGGCACACGTGTAAAGCATACAGTTCATGCGGAGAGGCTATGTTGGGGATTAATTTTATAGAACAAAATGTTATCCGTTATAATAATAATGTATGTACTGTGAAGGGGAAAAGTTGAAGTGACACTTTCATTGCTCTCCCCGAATAAGATTTGGTGATATTTTGCCGGATCTCTCTCACCTTTCTGAACTAACATAATTACTGTACGCCCCGTTGGTTGGTGGGGGCGGTGTGGATGCGGCTTTGAGCGTGACTTTGTCGAGTGTACTTGGTTGTCGGCCATGGTGATAGTAAACGTGTACGTTTACGTGTCTGACAGAAAGGACTGAGTAAAAACTAAATGCCTGTTATCAACTGATCGTGCGTTGACCAGTAAATCTGCACAAAAAGTGAGGTGATGCTAGTTGTCAGTATGTTTTAGTTAAACGTAAGTTGTATATTCATAAATATCAAGCTTGCTTTAGTGAAGATGGTAAACAGCAGCTGTGTGTTGGCAGGTCAGAGATCTCGCGAGTGTCCCGGACGTCATACCTGCGCAACCTGGTTCTGGCCCTGGAGTTCCTGGTTGACCGCACGGCGCTCTTCACCACGCTGCTCGCCTACTGGCTGGCCGGCGGCGTGTCCACTGCTGCAGAGGTAAACAGCCACAGCTTGCCGCAGTGTCGCTGTCAGTAAACCATTAGTGTGGTTCATCAACATAACATCCTGTTTTCTTTACTGCAGGTGTTTGCGATGTCGCAGTTCTTCTACGGACTGAATCTGATTCTCGGAATAGTCGTCCCCATCGCGGTGAACTTTGTAGGAGAAACCCGGGTCTCTGTCAATAGAATACAGGTTGGTTCTAAATACTTACTTTCGAGGTGTTTTTTTTTTTTTTTTTTTTTTTTTTTTTTTTTTTTTTTTTTTTTTTTTGGGAGATAAGCATTTACGGGCGTTTCTTTCTCGTTTAGAAAGTGGAACGGTCGTGGACACACATTTATTGAAATATTTGGCTTGTTAGTGAGTGAATTATGTTGAAGCCTTGATGTTTTTAGGTTGCGGACCGCGATGACGACTACACATCGAGCACCATATTTCGGCATACTGTCTGGTAGATTTCTTTAGTTACTCAGAACACTTGTTTTATGTGCACTCAGAAAGTTTGGTTGTAGATTACGTGGTGAGCACAGCAAAGGAAGATACGTTCGGTCTTGTCGATGGCAAGATCATTAGAGAGGGAGCTTTCTTTAAGACTAGAAACGGGTGTGGAAGAAATCATCCCGACGTTTTCTTTAGCAACAAAGGAAAACCACGCAATGCCTAAATTTGATCGGCTGGACTGGGATTCGCACAAACTGAATCCTGAATATGAGTGCAGTGTCTTAATGTTGCGCCAGTTGCCTCAGTGGATCATATTAGGTCATTCCTGGCATCGTCTGACGTCCTGTCATTCACTGATGTATTTTGTGCAAAACGGAATCGTAAAGATCGGAGGAAGATTTGTCAGCCAGTGACAGCTAGTAAACACCGCACTACAAAGTTTTGCAGAGTTACAGCAGTTTAATAGTATTGTATTCTTGTGCTTTCTAAGTGGACGTCATGCTCCGCCGGTTGAAGAAGAACAGAATTATTTTTGGTGTTTGTCTGTAACCAAAATCTGTGACGCAACCTTACAATTCATCCGACAGACGTTGACAGTGCTTCGGAAGGTAACTTTTCACTACCTTTTTGCTTACTACTTCAGTTGATCTGCAGACTGGAAAGAGCAGACAGCGACAGAATGCTATAGCAGTGTCTCCTTCTAATGAAGCTTTGGAATTTGGACGCCTGCAGTTAGCGACATCCGCTCATGCCCTTGCGAGTTATTTCTCCTGTGTTCTGACTCCTTGAGCAGCCTACAAGCTATCGACCAGTGCTACCCTCGCCATCCTATAGTAGCGTCCATTCAGGACTCCATCTATGCCCTGGAATGGTCCAGTTGTTCAGTGGTGTTTGTGTGGACCCCAGGACACGTCGGAATCCCAGGTTACAAACTTGCCTACAGGCTGGCCAAACAGGCTACGCGGAAACCGCTTCTGGAGATGGGCATCTCCGAAACTGACATGCGTTTTGTCTTACGCCACAGGGTTTTTCGGGTTTGGGAGACGGAATGGCATAACAGTACGCACAACAAACTGCGTGTCATTAAGGAGACCACGTATGTGTGGAAGTCTTCCATGCGGTCCTCTCGCAGGGAATCAGTTGTCCTCTGCCGGCGTATGGCTAACGCATAGTTACCTTCTCCGTCCCGCGGACCCACCGCGGTGTCGCTGTGGCTCACAAATGACGGTCGTCCACCTCTTGCTGGAATGCCCACTTTCCGCCGCTCTGCGGCGGACTTTTTACTTTCCCAGCACCCTACATTCGGTGTTGGGCGACAGTGTTTCAACAGCAGCTTTACTTTTACGTTTTATTCGTGACGGTTGGTTTTATCATTTGGTCTGAGTTTTGGCGCATGTCCTTTGTCCCTCTGAGTCCTCCACCCTAGTGCTTTCAGGGTGGAGGTTTTAATATGTTGCACAGTGGCTGGCCTTTCCTTTTAATTCTCATGGTCAGCCAGCCATGGTAATCTGCTCTCTTGTTTTGATCTCTTCTACATGTTTCTTGCGTCTCTGTGTGATTTTCTTGCCAGATTTAGCCCATTTTAGTGTTTGTTGCCCTTCTGTCATTCTTGTGGTTTTCTCCTTTCTTCCAGATGTGTTTTGTATGTCTCGATTATTTTACTCCCACCCTTGTGGAATTTTTTTCATCGAAACGAGGGACTGATGACCTAGCAGTTGGATCCGCCCCCCCTCCCCCCTCTTTTAAACAAAGCAACTACAGTGGGTGATCATACATCCACTTCCACAAATAAACGGCCATGTCATTGGAAGGTATGAACACACTTAAAGTAGTTTAACTACCGTAAACGGTTGTTCTCTCCAATCGTCCATCGGATTATTTGACTCGAATGTCTAGATTCCTTCTCCAGTTAATTGCCTCCCGAAGAAAACACCATCCCCGTTGTACTGACTAGGAAAATATTCACAGCACTCACTCAATAGAAATACTGAAGTGGCAGAGTGTATTACGCGTTGTAGACCCAGAAGAGTCATCAGGCATGGCAAGAAATTGCTGGAAGCAACGTGCAAGCTGAAGCCAGACATTGTGAACTATCTCAACTGACTTTTTACGTTTGACGTAGCTTGTACAACTTACGCGAGAGGTGATACCTTTCAAGTGAACGAGATAAACCAGTGCCGTATTGAATTCGTCTGCAATACTAACAACAGTCGGTGTGGTACAGTGACCAGCCTGTCGAGCCTGTTTCTGTTCAGGCGCTAATGAATGGCTGTAGGCTCTTGGACGTCAGGAACAGATTAATCTAAATCTCCACTCTCCAAACCCCAAGTAAAGCCCATGGCAGAAGGTACGTCCTATTGTACCAGTTACTAGAATTTTTTCCTAGTTCTGTTCACGTATGGAGTGCGGGAAGACAGACAGTTCAAACGCCTCCGTGCGTGCTGTAATTAACCTAATACTGTCCTCATAATCCCCACGGGAGCGATACATATGGAATTGCACCTCAGGCGAGCAAAACATAACTTTCAGCGAATCATTAGCGGGGAAACATCAGTTCTCAGTAGCAGCACAGATAAGGATTTCTCAAGCGGAGCCTCTGGCATTTCAATGGATGTTATTGACGTAGACGAATGGGACACCACGTTATAATAATTATTCCCTGCGCGTTGATGATCAATGTCTTATTGTCTGTGCTGTGTAGAAAATTGCCCATCATCTGCTATTGCAGCAGCGTACCCTCAGTGTGTAGCTACTCCAGTCTATAATTGGTCCTTGGTAAAGCACTCCGGTTTCCAATGTTACGTTGCTGTTGTGCAGACGGCTCGGAACAGAGTTAGTGGCTGAAACTGATGATAGACCTTAAGTTCTGGGTTAATTTCAGAACCGACATTTGACCTTACATTCCTGTGATAAACATTAGATTATTATTTCATCGAATATACTACCACAAACGTTTCTGTGTATGCTTCACAGGAGACTGTATAGTACCATGCCAAGTTTTACGTAGATCCATTGCTATCGTCTAACGATCATAAGGTTCAGGAGCGTGTCATATTAGAACGGAAGCTCCAGGAGGCGAATCAAAGTGCAGTTACCTGCTTCGTTGACGTCACTGCGTGAGAACTCGTGCCATCTTAGAGACGATCAATTGAAGAGTGACACGATATGACTACAGCCGAAGCTGGTCGATAGTCCAGAGCAAGTACTTATATTACCAACTATGGTCACAGTATCTTCAACAGGAAGCGACGCAATTTATTAGAAATTCATGTCGACGAGGGTACTGACAAACATTCAACGCTAGTGATGCCTTGTCAGTCCCATGTTAAAATTGCACCAGGAAGTGCCCCTCATACAGTCCGAAGAATATCGCAACTTGGAGATCGTAATACCGTAATGGTTGACGCAGTAGGTTTTAAACGTCAATCACAATGGGATAGTCCAAACGTTCCGTAAACTGTCAAACTTGTGGATCGTGGACTTGGAATAAATGGTGGAGGAACTTAATGAACGTGTGCAGTTCCTGGAACTAAATATTATTCTGAACGAATCACTTCTCCTGTTGCGTACCAGCTTAAGTCTGGTGCCAGAGTTCAAATCTGAAACCGTGCTTGAAATTCTGCACCACAAGCTGCAACACGCAAACTAAAAATAGCAAATGGGAACACACGGTACTTGTTTCTTAGCAGAGGTTTGAACCTCAAAAAGCTGGTGGCAAGATAATTCTCAGGTCGCTAGATACCTCCAGGTTCAAATTTATGACAAGTGAGCCAAATTGTGTTTACTAATTGAATACCTCTGTGTAACCCTCTGTAAGTTCACTTCCAGTATAGTGAAGATATAGCATGTCATATTGCGCCATTCGACCACAACTACTATCTTCATCCAAACAAGAGTAGTTAATTCAGAGGCATACCAACTGCTTAAGGATTTTATTTACTTAGAACATTTCAGAATTCGAAATGTCGGTCGTTTCGCCGTACTTTGTAAATTAATATTGTTCACTAATACAGCTAATTCAGCACAGTCAGCGACGTAATATCAGTCGATTCCGTGTTATCTTTGTTTCCTTTCAATAAACAGTCTCTTTCTTTCGAAAATATTTATTACAAAATATTTTCGTGCACTCAAGAGCCTTTGACGATAGTATTTTTCTTTTTAATTAAATATTAATTCAATAGATTCTAACTAAATAACATCAGGACGAACTTAATACTAATTGAGTGTCTCAACTTCGTTCCTTTCGATTAACACTCGTTTCACACTGCTTTCCGCAAACGTGATGTCATTTTCAAGTCGCGCAATACCGACGACCACATGATCGGCTATCGACTTTCGCTAGCGTTCGATACAGGCCTCTCGCAAGACTTAACACGCGGGCACTGGACATTTACAAAAAACGACATTCTTGGAGTGACGTATTATAATCATTGCCGTAACAAAATGTGATAATGATTTATCTACGGTTAATGCCACCGTATAAAACTGCTCCCTCAGGAGTGAGTTATCGTCAATAATTTACAAATTAAGCATGAAACACGCTTGTTTTATAATTTCTAGTATGCCATTTAAAGGAAACGGAGAATTGAAAAGTTATCACAAACGCGTTACCATTATCACTAAATCTAACAAAGTATCAACGAAATTAGCCTTCAAGATAGAATATGATAACCAAGACAGGAAACATACATTTACATGATTAAGTGCCAGCATAAGGGATAACGTCATGGTTACCGTGGTCAAAATTTGTGGATTTGCATCCTATCACATGAAAATACTTTATCTTAATGTTAGCCTTTTTGACATGTTCTGGGACATTTCACACTTCTACCTCTTTTTATTTCCAAAATTAAGTACTATATTTCTTGATGAATGTTCCCCGAAAATATCTTTCAAGGAATCGTAGAAGCACAGAACGGCGAAAGTTTTTCCCGTCTTTAGATGTGTCCCAAACATTATTTCTTTTTAACCATTGTTTCACGGCCACTCTTACAAGAAACGCTAGCTTAAAATTTGGAATATGGTAAATAGACAGAAGACTAATAGAAATGAGTTCGCTCTAATTAGGATTGACGCCTTAGTATCTGCATATAAAAAAAGTTAGCAGAAAATTCTATAACATGACACAAACTACAAATCTGTTTAAAACATCTGTATAAGCTTTTATAATGCGATATCGTAGTAAATGACTCAATGTAAATGTGTCATCAATCCGAAAGTTTGTTAGGGCACCACTGTGCTTCACTAGGCCGGTTCTATTGGAGGTGGTAATCTTACTTCTGTGCGGCGGTTGAACTGATTTCCTCAGCTAGTTGTATGACAACATCCCGTTCAATATGGAATGCGACTCTCAATGCAATTTGACATGTTTCACTTTCGTGGACATTGCTGGAAGTGAACGCAGTGGTGACAGATAAAAATCCTAGGACTGACCGAGGATCGATCCCTAGGTCTTTGGATCCTTAGTCTGACCCATAATCGCCAAGCCACACCCTTAAACAATGAATAGTTAACTGTAATGGAGAAACTGGTAGAAGCGGACCTCGAGGAAGAGCAGTTCGGATTCCAGAAAAATGAACAAGCGAGGCAATACTGATCCTACTACTTCTCCTACAAGATAGGCTAAGTAAAGGCAAACCTACGTCTATAGCAGTTGTAGACTTACAGAAAGCTGTTGACAATGTTGATTGGAATACTCTCTCTGAAATTCTGAGGGTAGCATGGGTAAAATACAAGGAGCGAGAGGCTATTTACAAATTGTACGACGGTCAGACGGCAGGTACAAGAGGCGTTGCGCATGAATGGGAAGTGTCGATTGAGAAGGGAGTGAGACAGAGCTGTAACGTGTCCCCGATGTTATTCAATCTGTACTTCGAGCAAGCAGTAAGGGAAACCAGAGAAAACCTTTGACAAGGAATTAAAATTAAGGGAGAAGAAATAAAAGCTTTGACAGAATTTCAGTGTCACTGGCACACCTGAGAGACAGGACTGGGAAGAGCAGTTGAACGGAATGGACAGTATCTTGAATGGAGGAAATAAGTTTAATATCAACAAAAGCAAAACGAGGATACTGGAACGTGGTCGAATTAAGTCAGGTGATGCTGAGGAATTAGATTAGCAACTGAAACACTTAGAGTAGATGTGTTTTGCTATTTCGGCAACAAAATAACAGATGACGGCCGAACAGAGATGATACAAATTGTAGACTGGCAGTGGCAATGAAAGCGTTTCTTAAGAAAAGAAATCTGTTCACATCGAATATTGATTTGAGTGCTACGAAGTCTTTTCTGATAGTTTGTATGGAGTGTAGCCATGTATGAAAGTGAAACATGGACAATAAACAGTTTAGACAAGATGAGAATAGAAGTTTTTGAAATGTGTTGCTACAGAAGAATGCTGAAGATTAAGTGGGTAGATAATGTAACTAGTGAGGAGATACCGAATAGAATTAAGGAGAAAAGAAATTTATGGTGCAACATGACTAGAAGAGGAGATCGGTTGATAATATATACTCCAAAACATCAAGGGATAACCATTTAGTGTTGGAAGAAAGTGTGGAGTAAACATTATAGAGGGAGGGGAGCTCAATGTAGTAATCAGATTAAGAAGGATGAAAGTTTCAGTAGTTATTCTAAGATAAAGACGCTTGCACGGGGTAGAGCAGCATGGAGAGCTGCATGTAATCAATTTTCGGACTGAAGACCATAACATCATCACTGAAGTAGAAACAGATGAGCGTGAGTCACTGACGATGGAATCTAAGAATTTGCCCATTCAAATGTAATCACAGAACATTTACAGATCGAAAGCCAGTCTTACTGCAGAATGATACTTACTGAATGCGTCAGTTTATGTTCTGTATATATTTATTTATGAAAACGCGGCAAGTGTTGCAGCGACCAGTGTAATAGTCATGAGAATACATTTAGTATGAACCGAAAAATGCCTCTTTATTAGTAGTGCAGTAAGTAACTTCACACACGCAGATCGCCAAAGCAGATAGCGGCCATTGCTGTCAAAGAATGCCGCTCGGGTCGTGAACCTAATTAGCGGACTTGTTACGCGGAATTCTGACACACAGCCGTGCGCCATGGGAATGACTCTGTGAATTACTTCAGCGTCACCGAGGCGCTGCCACTAGCAAGTTAACGGAATGAAACTGGAAGTTGATGAACTTGGAAGAAAGAATATTGGCATTAGGAATTCAGGAGATGAAAGGTATAGAACATCAAAATGGATTCAAACTCTGTGATGAATGTTCTGTCTACTCAGTTGAGTAACTTAAAATTCTCGTAAACCGAGACAGCTTTAATCTGCCATTCTCTTTTTTCTACTTTCTAAAACTTTTCACATGATCCCCTCTATACATTTCTGGATCGGCACTCCTGAGAGATGACATGACAAAAAATGGCTCAGTACCTTCGAGATTACAGGTAAGTGACTGCTGTTGTGAAACTTCCCTATTTTATAAAGCCTTGGCCTGGATCGTTATGGGTTAGAGGCCCGGGCCGGCACACAGTTGAATCTCTTCGTAAGTTTCATTACAGTACTCATTCCACAACTTTTATGCGATTCATTCTGGAAATACAGTTATGAGAAGTAGCTGTAACTGTGCACAGGAACGCGCGTAAGTATTGGAAACTGAATACATTTTATTCTTTTACAGTTTTTTGAGAAAAGTTGACGATCGAAGTATGAAAATTACGATAGTAAAGAGTTAAGTGACATTTGTGTTGTGATTAGTTCTGACGCCAAAGTCTCCAGAAACAATGCTTTTCCTTGTTCCACTTTTCAGTGATTATCAGAAAGCATTAAATATTTCTGAGAGCAGTCACACGTTGAGGAATTTTACACAGTGCCACAAAGACATCTGAATGTCGTTTAGATCGGAAAGTTTGAAGCAGATCGGTTTAAGACTACAGCGTCTTCAGTGTAAAATGTCACAGCGTCTCAGGGCTTGGATGACCTTTCAGATATGTAAAAAAAATATTTCTACTGCATCATTTTTAAACACAACTGTACTTTTTTGTATTGACTATATTGTATGTATTCAACTGTGCGTTATAGATGCATTCAGATGTGCATTCCAGACCTGCAATAACAAATCAATCTTGAAATGTTGCCGGCCGATGTGGCCGAGCGGTTCTAGGCGCTACAGTCTGGCACCGCGCGACCGCTACGGTCGTAGGTTCGAATCCGGCCTCGGGCATGGATGTGTGTGATGTCATTAGGTTAGTTAGGTTTAAGTAGTTCTAAGTTCTGGGGGACTGATGACCTCAAATGTTACGTCCCATAGTGCTCAGAGCCATTAGAACCATTTTTTTAAATGTTCTATTTAGGTATAACATGTGTTGCAACAAACACGTACCGCGTCTTGCAATGTAAACATTAACGTGCATAACTGTACAAAGACAAGTGTTACACCCAAACAGCACATTTCAAGAATGATTAGTTATTAAAGTTCTGGAATGCGCAATAAAATGCACCTATTATGACCGGAAGATAGTTTCAATTTGGGCGAAATGAGAAGTCTAAATAAAAAATTCAGCTTTTGATGCAGTAGATATGAAGGTAGTATATGAAGGTAGTATCTGTTACCGGAAGAACAGATACCATTGATGACCGTGCAGCTTCTACAGAATGAAATAATTGAATTGACACCCTAGCAGCAAACAGGCGTTGATACACGTCGTTGGGGACATGTCGAAAATGTGTGCCCCGACCGGGACTCGAACCCGGGATCTCCTGCTTACATGGCAGACACTCTATCCATCAGAGCCACCGAGGGCACAAAGGAGAGTGCTCCTGCAGGGGCTTACCCCTTGCACGCTCCCCATCTATTAGGCGCACTACGGTACGTAGTAGTGTGGACACTTTGGGAATGTGGGTCTCAGGTGGAGCGTGCAAGGGATAAGTCCCTGCAGGGGCATTATTCTTTGTGCCCTCGGTGGCTCAGATGGATAGAGCGTCTGCCATGTTAGCAGGAGATCCCGGGTTCGAGTCCTGGTCGGGGCACACACACTCAACATGTCCTCAATGACGTACATCAACGCCTGTTTGCAGCTAGGGTGTCGATTTATCATTCATGAAAGTTGTCAAACACCATCCATAGCAAAAAGATATGTGGCCTTAGCTACATTTCATTTCTTTCGAATAAGTAAACAAAAAGACTTCCACCCAGAGGCTAAAAAAGCCACACTACTTACTTAAACAGTAGCTAATGGGATTCAAGTCAAAGTGAGACAGATGGAATAAGGTAAATAAGCTCTTTATTAATTCAAAAGTAATAGTCTTAACTATTAATACATTTGTCCCACTGTGAGACAAGATGGTCAATGGCTTCTGTGGAATAATGTTCACACTTCCCTGCAGAATCATGATTGTACCCAGGTGTGCGCCTCTTCGTCCGAAGCAAATCGATGGCCACGAATGTCTTTCTTCAGAGCTCCAAAAATATGAAAATCGCGTAGGAAGAGAGATCGGGAATACATGGGGGATGTGTGAGGGCTTCCCAGCGAAAGTTCTGCAGCATATTCGAAACGACTTTGGCCACGTACGGGGTAATCCACATGTTGTTTGGACTACGCTGCAGAAGTTACACGGAGCTTATAGTTTACCGTGGACATCAAATCGGAGTGGGTTTTTCCCATTAACAAACTTAGCCAGAGGTCAATGAAAGGGTAGCTATCAGACAAAAATTTTACATCAGCTAAGAAGTTATTTCTCTAATGTCGTAGAAGAGAAAACTTTGTGTCCATGAAATATTCGAATCTATTTTTCTTGAACCAGCAAACAGCAGCTCTTTGGCTCATTAACAGGTCGAATGATCATATCCCCAAAGTAACAAATAAACAATAGTAGGTGTTACAGCGAAGGCACCTATACAGACGAATATTAAGCTGCACATGTCTTCCAAAAACAAGTAGTTGGCTTTTTTTGGTGCTAGTTTCAATTACGTTCTTTCGCGCCAGAGTTAGGCCTGTATCACCGTTGTGGCCACCTACGTAATTTGTGTTCTTGAGTTGGTGTATACTAATATGTATTCCTTGTAAGCAACTGCCTCAGGGAAACGCCGCTTTTTTGAGCAAGTCGATCAGCAATGGATCCTTGCTGATGTCCAGCTGGTTCACAAACGGAACTTTTTGGACAACATCTGGTTATAAACTTAATGCCACCTCCCTAGTGATGATATTCTGACTACGAACCCAACGAAAATCCTTCAGAGACCTGTATAGTGATGCTGGACACGCCATTTCCCATAATGAAGAGAAGAACAGAACGGTCAGTCCCAAGACAAAGACCAGCGACATCTACAGAAGAATTGGCTACAGAGCCTACTACTACTACTACAGCAGTCACTGAGAAGTTGGTTCGTATCGTAAATTTGTTAGTGTCACTGTCACGTCAGTTCATAGATGGGCCTGTGCACTGTGCAGTCAACAAGGGTGAAGAATCATGAATAAAGTGAAATGCTCTCAACAGAACACTGGTACTTGAGTTCGCCGACTGCTCTTTGTGCAGTCGCTTGGAGAGATACTTACTGGTCTCATCACAGAGAAGTCATAGGAAGAGATGAGTTGGGTGAATGAAGGGTCTAGATGCGGCGAGGCACCATTTTGGATCGAGGTACTACGCTTCAAATTTTCTTTGTGGCAGAGGGATGCGTTTAACGCCCAGAAATGCTGATATATAACATTTCAGAGGTGATGTTGGATATACTTAATCTTTGTGAACAATAATGCAAGTCATCGATCTACACGCAGGAAGACACTGTTCACAGCATGATCTAGCCAGTAAAGCGTCCAGGATTATGTTCCAAATGGCTCTGAGCACTATGGGACTCAACATCTGAGGTCATCAGTCCCCTAGAACTTAGAACTACTTAAACCTAACTAGCCTAAGGACATCACACACATCCGTGCCCGAGGCAGGATTCGAACCTGCGACCGTAGCGGTCGCGCGGTTCCAGACTGAAGCGCCTAGAACCGCTCGGCCACATCGGCCGGCCAGGATTATGTCTGCAATGCATTGAGTTCATGAATATTGGGTACTTAACTGTAATTCTCACTGTTCGTTGGATATAAAGCACGTTTATTTTAATGTAGTGGTAAGTGTTATAATATTTACTGAGCACAGTGTTCTTAGACGTCTACAACCTTCTCCCACTTTAGAGGTAAGATTTTGTGATGAAAAAAATATTTTTTTAGGTCATAATCTCATGCAGCCGGTTTTCGAGAACGTTATGTGTTGTTCAGAATGGCCACGGTGCATAGACAGAAACAAATTGTAATCAGGAGGGGGCGATATCTATTAACTTGGTGGGTGGTGTGGGCCATCTCATCGGAGTCCCTTCAAGGTTTCCTTCACTCGGTTTGCAACATGTGGCTTGTAAATGTCATGAAGCAGAATGACTGTCATGGCTGAGCATATTGCAGCCATTTGTCTTTCAGTACGCAGTTCAAATTAAGTAACTGCTACGTAGCGTTCAGCGTTCACCGTTTGGGTCGGCACATCACACCGACCAGGACGCATTTTGCCACCCACCTCAAAATTGTCACTGAATCGTTATGTCCGACAGATGTGTTCCACACGCTCGCACTAGCGAACGACGACTTTCTGCAGCAGGTTTCTTAAGATGGAAGCAGGAGAGTAACGCTTCCCGCAAGTACTGCTTTGTAGGTACAAAGTACTCCACTCGAAAGTCACTAATGTGAAAGTACGTCTGTACCGTTCATTAGGTATCGTGTCGCTATCAACCGTGTTGCACTAGTGAAAATACTGTCCTCCGTTCAAGAGCGAGAATTAATTCGAACTGTCAGGAGCATCAACTCCGCCAACACACTGGTCTCTACAAACTTCAACAAAAATCTTTTTCATGAATTGAATTGAATAGAATATAATGTTCTTAAATACGGAGAACCGTCTCATAGAAAGCACCTGTTGTAGCTACCAAACTTCCGTGAGCGCTAGTAGCTTCTGCATGGCCAATAAAATTACAACACTAGGAAGAACCGTACTACCAGCATTAAATAAAATGTTCATGTATACTGCAGTGGGAAGAACAAATGACTGAATTTGGAGGTGTACAATCTGCAAAGATCAATACCCAGATACCCCATGGAAGCAGTAATGGCTCTACCCTAACTCGACATCAAATCCAATTGAAACTGGAGAACAAATACGGGTACGTTGTTCCATGCCGGTTAAAGTCTATGCTGGAGTTCATCACTGGTAGTGGCTGACAGGTGGCAGCTAGCCAGTGTGTCGACAACACATGACCAGACGTTTTCAATGTGTGAGAATCCGGAGAACGTGTAGGCCAGGCCAACAAACTACACCATCTGCATCGAGGTAGGTCAGGGGAAGACAGGAAATGTACCGTCTTGCCTTATCTTTTCGAGAGACCTCAAAATTTTGCACAGATACTGGCATTGACATGTCAGAAATGTGCCTGATGGCCACCTGTACCATCAAATGCTGGGCCCTTCGACAATGAGGATTGCAACATTACTTCTCCTCTGAACCTCCACACAGGTGTACACAGAATCGGGACTTGGCTGAAAAGATTACGCAGTGCCAATCAAGTGGTCATTGTTACCACTGGATGCACCACTCTCGGGATATATCTCTGCTGACACATCGACCGAACTAATACAGTCATCTTGGTTAACAGACTGCAGTGCTCCGTACTTCTTCGCTCTGTTTGTGTTTACAGTTGCCTTGCTGCAAAGAACCCAGTTCCTTGACCCCAGGCACGTGACGAGGCCGTATGGTCCAGCGCTACATAGCAAGATGTCTGTCCTCTCGGGCGCTAGTTGCTTGGGATCGCTATATTCTTGCATGCTGTGGAGTATGACCATCGTGAAACCTCCGACTATACAGTTGGGGGGGGGGGGGGGGGGTTCACGTAAGTACGATCCAGACAAATGCGGGTGCAAAGTTTCACATAGTAAAATATAGTGTCCGCAGGCCACGATCCTACTGATAACGAGTTCCAACATGGGCTGATGGACGTTTCTCCTTAAATGCAGAACGTTGGTGGTGTTATACATATCTATTCTAAGCAGGTGTGCTAAGTGCTAATACCTTGGGTTTTAGAACTATAATTATTACATCTTCTTGAAGACTTTGTTTGCGAAACACCTTTTGAATGAAGTTAACATTGCAATCGTTGCTGTTGTTTCATGAATATCCTCTACTGGTAGATACCAAAGTAAAACAGCTGCATAGTTCGTGTGTTGTTTTACGGCAGATGTGTGTTTTGTGTTGGGTAGGAGTTCCTGCTGAAGCCGGAGGTGTGCGACGTGGTGCAAGACGACGGCCTGCAGCGTGGAGAGGTTTCTCTGTCGCGTGCGACCGCCTCCTGGGACGGCAGCCATAGCTCGCTGTCCGCCGTGTCGCTGCGCATCCTGCCGGGACAGCTGTGCGCTCTGGTCGGTGCCGTCGGCTCTGGCAAGGTGGGTCAAATGAGCACGGAGTACTCGCTGTTCCATCCAGCATAACGATGAAGCACGTGTCCGCATGCACTCCTTTGTAGGAGTCAAGTATAAAACTGGTCAGTGGGTTATGTATTTCTAAGTCCACCACGAGTCGTCGTCGTCGTCTTCTTCTTCTTCTTCTTCTTCTTCTGTCTGAAGATTGCTCTGATACAGCTCTCCGTGTTACTCCACCCTGTGAAAGTTTCTTCATTACCGAATAACTACTACAACCTACATTCTTTTGAATCTGCTTACTGTATTCATCTCTTGGTCTTCATCTAAGATATCCACCTCCCCCCACACTTTCCTCCAATACTAAATCTGCGATCCCTTGATGTCTCAGAATATCCTTCTTTTTTTTTTTAGTCAGGTAACACCACAAACGTCTTTCCTCACCATTTCTATTTAGTGCCTCCTCATTGGTTACATTATTTACCCATCTAATCTTCAGCATTCTTCTGTAGCACCACTTTTCAAAAACTTCTATTCTAGTCTAAACTGTTTAATCTATGTTTCATTTCCATACATAGCTGCACTTCGTACAAATAGTTTCAAAAAGGACTTCTTAATAACTGACTCAATATTAGATGTTAACAAATTTTTCATCTTCAGGCAAGCTTTCCTTAACATTGCTAGTCTACATTTTATATCCTCACTACTTCGACCATAATTTATTTTACTGCCTCCGTTGCAGAACTCATCTCCTTTTAGTGTCTCGCTTCCTAATATTTCCCAAGCATCACCTGATTTTGACTACATCCCAACATCTCTGTTTTGCTTTTGTTGATGTTCATCTCATATTCTCCTTTGATGACATTGTTCATTCTGTTAAATTACTCTTCAAAGTCCTTTGCCGCATGACAGAATTAAAACGTCATTGGAAAACCTCAAAGCTTTTGTTTCTTCTCCTTAACATTAAGTCCTCCAATTTTTACTTTGATTTTCTTTACTGCCTGCTCACTGCAGAGACTGAATAATATCGGGGGTAGACTATATCCCTGCCTCACTAGATTCGTAACCACTGCTTCCCTTTCATACCCTTCAACTCTTACAACTGTCGTCTGGTTTCTGTACTGCTTTTAGCTCCCTGTATTTCACCCCTGCTACTTTCAAAATTTCAGAGAAAGTATTCCAATCAACGTTGTCAAAAGCTTTCTCTAAATCTACAAATGCTGTAAACAAAAGTTTGTGTTCTCTTAATTTATTTTGGAAAATACGTTGCAGGGTCAGTATTGCTTCGCGTGTTGCTACATTTCTCTGAAGTCGAAACTGATCTTCCTCGAGGTCGGTTTCTATGAGTTTCTTCATTCTTCTGTAATAATTCGTGTTAGTATTTTGCAACCATGACTTACGAAATTGATAGTTCGGTAATACATCTGTCACTATTTGCTTTCTTTGGTACTGGATTTATTACATTACTCTTGAAGTCTGAGGTCATTTCCCCGTCTCATACATCTTGTACACCAGAGGGGTGACTTTTGTCATGACTGGCTCTCTCAAGGCTATCACCAGCTCTGACAGAATGTTGTCTGTCCTTAGTACCTTGTTTCGACTTAGCTGTTTTAGTTCTGTCACTCTTCACGCAGTATGTATCTCCCGTCTCATTTTCATCTAAGTTCGTCTCTCTTGTACAGATCCTCTATATACTTGAACCTAACAGATTTATCTTTTTTGCTTAGGACTGGTTTTCCATCTGAGCTCTTGATGTTAATACAGATGCTTCTGTTTCTCCAAAGCCATCTTTAACCTAGCGAGGTGGCGCAGTGGTTAGACACTGGACTCGCATTCGGGAGGACGACGGTTCAATCCCGCGTCCGGCCATCCTGATTTAGGTTTTCCGTGATTTCCCTCAATCACTCCAGGTAAATGCCGGGATGGTTCCTCTGAAAGGGCACGGCCGACTTCCTTCCCCATCCTTCGCTAATCCGATGAGACCGATGACCTCGCTGTCTGGTCTGCTTCCCCAAAACAATCAACAACCAACCCTCTTTAATTTTCCTGTAGGCGGTATTTGTCTCTCTAGCGATACATGCCTCTGCATCCTTACATTTGTTCTCTAACCATTCCTTCTTGGCCGTTTTGCACTTCCCATCCATCTCATTTTTTAGACGTTTGTATTCGCTTTCGCCTGCCTCATTTCCTTCATTTTTATATTTTCTCATTTCGTCAGTTAAATTCAATATCTACTATGATATTAAAGCATTTTTACCAGGCCTTGTCTTTGTACCTATTTCATCCTCCGCAGCCTTCACTATATCTTGAATTATACACGCCTCTTCTACTGTATTACTTTCCCCTGTTCCAGTCAGTTGTCCCCTAATGCTCTCTGATACTGTCAACAACCACTGGTTCTTTTAAGCTACCCATGTTCCATCTCCTTAATTTCATACCTTTCTCTGATTTCTTCAGTTTTAATGTACAGTTCATAGCCAGTAAATTGTGGTCAGTCCAAAGCTGCCCCTGTAAATGTCTTAAATTTTAAAATCTGGTTCCAAAATCTCTCTAGCCATGATATAACGAATCAGAAATCTTCTGATGTCTGCAGGTCTCTTACTAGTATACAACTTTCCTTTATGATACTTAAACCAAGTGCCAAATTTTAGCAGGCGGCTTCCTCTTACATTCCTCACTCCATATTCATCTACTACATTTCTTCTTTCCCTTTTCCAACTATCGAATTACGGTCCTGAATATCAATTAAATTTTCTCCATTAGCTATCTGAATAACTTCTTTTATATCTCATCACACACATCTCCAATCTCTTCATTATTTGCAGAGCTACTTGGCATATAAACTCACACTGCTGTGGTGGGTGTCTAAGTTGGTCATGGTAATGCGTTGATCATACTGTTCATAGTAGCTTACCTACATTCCATTTCCTTATTCATTTCTAAATCCACTCCTGCATTACCCCTGTTTGATATTATAACACTGTATTCAACTGGCCGGAAGTCTTGTTCCTCCTGCCAACGGAATTCCCTAATTCCCACTATATCTAGCCTCAACCCATCGATTTCCTTTTGTAAATTTTCTAACCTATCTGCCCGATCAAGGGATCTAGCATTCCACACTCCATTTCATAGAACGTCCGTTTTATTTCTCCTCATGACGACAGCATCCTGAGTAGTCCCATCCGGAGATCCGAACTGTAGGTTATTTTACCTCCGGAATCTAGTCTATATGGCCCACGAGAATGCCATCATTTAACCATATAGCAGAGCTGCAGCATCCTAGAAAAAATCAGCGGCTGTAGTTTCCCCTTGCTTCCAGCCGTTCGCAGTATCAGCATAGATAGGCGATGTTGGCTTATTTTACAAATAATGTCAGTTGTCCAGAGTTTTGGCCATGCAACTCCTGCTGCCCCTCTTCAGGAACCACACGTTTGTCTCGCCCCTCCACGGCTACCCCTCCGTTGTGGTTGCACCCACGTTACGGCTATGTGTATCCTTGAAGCACGCAATCTACCAGAACAATGGGAAGGGCCATCATTCATGTGGGGAGGAGTCTTTGGGAATAGTAAAAAAAGAGGAAAATATTTTATACTGAAGTCAGTACTAATCGTAACCACTTATTCACAGTTATTTCGCAAACGGCTCGCGGGCTAAACCATGTTCACCGGAATGCAACTGAGTACCATTCTGACAAGCAATATAGAAAAGTTTTACACGGTATCCCTCAACTGGGCACCCGAGCGGCCGCTTGCATCATTTGGACCTTAACAGGCCCTGAATGTAATAGAAATTGTATACATTTGTGAAGTGTATTGAATCGATCGCCATTTGATACCATTAGTCTGTACATAAATTACACTCAAGCTTTATTGTGAAACTGTCGTACTCGTTTAGAATTACATAATATCACGCACATTAGGATATTTGAGTCAAGATGTGCTGTTCAATGCGCCCGTGGTACAAATGTTAAATAATTCTGAACAATGTGTTTTAAGGTAAGAAATCAATGGTCGGGGATGAGTATCAGAGGTCATGAATGAGCAAAAATGAAGAAGGTGAGCGTCTACTGGATTCTTTAATTTTTATCCAGTTTTTATTAATTTAGTGAAATGTTGGTCGAACATGTATAAAAAGTGAATTATTTCCGCCATAGTACCGTCATCGCTGGATTACAGTACATGGAACTTCTGACAAGCAAGTAAAACCACCGCTGCACCAATAGACTGCTACATTGTGTGTACAGTCGGCTGAGAGGTGTGTCGTGCGTGCTTTACGAACAGCCGCAATTTAGCCATGCAGTCAGTTAGTGTACTCACGTAAAGTGTAAATAGCAAATTGGAAATACGCCGCCAAAACTCTTGAACCGCGCAGGTGCTATTTAGTTCCAGTACAGTATGTAGCACGTTGTTACTAAAGTAACTGGTGACAATGCTTTCTAATTCGACAGTAAACTGGAGGTCATATCTCCACATTTCTCACCATTTGTTGTTCGGTCGCTAGGTAAGCAACTGTGACAACGACGGTAATGCAACTGTGACAGAGCTTCATCAGTTCGCGTTTGGCACACACATGTTGACGTGGGATCGACCAGATGGCGAATGTTGCATTGAATCAATGAACATAAAAATTTGTTGGTGCTGTGAACTTAAGAAAGAGTTACAAATTACAGGACATAGTGCAGTCGCAGCCTTCAAAACGCAGTCCATACAAATTTTTTACATAAAAAGATATACAAGGGACGATCAAAATGTTTTCGTCTGAGGGCGTTGCTGCAGCGTATATGCAACGTAGCTCAACTCCGATGCCGGTATGTAAGCACCGACATGAGCAAGGGATTAGTGTGGCATTCGTGTCTTTCCGAAGGATGTGTATGGGGCAGCATGCCTCTATCGAAAACCGTAGTTACGGGATGATGCTCAAAGTTCCGTGCCAGTCGTGGTTCGTCAAACGACGGCGGTCGATCTGCGAGATCAGCCTCATACGTTACTGACAGATGGGAGACCCCCACGCGATTATAACGCCTATGGTCCATTAAAAAACGGCCCTAAAGGGTCCAAGTTTCTTGCCGGATGACGATATGCAGCAGGCAGTTAAGTACCTTTTCACGCAGCAGGACTCGGCCTTTTACCAAATGCGTATCTTCAACCTAGTGCGTCGATGGTGCGATTGCCTCAATGCTCACGGTGAGTTTATCTGATTGGCCTACAGACTCAGGACTGCACGGCGTCGAAAGGAAACAATTTGATCGACCTTATTAATGTATAATTGCAACTTAAGATGAACGGAAGCCCGAAACCTGCCATGTCATAAATAGACCTGTACAAAACGTGCTGGTTGCTATAAATGTGCAGGTAATAGGGATAAGCATCAGTGCACACAATTACAGACCAGAGGGTTTTGGAAAATAAGTAATTTGTTTCACCTTAATGCTACGTTTCAGCCACTAATGTGCTGGTATTTACTTTCCGGCTCGCAACTTCATATTGTTCAATTAGGCCATAGGACAGATACCACTTCGAAACAGTCCTTTTGTCCGTGCCTCGGAGCGTATGTAGCGGCATTAATCCACGCACGAGACAAATAGGCGGCGTACTGCTACGTGGATTTAATTGGAATCGTTTGAAGGACCATGTACCAATTCTCCGGACACTGCACTTGTCAAACCATTTCACATGAAGACCGCTAATAATTAACGCTCCGCCGGCCGGTGTGGCCGTGCGGTTCTAGGCGCTTCAGTCTGGAACCGCGTGACCGCTACGGTCGCAGGTTCGAATCCTGCCTCGGGCATGGATGTGGGTGATGTCCTTAGGTTAGTTAGGTTTAAGTAGTTCTAAGCTCTAGGGGACTGATGACAGACGTTAAGTCCCATAGTGCTCAGAGCCAATTAACGCTCTGTAGGAAGCCAACAGCTATTGCGAGATACGACCACTAAACTAGTATACGTACGCTGCCAACAATTTGTACACCGCCTCCATCGTCTAATAATCTCGTCGTTAATCTGCATAACAAAAATAATAAATTTCAAAGTCAATAGGAAAAGAGTGACGCAAAACGCGACTCGTCTTAGCTTCAACAAAAACCGCATCAAGCCGGCCTCGTTAATTAAAATACTAACCGTCCACAAGTATAACACCTCCGGCCATCCACATCTTCGCACGATAAATGTTCTTGCCAGTTCTCTCAACTTTCCGTACTGCTCGAAATACTTGGAACAGTAAGTCTCCGAACACAGAAATCTAATAATACCTGTCAGTACCTCCACTGCAAAGTTCCCTTGACTCTGATGCTCAAGAGGGCTACTGATAGACTGCCCTCGATTTCACGAGATCCGGAAGAGCTCCACGAAGTTATTTAACATATAGCCCTTTCAGCCAACAAGAGTAACCGCATGCAGGCAATTTTATTGGCCCTTACCCACCCGAGCTAATCACCCCACAGCAAAATACTGCCTGCAGCTACTGGTTTGTAGCGTTTGTTTTCCATCAGGTACTTCGAAACGACTATCATCCTGGAAAAATAATAGCAGCCTGCAACCCATTTAGGATGACTAGGGAAACACTGGCCCACCACAACTAGACTGTAGGAACTACCCCCCGTCCCCACCAACCGTACCGCGACTCCGGCGCATCTATCACAGACGACGCCTGTAAATACGCTAGCTGATCAAACTATCCATATATAACGTGGAACTGATCACTAGATGTCACGAGAGCCGGACTTGCCATTTAAAATGGCGAGAGAATTGTGTTGAAACTCGAGAAACAGTAACAGAGTGGGTCTCCCAGGCGGGCTCACTGACCTCTATCGTCGACCAGACGTTCGATATCACCTAAGTAACAAATCCATCAGGACACATTAACCCTTCTAAAGCTGCTCAGTTCGATTAATGATGATGTGACTGAACGACAACGCGAAAGCACAACCACAGCTAAACCAAAACCAGGCAGACGTGTCTTAACGAACACGGGCAGTTGAGCATTGGGGATGGTGGTTGTAGAAAATTGCATCAAATCAGCAGAAGAAATAACTCGTGAAATCCAAAGTAGTACCAGCAGTTCAGCTAGCACAAAGTCTGTACCCAGTGGGTTGAAAATAATGAGGTACAATCGTTGAGGAGCTCCTCATAAGACACACATTTCTGTAGTCACTGCTAAACGACGCTTGAGGACATATAAAGAATGGTTAAACCAGTGTAACATCATGCCCTAGTGATTCCATTGCTGGATATAACAGTAGTTAGAAAAACTGACGGAACTTCAGGGCGCAAAGTCAAGAGGAAGCCCACTCACACAGATATATTCATAAAAATTCCAATCTCCATCCCAGGTACAGAAGAATAGCGCCCAAAACATCAGTGGACGTGCTAAGAGATCTGTGAACTACAGTAGGTCTACTTGGAAGAAGAGCTCCATCGACCATTCATTTTCCGAAGAAATAGCTACTGTGTAATGGCGATATAAACGGTACTACACCCTGAAAGATCTGAGTCTTCCAATGAAAAAGAACGAGCTAATGGAAAATTTTCTCCCATTCGTAAAGTGTCACAGAGCACATTAGCAGAGTGCTAAGAAGACGTATTATTGAAACAATGTAAAAGGACCTAAGTCTGTCACATGACAGAGCGCTCATTCGTCCTGCGCTCATTTGCGAAACTTGTTGCCAGAAGTAACCTCGGCCGGACGCCTTACTGTGACTTTCGGAGTATTGGTGTAGTCCTCTTGTCCCTATTTCATAATATTAGGGCGCTATAGGATGCTGCCATGTGGCGCTATCATTAACTGCTCCAATGGCCAAAAATTCATAAGGAAAAGCAGCTGAACAGCTTATGGCTGCTGACATAGAAAACTAGTCATTTCCGAATACTGTTACGAAAATGCAAAATATGCCCACTCTCTTACAGACTGCAAAATAATGGTCGGAAGAGATATTTCCATTCTCTCTCTTTTCAAAGGCTCAAAGCACCGGTGCGGATAACTGACTCTTCTTGTGCTTTCTGTTGTTACAGAGTTCAGTGCTGCAGGCACTGCTGGGTGAGCTGCAGCCATCGGAGGGCCGCGTGTCGTTGAACGGCCGCGTGGCGTACGCGAGCCAGGAGCCGTGGGTGTTCGCGGGCACCGTGCGCAACAACATCCTGTTGGGACGGCCCTACCAGCACGAGTGGTACCGCAAGGTGGTGCGCGCGTGCGCGCTCGAGAGGGACTTCCAGCTGCTGCCACGCGGAGACGGCACCGTCGTTGGGCAGAAGGGCGCCACCCTCAGCGGGGGGCAGCGTGCGCGCATCAACCTCGCCAGGTACTGTCGCCCTTAGAAGAATCTCCATGTAAAATGTCTCTCAGGTGGATCTGAAAGTGGCAAACCTTGCTGCCAGTAAATACTGGTATCTTCTGCACAGTACTGAATTGGGATGGCGCATCACGAAAAAGTTACTGTGAAATATAAATAGCACAGAAGCAGAAAAACTCTACATATACCTAATTGCGTGTTACACCTCTATATGCCATAACAGCCGATATTTACTGTAACATAGATTAGGCGAGGCAGTCAGTGTGGGGTGTCATTATCCGCCCAGCCTTGACATTACTAATCCTGGAGGTTTCTGATATTGCCTCTGACGTATGTTGTGTTCTATTCTGAGAGTTTATTTTCATTGGCATTCATGGCTAGGAACTTCGAGGGCCAGTCAAGATGTGAGATAGCTCCTGCACGTCCTTCAAGCAGAGCATTGGCAGGTGCACTCCAGTTGGTGCTATAATTGACCTGTGAGGATATGCCTGGTAATTTTATAGCCATCAAGATGAAATTTTAATTACAAAACTCTTGTGACCAGGCAATACTACTACCATCTGGTCAAAATTGTGGGTTCTTTGATTGCTCTAGGACCATTGCACTAGAACACATGAAATATAGTTCACTTTATTACATAAACGAATAAAAGATTTACTTAACTTTGACAGTTTTTTGCAACAGGAGTACTGGATAATTCACAACTGTCACGGACTAGCAAAGCATCACTTGATGCACTAATTAACGAACTGCTCTCTTGAAGTACAAAGTTCGACATTAACAACCCTAAAAGTTCATCTGAGAGTTCACTACTCATTGGTCATAGACAATTATGATTCTGCAGTACATGAGGTCTCCAACTGGGCAGATCTCTTGCTGGCTCGTCGCTGTAATGACCTCAGCATAAGTGCGCTGCTGTGGCGAAAGGGAAGCGTGCGTGTTCTTCAGGAGCGCCTTCCATACGTCGTTGCAGATTGCAGCGAGTCCTCGTTAATGTCCTCGCGTTGCCAACTACGGTACAGAAACACAATCTCCGTACGATACCAGAAAAACCTTACCAAGCAATTCGGTGTGGCATATCTAAGGTACCCGTCACATCAGCAGCCTGCTACCAAGCAATGGATATATATCATCATCACCATCATCATCATCGGCTCTCTTCCAGTTACCAACGCCACTTTCATGCCTACATAAAGACATGTAGAGAGCAAAACTGCGCTATTCACACATACTTTGTCTCACAAGCTTCTAGCATTCCTCAGTTCACTGTTCCTTTTCTCCTATATAACTGGGCTGACCAATCAGCTATTGTAACCATCTTTGCTCCAATAGTCCATGTAGTGAATCTCCGTGAAAATTATCAGCGAAAGCCAAGCATTGACCTACCATGACAATTCCTACCCCCTACCAAAGCAACTGTTAGCCACAAGTAGTGAAACTCATTGGATACTTCTGTCTATAATTACCGTTGTTTCCTAACAAGTCGACTGAAATTTCTCATAAACATCGTTTCGCTGTTGGTAAATCATTAAGACAGTACGAAGCAATGCACCAGTGAAACCAACATTTCATTTCAAAGGAGGGCCTTTGGTATATCTGAAAGCTATTATCAAGTTTTGTCATTCCGTTACCTCGGTTTTGCTTACACTATGGTTCACAGCGAACGAGACAAATACTAATGCTGCATCATCTTCGGGTATCTCACGTTGCGCTACTACAGAAGTTTGCCGCCAGCCACCTTGTCCCATGCTTATCTACAGGCTCCTGAAATTGTCTTCTACACTCCAAGTGGCTAATTTTTCGTGCGGTAAGCTTATACTAATGGTGCGACGAATACAGTATTTTTCCAAAAGACTGGAAGAAGTTAACCTATGCAATTGAGGCACCCATCTAATTGAACTGTGTTGTCACTGGAAATTAAATATTTAAATTACTTAATAGCATCCACAATACAAGAGCGCGGTACATGCATTTCCCATTTTAAAGTTCTGCTGCAGGCAATGTTTCTAACCTCTTCCCTCAGCTTTTGAGACCTTATAAAATTGCACCATCATAACACCACTCAGACGACAAATATCCAGCCTGTCTTTATTTAACGACTACTTTAATGAAAACCATATTTGAAGTCCGTAGTGCCATTAGAGAATTTATGAACCTATTTTCCGATCATCTCTTCTTCAAAATATTCGCATTTATACTGTAGCTATCTCAGTAGCCTACATCTAAATCAAAATGAATGTGCTCTTTGTAAACTGCCAATCTGCGAGATGCACTACATTTCTTTTGAAAATACACGCCTACCAAAATATTTAGTGGAAATTGGAAATCTGTTACGGATACTCCACTCTCAACCCGCCTCTCCCCCAGCCCCTCTTTCCCACAAGAAAAGACTACAGCACTGAAGATGCGCAAATAACAAAATACGAGTACGTTACTGGTCTACCTGCCATTTGATTAATTAGGCAATATGAAGAGAGTAATGTTTACGTGAGCTTCAGATGGCACCGGAATTGGACTATGATAATATATCTTTAAAACTTTAGACAACAGTTTCATCAGTTGCGCATTCCAACTTTGATGCCTCTCCACTTGTACTAAGAAATCAGCGCAATCTCCAAACAGCTTTGAAACCCAAGTGTGTGAGACGTGCCGTGGTTTTGGCATGACTGGTTTATATTTCGTTTATCTCGTTCCAGGGCGGTATACGGAGACGCGGACATCTACTTGCTGGATGACCCGCTGTCGGCGGTGGACACACACGTGGGCAAGCATCTCTTCGAGCAGTGCGTGTGTTCTCTGCTGTCTAACAAGACGCGCATCCTCGTCACTCACCAGATCCAGCACCTGCACGCCGCCAGCAACATCATTGTCCTCAATGAGGTGTGTGTCAGTAGACAAAACACTAACAGCGGCTTCGCCGGACAGTTAGTAATATGACACTCAACGAAATGTGTTTGTATCTGAACACTGCCAGCTGGCAGAGCCTTCCGTCAGTGGTCCTAAAACTCCAGATTCACACGAAAGTTTCGCTAAAATTATAGCGTCTCTCTAAGGTGTGTTACTCTGTGATCAGACTCGAAATCGATTTTTTTTAAATTGTCTAAGCTAACAGGTGTGACGCATTAGCTGTTAATCAGCAATGATCAAATGCACATCTTATACCTTATGTAATGCCAGAGGACTTGGATCATATTTCGCAACTAAACAGGATGTCAGTATCTGAAAACAAACACGTGGGCGTGTTAGACACTGAAGACGGGATTTGCTCTGCGGCATAAATACGAAGTCACAAAATGCGAGTTGATATAGTAGAAGTACAAAGTATAAGTGCTAATCGGACTTAGTTAAGTGAAACAAAGTATCGTAAGTAATAAATATTTGAGAAGTCGGTCGTCAGAATATCGGGTCAAAACACCGTATCAGAAAGCCAATAAGGTGAGTTTGCTGTTAATAATGCAATGAGCAAGTGAAATTAAGATCCATGTTTCGTGAGAAAAATTCCTTTGGTAACCAACTACGGTCTGAAAATTGCAGAAAAAAATACGGATCCAATGTTTCAGAAAACTGTTGTTGCATCTCCCGTGTTAATAGATGAGAGCCCAGGTATACTACAGATGCGCCACTACTACCACGCTGTGTTATATTTGCGGTCAAATCTCGTGAAGTGGATTTTTATTTTACATACTTGAAGATAAAACAAGTTAACGTCCCCCTCGCGTATTTGAAATATAGCGATCCGTTGAAAGAATTACTTACAGCAACAGCAAATTCCAGAAATTATTTTCTCCTTCAAAGCTCTAACCAACCATATGATATTAAGTAAGGGTAGCAGACTATAATCTAGAAATGAAAAATGTTTCTAACAACTTTCACTGTATTCCAGTAGTCAAAAAATTACTAAAATGTCTGTTTCTGCGTCATACCTTTCTTAACATCTTGTTTTCACGAAATCATTTCAGTGTACATACGCTAACATCCATCATTATTCCCGAACATCCTGCAACACCTCCTCCTCCTCCAAAGGACCACGGAAAATTATGTTTAATTATTTTTATGCGGCTAAATTACAATTACACACACGCTATTCGACTGAAAGTCACTTGAATGTTTAAATAACTAACAAACATAAATCGCGTTGACGATCAATAGAAGAGTTCTATAGCAAAAGCCTCGCCTTTGCTGAGAGTTTCTTTCTCCAGAGCTTATAGCATTTTTTGCGCCATAAAAAGCAAAATTTTTCTCTATTTTTTCCACTCAGTATACAACATTTCACTTGAGCTACGAGCTGAGTGCTGAGGAAACTATATGTATTTTTAGGGGACAAAACACGCAACTCCCGAACCGAATTAGCTAATCCTCCCATTGGAAATTAACAAGAAAATATGTTGACTTACAGTATGGCAACCACTAAGTGTGACTTAAAGAAATGGGTTTTTTCTCTAGCGCAGCGTTTGACTTATTAATCTATGCATTACTCATTATTAACCAACTGAGTTTCCAAATGTGTACTACTTATATCTCACAAAGTACTACAGAAATTTGGCGACAGAAGAAAAAGAAGACAAACGTCATTAGGTTTCTTGGAAGCACTTACAGCAATGAGCTTAATTCATTATTCTCAATCACAAACATGCCCCCGCCGTCCCCCTCCCTCCAAACCAAGCGACCACACCTCACCACGTGTTCTGATATCTCGGTTCTTGACGAGAACGTTCTCTTCCTTCTGAAGCGCATGTTGAGATAAAACTTTGTACTATGCGAAACGCATCAAATGGATCGGACATGAATTCATTCCATACTTCGCTTTCACTCTGCAAGAAATCTAGTCAACATTTTTGCAGGTAGTGACTAAACATGGAACATATGGAAAGAGGCAAGCGGGCACCCAAATGGCCTCTCGTAGGATTAGCCAACTAGCGTGCCTGTGAATCTCCGCTATCCTGAGGAAAAAAACGTGGGCATGGTTGAAATAAGTGAGCAGCGAACGTGAGTACTCCTTGGTGGTCTTGGAGGCCCAGACAATAATGGCTAGCACGAAGTAGCTCGCTCTTCAGAATGACACTCGAAACGCTTATTGCTATGGTAGATGAGTAAATGTTCCCTATTTCCGCCCATAACGCAAATAATGGAGGAAGATTGCAACTGCCAAGGAACTAAGGGCTGCAAATTCCAGCCTTATTGACTTGTCTTCCATAATCCACCTGCTGTTGGTCACCACACTGTCACAGAGTTCGGCTATTAAAACTTGTATAAATCACAAACGAAGATGTCAGCGTTTTGTCTCTGATGGAACAACAAAAAGTCATAAGGATAGTAGAGGTTTCTATTAGGTAATGGGTGAAACATTTAGCTACTTGCATCACGCCTACGAAACTGTTTCCCCTTCTTTCGTTGGAAGTATCCCACCGAAGTAATCAGTATAGGAGATATTTGTGGAACAGCTAGCAGATAGTAAGGCGATAAACTGATTTAAATCATTTTATCATTTATTTCCTTTCTGGTTGATAACCGAGATACTTACTGTTCAGGTGGCTGCAGAAAGTTCATATACGTGGGGAGACAGCTATTAACGTGTGTGTTCCTATAATACACAACCTCAGTTTTTATTATTTAAAATATGTAAATATGTTCCACTGTACAGCTGCCTGACATAACAGAACAATACATTTTCAGTGGCTACGTCTCATGCATACAAATGTGAACTGGAGCCATTTGCCTTATATGGCAAACAATAGTAAAGTTACTTGCATAAATTTAAGAGCTGGTCTTTTTTTTTTTTTTGTTTAAATACTTCATCTTACAATCCCTTTGACAAAATAGCATTGAGTGCTGTCATTAAAACCTCTTGAGCTTCCAGCAACGTCAATAGGTTACATTTCAGTAAGCGTGCGTCAAAATCCTCCTGAACTACCCACAAGCGGTAAGTAACAGCCATGTGGTCGGTGGCTACATGGTCACAGAACTATTATACCGCTGTATCGTCAGGGTTGCTGAGTCCCTAAGCAATCGACTCAATGTTTACCACGCCTTTCTTACACGGGCAAATGGTTTCTAAGATAACACAACAAAAGAAGCGATTGAAATTAAAATAATGAGCGGTCAATAAAGACGCCACCTGGCCTCAGCACAGCTAGGGATACGGAAATAGGTATATTTGGTTATGAAAAGAACACCACTGTCGTTCCAGGCATTGTAAGGTTTTATAAGAATGGGGAAATGGATTCCAAAGCATTAACTGTGTATTGACAACGGGCGATGCGTAATTGGACAGAAACTAAATAATAATCATTTCAGCTTAAGGCTCGAATATATCAAGCTCTATCGCCGCGAGATCAAGTGTTCGTATGAAGATGCAGGGGATAGACAAAGATATGGAAACGCCACGAACGCAACACATCACCATGCCCTGTGCCGCGTAGGAAACTCCTTGGTATTCAAAACAGTTTCCAGTCGTCTGACAGTCGATAAGCACAGGTCCTGTATGGTTTTCAAGGGAATTTTATACCATTCTTCCCGCAAAATAGTTAAAATTTGAATAGCAACAATGAAGGTAGATAGCTATCACGCAGTCTTCTCGACAAAGTAGAACATAGATTCTTGGTAACATTGAGATCTGCCGACTGTTGATCAGGATAAATGCGACTGCAGTGACTTTTGCAGCTGTCATCTTCTTATTTTGTGTCACAATACTCTTCAATGACCTTCTGTCACGATACTCAACACACACTTTCGTCTCTTTTGTGATTTAGCGAGTGACGTCTGTTTCCCCTGTATGCGGTATAAACCTTCCATACGGTACCTGTTGAAACACCAAACACTTCAGCTGCCTTGGTAATGCGAGCATCCACCATACGAGCACCAATTTTCCCACGTTCCTAATTCACTAGGCTTTAGCATAACGCACGCAAAATAACACACAACACAGTTCTGACGACTGACGCGACGTATTAAGCACATTGCGAAGGTGGTGCTCGTGGTCAAATACAAACACTAGCCCCCCAGGGGGTCCACAACTCTTTTGTGGATACGTGCGTAGCGAGCACGGGACCCCGAGCTAATGTGGCCCTCCTTCCTTTCCGGGCTGCATACCTTCCCTTCCCTTTCTGCATCCTTCTCCGTCCCCCATCTTCGCCCCCCCCCCTTAACCTCTGGCTCTTTCCTTCCCTTTCTCCCCCTCTGGGAGTATGGTTTGTGCCTACGTCCGGAGACGGACGCTCGAAACTGTTCCAAATTCCTTGCTTTCTACCCTTGCAAGTCCTCGTCCTTCCTCTGTCCTTCTTTTCCTTCCCTCTTCTCTTTGCCCTTTTCTCCGCTGCGGCGTTTGAGACCCCCTCTTCTTTCCTTTCCCTTTCTCTTTTTTCCTCCCTGTGCGTGTCTGAAGGCCGACCCACGCACTTCCATGTGTAGCCGGTGACGGGGTAACGCGTAATTCCCCGCCCCCGGGTAGACAGGTAGGACACGTACGTACCCCCTGGTAACGGCCAGGCCCAGGGAGGGGTGATTACCCGAGCTGATACCTTCCGAAAGTGCCGATTGGTCCCTCCGTCCGTTTGTCGGGAGGTGTGACCTGAGGTGTGAACAATCACCTAAGGCGGGTGTGCCCTCAGTGAGGGCACCCACAAGGGAGGAGCGCGCCATCGGAGACGCCGGTAATCATGGGGGATTCTTCCGCAATGGTTTCCTCACCTTCCACTATGTCTGCTCACAAACGTAAGTTCACTGAGTCTCAGCCACAGACGGTTCTTCCATCGTTGCCACAGTTCCTTGTTGTTTCTCGGTCTGACGAAGGTCACGACTTTTCCACGGTCAACCCTTTCATTATTCAGAAAGGTGTCGACGCAATTGCGGGTCCTGTAAAATCTTGTTCCAGATTATGGAATGGCACCCTGTTGTTAGAAACACACAGTGCCCTCCAGGCTCAAAAATTGCTGCGTACTTCTCTGCTCCACACCTTCCCTGTCCGGGTGGAACCGCACCGTACCTTAAATTCCTCGCGTGGAGTCGTTTATACACGCTCCCTCGATGGATTGTCTGACGAAGAAATTCAGCACTACCTGTCTGACCAGGGCGTCATGGCTGTCCATCGGGTTATGAAAAGGGTTGACTCGAACATCATTCCAACCCGCACTGTCTTCTTGACATTTGACAAAGTTCAACTCCCATCAAAAATCAAAGCAGGCTATGAGATAATTTCCGTTCGCCCTTATGTCCCAAACCCTACACGTTGCTATCGATGTCAGCGGTTCAATCACACCAGCCAGTCCTGTTCCAATCCGGCCAAATGTGTTACGTGTGGCAAGGATGCCCATGAGGGTGCTTGTCCACCTCCATCCCCTCGCTGCATCAACTGTATGGGTGACCACGCTGCTTCCTCTCGAGATTGCCCCGTTTATAAGGACGAAAATCTCATCCAGGAAATAAGAGTGAAGGAAAAGGTGTCGACCTTTGCTGCTCGAAAATTATTCGCCAGTCGACAGCCCACCATGCCTCAGAAAGGAAAATACAGCACTGTCCTTGCTTCTCCTCGGCCAACAAAGGAGGCGGCCACGCAGACTTGCGACCTCACCTTTAGTACCACGGTCGTCAGATAGGCCAGCGCAAAGATCGCCCGTTCAACCTCACCACTTTCGCCTGCCCACTCAATGGCTCACCCTTCGTCGGGTTCTGCTAAATCTCGAGCCCAAAAGTCAGACGCCAAGTCTTGGAAAAAAAGAGCATTCTCGTGAAGAGTTTTTACGTACCGCAACTTCACAACCATCGGTTCCTCCTTCATCTAAACATCATACTTCCAAGAAGGCTACGAAGAAACACAGTTCCTCTCCTTCTCCGCCAAGGCGTGTCCCATCTACAGCACCACCTGGCGGAAATCGCCCTCGGCCGTCTTCTGTGTCGCCGAGGCGCACGGCTGGTGGCCGGTCAACCGGCCGATCGCTGGTGGCAGGAGCTGCTCCTGACCAACCTATGGATCAGGATCTTCTGCCTTCGACTGAATGCCATTCCATGCTGTCGGTCGCAAGCTCTGAGCAGTCGTTGAGTTGACAGCACCCTTGGTCACGTTCCTCCATTTTCTGTTCACCCTATGTCCATTATCCACTGGAATATCCGCGGCATTCGAGCCAATCGGGATGAATTGTCGATCCTCTTCCGATCCTACTCGCCGGTCATCTTCTGTCTTCAGGAAACAAAGCTGCGTCCCCATGACCGCTTTGTTCTCCCTCATTTTCAGTCCGTCCGATATGACCTCCCCTCTGTTGAAGGCACTCCAGCCCATGGAGGACTCATGATTCTGCTCCATGATACTCTCCATTATCACCCAATCCCCTTAAACAGTTCCTTCCAAGCTGTCGCCGTCCGTCTTTCCCTTTCTGGATACACGTTCTCTCTTTGTACGGTATACATTCCATCGTCCACACCAATGGCACGAGCTGATCTCCTTCATCTTCTTGATCAGCTTCCACCCCCCTATTTGCTGGTTGGGGACTTCAATTCCCACCACCCGCTTTGGGGATCTCCGCATCCTTGTCCACGTGGCTCCCTATTGCTAGACGTCTTCCACCAAGCGGATCTAGTCTGCCTCAACACTGGGGTCCCCACATTTTTGTCTGCCTCCACGACAAATTTATCTCATTTGGACCTTGCGGTCGGTACTGTTCCGCTAGCTCGGCGCTTCGAATGGTTCGCCCTTGATGATACACACTCGAGTGAGCACTTTCCATGTGTCCTTAGACTGCAGCCTCAACTGCCATACATGCGCTCGCGACGCTGGAAGTTTGCCCAAGCTGATTGGACACTTTTTTCGTCTCTAGCGACATTCGATGACCGTCGCTTTCCCAGCGTCGACGATGAGGTCACACATGTTACCGACGTTATTCTCACCGCTGCGGAACGTTCAATACCACGCACCTCCGAATTGCCCCGGCGCCCCCCAGTTCCTTGGTGGAACGAGGCATGCCGTGACGCAATACGCGAGCGGCGACGTGCTCTTCGCATTTTCCGTCACCATCCAACTTTGGCCAACTGTATCCGATATAAGCAGCTCCGTGCGCGATGCCGTCGCGTCATCCGCGATAGCAAGAAGGCAAGCTGGAAATTCTTTATTAGCTCATTTAACACCTTCACTCCCTCCTCGGAAGTTTGGAGTCGGCTTCGACGGTTCTCAGGCGCGCCTAGTTTCTCCCCGGTCTCTGGGCTCACTGTCGCGAATGATACCTTAGTGGACCCCGTCGCAATTTCTAACTCATTGGGTCAGCACTTTGCTGAGATTTCGAGCTCTTCAAATTACCCGCCAGCGTTTCTCCCGAAGAAACGTACAGCGGAAGTGCGACATCTAGCTTTCTCCTCTCACAATCACGAAAGCTACAATACTGTTTTCTCCATGCGGGAACTCCAACATGCCCTCTCTTCTTCTCGCTCCTCCGCCCCAGGACCGGATGGTATCCATGTCCAAATGTTGCTGCATTTATCAACCCATAGTCTGCGTTACCTCCTTCGCCTTTATAATCGAATTTGGACCGACAGTACCTTTCCCAGGCGATGGCGGGAAGCTATTGTCGTTCCCGTTCCGAAACCTGGACAGGACAAACATCTCCCCTCTAGTTATCGACCCATTTCTCTCACGAGTAGTGTCTGTAAGGTTTTGGAGCGTATGGTGAATTACCGTTTAGCTTGGTGGCTGGAATCCCGCAGTCTTTTAACACCAGCCCAATGCGGATTCCGAAAGCATCGTTCTGCAGTTGACCATCTTGTTGCTCTCTCCACTTATATCATGAACAATTTTCTCCGGAAACGCCAAACGGTAGCAATATTTTTTGATCTGGAGAGAGCATACGATACCTGTTGGAGGACAGGCATCCTCCGCACACTGTTCTCTTGGGGCTTTCGGGGCCGGCTGCCCCTTTTTCTTCGCGAATTTATGACAGAGCGCACATTTAGGGTGCGGGTGAACACTACTCTCTCCCGTACTTTCTCCCAAGAAAACGGGGTACCCCAGGGCTCCGTGCTGAGTGTTGTACTGTTTGCCATCGCCATTAATCCAATTATGGATTGTCTCCTTCCTGATGTCTCGGGCTCCCTCTTTGTGGACGATTTTGCGATCTACTACAGCTCTCAACGGACCAGCCTTCTTGAAAGACGTCTTCAAGGATGTCTCGATCGCCTCCACTCGTGGAGCATCGAAACCGGCTTCCGTTTCTCACCCAGTAAGACCGTTTGTGTTAATTTTTGGCGACGTAAGGAGTTTCTTCCGCCCTCCTTACATCTAGGTCCTGTCAACCTTCCGTTTTCCAACGTCGCTAAATTCTTGGGTCTTATGTTTGACAGAAAACTGTGCTGGTCCTCCCACGTTTCCTATCTTTCGGCTCGCTGTCTGCGTTCCCTTAACACCCTCCGTGTCCTGAATGGTACCTCCTGGGGAGCGGACCGAGTGGTCCTTCTCCGCCTCTATCGCGCCTTAGTGCGCTCGAAATTGGATTATGGAAGCATAGTCTACTCCTCTGCTCGGCCGTCTATTCTTCGGCGTCTCGACTCTATCCACCACCGTGGATTACGTTTAGTGTCTGGAGCTTTTTACACCACCCCTGTGGACCGAGCGAGGTGGCGCAGTGGTTAGACACTGGACTCGCATTCGGGAGGACGGCGGTTCAATCCCGCGTCCGGCCATCCTGATTTAGGTTTTCCGTGATTTCCCTAAATCACTCCAGGCAAATGCCGGGATGGTTCCTCTGAGAGGGCACGGCCGACTTCCTTCCCCATCCTTCCATAATCCGATGAGACCGATGACCACGCTGTCTGGTCTCCTTCCCCAAACCAACCAACCAACCAACCACCCCTGTGGAAAGCCTTTATGCTGAGACTGCTGAACCTCCGCTGTCCAATCGGCGGGCAGTCCTTCTGAGTCGTTATGCTAGCCATCTTTCTTCCATGCCTGCTAATCCAGCCCATGACCTTTTTTTCGACGCCTCCTTTGATGTACGGTATGCAGGCCGCTCCTCCTCCCTACTACCCCCAGGAGTCCGCTTCCGTCCACTGCTCCATTCTCTTTCCTTCCGCTTTCCTAAAACCTTCTTGACAACTTGGGGTACAGCACCGCCTTGGCTCCGTCCCCGGATCGACTTGCTCCGAAACCTATGTCAATTTCCCAGGGATGGTACCCCTACACTTGTTTACCGTCGGGCATTTGCTGCTCTATGTGCACAAATGACGGACGCCACATTTATTTACACCGACGGCTCGATAACATCGTTAGGTGTAGGGAGTGCCTATATTGTTGGCGACACCCCAAATCACTTTCGGCTTCCCGACCAGTGTTCTGTTTATACTGCGGAGCTTTACGCTGTTCTCCAGGCTGTCCACTACATCCGCCGCCATCAGCGGATACAGTACGTAATCTGCTCAGATTCTCTCAGCTCTCTCCTAAGTCTCCAAGCTCTTTAACCTGTGCACCCTCTGGTCCACCGGATTCAGGACTGTCTGCGCTTGCTCCACCTGGGGGGCGTCTCGGTGGCGTTCCTCTGGCTCCCAGGACACGCTGGTATCTGTGGGAATGAGGCGGCCGATATAGCGGCCAAGGCTGCAGTCTCTCTTCCTCGGCCAGCTATTCAGTCGCTTCCCATATCGATCTACGGAGCGGTTTATGTCGCCAAGTTGCTCATTTATGGCATGCGCATTGGTCAACACTTCCCGATAATAAATTGCGGGAAGTGAAAGCCCTTCCTTGCGCTTGGACCTCTTCCTCCCGAACGTGTCGTCGGGAGGAGGTAATTTTAGCTAGACTCCGGATAGGGCACTGTCTTTTTAGCCATCGACATCTTTTAAGCGTTGATCATCCGCCACTCTGTCCCCACTGCTCTCAGCTGTGGACGGTCAGACACCGTTTAATTGAATGCCCCTACTTTAATCCGTTACGCTCCCGTCTACAGCTATCGCCTGATCTATCGTCGATTTTAGCAGATGACACGCGCTCAGCCGGCCGCGTTCTCCAGTTTATTAGTGACAGTGAAATGACGTCAGTCATTTGAAGCTTTTTTGGGGACAACCAACCCCTTTATATAGTGGTTTCTTAAGCATTCCTTCTGCCTTTAGTTTCTCAAATTTTATGACTTTGTTCCCATTGCTGCTGGTTTTAAATTTCGTTTTTTTTTCCTGTTTCCTACGTCACGGGCTGGGCGCTAATGACCATAGACGTTTTGCGCCCAAAAACCACAAACAAAAAAAAAAAAAAAAAATATACAAACACTACTACCTGCAGGCCCCGCTACCATCTGCATAAGCGTTCAAACAAAAAGTTCTTGCTGTTTCTTCGTATATGTTTCCAATCCCTATACGTCTCAGTTTTATAGAATCCAATCAAACTGCTGTCAGAAAAGCATAATCGTTAACATTTATGTTCCGCCATTCTTTACTTTCGTGAGGAATCGGGCTGTACTGCTGCCCTTTACATCTTCCGACCATCCTTAGAGATCAGGGATCTACCTGAGATAGTAAGACAACAGCCCACATCATGCGTTGTTCCTAACTCATAGTAGAGCCGCTTTTGTAGTAAATAGAATATCACGTAAATCTTGAACTGTTCGCACGTATCACATTAATGAAAACATTCACAAAGATATTAATAAAATTAATAAAAATTAATAATAATATGGTTATTCTTCATATTATACTGCAGCTTTCAATACATATCGATAAGACGAACATCGCTAGAGAATGATTTGGGGCAGCTGAATCGAATTGGTACGTTTAAAAATCATTTTGCTTATAAAAGGAAACAAACCGAAGTTTTAACTCGACATTGTGCGTTCCATAAGACATGTGAAGAGCAGTATTTGTTTGTGCTGGTTCGAGTTACACATTTTGAAATCGAAATTGCAAATATCTGCCGAAAAATCAGAGGATATCCGTCTGATGACTCTTAGGCAGGACACCCTGTATATATGCGCCTAACAACTTCACATCAAATTGCTTTTGACCCGTTAAAGACATTACTGTAATCTGTTTCCACCTAGTCGAACAATGATGCTGACACAAACAGCAATACGTTCATTACTTCATGAACAGATATATATGCATTGACGTTATTTTTTAAATGAACTGTGCTATTTTTGCCGTCAAATACTAGATCCTGATGGGACAAATTCAGTGATGTAACTCTGTAGTAAATCTAACATTATATCATGGAGCAAAAATACATTGAATACAGGCATTTTAGTGCTGTTTCTTTTTAGCACTTTCAGTTAACCTAAATTACAGTTTAATGATAGACATTCAGAGTGTGTGTGTGTGTGTGTGTGTGTGTGTGTGTGTGTGTGTGTGTGTGTGTGTGTGTGTGTGTGTGGGCTCGCGCGCGCAGTTTTTTAAACGGTATATAGAGAAAATGTTATTTGCTTTTAATAGGGCAAGGTTGAAGACCAAGGAACTTTTAAGGAACTGACTGAAAGAAGCAAGAGCTTTTCGGTGCTGCTGTCAAGTGCAGACGAGGACGAATCACCGGGAGAGTCGGGCACGCCTGAACTCGTAAGTACACAAATGCGAAACCTCTTACCTAGTACTCGAGTATTTCGTAACATCCTAATAACTCTGTCATTTTATAGCAGGAGTACGAATTCCGGAGGCTGTCGAGGCTCTCCCTGTCTCTGTCCAAGCGAGCATCATCAGTCTCGACAATGGTAAGTGCGAAGCATTACCATTCAGTAGAAACTCTGCCGAGAGGACGCTACATTTTAAATTCAGACTATACCATACAAAATTTGAAGCTGATACAATGAACTGCTGCTTCACTTTGTACGAAATTCATAAGACCTGAAGCGTCTAGTGAGATCTCTACTGCTATATTTTAAGTTAACGACCTCCTCTGTACCTTGTCTCAATGAAACACGAGCATTGAACATGCATTGAAGTAGCTTTTTGGCACTGAAAATACGTTCTTGCCATTTATAAGAAAGGTAAACAGAGCTTTCTTTCTCTGGTGATACTAGTAACAAAGAATTTTTACCGTTCCAAAGCTGGATACTGCCAAAAAATAAGATGTTCTGTTGCAAAAGACAAACATTCGATTTAAGTACTGCTTTCTGTTAAGGTGCGTACTCGGTGGCAACAGTTACCTAATATCCCAGGCAACTACTGTCTGACAGCTGTTCTAGCTGTAACATTTCCTTGTGACGACATGAGGCATTACGCCTCTGCACTACTTGAAAGTCTTTGTCCGTTATAAAGACGACAGGGTTTAAAAATTGCACTACTGCTCGTAGGTCCATCTGCTACTTAAGAACAAACATGCTACTTTTCCGTTTTACAGTAATTTTATTGGAAATAAGTCTAATGCTTTGGTAGCTAGGTTATTCAGAAATATCATTCATCTGCACTGTCAAGGTTTCCAAATTATACTCCAAAACGGGCAAAATAGTAAATAAAATTGAGAGGTTTCAAAAAGTTAATCAAACATTTAGTGTCTTGAAAACAGGAAAATTTGAAACAGTTATCTAAATTCTATATACTCGTAAATGAGTAGTGAGACAGCATTCCTGTAGGTAACAAAAGCCTGAGGTAAGATTTTAAAATTAGCAAGATTGTTGCTTTAGTCTTGAAATGCTCCAAACATCACGGCATTAAAGCTTAAAAATAAGACTTCTAGCAATAAATTCAATAATGCAACAATTTTCTCTCATTCTTAACAACAAAGTCTATTATCACTAAGAAACTCTCACTTCCTTATAAGCAGAATTTGTATCTTTTGTAGTAAATGTCAAATACTGCCATCTATTAAGTAACGTATCGTAAATTTGTGACTCATCTTAGCTGCTACATGTCAGGTTACAAATAGGTAGAAGCAAATAAACAATTATGAGACATCACTTTGTCCTCATTGTAGAATCATTTGTGCTGATTCGTCACTGAATGTTTCATTTTACAGGAAGAAGACATCCGCAGAAGTTCGCGGCTTTCAATATCACAGAAAAATACAGAGCTCTTTAAATTGGTAAGAGACAGTCGTTAAGACTCAACATTCCTGATAAGACGGCTTCTTCTTCTTCTTCTTCTTCTTCTTCTTCTTCTTCATTTGAAGAATGAATTTACACGTTGTAGTTGGCATCCCGGCTTTGGTCTCTTTACTATTCCAAAACTCTATGTATTTATTACGGTACTTCTACTTCGACTCTTTCTTGATACTTCTCTTGTAAAACTTATGGATGAATCTGTGCTCCGTTATTAGTGTTGAAATAATAAGACGATTTCTACTACAATGTTTGTACCTCACATAAACAGCTCGTTTAACTTTCCTTCAATTACGAGAAGAGTTCAATAAGTAATGCAAAACGTTTTATTTGTCACGGAATTTGTTGTAGGACATTATGCAATATTCCCGTTTCAACCCCTATAGTATCATGTAGCTGTGATAGGTGACGGCACTGTATGTAGCCTTCAAAATGTCGTTTGTAACGTAGGTGCGTTCCAAGCAGAGGGCTGTCATGGAGTTGCTTGCGGTAGAAAACCAGAGCATCGCAGATACTCATAGGGCGCTTGCATAATGTCTAAGGAGAACTGGCAGTGAACAAAAGCACGGTGAAGTGTTGGGAGCAAGAAGTTCGCGCAAAACGTGTCCGATCTCCCACCTGCCTCCCGGCCGCAAACAACAGTGACTCCTGCAGTGTTTGACCGTGCAGACACTCTCATTCGAGATTATCGACGGATCACAAACAAATACCTCGGTGCCCAGCTGTAAGTACCTGTTGGCAGTGCTGACGCATTCGTCCACCAGTTAGGAGCTCAAAGGTGTGTGTGCCTGCTGATCTCTTCGCAGCCTAACAGACCACCATAAACAGCAATGAAGGACCGTCTGTGCGGAAATGCTTGCGCGTTACGAGGCTGATCGTGACAATATTTTGACGAACATCGTCACAGTCGATGAAACATGGGTTCATCACATCGGACCGCAATAAAATAGTAATCTCCACCGAATAAAAAGTTCAAAGCCACACCCTCGGCGACGGTCTTCGGCGTACTGAAGACGTTTATCTGTTCTAATGATGCAACGATCAACTCTGAAGTGAATTGTGCTACCTTCAAGAAACCGAAGATACGACTTGTGTGTTTTTCACCACAAAAATACAAAGAAATATCCCTTCCTACAAGACAACGCAAACCCTCACACAAGTCTGCGCACCTGAGAGCAGCTCACAGAACTTCGTTGGACTGTTCTTCGTCATACAGCCTACAGTCCGGATCTCAAACCTTCCGACTTCCCCGCGTTTGGCCCAATGAAGGATGAACTCTGCATGAAGCAGTATGTGAATAATGGAGAGATAATCACTGATGCAACAGCACGCTGGCTCTGACGTTGACAGTAGAGTGATACTATGTGGGCATACAGGCTCTCGCAGTAAGGTGACGTAAGGTCGTCGCACTGAACGGAGATAGTGTCGAAAAATCTTTTGTAGCCAAAAGAGTGGGATATATATGGTGCACGGGAATCCTGCATGAAAGCAACCTGCTTTCAGAAGTGTGTCGCATTACGTACTGAATGCCTCTCGTGATAACACTGAATAGTCATAATTCCATTGCCCATTTTATAAATACTCGCATTTCTTCGATTTTTCGAATGTCCCTCGCACACGGCTTCAATGAACCTGTCTAATATGATGTAAAGGCCAGATGTTTTCTTAATTATCCGTGTTCCATTTTCTTCTCTGGGATCATATATTCGTCTAATGTTTTCTTTCTTTTCAATTTATGCAGTGATCCGAGTAACCTTCAAAACCTCTAGTCCATAGTGTGTACAGAGCTCCCAGTAAAACTGCGTACTTTCTTGTTATGTTGCAGTTTCACATTGAGCGATGTTACTTTGTTCGTTCCACGTGATTGGGTAAACTTTCAGAAGGTTGATGGTTTTGTCTGTATTTGCGTCTCTAACACTTCAGCAGTATAATATCTCAAGGGTATTTGAAGGAGCAAAGTACCTATATGGTGGTGCTACACTTCATCTTCAGTATCAATTCCCAGCTATTTGGGTGTAGATTTTATATGTAGCTATTTCCTCGTGTGGTACCTGAAGGCCTGCATCCTGCATCTTACGTTGGTGATAGGTGAGAAAATATTTTCCAGGGCACTGACATCACTCTCCGATCCTTTCCTTTTAAGCTGTTGCGGGTCATATTTTTTACCCTACGTACATTCTTTGCAGATATTCGTAAGATATTACTACAAAACGAATTATTTCAAAAAATCAAGCAAAAAGTTTTCTGAGTGGTAGGTGAACGAAAATGAGTTTCTAAGTTAATGCGCGCGATTTCCGTATCATGGTCCTTTTTTTTTTTTTTTTTTTTTTTTTTTTTTTTTTTTTTTTTTTTTTTTTCTTCAAGACTGAAAGCACAAATAATCTCCCTTATATGTATATGCTAGTGCTTCTGCCTATACTTTAGGATTAATTAATACAATTTCAGCACTCTGAAACGTGCTGTGTTCTGTCGTCTAGCCGCAGTGTTTTTCATTTTTGCGACGAGAATCATTGCATTTAGTTCATACTCCATAAACATCGTCGGTTTTCATCACCACCTTGATTTACATCTTTTACATCTGGTACCACATTTTTGTCTCGGAAACTATGAAATGTGATGGTGAAATGTTCATTTCGTATATTTGGGAGGGGAGTGGGGCTCAGTAAAGCACAATTGTCTGTATCCATTCGTCTCGAGAACTGCCTTGTTCTCCTAAATAACTATAAACGAATGTGGCATTAAATTCTGATAAGAGTAATGTTAAATACACTCAGTCTGTTCTGTCCTTTGAAATAGTATCGAGTAAGAAGATAGGGGTGATTAGATTTCCTTACATTGTTCGCGCTTTTAACTGTTTGTGGCCTGGATTTAAGAAATGTGCTAGTTTGTAGTTGGTGTGCCACTGTGGCTAATTCTAGTATAATTCCTGAATAGTGACGTTATTAAATGTTAGTATAGCTGAAACTAATTCGAATTCACTTGCTTAGCGACACTTAGATGCCCTTGTTTGCACTCAGTCTATTGAGCGAGGCAATGTCACGTACTACACGTGAGCTTGAGGACTGCGATTACCGGCAACGACAAATAGGCTAGATTCTATGAAAGTGAAGCAACCTCGAATGGCGTACCTGACTCAGACTTGACTGACATTGTACATCGTCGTAAGTTTCATGTCTATTGTCTGGTATCGCCGTGGTAGAGAATCATCACAGAGCGTAGGATACATCTCGATTCCTTACGTGTTTCCATGTATGGGCTAGTGCCACCAGAGATCTCTCTTACTGAAGTTTATTTAAGATATTCACGGACATCAATTTTCGTTAAATGCGTTCTGAAATCACTTCGTCGCTTCGAGAAATTTATCTAGTTGCGAAGTGAACGGTAGTTCTTATATGTTGTTCTCCCACGATCTCTATACGCTAGGACCTTTATTCCAGCCACTCTCTCCTCCGAAGTGCAGTTTGCGTCGATTGCTTTGGTATTACAGATTAGACACACGTGGTTGCTAAACCAATTTCACCAACTTGTGTACTCTTTGTACCGGCAAACTATGCAACCCGAACCCCATTTTGTGCCACTGGCCTACGTATTTTGTAACATGTAATTCATCATTGGTGTGGCTGCCTATTGGCTGTTAGGAATGCCAGAGCCGGTTGCTGACATCTGATGGTAGGGGTTTTGTCCAACCTGGAGTCCATGGTTGGTATTTTCGTAATCTGTGTCAAGCAATTTCCAGTCGGAGACTATTAGGTTCGCTTAAGGCCCACCTCACACGAAGTAAGATTCTCTGTAAGTTTTCTTCCTGGCTGGCACGACGTATCCCCAAGCAGGCTCCGTCGGCTGCTGAGCGCCCAATCCCCCCCCCCCCCCCCCCCCCCGCGCCACGCTTCATAGCTCCAGAGCGACTTCCCCTGTGTAGAGCTGTCTGCGTGGTACCTGCACTGGCCAGTCAGAACTTTGGGCGTCTGAAGTCACAGCTTGGAATGAAAGTCCTCTACGTTTACTAGGAAGTGACGTCCAAAGGTAGAGGCACTCAACACGACAAACGCCATATTGATTTCGTCGTATTTCGTTTCAGAGCAATGGCGCGTTGAAAAATTGTCACTAGTTTGGTACGCTGTTTTATAGCTGTCAGTGAGGCATCAGTGGAAAAGACCTATAAGAGATACCAAAATCAAAAACATGGTTGTTGATAGTTAGATATCTTCAGCATAGCGTAATGGCTAAGGACGTGGATTACAGTTGAAGAAAGTAGTTTCGTATCATACTACGTGCAAGTATAATCATCTCAGCGTTTTTAACAGATCGTGGAACTCTCTTTACTAATTTTTAAAGGTATGCTCTCAAACATTCTATATCATTTACATATAAGAATGTGCTTTCTCAGGAACGAGTTTCTTAGATTTTGTGGTTTATGTCTGATTAGAAAACGAAGACTAAAATTGCTACGAGTGATACGACCAGAAATTACACTTATATTCTAAAGTGTCTCAAATAGTTGGCTGTTTATTTCCTAATATGTCGCGATTTCCGACGAATCTGTTAGGCTGGACGTGTACACATCATTTAGACGTCACTTTCGAGTAAGCCAAGAATGTGCGGGACTTCCGTAATGAGTACAAAAGCTTGCCCGGATTCCAGAACAGAGTAAGTGCTCCTCTTGTCCTAAGGTTGAGGACGACTATGTATAAGCTGCTGGATGGACCTGACTTTCAGTACTGGTCCATAAAAAGGTGCGTTCTTAATCAATAGCACTAGAAATTGAGTTAATGACGGTTAGCAAGCGTAACACAACTGTTGACGAACGACAACGGACAACCTGAATTAAAATATCAGCTATGCTATTTACGAGACTAGAAAGGTGTAAACTAAACACGGTGTGGTAAGCTTCGCTGGCAACTATAGCGAGACTTGCAGACTAAAACTGACCGCTCGCTGAATTTTGTAGAATCGATGAACTTGCTATGACTGTATCACTCCATTCTCCGCGAACCATCTTACGGGGCATAGTGATGGATACTTCATGTGCCTAAATAGTTGATCCACTTTTGTGTTTTATTTGCGAATGGTTAGGGAGAAGAGATTGTTGTGATATATTTCTGATTTTCTCCTGTTTTCACATCTTAGTTATTTGCGAGACGTTTTCGGAAGGATTAATACCTTGCTTGACTCTTCCAGCAACACGCGCAATTGGAATTTCATCAGCAAACCTTTCTTGACACAAAGTGTCTCTCTTTGCGTCTGGCATTGGAGTATAAGCAGCATCCCTGTGCTGCTCTCACGTTGACTGAACGAATCCGTGACGAAGAACACTGCTGTTCTTAGAATCTCCTGAATTAATGCTGTCTCGTACGATTCTCATATTGACGGGGCTTACTCGCGTGTCTTTCGAACACTAACCTTGTCACCTGCCTCCTTCGGAGGTTAATTAAATTTTCTTTACACTCCATCTAGAAGCTGCATTTCATACTAAAAGTTTTGCACGGTGGTTGAACACTCACTTCGGTCGCACGCTCTTGCATATTTCCTCGGTTTTGTCTTTGTCCAGGAACTCTGTAATCAAACAATTACCCATTTACGTACAATACCGTTTCTACGCTACCAACAGAAAAACAAGGCCGTCAGACAGACATTCGACAAACTTCGCGGGCAAAAACAATATTCAGCTTGCACGTCGATTAACTCTCCTGAGTTAAGGACTTTGTATTCTTCTGCCTATACACCCTGTAAGAACATGGTGACATGAACTGGTTTGAGTCTGTTGAATTGTAACGAAAACGCACTGAGGATGGCTATTTACAGCAGAAATCCAGATTTGTAAGCATAATAAAAACTAATGGGACTGCTGTGCGTCTCCTTCCATACAATCTACGGTCGCTGTGCACAACGGTTCCTGATGGAATAAAAGTTGGTCTCGACTTTTGAGAAGCATGTTTAGTCCTTATGTGCCTTATTTTCTGTATTGTGAGCATTGTAACACAGTCGTTTGATGGCCGATTTGTTTAATGGGTCCACACGACACTTTTTATGGAAGCCATGCTGAATCTCATCATAACAGGCACATCTAATGTACTGTCGTTCTTGCGATATTCAGTCGGAGATGTGGTTTGTTGCTCCTCTGCACGCAAGTCCATCCTGTGCAAGCGTCTTCAACTCTCAATAACTACTGCGACGTACATCCTTTATAACCTGCTTAGTGCTTTCATGTGTTGGTCTCCCTATGCACGTACTACACACGGGCATTTGACGATGTCTCAAGATGTGTGCTATCAACCGTTACTTGTTTTAGTAAAGTTGTAACATAAATTATTTCCTCCGCAATCCGGGTCAATAAGTTCTGGTTAGACAAAGAAATAATCATATAATCTTCAGTATTCTTCTGTAGAGATCTAATGTAGTAAGACAGTAAATACGGTTTGTAGTAATGCGCAACTAATTTCTTATTCAATTAAACAAAGGGCACACGCCCAACAAGAAATGAAACATTACTTCCGAAAGGTTGCATTACTTTTTGCACATTTGTTCCACTGCTGCGCAATTCAAAGCCAGCTACGAGGATAAATTAAAGCTATTGCCTTTGCTGTTATCGCTGCGATGTTGACAATAGTCTGCTACTTGTTTGATCTCATTGCAATATGTTAAACTTTCGGATGTTATGTAAGCGCATTTTTGAACTTCAGAGCGCGGCCGTCAAGGTGAGGACCTCAGTGAGACACTGAGCTGCTCGTTCATAGGCTGCTACTGCACTCCGTAATTCTATTTACCCTCCGCCCGAGTGCCGAGTTTTTAGCTGTTGGCCTCAGACTGCATTAACTACGCCTACTGCAGAAGCTGGTGCCACCAAATTTCGGTTAATATTACTAAAATGTAATGTTCTGTAACTACTGCAATCGTAGAAATATACTACTACTACTACTACTACTACTACTACTAGAATCGTGTTAACATCGCTGTACATTCTCTCTCCGTCCTGTTATGTACTGACCTTTATTACGTATTTTTACTCTTACTACTGCTCTAGTCTATTTTTTAACACCCAACTTGTTTTACAAATATGCAGGTTACTTTCTGTTGCCTCTTACTTCGTAAGTACTAAGTTATTCTGTGGCGCTTCAGATATTTTGTCTGTCTAAGGTCACCAGATTTGTTCAGGTGAGCGACTCTCTCTGTGCACGCAGGGGTGTTTGTGGTGGTGGTGGTGGTGGTGGTGGTGGTGGTGGTGGTGTTTCATTCGTACCACTGGCGAAAACGGTGTGGCAGATCTACGTGCTAATAAGGCCTGTGAGCAGGTTGTTCAGGAAAAATGAGGTGAGGGCGGGTGTGTGTGTCGGCAGGGCATGCCGGGGTCGCCGTCGCCGCCAGACACGGACGACGAGGTGCTGGAGGAGGCGGTGGACTCGCGCGTGCTGTGGCGCTCCCTGTGGGGCTACGCGCGCTCGGCGGGCGGCTGCTGCCTGCTGCTCACCGTCGCAGCCGTCATCGTCGCCACGCAGGCCGTCACCAGCCTCTGCGACTACTGGCTCTCCTACTGGTGAGACAACTGCTCTGGAGCGAGTCCTTCTCACAACACGTTGTGGCTCTCAAAAGTGTATTTAAAACGAATGTTTTTGAAACGGTTGACCCTTTTCAATGACAACATACACGTAGGATACAAGGATCCTGGGTTCGGATAGCCATCGGACCGAATTCGACAAATAATATTAAGCAATTCTTTTTACAATCAACACGTGCACGAATTACTCATGTTGATCCTTTGACCACAGAACCAATCAATGTATACAGATATTTTACAGTTAGAGCATCCAAGACAACAACTACCTCTAGCCTCTAAAATTTTACCACAATAGAACCAGCGATAAAGGTAAAATTTGAACAATGGCTGTCAGATTTTACACATTAACTGTGTTACAAAACAAAGGGTTTTGAACAACCAGAGGCTTTGTTTTACGAACAGTAAATCATTTGATAATTAAAATAGAACTAGGGTATTAGAAGAAATTCTCACAGCATTCTCCTATTGGAACGTTACAATCAAAACGTGACACGAGCGTAAAAGTACTAGCTTAAAAATCATGAAGCGTTAACAGAAAAAGCAGGCTTCTTGCCCTATTGCCACTCAAGCCCATATTTGATACGACAGAAACCTACACTTCAGTATTCACGGTACATACGTTTAAGTCCACATAGTGGTACATTACCAGGACAGACATTAAAAGGTAGTTCTGTAACGCAACTCCACGGCTCAAACAGTAAAATTCAGTATATCAGTTAAACAAGAAGATTCAGTGAATAGTGGCTATTAAGCTGGTGCACGATTAGAGTCCCCTTTGAGCTCAGCATAACACAGTTCCGTTTGAAACATTTGGAAACGGGAGCTCACCATTTATGCGAACACACTGAGAGAATGAAGGCAGTCACCAAGTATTCGCAGCATGATGCGTTACTTGCACCCCCACGCCAGCACATTCCAGGCCAGCCCCGCCCTCCCGTGTGACTTGTGCCCCCCCCCCCCCTCCTCGCCGGTCCCAGACTGTTAGCCCCACTGTCTATCCACACCATCTACATCTACATACATACTCCGCAATCACCATACGGTGCGTGGCGGAGGGTACCTCGTACCACAACTAGCACCTTCTTTCCCTGTTCCACTTCCAAACAGAAAGAGGGAAAAATGACTGCCTATATGCCTCTGTACGAGCCCTAATCTCTCTTATCTTATCTTTGTGGTCCTTCCGCGAAATATAAGTTTGCGCCAGAAAAATTGTACTGCACTCAGCCTCAAATGCTGGTTCTCTAAATTTCCTCAGTAGCGATTCACGAAAAGAACGCCTCCTTTCCTCCAGAGACTCCCACCCGAGTTCCTGAAGCATTTCCGCAACACTCGCGCGATGATCAAGCCTACCAGTAACAAATCTAGCAGCCCGCCTCTGAATTGCTTCTATGTCCTCCCTCAATCCGACCTGATAGGGATCCAAACGCTCGAGCAGTACTCAAGAATAGGTCGTATTAGTGTTTTATAAGCGGTCTCCTTTACCAGACATCAGCATAGGGACGACAGCGTTCATGTGGCCATAGCTGCTCTGAAACTTGTCGGCGTCCTCCAAGAGCCAACTGGTGCAGTATCCATACTAACGTAGCAGTTGCGTCAGGTGTTTCATTGTTTTTAGGCTCGCCTAGCGACCTGCCCCGACTTCCCTCGGACCGCACTAAGTAGCAGCAGGCAGACGACGTCTCTTGCCTGTAACACTCCTAAAATACGTACACAAGCCTTTCTCGTGAATCAGTTCATCTACTAGTGAAAACTTTATCAAATCCCTGTAGTAGTTCCTGAGATTAAGTTGAAATGGACATAAAAACTTGGCAGGCTACTTTGAGTAATATGTACCAGCGAAAAAATGCTGTCAGGGCACAAAGAAGTCTAATGTACTCCTCTTTTAAAAAACGCTGAATGTAAGCTGTCTCATTCTACCTTCCTCAGCACTTCAAACACTTTGGCATTCCAAACTCGCGCTATATTTAACATGCAGCTCACATCTTAAACCCACAAGCCCCCCTAATTGTAATCCGTTCACATCCACTAACCTATCGCGGAAAGGCGCTCAGACCCATGGTGTCTCACTTGGCCATTCTCACTCACTCAGCCCAACTGTTGTCACAGTCCCCCGTCTCACAGCCACAGTCTCCTTCGGCCTGTCCTACTACTGCCACTGTCTCCCGTCACTGTCTCCCGTCACTGTCTCCCTCCTGCTCTTATTGCCACTATCTCATTCATTCCTTCCAAATGCTGCTGTCTCTTCTCAGTATCACTATCTCTCTTCCTCGTTGTCATTGTCGTAGACTCGCTCTCACATTATCACTGGCTGTCACCCAGTTCTACTTTTCCTTCTATTTATTCCACTGCCGCTGTCTCCTTCACTCATTTCTTAACACTGTTGTGTTACTATCAGCGGTGTTCCACTGCCCTTGTCTCCCTCTCTTTCTCTCATACTGCAGTTGTCTCCTTCGTTCTTTCTGTTCCATGACCACTGTCCACTATCTTCCGGTATTTATTACTTCGTCTCTTCACCACTGACACTGACCCCTTCTATCATAAAGCACGAGTATGTTCGCAGTACAGAAGTTTGGGAAAAATTTTAAAGATGCTGAGGAAGGTGGAATGAGGCAGTTCGTACCCCACTTTTCAGTCAGTGATTCAAAACGGTGAGCATATTAGCCTTTCTTGAGCTCGATAGGGGCATTTTTCCATTGGTTCCCTTTCTTTCCCTGCTACAGCAGGTCATGTCACTCATACGAAAAGAACTTTGTGGGTCAGAAGATTTTGATAGTTCACTTATGTGAAATTGAAATAGCGCAGAATATGTTTAACACTTCTGACTAGATTTTAACTGCAAAAAAACTTTGCATGTGCTTCAGTAGTACACTGGGGTTCCCAGTACTATATTGGCGTTCCCAGAACCATTCTGATAATAACGAACACACTTCACTGCATATTTCTTCGTGCTAGGTCACGTTACAGACTAAGTTTTCGCCTCTCACCGGATTTTTGTGAGTACAGGTAGGGTTACTTTGAGCCTCTATGTTGTGCATAGCTATCGTGGAATCCGAGGATCTGTTTTGGTACGCCAAAACTATGTTTCGCAGATTTTCTCAGAATTCGCCCACGAATTAAATGGTGCCTCCATAAGGACCTTAAGGTTCGCCGTAGACACTTCTAATGAAAAAGAACCAGCCGATTTCCTTTATTTACCCAAGCTGGAGGAAATGTATAATATCCAAACTTTGACCCTGCACTGTAACGTAGTTACAGTAACCCGATCCTTCTGTTGATTATACGAATGATCCCTAGCCCAAGGGATATCCAAAACAGCCAACCCTACCTTTCTATCGCTAATAGCACTCGGTGTATGAGTCCTGGAAAAATCCCCTTTTTCTGCTTGGCGATTTGGAACATATTACGTAGCGCATGGTGTTCAGTGAGTACCGATAGATCTCTAGGCTGGTCCTACTATGCGGTTCCTACTTCGGAAAATTTGATAACTAAACGCGCCGAAATAGCAGACACAGCAATTTTGTCATGGAAAGTTAAGTATCTTAGACTGCCATTTGCATTACCTACAACGGAGCCTAATGTGCCCGTACCAGAAGTAGTCGGTTGGCGCCGAAGCAACAACCTGCACTACCAACATTGGCTCACTCACCATGCTAACAGTGAGACATGTTGTTGTCCACTAAGGCTTCGCTTCTCGTTTTGTGCGTGCCCACAATGCAATTTCCTTCAGCTGTCTTTAGCATGTGACAGTGGATATCTTGGGGCGCGACCTAAATCTATGTCCACATCTATACTGTGAAAATTACTCTGAGATTCAGGGCGGACAGTACTTCTCATTGCACTAGTTATTAGCTCTTCTCCCCGTTCTATACAAGTACGGAGCGCGATAAGAATTACTGTTTATAAGTGCCTCTGTCCGCGCTGTAATTGACTCACTCTTGTCCTTAGAATCCATATGGTTTAGATAGTAAGAGGCTGTAGTATATTTCTAGTTATAATTTAAAGCCAATTCTTGAAACTACGTAAACAAGCTTTCTCGAGATAGATCGTCTTTGTCTTAAAGTGTCTGCCAGTCTTCGTGACACTTTCCAACGTGCCAAATAAATATGTGGCCATTCGACCTGCCCACACCTTAAGTATCCCTTGATATCCCTATCTGGTAAGGGTCTCGCAATCCTGTGTAGTGTTGTAGGATGGGTCGCAGAAACGATCTTCTTCCTAGACCGATTTAATTTTCCTTCCATTCTGCCACTGAAACGAAGTCGGCCACCTGCGTCACTACTTAGCCTGTCAATTTTTTCCATTTCGTATCCCTACAAATTGTTACACCCACATACTTGGATCGGTTCACCGATTCTAGTTGTGACTCTTTCATATTATAATCGTGGGTTACTAGGTTTTTCCCGTTTTGTCGAGTGCACAATTTTACATTAAGAACATTTAAAGCAGCTTGCCAATCTCTGCACCATTCCGAAATCTTGTCAAAATTCGACTAATTATACATGCAGCTTTTTTCTGACAGTACTTCATTACAGATAACTGTATCCTCTGCAGAAAGTCAGAGACCATTATTAATATTGCCTGCAATGTCGTTAAAATACAACATGCACATTTAGATTCCAACACACTTCTCGGGGGTGCGTACTAAATTACTTCATCCGTCGATGAAACTCGGTGGAAGACACGCTCTGCACCTTTCCTACCAAAAAATCCTCGGTGCAGGTACAAATTTCCCTGGATACCCCATACGATCATACTTCTGATAACGAGCGTAGATGTGGTACTGAATCAAATGCTTTTCAGATATCGAGAAATACAGCATCTTCCCGACTACTTTAATCTGATCCATGTCTTTCAGAACGTCATGTGGAGAAAGAGCGAGTCACATGATCACCGGTTTCGAAGTCCATGCTGGTCACCAAGGAAGAGTTCATTGTGTACGAGGTACCTCACTACGTTTGAGCTCAGATCATGTTCTAGAATTCTTCAACAAATGGATATCAAAGATACTGGACCATGGTGTATGTCTCCGTTTCAATAAAACTTCCTACACAGTATTGCTCCCAAACCTTACTGGCAGTAGTTGCGACTCATTAACCGCGTCGCCAAAGGATACCATGCTCCTACACTTCATGGTGTGCACAACTTCGCATTTATCTATGTTGAGAACTAGTCGCCAGTCATTGTTTTGTCGGGATCTAAGTGAATATTAACTAATCTTTAACGGATAGAATTGCCTTGCAGGAACTGTATCATCTCCGAATAGCCCGAGATTGAAACTATCAGCTGAATCGTTACTGTATAAGAAGAGCAGCAGCAGTCCCGTTATATTCATGTGAGATGAAATACGTTAATGTATCTTAATCTCAATGTATCCGGTTCCTGTACGATTCTCTAGCCAGAAACATGTAATGTTGACCATTTTTCTTCCCAGTACTTTAGCCCCATACGCACAGTTCCGTGCATAATGAGAGCTCATAACACTCAAAAAATACTAGACTACATTCGTCATAAAATATTTACAAATACGTCATGTTCACCATTAATGGGCCGTATTCATACAAATACGTCACTCTGCCTTCTCACAATTTAGTTTAACTGGAGCCTTAAAGAAGACTGTCTTTTACTAGACTACCAAGTTAAAAATTGTAGGCGATCAAGAGTTAAAAATACCAACACTTCAGTTTTGAAATTCATGATTTGCCCCGAGGAAGAGCAGGATTGGACTCAAATAAGCGGAAGGATATGCTTAAATGTAGTACCTAGATTCTGGTAGGAGAGATCGCTTAGTTTGTATAACTGTCGTATTTGTTCTGTGGTTTTAACAGACTTAAATATTCTCAGCTTTAAAGTGTTGTATCCGAAATTTGTCATTGATGTTCCTTATGGCGGCAACATTCTCGTTCAGTTATTTTCGTATCGTCACACACGGGGACGCGGGCGCGTCCTGAGCGAGGACGTCCCTTTGTGCTCTCTTCAGACCAGCGGCTGGCGGGCAGCTGACACCCTCAGCCACCACCTATTGTGTTCCCCTGGTCCCTGTTTCCATCCGGTGCTACAAAAGCCTCTGTTCAAAAGCATACCTAGCCGTTCATGTGGGCTATTTCGTTTTATACAAGGTTGTTGCCGAAGATAAGTTAAACTAAATAACGAAGTTAAGGCTCATCAGGACTGCAAGAAGGCTATTTCTGTTTCTATTCTATCAGTTAACGATGGTTCCCTCTTGATATAGTTGACAATAAGCGATTTCACCACCTTTCGAAATTGAAGCTGCGTGTGAGACTATGCAAGACGCAGTATCATGTGTGGGCATAAATTTATAATTGAAACTTCCTATCGACCGTTATATCCCAGATACAACCGAAACTTCTCAAACAATCTCAGTACGCTAGTACATATTTTCCACTATCATATCGTCATCATTGAAAGACAGCTTAGTCAGCCATCAGTTGGGTGAGGAAATGAGTTTTGTCAGTGTGGGTGCGATAAGCCATCCTGCGAAGCAATATTAAATGCCTTCTCTGAAAATTACCTAGAACTGATTTTGGATTGCATTGGACAAGATCTTTATTTTGAACTATGGGGGATAAAGACAGCTCATGGAATTTTAAATCAAAACGACGGTGTGTTTCGAAGTGACAATAACGTATCCGTTTCAATTGGGTTTTTCGGTCCACGAACTTCCTTTGGAGTTCACGTTTCGTTTGCAAACAAACAATACTACATTTAAAATATCTTTAGACACTACTGATACTATTCTCTATTGTAGGCTGTGACAATGTATAGCAGAAGTGATAACAATGGAAATGTTGAACTACCACAGTGACACCTTCGGGCTGTATCGTACAAATCAATTTTGTGTGTACCGAACAAAAGACACCATAATTATTTAAAAATTTATATTCCTTTTCTAACGGGCAAATATGGAGAAATTACTACATAAATGGGATGGAAATAGCGTCAGGCAAGTCGTAGAAAAAGTCTGAACTCTTGAAATAACTCGGGAAACGAATGAGACATATTGAGTTCCGATGAGTGTGTTAAGTAATAGACGTAGAGCTTTGCGGGGAAATAGAAAAATGGCCGTGAAACCTATTTTAAGAAATAGTTTTCTTTCCTAGAAATTTTTGATGAGCAAGAAACAATATTACACGATCAGTGATACCTTCGAAGGAGACTGGATTTAATGTCACAAATGTCAGTGTTGTGCATATGAGATTTTTGCTCGTATAAAGTGTCTCTATCACACATCTGATAAATGAAAGACAAAAGGTCAAACAAATACTTTGACGTAGGCTTATTATGTCATAACCTTTAACTTAAACAGTATGTTACGAATTTTTGAGTTTCGTAATCGTATTAGGTATGTATCGTAGCACTTGTAGGGTGGAGAATGTTCCGTGCAGACTTCAGAAAAACGGTAGTTTCGGTAAAGCTTGAGTGTCCGATACAACCCAATCTTCCTCTACTCTCACATAAAAAATTACTCAAACATGCTCTAGGCATTAACATTTTCATCTGGGATGCATTGTGCCAGAAATAACTTGAAGATAGCTCCAGTCTCCACGTTCTGAACAAAGTTTCTGAGAGCTATACTGATGGGGCAAGACAAGTACCTTTACTTCATATCCCTCCCCTAACGTACCGAATTGTACCGCCTGTGTTCCCCATTACTAGCTGGCCTGGTATGTGGCTGACAATAAGTGGGCTCTGTAAAGGGTCTATCCTGAGCAGCTCGTTGTAGTCTTAAAAAATAAATAACTCTTCCACGCGTCCTCCCGTTCTGTGAAAGCGCGTTACAGGTGACCTGATTTGGTCGGCACGACGAAGTCCGACGAGGCATCCAGACGGCCAGACATAGGCCTAATTTTCTGTGTCGGCTCTTGGTTTGTGTTGAGAGAACTCACTCGCGTAAGGTCAGTGCTCCAGTGGACTGGGGCGGCAGTGTGAATTTGGATCGAGGAGTGAGATGTGCCACGGTAATGCGCACAGTTGTGTGAATCTCTGTACCAAGGTAACTTAGTGGCTAACGCACCTGCCTTATAAGCAGGAGACCCGGGTTCAATTCCCCGCCTTGCTCCAAATTTACACTCGTCAATTTACACTAGCACAATGGTAAAATCTTGCACGAGCCGCCACTGCAGTTAGCATAGGGTGTGGGACAGTGAATGGAGAGCGTCTGGTGTGCCCCAGGACGGCGGCGGAGGAGCAGCGGAGCCTGGGCCACGGAGAGGAGGTGCCGTCGAGCACATGGTTCGTGTCGGCGTACGGCGCCATCGTGGCGTTCGTCATCCTGCTGAGCACGGCGCGAGCGCTGGGCTTCGCCGCCATGTGCATGCGCGCCTCGCGACGCCTGCACAACTGGATGTTCGAGCGCGTGCTGCGCTCGCCCATCCGCTTCTTCGACACCAACCCCGCCGGCCGCATCCTCAACCGTTTCTCCAAGGACATCGGCGCCATCGACGAGCTGTTGCCTTTTCCAACGCTTGACATGATACAGGTCAGTGCCACCGCCTCTGGATAGGGGCATAACGACATCACTGATCCGTCAAAGAATCTATATCTGAAATACTGATTGGTGTTGGGAGAAAGTAATCTAAGAGGGTAATCCCAAAAGTAAGGTCTCCTATTTTTTTTATAAGTACATAGACCTGTTTATTTCTACAATAGTTTTCATCAGTTTACAGCTTGACCATTCAGGTATTTTTCGCCATAATCACCATTTCTGTCGATGCATTTCTGTAGACGCTGTGGCAGTTTTTGCATGCCCATGTTATACCAGCTCGCCGCCATGCTGTTCAGAAAGTTATGAACCTCTTCCTTCACCTCTTCCTTCACCTCTTCCTTCACCTCTTCCTTCACCTCTTCCTTCACCTCTTCCTTCACCTCTTCCTTCACCTCTTCCTTCACCTCTTCCTTCACCTCTTCCTTCACCTCTTCCTTCACCTCTTCCTTCACCTCTTCCTTCACCTCTTCCTTCACCTCTTCCTTCACCTCTTCCTTCACCTCTTCCTTCACCTCTTCCTTCACCTCTTCCTTCACCTCTTCCTTCACCTCTTCCTTCACCTCTTCCTTCACCTCTTCCTTCACCTCTTCCTTCACCTCTTCCTTCACCTCTTCCTTCACCTCTTCCTTCACCTCTTCCTTCACCTCTTCCTTCACCTCTTCCTTCACCTCTTCCTTCACCTCTTCCTTCACCTCTTCCTTCACCTCTTCCTTCACCTCTTCCTTCACCTCTTCCTTCACCTCTTCCTTCACCTCTTCCTTCACCTCTTCCTTCACCTCTTCCTTCACCTCTTCCTTCACCTCTTCCTTCACCTCTTCCTTCACCTCTTCCTTCACCTCTTCCTTCACCTCTTCCTTCACCTCTTCCTTCACCTCTTCCTTCACCTCTTCCTTCACCTCTTCCTTCACCTCTTCCTTCACCTCTTCCTTCACCTCTTCCTTCACCTCTTCCTTCACCTCTTCCTTCACCTCTTCCTTCACCTCTTCCTTCACCTCTTCCTTCACCTCTTCCTTCACCTCTTCCTTCACCTCTTCCTTCACCTCTTCCTTCACCTCTTCCTTCACCTCTTCCTTCACCTCTTCCTTCACCTCTTCCTTCACCTCTTCCTTCACCTCTTCCTTCACCTCTTCCTTCACCTCTTCCTTCACCTCTTCCTTCACCTCTTCCTTCACCTCTTCCTTCACCTCTTCCTTCACCTCTTCCTTCACCTCTTCCTTCACCTCTTCCTTCACCTCTTCCTTCACCTCTTCCTTCACCTCTTCCTTCACCTCTTCCTTCACCTCTTCCTTCACCTCTTCCTTCACCTCTTCCTTCACCTCTTCCTTCACCTCTTCCTTCACCTCTTCCTTCACCTCTTCCTTCACCTCTTCCTTCACCTCTTCCTTCACCTCTTCCTTCACCTCTTCCTTCACCTCTTCCTTCACCTCTTCCTTCACCTCTTCCTTCACCTCTTCCTTCACCTCTTCCTTCACCTCTTCCTTCACCTCTTCCTTCACCTCTTCCTTCACCTCTTCCTTCACCTCTTCCTTCACCTCTTCCTTCACCTCTTCCTTCACCTCTTCCTTCACCTCTTCCTTCACCTCTTCCTTCACCTCTTCCTTCACCTCTTCCTTCACCTCTTCCTTCACCTCTTCCTTCACCTCTTCCTTCACCTCTTCCTTCACCTCTTCCTTCACCTCTTCCTTCACCTCTTCCTTCACCTCTTCCTTCACCTCTTCCTTCACCTCTTCCTTCACCTCTTCCTTCACCTCTTCCTTCACCTCTTCCTTCACCTCGTCATCGGAGCTGAATCGCTTTCTGGCCAAATGTTCTTTTAACCTATGGAACTGGTGATAGTCACTGGGCTCCAAGCCAGGACTATAGGGTAGGTGGATGATTATGTTCCACTGAAACTGTTGCACGAGAGCAACGGCTTACCGAGCGATGTGTGGGCTAACGCTGTCATGGAGAATGTGTACGCCCTTGCTAAACATTCCTCTTCTCCAGTTCTGAATTGCCCGTTTGAGTTTTTTCAGAGTCTTACAGTACCTGTCAGCGTTAATTATGGTCCCAGCGATTCAGCTGCGACGACGAGGTGAAAGAAGAGGTTAATAACTTTCAAACAGCATGGCGGCGAGCTGGTATGACAAGGGCATACAAAAACTGCAACAGCGTCTACAAAAATGCATCGACATAAATGGTGATTATGTCGAAAAATAGCTAAATGTTCAAGCCTTTAACAAATAAACACGCCTATGTACTTACAAAAAAAAAACAGGACACCTTACTTTTGGGATTACCCTCCTTTTGGGATTACCCTCGTATATACTACTGTACAGGAAACAGGAGCAATAGTGAAAATTACAAATGCTTATGATTTTGATTTTGTGCTCACATTTGTTAGTTCAAAACAAAGAAAAGTCTAATTTTTTCTTCTATTCTAAATAATGCTTTTCTCTATAAAAAAAAAAAACCTTGCAGTAATGGCAGGCATCTGTAGCAGAAAATTCGTCTAAAGTTGTATCTTGTTTGTGGTTAGTATGTTAGTACGGTTATATTAGTCTTTTACTGCTTAACATCTGTATTTCATTTTATATTAAAGTTGGTTCATCTAAACATATCAGTCTTGAAATATCACCCTCTTCCCTTTAATCCCTTAACTTCTTTAGACAAACTTAAAAATACACGGAAAAGCAATCAAATAGATTGCGATACTGTCGATATCAGTACCTAATTCGTTGTTTACCCTCTATTACGGTCAACAAAAGAACAAAACGAATTACAAAATGATTTAGGCAAGATATCTGATTGGTGCGAAAAGTGGCTGTGTGGGGTCCTTCACATGAGTATTAAAAGACTCCGTTAAATTTCGGTTACACGATAAATCACACATTTAAAGGCTGTTGATCCAAGTAAGTATCTTGGGACTACAGTTACGAACAACTTCGGTCGGAACAACCACATAGAAAATTTTGCTAGGGAAGGTGGACCAAAGAAGGCATTCTGTTAGCCGAACACTTAGAGGCTACAATAGTTTTACTGGTGAGACTTCTTAAACAATGCTTGTGCGTCCTCTTTTATGTTATTGGTGTACGATGCGAGCTGCTCCTCAGATGGGATTGACAGAGGAAATTGATGGGTACAGGGAAGGGCGGCTCGTTTTGTACAATTACGGATTAGTGAATAGTGAATCACGAATATGATAAGCGAGATAAGGTGGTAATCATTAAAATAATGGGGTTTTAGTTGTGTTGAGTGTGTTTCACGAAGTTTCAATCGCCACCTTTCTCCTCTGACTGTAAAGTACTTGGACTAGCACCTCCATATGGAGAAATCACCGCCGTAATAAAATAAATCAGAGCTCGCACGGAAAGATTTAGGTCTTCGTTCATCGCACGTGCTATTCGAGAATGGAACGGTCGAGAAATAGTCGGAAAGTGTTTCTATGGGCCCTCTGCAAAGCAGTTCAGTGTGAATTGTAGAGTAATTGCGCAGATGTAGGTATTTAGGTATTGACATAATTTTGGGTGTTGATGTCGGTGCCAGCCAAATACTCGTATATCGAATCTGGTATTGGCGCGTTCTCACATTTGTCGTATCTAACCAATAATTCTCACTCCGTTTTGTATAACAGAACACTTCATTTCTTTGTGTTGCAGATATTCCTCTGTATGTTTGGAATCATCATCCTGGTGCTCATCTCTCAGTACATTGTGATAGTTCCTTTGGCAGTGGTGTCAGTTTTCTTCATATGGCTGTCTGTGATGTTCATATCTACAGGACGGAACGTGAAGCAGTTGGAAGGAATACGTGAGTGTTTTGCGGTATCTTGCCATGTAATAAAGTGCTTCGATTACTGACGACGGCTGCAAATAACAGAAAGTTAATTGTGATGTTTCTGCAGGACGAAGCCCGGTGTTCTCGCATCTGTCCGACACGCTGAACGGCCTAGCGACAGTGCGCTCTGCAAGAGTCCAGGAGATGGTCAAGCACGAGTTCGACGCTCACCAGGTGAGAAACAGTGCCTCTCGTCACACTTTATACAGGCAGTTGGCACTGTCCTACAACGATACTCAGCAAAGTTCAGAAAACAGCATGAACTTCAAAATATTTATTTTGACGACACAGTTTGCATTACGCGAATAGGGGTTCGATCATCTGCGTCGCATCCAGATAGCGTATAAAGTGTCACCCGACCAGGGGACACGCAAGCCCCTCTGCCGCTCCGAGTGTTCAGCAGTCGTCACGCGAGCCATGGAACACAGACGCCATATAGTTACTCGCTCACTCGTTTATACTTTAACACGGGATCAGACTACTGTAAATTTATCATATTAGCGGTTCTGTCAATATTTCGGTGCTATCCATAAACATACAGTATCCTTGGAGGGAGTACTAATTACCCAAAGAAACAAATTACCGTAATGACATTACATAAAATAAAACCAGATTCTGATTTTGTTCGTTAAAAAATTGCACGAAAAAGCGAGAACATTGACAACTTGGACCCACCTTTCAGCTGTACCCAAATATAATTTTTTTAAGAATGAGTCTTCGGGAGGATGGAATGCAATTACTGATCGGAAGCTGAAACATTGATATAAATGTACAGATCATGTTGGTAATACGCTTCGCAGAACAAGAACGTACTATCGAATATACAAAATAAAAACGTTGGGAACCATCAGAAAAGCGAATATCGTACAACAATTCCACTGAAAGACAGTAAAAGCTTAGACAGAAAAGGTTTTTCTTTCGATCGCACTCTACGTAAATGATATTACTGTAAACTGAGATAAGAGAGAGAGAGAGAGAGAGAGAGAGAGAGAGAGAGAGAGAGAGAGAGAGAGCCAAAAAACTTTACTTAGTAAAAGAGCGACGGATACTGAAAATGAAGCGCTTAGCACGGTGAAGTGTTGGCTGCCTACCATTTAGTAATGCATCCATTAAACAAAAACATGGAGCCAAATATTTTTCTTTCTTCAAGCGTTACTCAGAATACATTGTACAAAGGAAGTCCGTTGAGTTCATTGTCGAGGGAATCCTGTATTCTGTATTCAAACATCAACATACAATGGAGTTCGTAATTATTTCTCCACAGCTTGACGGTAATAACCAAATATAACTGCTTTGCTCTTAATCACTATCAGAAGATCGGTGTCGATGTTGGAAGGACATTTCGTTTCCAGATACACGTTTAGAACTCTTACAAGCGAGCGCAAGAAATGTGCACAAATCTATTTCGAAACTCAGAAGATGCAGCATAATTGGAGTGTCAGATACAGTAAAAGACAGCACTGACGTAGTTTAATGTACTAGTAAGTAGGTTATACAAAATGTTTCACAATTATAGATACAAACAAAAGGAGCGAGTAGAAGGTATTGAAACGAAGTAAATAACAGGTCCGGAAACCAATGGTTTCGCCGATACGAACGTATACGTAATTGTAGTCATGCCATTGTTAATGTCTAACGTACTAGTTCCCACAGTAAACAGAAATAGCAGTGTACATGTGTAGCATTTGAAGCGGTTGCCACTGCTCTACAGCGATTTTCATACGAAGAAATGGGTGATATCCAATTTACCTACAGGCGTGCTAACGGCATTTCACGCGAGGCAGCACGATTTAATGATGAAACGTATCGACAGAGGACAGCCAGACAGCAGTGTGTCAACTAGGTTCCATTAGCTCCTGCACGACACTGGTTCATTAAAACCTAAAATGGAACACGCAGGTTGGTCAAAAATAGTGTCGACAACACGAATGAAGGGGCGCGCATTAACAAGTGGATGCAATGCCGGGCGCACGTACCACGAGGATGCTTGCAGCAGAATGCGTTTAGCCCTTCACCATATGACAGACATTACATGCGCAACAATAGTACAAAATGTATCGTATACAAAGCGTGCAAGCGCTGGCCGCACCTGAATTTCCAGCCCAGGTTGCCTTCTGCCAATCCATCCTTACGCAATGATTCAGTTCCTAATGCGCTTGTTACTTACAGATGACTCATGCTTTACCCGAGACGGCATTGTGAACACTCACAACCCACGCGTTCTGGTTTAGGAGAACCCATATTCTACCAGTGAACGGAGAATTTCCATTAACACATGAGCAGCTGTCAGAGCAGTTGATATAGGCACATTCCCTACCTCAGCGACGTAAAATTCGTGTATGCCTTCATCTCCTGCAACAGGTAATAGGCTATTAGGATGATGCTTATAGTGAAAGGAAATGCAAATCATTCATTCATCATGGTGCACCAAGACATGTACCTGTTGCTGTTCGGGAATATGTAGCACCAATCTTCGACAAGGTTATCTGTCGTGTTTCGCTAATACCGTGGCCTCCCAGGTTCTCTGACTTGAGCTTGTTTCATTTTTTGGTGTGGTGATATTTAAAAGCTTTGGTGTATTGCTGCCGTATTGTTAGTGTCGATGAACTCAGAGAACGCATTATAGATATTTGTTAATGCTTTCAGAACACCCCTGGGATTTTTGAACATGGATGGGTGTCGATGAGCATGTATGCCGAAGGCAGCCTTCACTTGAACAGTCGCCATGTGGGACATTTGTTGTAATGTATTTGTGCTAGTATGTAGTCTCAATCATCGAGGACTCCGTTGTGAGTTCTTCTACTCCGTCGTAATACGTCAAAACAGAGAAGCCATTGATTTCAGGACCTGCGTTAATTACTAGTTCTGCTTGATTCATTGTTCGCTACTGACTCATTTCGTTTGTATCTATAATAGTCACACACCCTGTACACTCAGATGAAATATTACTACCACCTGCTTAATAGCGTGCTGTTCCACCTAAACAAAGCAATACAGCAGCGATTCTTTGTGGCTTGGAATCGACGAGTCCTAAGTAGGTTTCCTTAAGTTACGGGCCAGCTGCTTCTCGACAGAGAGCTGCTGCCGGTAGCATCTCTGATGATGTGTTCCATCGGACAGGAATCAGTCGAATTTGGTGACCAACATCAATCTGAATTCTCAAAGATACTCCTCAGACCACTGTAGCAAGAGTCTGAGTTCATTACACCAACAGTTATCCTGCTGGAAGATGCCGTCGACGTTGGAGAATGGATGTAATCCGCTACAGTGTTAAAGTAATAAACAGATACCATCTGGCCTTGTGTTGCTACTGCAGGTCCCATGAAAATACAGCTGAATGACATCGATGGTGTAATTCTGACTGCACCAGTGGGGCAGTAAGTTTCGAACAGCCGTTCCCTTGGGTATTGAGGAAGGAAGGGATGTGATTCATCTAATCAGACGATACATTTGCATTGGTCCACAGTGAAGTCTCAATGCCCATTGCAATCGTAATTAACGATATCTTTGGGTTAACTTGGGAACAAGCAGGGGTAGTCTACTGCAGAGCCCCATCTTCATCAGTGTTCTCCGGAAAACTTGTGCCTGCCCCAGCAATACACTCTGCAGTCGTATGTCACATTTCGCCACCGATCCTGCTTCAGAGAGAGGGTAAGCCTCCAACCCCTCACGTTGTGTAATGTGTGGATTTCCAATCCCTTGTCACTTACTCGTGGTTTCATCATCCTTCAGCAACTTCCCTTAGATGCTCCCGACAGTTCTTCACCCCCAGATGCTCGCGAACAGTCCCCCCCCCCCCCCCCCCCCGCATGTTTCCGACATGATGGTTCCCAGGGGCCAGGCCATAACAACCTGCTCTTCGCAATGAAACCTTCGAGGGTTTCTTACCGGATATTTTAGTTTCTGGCGAAATTGGAAAGAGACAATAGCTTTCAGAAACAAGGCGCTGACCCTGCGATCTTATGCAGCAAAAAAAGTGAAGACATATTGCATTGGCACGCTGCTAGCACTTTCATCGACAAATCGGCATCTCTAGACAGACTTCCCATTCATCTCTGCTCCGCTAGTACATGAGCATTTCAATTGCCGCGTCGTGTACCTGCAACGCCATCATGGGGCATACAGTCCCCTGGGGCAGTGATCATAGTACTTTGGCACATCAGTGACAGTATTGCCCCAACAAATTAAACTAGTCGCAGCCTCTAGTTCCGGTTAACGTTTTTGGGAGGCTTCTCCTCGTTATCAGCAAATGCCGAAACTGGAAATGGCCTCCCAAATTTTCCACAGTGGAAAGAACGTTCTACGCAAATTTCGGGCGAATGGACGTGTTCTATGATCACCCCATCCTCGATGGGTAGGGAGTGAAAAGTTTTAAAAGAATAATCGAGGACATAAGTCAAATTTTCATTTACCTACGCTGCTTAAACTTAAGTTTCGCTTCCATATAATGCCTCCGAAGACGTAATGCATCGGAAACCAATTGCTGAAATGTTAACGTGGACGATCGATGAAAATGAATACCTAAAAATTAATACATTTTATTGATAATCTGTATTATCGGTGACTAAGTCCGCGTGGATAAACAAAATGCTAACCGCATCAGTGGTTATTGATACTGCTGACCAAATTTAACCAGTTCGACAATCCGAATATCTTGCGTTATTGTTGAACCTGGCCTGAAGTATTTTCGTCTTCTGAATTCAGTGCATCCAGCTTTTAAGTACTGACATTAAAAAAAAGCAGTTACATTATTTAGTTAAAACTCCTGCTTAAGCTGTATAACATGAAATATAAATTTTTTGCGTGGAACACTTTTTTTTCACACAGTGCCGACCGCTGTGACAGAGCGGTTCTAGGCGCTTCAGTCCGGAACCGCGCTGCTGCTACGGTCGCAGGTTCGAATCCTGCCTCGGGCGTGGATGTGTGTGATGTCCTTAGGTTAGTTAGGTATAAGTAGTTCTAAGTTCTAGGGGACTGATGACCACAGCAGTTAAGTCCCATAGTGCTTAGAGCCATTTGAGCCATTTTTACACACAGTCTCACCACTAAGATTTTTCTGTACCATCAAAAAAACAACTAAAATTGTATTAGATCACCAATATTCATTTGGTTTTTCTCAGTGTTGATTTCGAGCGCATTTCACTGATCCAGAGTCAATAATATTTTAACTCCCTAGAACATCTTAAGTGGTCACCAAGCCACTACACAGCAGCAATATCAGGAACTGTACATCGTAGGTAATTAGTGGCCACGGATGTCTTCGTGAATGTACTTCAGACGACACGAACGTTAGGGTTTCGACCACAAGACATGAGGAGGATCCTTCTAGGCGATTGTAGTACGAAGTTAAAGGTGGAAGCAGAATTTCGCTGAAACTGTATTTTGCGAGATTCTAAGAATCCAACACGCTCCCTTACTGCAGTAATAGCGATCCTCACGTCATGTAATTTAAAGAAATCTGTGCTGTAGTACCGACACTGTCCTTTGACTCTGAACCACTAATTGTTGCTGTAGATATTTGCTAATATACCCACGGATATTTTCATCTGTGTAGACTTCCACATACAAAGTAATTAAGGCTGCAGGTACACATGCCCCATCCATCGATAAAAACGTTCTCATACTAGTTTATCATTCCTCCTCTGGTCACTTCGTCTGTCGCAGTTCCCTGTGCTTGCACCAGGAGAATGCGGCCGTGTGGAATAACCACTTTCCTGAACACAGATCTGACGGCATTTCTCAGCGTTGATGGTCTGACACTTTTGTCGTGGCTACCTGCAGGACAAAGGAGAAAAGAATGGGCATTTCGGGACCGTCTCAGGGTCTGCAGGTAGACGCTCGGCACACGTGCGCCGCCCCCCCCCCCCCCCCCCCATTTTGAACCACCGACACACACACACACACACACACACACACACACACACACACACACACACAAAATCTTATATATATATATCTCCGTACCCTATCGTATGAACCCGAATTTCCAATTGTTCAATTATTATTAGTTTTATCATTACTACATGAGGTGTAGGACGGAGGCTGTAATATTGTCCTTTCATAAGTATTCAAATATAGGCTACCGATATTTTTTGACGAAGACCCTCTGCCACGTCCTGGTTCTTACATCTGCCACTGTGCTTCGTTGCGTTTTTCTGGGCTACTTTCACGGTGACTAAACCTGCAAATAATTGTTCTAGTCTTCCTATTTTCTGTATTCCATCACTCCACCTTGATGAGAGTGCTAAAGAACTAGTCGAAGGAAGATTGTTACAGAATTCTTTCGTCTGTGAAGTAAAATTCCTTGCGGTGTTTCCAATTAAAGTAAATTACCACTTGGTTTGGCTGCGGCTACATTTATTCATCGGTCGGAACAGAAACAGGTTCTTTGAGTATGTAGCTCATGGCAATAACTGATCGCTATTCGCGCAGTCAAACATCATCCAGTCTTTCCGTCTATTTACGCGCGTTACATCATGTTTTATGCACACTCCAAGTAAATGAAAAAAGACACACGGGAAGGAATTAGCAAAACACGACGGTAAGAGGTAATGTGATACACATGTACAGACGAACATATGACTAGAATTTCAGAAAAATTGCATAATTTAAGAGAATAGGCTCACAAATTTAGCAAGTCAGTAACATATCGGTCCACCTCTGGCCCTTGTGCACGCAGTTAAACTTGGCTTTGATAGTTGTTGGATGACTTACTGAGGGATATTGTTCAAATTCTGTGTAGCTGGGACTTTAGATCGTCAAAAACCACAGATTTTTTTTTCTTTGGTCCATCCTTTCAGCAGGAGGTCTCTGGGACGACGGCCGTTTACTATCGTGACAAGAAATAAAAACACCTACAGCCGTCCTGATTGTATCTTATTTTGTCGCTACCAGTTTCAGCTCTTCAGTGCGTCATCTTCAGGCTGTTTTTGATGCGATACAGGTTGATATGATCCCCATGCATACCACATCTGTTGCCACCATTACTGGATGCGCAGATAATTTCAGCACTCCAATCATCAACTGAGTTGGCAGTTGATGGTTGGAGTGCTGACACATTATCTGCGCGTCCAGTAATGCTGGTAACAGATGCGGTAGGCATGGGGATCATATCAACCTGTGTTGTTGTTGTTGTTGTTGTTGTTGTTGTTGTTGTTGTCTTCAGTCCTGAGACTGGTTTGATGCAGCTCGCGAACGGTCTACCCGACGAGAGGCCTTAGCCACACGACATTTCATTTTTTCCATGCTACCCTATCCTGTGCAAGCTTCATCATCTCCCAGTACTTACTGCAACCCACATCCTTCTGAATCTGCTTAGTGTATTCATTTCTTGGTCTCCCTCTACGATTTTTACCCTCCACCCTGCCCTCCAATGCTAAATTTGTGATCCCTTGATGCCTCAGAACATGTCCTACTAACCGGTCCCTTCTTTTTATCAAGTTGTGCCACATACTCCTCTTTTCCTCAATTCTATTCAATACTTCATCATTAGTTATGTGATCTACCCATCTAATCTTCAGCATTCTTCTGTAGCACCACATTTCGAAAGCTTTTATTTCCTTCGTGCCCAAACTATTTGTCGTCCATGTTTCACTTCCATACATGGCTACACTCCATACAAATTCTTTCAGAAACGACTTCCTGACACTTAAATCTATGCTCATCGCATCAAAAACTGCCTGAAGATGACGCACTGAAGTGCTGAAACTGGTAGCGACAAAATAAAATAAAATCATAAGGACGGCTGTAGGTGTTATTTACTTGTCACGAAAATCCAGAGATGGTTGGAGGGCCTTGCCCATAATGGTTCAAACGTTCTCAGCTGGGGAGAGATCCAACAGCCTCGCTGGCAAAGGCAGGGTTTAGCAAGCACGAATACAAGCAGCAGAAACACTAGCCGTGTGCTTGCGGGAGTTATCTTGCTGATACGTAAGCCTAGGATGGCTCGCTATGAAGGGCAACGAAACTGGGCATAGAATATCGTCGACGTACCGCTTTGCTGTAGGTGTGCCACGGATGACAGCCAAAGGGGTCCTCATACGAAATAACACCTCAGAGCATGGCTCCTGGTTGGCAGGCCATAGGGTTAGGTACAGTCAGATCCAGTATGTCTCCAGACTGTAATCTCATTGACTGGAGCAGAATTGTCTTCAGTGATGATTGCCCCTTCGGATTGAGCCCCGACGACTAGCGAAGACGAGTCTGGAGGCGCCTCGGACAGCGGTGGAATACCAACACGAGTGTCGTCCGCCATACAGCCCGACAAACAGGAGTGATGCTCTGGGATGCCATTTCTGTTCATAGTGGGACCTCTTTGGTTGTCAGCCGCGATACCCTTCTATAGCACTGCGGTTCGTCGACGGTATTCTACGCCTCGTTTTGTTGCTCTTCATGGCAAGCCATCCGGGCATAAATTTCAGCAAGATAAAGCCCGCACACGTAGAGTTTGTAATGCTTGTCTCTGTGCTTGCCTCACCCTACCTTGACTAGCAAGGTCGCTGGACCTCTCCCCAGTTGAGAACGTTCAGATTATGGGCAGGGCCCTTTAACTAGCTCAGGATTTTGATGATGTAACGCGCTAATTGGACTAAATTTGGCACTATACCCTCAGGAGAGGCAGCTAACAACTATTATCAATCAATACCAAGCTGAATGGCTGCTTGCTTGAGGGTCAGAGGTCGACAAACGCGTTATTGGCTTTCTCAATCTGTTAAGCTCTTCCTCTTGAAAAAATATTTTTTTTCCAAAAATTGTAGTTCTTTGTTTACCTGTACATGTATATCACAGATTTCCGTCCCATTCGGATAATTTCTTCGAAGTGTGTCGTTCCCTTGCGCCTTGCGTCTTGTGTTACTGTGTTTGCTCAGATGTCAATCACTGAAGCGGGCATCAATCACCTGCAGGTCGGTCTTCATTTCATACTAACCGTCTTAATGTTGTTGCTCTCCTGTGCGTCAGCGAACAGACTCATAGCAGACGCTGCCAGCCAGCTCATTTGTATAGATCTATTATCGGTCTTACGGAAGTCGAGAAACACGGCAACGCCTGGAGATGCGCTATCTACTTCCTTCTGGATCTCAAGAACGAACAGAGAAAACAGGATTTCACACTGCAGAAAACATTCATTCCCGTACAGGAGTTCCACTGCCTGCAGAAAAAGGCTAATTCGAAAAGTATGTAACTTGACGTTGTTAAGAAATGTTTTATAACAAAGTGGTAATAATGTATACCCTTTCTTTTTCCTTGAATTGTGTGGAAGATTAATTGCTGCTACGGTACAGCAAAAGTTATAGTAACAGTTGCAGTTGACTTGATACACGTGTCAGGAATTGAGATAGTTCCGTGTTTGCCATCTGCTGTACAAATTAGTTAAAATAGTTCATGATTTTGTACAGGTGGTGGCAAACATAGAATACTTCAGATGTAATAGTTCAGCATCGTGTTTTGTGCCCAAGAGTCTAGAGTTTTTTCTGATAAGACTACAAACCTGTTTCTTATTAATTTCCACCAGAACTGTACATGTTTTTTGATTAGTTTTCAGAGATTTCACACAACTTTCTGGTATTTCTTCCAGGACAGACACACATCAGCCTGGTTCCTGTACGTGTGCTCTGGAACTGCGCTGGGACTGTGGCTGGATTTACTCAGCGTCGTTTACGTCACTCTCGTCACTTTCAGTTTCCTTGTCATTAATTCTGGTAAGTAACGGCTGGCAGTAAACCTCCGAACATCTGTACTCGATTTTCTTGTAGCTTTGTCAGCAAGTGTTAAGTTTGTCGCATTGTGTGTAAACCGTACAAAACACAGGCAGCAAAGAATTGAATAGTATTGTTCTGCTCAGAGGTGACATTTCACTATCTGACCCGCCTGGTACAGCCAGCAGAAATATTTTATTTAAAAGATATGTACTTCACGGTAAAAGGTAATAACATAAGGGGACCTCGAAATGAGAGCATTCTACTGAAACGCATCTTATCAAACTGTAGTTGGGAATAGTGACTGAATTAGAAATCGTGTGACGTTTTGTATCGATAACCTATTTGAAAATCTCGTATGTCTGAAATTATCGCTCATATCACTCATAATTATGTAATCAAGAAATTGTAAATTTAGTTTTTCAGTCTTTTTTTTACTCACGAAATTAGCAGTACCACTGAACAAACTTTCTGCATGTTTCTGAGATAAATTGGCAACGAATGAGGTCACTTTGGGTGGTGTGTTAATTGTTGTCGTCGAAGGAAACTCATGTATGTCACACTGTCTGCATTCTGTTATTGAAAAGCATTGTTGAAAGTAGAAAATCAGAAAGTAGAAAATCAACAAGAAATGGCAAGAGCCATTAGAGCAGGGGCTGTTTACAGGAGGGAAGTAGTTAATGGCCTCCTTAAAGAGCTCTCGTGATAGCCACAATTTTTCCAGTGGTCTCACATAGAATGTTAACTATTTTGCGTTAAGGCGGTGCGTAACGCAGTCACTTCATCAATGAAAGTAATGTGCTCCGTTTTCGAGGAGTGAGTGAAAACTGAAATCAGCATTCATTAAGAACATTGCAGGTTGCTCTATGATCAAATATTTTTCCCTGTAGGGATGCAGCGCAGGTTTGCTTCCGTAGGGAAGACGGATGAAGGACCAAACATGTTACTAGGTACGGAACTTCCGAGCCGAGAAAGGAACACGGGACCTTTGCCTTTCACGGGCAAGTGCTCTACCAATTGAGCTAAACGGGAACGACTCACTACCCGTCCTCAAAGCAAATCCCCCAGGCTGTAGCTAAGCTATGTCTCCGCAATATTCTTTCGTCTAGAATTGCTAATCCCGCAAGTTTCGCAGAATAACTTCTGTAAAGTTTGGAAGGTAGGAGATAAGGTACTGGTGGTTGTAAGATTGTGAGGACGAGTCGTGAGTTGTCCTTGGGTAGCTCAATTGAAAGAGCACTTACCAGGAAAGGCAAAGAACCCGAGTTTGAGTCACGATCCCGCACGTAGAAGCTGCCTATCAACGCACATTCCTCTGCAGAGGGAAAATTTATTCTGGACGTTATTATGTAGGTGTAACAATTTAGGTTCTATACACCTGGGTAAGTACACTCGACAAATAATCAGTTATCACGCTAATACGGTGTAATACCGCCTCCATCTTTTATAACGGCCTCTGTTCAGTGAGGAATTGCGTCCACGAGATTTCAGGTTCGCCACATCCAGCTGAAGCCGCTCATAGATAGTTGCCCTTAGAACTACCAAATTGCAGACACGTTGATTGTCACGATTCACGCTTTGTTTCAAAAAATTCCTGACGTTTTCTATGCGATGATTTCGTGAGCCAGTCGAGGCACCTGATAGTTCCTCAAACCAAGAACGAATGAGTGCAGACCTATGTACAGGACTGTTGTCAGCTTATAAGACGGCGGAAGTGTCTACGGCATATTTTTAATAAAGATACGGTAGAAAGTGCAATATTTGATTGCCGTGAATGTTGAAATACTGTGGTCCACACAGCCAACTAGCACGTACGTACTACTCCACCGTCTTGATTTACGTCAGTAGTAGAAAGTCATGTCCTCAGTTCTCTACCGGAACTGCTCAAAAATCACAATATTCTCTTTGAACGAAGTGACTAATATCTTGAATGGTGAGCTAATTAGTTACATATGGTCAGTCTCACGGAAGCAGTAGATTTTACCACGCTGTACTGTTATAACAAAAAGGATGTAGACGTTTAAACGACCCCTTAGAAAAAATTATAAAAATGACAGTGCTGATAAACTTCTATGTTATTTGTTTTTCAAACAGCAGAGCAAAACTGAACGTACTCAGTTATCTCTTTACTTATTCTGATCATCACTAAACTGACACACAATATATTTAGCGCAACGCAGTCTGACTTTCAATAATCCCTACAAAAGAATGGCCCTGACTAACAATAACCTATACCTTTCATCAATCACTTACCTCACAAAAATCTTCGTTACTCGAACTACTGCAATACAGCGAGCGCCCATACTGCCAGCTAAATAAAAGATTCTAACCACTGAAGGCACTAACTACTGATAGGCAGTCAGCAAATGAAAGATTTTGATAGAGAACAAATGTTTTACCTTAATAATGTCCGAAAGTGATTATATATATAATCTCAATTCATGACATCCATATTTACAGATTTTCTTTTTCTATCGGACACACGTCCAGGTCGTCCGCTTATAGCAACCCCCCCCCCTCTCTCTCTCTCTCTCTCTCTCTCTCTCTCTCTCTCTCTCTCTCTCTCTCTCTCTCTCCCCCCCCCCCCCTCTCCACATCCACCATTGCTGGCGGCTCACCTCCAACTGAGCAACGCTACGCGCTGTTCACATCCAACTGCCCAACACGACACAAGCGAATATTCCAACAATGAGTCCAACTAGCCACAGACTGCACACGGCGCAGTCAGTGATTTTCATACAGAGCGCTACGTGGCGTTACCAATACAAAAACCTAAACAGCCTACTTACGATGTGAACTTGCGTTCCGTTTGCAGATTCCGTGGCCGGGTCTAACGTGGGTCTGGCGGTGTCTCAGTCCCTGCTGCTGACGGGCATGCTGCAGTACGGCGTGCTGCAGCTCAACGAGATGGTCAGCCAGGCCACCTCCATAGAGCGAGTGCTGGAGTACACGCGCCTGCCGCCAGAGCCCGCCCTCGAGTCGGAAGAAGGTGAGTTCGCTGCCAGCTTCCACGATGCAAGCCCTAAACCCGCAATGCGCAACTCGTGCACAAAACCACATCTACAGGAAACCTCGAGCTTTCCTTCCGATCTACAATTCTTGAAAAAACTTACCTGTAGATACGAACTTTATGTTCACATATACTGGATGTATATCAATCCGCCAGGGTAGCCGAGAGCGCTAACGCGCTGCTTCCTGGACTCGGGTAGGCGCGCCGGCCCCGGATCGAATCCGCCCGGCGGATTAACGGCGAGGGCCGGTGTGACGGCCAGCATTAATGTGGTTTTTAGGCGGTTTTTCACATCCCGCCAGGTGAATACCGGGCTGGTCCCCACGTTCCGCCTCAGTTACACGCGTCGCAGACACTTGAAACACATCCGCACTATTTCACGATTTGCACTAGACGCAGACAGTTGCGGTACACTGATTCGATTCTGGTGGGTACGGGGTGGCGGCAGGATGGGCATCCGGCCACCCCTAAAACTAACATTGCCAAATCCGTTGTAACCACGCCGACTCTGCGATCGTTGCGGGACTATGGCGTAAGCGAAAGAAAGAAAGAAAGAATACTGGATGTATATACTGATAGTAGTATTGTAGTATGAGCATTTTCTCTGGTGTTTCAGCAGATATTTGCAATTTCGTTTTCGCATTGCCCAGCTGGAATTAGCCCAGACAAATAGTGCTCATCATATGTCATGCAACACCCCGTGTCGACGGAAAACGTCTGTTTCTTTCCTGCTATAAACGAAATGACTTTTAAGGTGGGGCACTACGTACCCATTCGATAGAACGGTTGCAGATTAGTCTTGTGCGATATTTGATTTATCGATGTGTAGTAAAAAGGGCCGTAAATCTCGAAGAATAACCAGTACTCCAGCAGCGACAGCACTGCCCTGGCCCAGCTGACTGCTACCACTAAACATGCAGTGCTGCTCAGTCGCTGCTGCATTGCTGTTAATTCTCAGTGTTTTACGGCCCCTGTTAAAACATATCGATCAAACAAATAACACCCTAGACTAATCTAGGACACCTCTGTTCAATGGACACGTAAAATTCCGCTTTAAAAACATTTTCTTCGTAACGCAGGAACAAACAGACGCTTTCCGTCGACACTGGGCTTCACACGAAAGACATGATGAGCACTATTTGTTTGGGCTGATTCCAGCTGGACAACGCGAAAACAAAATTGTAGAGGTCTACTGAAACACTAGAGAAAATGTGCCCGACGACTCTCTTAGGGGGGGGGGGGGGGGAGAGAGAGAGAGAGAGAGAGAGAGAGACAGACAGAGAGACAGACACTGTATAGTGTCTAATTTCAGCCTCTGACAGTTACAGACTAAAAAATTATTGAACTATATGAAATAAAATCGTCATAACTTCTGAACGGTTAGCGTTAGGAAGTTCATGCTGCACCGTTACCCGCACGGCATGATGGGAATTAGTAGGCGCATGCGTGGACTGGTTTAGCGACGAAGCCCACTTTCATCTGGGTGGGTTCGTCCGTAAGCAAAATTGGCGCATATGGGGAATTGAGAATCCGCATTTCGCGATCGAGAAGTCTCTCCACCCTCAACGGGCGACTGTGTGGTATGCAATGTCCAGTCGCAGAATAATCAGTGCGATAGTCCTTGATGGCACGGTGACTACCGCACGGTACGTGAAGATTTCGGAAGATGATTCCAGCCCCATTATCCAAAGTGATGCTGATTTCGGCAAGAGGTGATTCACACAGGACGCATCTCGACCACATTGAAGCAGGAGTGTGTTTGATGTCTTGGAGGAGCACTCTGAGGGCCGCATTCTGGCTCTGGGGTAGCCAGAGGCCACTGGCACAGGCCTCTATTGGCGCCGTTTTCTCCGGATCTGAAAACATTCGACTCCTTTTTGTGGAGCTATATTAAAGATAAGGTAGACAACAATAACCCCAAAACCATTGATAAGTTGAAAACAGCCCTTCAGGAGGTCATCAACAACATCGATGTTCCTACGCTTCAGCGGGTCCTGCAGAATTTCGCTATTCGTCGGCGACACATCATCGTCAATGATGGCAGGCATATCGAACATGTCGTAACCTAAATCTGTAATGACGTTTACATGTTGAATAAAGTGTGTGTACTAGGTAGTTTGTAACTAATTTACTTTTTTCTTTTTTTTAAAAATAGTTCAGTAATTGTCACCCTGTACATGCACAAGGGCCGTTCGAGAATTGTGTATACTCATTAGCTGACACCCAAACTGCATGTTTGTCAGGAGTTATAACAGTTAGAGCCCGCACTATTCCGCTATATTGAACAACAGTTAAACATAACATCGATATTCCATTCGGGAGGACTGTGATTCAAATCTATATATAGATTTGCCGAGGATTTCTTAGATCACTTAAGGCAAAAGCAAAGGTAGTTAAATTGAAAATACCACACCGATCTCCAATCCCATCATTTTCCGATTCGAAGTCGTATTACATCTCAGGTAACCTCTCCACGCACGTGACGTTAAATACTGCAATTCTGTTGTTTGAAATTAAGCATAAACAGGAAGTGATACTATATTTTCCTAAAACGAATACTGGAAGAGTTTCAAGGTAAGGAAAAGCTTACCCCACACAATTTCGTAAGCCCTATAGTCTGAAACAAGCAAATTGTTATGAAGTCTAGGTACAGATTAAAAAAGGTCGTATGATTACCTGAGGCTGTTGGAATATTGACACTGTGTATTCCGTATGGGGTTCCTCAAAAACCCAACGGCTAACAGATGCTATTTCTAACAAAGATCTGTGGGTATGTCTAAAAGGGCTGCTCTAAAGCCTTAAAATGATACTTTGTGCTATCTTCACTGTTATGAGACTACTATGTGTCTGCCTAAAGGCATCGGAAAATTTTATCCTGGAAAACTGGTCCGAATAGAGATCTACTAAGTTTTCCTCACCAACAGGCCCTCTATGCCCACAACTAAAATGCAAAAACGACTGAGAAACACCTTTTTTGTTGCCTTTCAGTTGTGTGCATAGATAAAACAGGGAATTCTCTTTTTAAACAACTAATGTAATTCTGACGTGGGACGAAATCTGTTCATCTTGAAATTGTTTCCTCTTTCCAGTATCCTCTTTCGCAGACTACGATTTACCATTAGACACCTAGGCATTGACTACATTTAAAAACAGGCGTATATCTGTGAAGGGCAGTATTAGTTACAATGCTAGCGTTGAGCAACTTCGGACGCAAAATGTGTCGACTTCAGTACAACCGATGGATCAGATACTTACTGATCTGCAAATTAGTCCTTCGTTTGTTCTATCAAAGACCTTTATATTTTCACGAAGAATGTGAAAGACGGGTCCTAAAGCAGCTGACATGTGATTATAAACGCAAATGCATGGCCGTTTCCCAAAGTGCTCCAGACTAAAGTTCGAGGGAGATGATCTGTTGAAAACAGAGTAGCGACTACGGCTTGAATCTGAGGCAACCATTACAACCCAGGAGCATACCCCAAAGAGTGAAATGGGAACGTCGATAAAATCAAGCAGCAGTTCAAAGAACACCAACTAAAACTGGCGGAAAGTCGAATATTGGTTTCAACAACACAAGGCTTTAACAGGAATTGAAGTTTTTTCTTGTTGTGGGTTGATTTTTGAGTGACTGATATATTGCGAGATGCAAAGTCTTTAGTCGTTCTCTGCAACAACAGTTACCGTCTTTTCCGAATTTCCCGGTCACCGCCTTGTTTTGATGTTGCGGTCCTGCTATGCAGTGCTACCTATTTGATCGCTGATTTCTTTTCCGATCACAGAAGGGTGAGGGCTGTAAGAGAGCTTCCAGATTTAAACAGCTCGCTACGAGATCACAAAACACGGTTTCCATAAATCGTCTATATTTAAATAAGTTCTCAACTCTCAACAAATGATTAGCAAAGCTTTTCAGACATGATGTTCATATATGATGCTTCAGTGCTTGACCAAACCCAGAAGTTCGTACTTACCTGCAGATACCGCAACCTAGAGGCCATACGACAATATTTATTTTCGTTTAGTGCTCGACCATTGTCATCAGTCTTTCTTCTTTGGAGTCCACAGCACTCCGAAATCTTAACCGCAAAGTGCAAGTGACCTCTGCCTGGCCAGTCCAAATTACACATCCGTCGTCGCTTTCTGCGCTGTGCCCACATTTTTTCTTTCTGGTATCTGCACACAAATTCCAACAAACCAGGCACAGATGCTCTTTACCTTACTACTAATTAAAGTCACATTTTTTTTCACTCGCAAATGTTCCACAGTTCTAGCAAAAGGAAAATGAGATGTGTTGCTATGCTTTATAGCAACATTTACCACTACAGTATGATCTCACCAACGTTGGTATGTCCTTGAACGCTGACTTTAAACCACGGTGCAACTAGGCATTTATTCGCGCAAGAGTGGCGTTCAATAAGTAATGCAACAAATTTTTTTTCTGAAAGCAGGTTGGTTTTATTCAGGATTTCCAGTACACCAAAGAGTGGATCCTCCATTGGGCGAACAGATGGGAATCGGAAGGTGCGAGATCAGAGCTGAAGGGTAGATGAGGGAAAACAGTCCAGTGAAGTTTCATGAGCGTCTCTCGTGTGCACTGACTTGTGTGAGGCCTTGCGCTGTCATGGAGTAGTAGTTTTGCATTTTTGTGGCGAGTTCCTTCAATTTGCTAAGGGTAGCACAATGAATTGATCGTAGGACTATGGAGGAGGACATCGAACAGTAGAACCCTTTGAGAGTCCCAGAAGAATTTCGCATGACTTCACCGGCTGAGGATGAGGCTTTGAAAGTTTTCTTTCGAGGAGATATCTACATCTACATCTACATCCATACTCCGCAAGCCACCTGACGGTGTGTGGCGGAGGGTACCTTGAGTACCTCTATCGGTTCTCTCTTCTATTCCAGTCTCGTATTGTTCGTGGAAAGAAAGATTGTCTGTATGCCTCTGTGTGGGCTCTAATCTCTCTGATTTTATCCTCATGGTCTCTTCGCGAGATATACGTCGGAGGGAGCAATATACTGCTTGACTCTTCGGTGAAGGTTATGTTCTCGAAACTTTGACAGAAGCCCGTACCGAGCTACTGAGCTTCTCTCCTGCAGAGTCTTCCACTGGAGTTTATCTATCATCTCCGTAACGCTTTCGCGATTACTAAATGATCCTGTAACGAAGCGCGCTGCTCTCCGTTGGATCTTCTCTATATCTTCTATCAACCCTATCTGGTACGGATCCCACACTGCTGAGGAGTATTCAAGCAGTGGGCGAACAAGCGTACTGTAACCTACTTCCTTTGTTTTCGGATTGCATTTCCTTAGGATTCTTCCAATGAATCTGTCTGGCATCTGCTTTACCGACGATCAACATTATATGATCATTCCATTTTAAATCACTCCTAATGCGTACTCTCAGATAATTTATGGTATTAACTGCTTCCAGTTGCTGACCTGCTATTTTGTAGCTAAATGATAAAGGATCTATCTCTCTGTGTATTCGCAGCACATTACACTTGTCTACATTGAGATTCAATGAAATATGTGGCGTCACTGAATGGATTACTGTTTGTTTTCGGTTCGAAGTGATGCATCCTTGCTTCATCGCCTGTGACGATGGGCGACAAGAAGTTATGATTAGCTTCTTAACGCACAAGAAATTCCGCGCAATGGTCCTTCGTTGCTCTTCATGGTCTTCTGTCAGACGGATAGGAACTTAGCGGGCCCCTTTGAACACCCAAACTTGTAGACGAGTATGTCAGCACTACCAACAGGGACGTCCAGCTGAGAGGCTAGGTGCTTCGTTTTGACAAACTGCCTATTGGCTTCTGTCTCAGGTTCTTCGGCCGACGTTCATATAATGATTTTTCTGACGTTTCGCCAGCACGAGTGGCTGGCATTGTCAAAGCTTCACCCTCCATTGCCGGTGGTGAACTGGAGCCGAGCTTACGGCCGCAGACTTCGTGTACCTGGCGCGGCAATGTCCGAGGGCTTCTCCGCGGTCATTTCCGGTGCGGTTCTCCTCTTGCTACCTGCGACAGTCGTTCTCTGCAGTACAGGAAGCCAGGATCCGTTTACCTTAAGGCTTTCCACTTTCTTGTTGAAACTGTTGGCGCGTTTTTGTATTTCTGCAGCTTCTCTGAACATGCGCGTGTGATAGTGCTTCTCTACAGCCAGAACTTCCGTGTCGGGGAATTTTATTACGTGGTCGGCCTCACTCAGTGCGTGTTCTGCCACGGCCGATTTCTCCACTTGCCCCAACCTGCAATGTCGCTTATGTTCTTTGATCTTGGTGTTGATTGATCGTCCAGTCATTCCGACATAAACTTTTCCGCATGTGCATGGTATACGGTATATTCCCGACATTGCAAATGGGTTCCTCTTCTCCTTTGCCGATCTAAGACACTCTTTGATCTTCCTTGTCGTATTTCGAGCAACCTCAACATGTTTCTCATTGGCCCTACTTTGTTCTTCCTAAATGGGGTTTCTTTAGTGCGCTTAAAAAAATACTTCATGGGATTAGTAATTCGCTGCGGGACTGTATATCATCTCATCAGAAGTATATGGCCATGTCTATGTAATATAGAACTGACCACTAGATGTAAAGAGAGGCGGACCCGCCAGTATAGCAGGAGTCTGAGTATGATGTCGCCCGTCGTCACTGAACTGCTACCAGTGCCAGAGAGATGGCGTTGGCCCGGCTCGAATTCCGAGGAGCACTGAATCGAACGAAAGATGTGGTGGATCGCCGTCTGGCGGAGCCTGTTCCGTCACTGACCCCTTTTGGCCCCTCTCTTAGGACTTGGCCTGCATACTTCGACATGGACACAGATGAAATTGACAGGGAGGGTTCTTCCGACTCAATGAAACAAACCATCTTCGGAGAGGAATAGAAATGTCAACATTGGCGAAGGTGATGTTAAAGTTTGATACCAATAAGTGGAACTATTCACGGACACAGAGCTCACAAAAGATGAGGGGCACATCACTATTACCAAGAAGTGCGAAGTCGTAGTTTTGTGGGCCTTGCCTGGACGACCGTAGAGGCCAAACGCGCGGCCCGCCCAACGCAGACGGGGCACATCAGCTGAAACATCCGCCGCCGCCATCTACTGCCAACAGGTTCCAGCCGCTGGCGGAAGAAGAGAGACCGGCCACACCAATGCCCGCAACTCCAGCTAAATGAGAATCAGCCAAGCGCAGCCACCCATCGCTTTTCGTCCACTGGGAAGTACGGCGGGACGCACGACGACCACTTCCAGTCATCCTAGAAGTGGAAGACGGCTACTAAGGCTTCTTGCAGCTCCTCAGACGGTGGACGACACACGCCACTGTCCTAGAAAAGCCATGGAAGGTTGCGTTAAAGGGCTTCCGGCACTGCGCGGACCCTGATCACATCAAAAGGGTGGGACATCTAGCACCTCAATGGTCTTTCCCCAAGACATGTGTGAAGTGCGTTGTCTCTTAATATACGCACCTGACGTTTCAACTGCAGGGGTGCAAAAACAAGAGTAACTAAACTCAGGAAGGACAACACAGTGTGTTTAGCATTTGGCTGAAATCGGAAATAGGTCACGTGACCTCCCTCGCCTGATGGGTATTGCCATTTTGAGTTCACCAACAAATTTGTCAGTGTTTTTAAAGACTGGACCGCAGCTAAATATTTGTGACAAATGGAACTACAAATAAGATCGCTGCTAGTTTCATTCGCAGCAAGCTTGTGCCTCGGAAAGCGCAACATATTCTAAAAGCGGTCAAATAATTGTGATAAAAAATATAAATGTAACTGCTTCTTGTTTCACTTGCAGAAATTTCATTTTTCGTTTTCAAATCACGCTGAAGTTCCGAAATCGAAGAAACTGATTACTGAGAACTCCATCTTATATTAAATCACATCGAATATTGCAGAACATAATTCTGTTACATGTGTTACAAATACGATAGAAAACAGTAGCATGTATCAGGACCTGAACCTACTTTCTTCAACTTTCTAACTGCACGCATCTGACCTCTTGGCCACGCTAATGAAATGCTGCCTGGAAAGTTATTACTGTTCATCTTATCTCCTAAGATTTACAGCCAGTGTGTCATCCACTAACATAAAAATTATAACAAATCTTATCGAGAGTGACTTCATGATAAATATACAATTCACCATTCCCGTGAAACGGCATACTGTCATAACACCAAGTTATAATAAGGAAACGACGAAATACAATGAATCCAATACGGCGTTTCAAAAGTAGCGAGTGAGGGTCGTCGCGCAACAGATTTCCGTTTTCAGCCACACGCTGTGGCACTTCCTAATTTTAGTTACTCGTGCAGAAACGGCAACTACTTCGTAAGCTACCGTGGCTGCTAAACTTCGCAGGCTGCGGAATCTCGCCTACGTGGCTTACCTCAGAGAAAAGACCGACTGCTGACTGCAACGTCCGACGTCCGCGCCTTGGCGTACAGTCGGCGGAAATACCGAATAACGCCGCTGGGCACTGAGAGAAGTCATGTGTTGCAAGTTTTCTGTTAGCAAGAATTCCTGTTTTTGTGCAATAGCGATCTTTTGCGCCCAGCGCGTATTGTTCTCTGTTCTGATAGTCTTTTTTCCATTAGCCCCTATCTTATGAAGGAATTATCGGAACACTGAATCGGTTCATGATAGAAGTTAGATCCGCGTAAACTTTGCCTAGAAGACTGCCATCTTAATTATTCAAATTATAACTGAAGATACTAATAAATGCCTACTCTTGGCTTATGGTGAGGCTAAACCCTGTATTACAGTATGAGAATGAAATTTTCACTCTACAGCGGAGTGTGCGCTGATATGAAACTTCCTGGCACATTAAAACGGCGTGCCGGACCGAGACTCGAACTCGGAACCTTTGCCTTTCGCGGGCAAGTGCTCTACCAACTGAGCTACCCAAGCACGATTCACGCCCCGTCCTCACGGATTTAATTCCGCCAGTACCTCGTCTCCTACCTTCCAAACTTTACAGAAGCTCTCCTGCGAACCTTGCAGAACTAGCACTCCTGGAAGAAAGGATATTGCGGAGATACGGCTTTCCTGTATTACAGTGTCCACTGAGTTATTCTTAGATTGGAAGATTACTTTTCCGGGATTGAAATTTTGTAGCATGGTTCGCATTGGGAATTCATGGAGTGGCGATATTGAGAACGTACACCCAGTAAGGAGTTTATTTGTATTATTCCTCCTCACAATTTCGAAACATTTGTCCACTCCAACCATTGCCTGACCTGCACAATCAAACCGGCATTGCAGTACACTCTGCTTTGTACCAGCCACTCAAATGACGTTTCATTTTATTTAACTTAATGAATAGAGGTACTCTCTCTCCCCGTCCCCACCCACACTCCAAGCAAGTGGCCCAACTGCAAACACAGGTAATGGCTTTTCCTCTGTAAGTGTTGCTATAACAGAAACCACATTTCCCTGTTAATTATTGACTTAATCTTGTATACAAGTGTGTGTGTGGGCGCATGGACTCGCCAGTAAAATTGGCTTTATTGTTTAGCTCTGCCGCTGAGTGGATATCCTTAGATAGCAATCACTGCCCACTTCTCTAGGAAGTGCGTATTTAAGGAATGAGGCTTCGTGAGAGCTGAACATCCAGACTGAATCATGTGACCATTTCCAAACTGAGAACTTTGACTGTTTTTATCACTATACAAAGGAGTATGGCAGAGACTATAATGTAGTTCATGAAGCGTGGCTCCATTCGTGTAACGTGGCTTCAGCAGTTCGAAACTCAGTGTATGAAAACTCTGCCAATTTACGTTGGTGAAAGGACGTGGTCCGAAGGTGGGGTGAAAGTATACTTAACGTGAAGAATGGATAGCTACCATATTTTGTAAGTTTCATGAGGTGATATTTTTTAAACTACCAGAAGTGTGAAAGTCTATATTCTATATCTTTATTAGACGGATTTATCATCATTTTAAAATAGTCCCATGTGACTTAATAATCCCGTTCGCTAGGAAGCTGTATTGCTACGAGGTGGTGTATAGTCATCCCTGTTAGTCAGATATATTCCATTGCTACAACTATCAGTTCAGTTTCCAGTAATGGTTCTATGGTAGTGAAAAAGTCTAATATTTACATACTGCCAACGGGCAAAAAAAGGAAGCTTTTTTCTCCGACGAAACTGAGCTTACGGAGCAGGAAGACTTTCTTAGGAGCCGAATAATGGAAGTAGCAGTCGGTGTTGGTCTATTTAAGAAGAATTCTGGGAATTAGGAAACTGAACCCCCTCCCCCTAAAAGTGAGCTGCTTGTCCTAAAAATTGCACCGCCTCTCCTGGTACAGGAAGCAAACGATCAGTGAAGACCAACACGTGAAGTATTTAAAGACGCTGTACAGTGGCCAAGGCACAAGACGATCTGAGGCTCTACGTCGTAGTAGAGTTGTAATGGTGAATGTTCTCTGTGTATTCTACAAGTGTAATTTTAAAATAAATGCTAATGCCTCTCTGTTTCTCTCCAGGGAAGAAGCCACCAAAGGAATGGCCTTCCAAAGGCGAGATAGTCTTCAAGGACGTCTCGCTGCGATACGGCGAGATCGCTCCACCTGTGCTCAAAGCAGTCAACTTTATTATAGCGCCAACACACAAGGTACTATTTGTTTATCTATATGCATTTGTTATTGTTTTGCAAGAAAACCATCTTGTTATATCTATTTAGGCCTCTGAACTTGTAACCTATATAAGTAAATTGAAGACCATTCTATTTAATTTCCAGCATGTGGGGAATATTTGAAAATTACAACAAGTATTGAACTGATGAACGAACCATGTCATACCCTAAATAATAAAATCGGCAGTCAGAATAAAAGAACTTAAGACCTAATTGTACTAGTACATTCAAGAAAACATTAATGAAACGAAAAAGAGTATGTATAGCTAAGTCCCACCTTTTAATTTCCTGGGTGTTGTATGCTGTCCTTAGGTTAGTTAGGTTTAAGTAGTTCTAAGTTATAGGGGACTGATGACCATAGATGTTAAGTCCCATAGTGCTCAGAGCCATTTGAACCATTTTTTAATTTCCTGTGCCAGCTTCACTCTCTGGAATCAGCAGCCTCTGAAGAACTTACAAGGGGATCATCGTTACTGGCCATCACTAATTTTGGCCAAGTTTATGTTATATGAAGAGCTTGGCGAGAAATGAAAGCGACGGAAGTGGCAGCTCCAGATGGCAAAGCGTTTAGAATAGCAGTTTTGGTGCTTGCTGAGCCAGCCATTTGCTAGTGAAGCTACCAGGCAGCCTTGGCGCAGAGGAAAGGAATGCAGCGGTAATGCGAGGTCGTAAATCGCGTCCCTATGTGGAAATTTTATTTTACATGTTTCATTATTTTCAGTTTTTACTTTAATTACGCTGCAAATAGACCTAAACAATTCTCCTTATATTGTACTTACAAAATATTTTCATAAAAGGGATCAAAAGTGAAGGCAAAGAAAATGTGGGATTTTCAAATAAATTTACAAGAAAGTGTTGTGCTTATAGCGTCCACGAAAACTGTGCATATAACGTTCCAAGAAGGAAATGTATTCCTAAATTCAAATTTTCCCTAGCCTTATTTTTCACGTATTTTATGAAAAGATTAACAAATTACAAACAAATACAGTATATTGAGCATTATTTCGGTCTATTTGGAATGATGACGTAAAAACTGAAAATAAAAAACTAAGTTTCCACATAGGGAGACGACCCTATGAGCCTCGGATTACTGTTGTGTACTCTTCCAACTGCGGCAACCGTTGCCTGTAACGTACGTAAATGACTCACTCCTCGCCCAACCGGCCATGTCATCATGTACCACGGCCTTCGTGAACCATTCTGCACATACCCGTTGCGTTGCCGACACTTCGTCCCACATGAGCGCGATTTACTGGATGGATGCATGCAAAAAGTCACTCATCCATTACCTTCGGTTTATAGCGATAACGAGAGCCGGAAGCACATTTTACCGGCAGGTGGTGCTGCGCCGCGATATCGACGTTGACCTTGAACTCACGGGCCGACATGGTTCAAATGCTAATAATTTCTGCGGCACACACTAGTGTACCTGTCCTGTGAATATGTACGTTGTATCTCTAGCCGTTCAAGGTGTTTCGTTTTCTTTCTGAACATGAGTGTACCTCCGAAAATCTCGAGGAATTCCCTTCCGTATAGATTTATATGGTCTAGCTTCACTATTACACTACTCCATTAATTCGTATATATTTAAATAATACTAAGAAATTCTACAATCAAAAACAAAAATAACGCAAAGACGCCTTTCCCTTAAAAATCTCGTATCAGAAAAGTTGCATAGTTAATGTCACTGACGGACACACGAAGCTCTACTTAATGTCCTATGTTCGTCTGTCACACGTTGTCATCTTATTCACATACGTGCTGTGTTTCCAAACCAATGGAAATTCAATTTGGAATTTGTCATTACATTATAAAGAATTAACTAGTGCTCTTAGCCTATGCTTCTAATGGAAGAAAACACATCTATGATTTCATACACGCAGCTGAAACATGTTTTAGACATACGGGAAGGAAAATGGAGATTACGTTTGTATAAAATTCAGTCGAATTTATTAGAAGAGGGGCAAGTAGTAGCTCGTTCGAAGATGATGTGACGAGGAAACGACCTCGTATTCTTTGAGTATCACCTGAAATGATGATCACAAACCATGGAAAACGTGGATTTTCAATTTTTTAGAGACGTGCGAATCAATCCATGAGCTTGGTTGCTCACGAATATTAGCAACACAGAGTTCTAGTACCCTGGATGGGAGATACGTCTTGAGAGACATAGTTGTTAATGTGAACATCGTCGTTAAGCTAATGTGCAAACTTCGAAAAACGTGGTTATACACGAGTTCAGTGAAGGTGCTCTGATTCGTGGTATCTGGCAGCTGCATCAATGAACAAATTTGTAGTGATTAACACGACCTCATAGCATCATGAGGAAGCTTCTAGCGTGCACCACTCATTGAAAGGAGTCGTTCTTGAAAAAGCCTTTTGATCTCTTCTGCAACATGAAGCGACGGAGACTTCACGTACAGGCAAAGAAAAGGTTTTGTTTGTGCCCCAATTCTCCCTGGACCACGCAGTGTGAATGTGCAACATTGTAGGCAGGAGTAAGTAATAGTATCTTGCATGCAAATCTGCTCCAGATATCCGTGAGATACAATACCCGTTGTGATCTAGATCTGTGCTCTACACGTCAAGGTTCGGTGTTTGATGGAGGATGCTTCTCGGTCCTTACTGTTCTGTTCACTGCTGGTGTGCGGGACGAAATGTTGTCGGTACCTCTGTGTACACGCCAAAATCTCTAATTTTTGTCGTGGTCTTTACACGAGGCTGAAATTGGAGAAAACGAAGTGCTTGCTAACTTCTATTGGAATCAACGCCCATATGATGTGCTGACTAAACAGCCTTGCAAACAAGGCGGGAACTACCACTAACAATTTTCTCTTGTTCGTTAATTCTGTTTGGTAAGGATCCAACACAAGCTAGCACCACTTCTAAGACTTCGAACGAGATTTCGTAAACGACCTACTTCATAGCTGAATTAGGTACTCTGTACGTTTAAAAAATCGGACCACTGACAATAAGACATTTGGCGGAATGAAATGGTACGCTTCCACACGGTAGTTCACAGTATATATTTTGTGGAACATCGAAAATAAACTGCTTTAAAGTTAATATGAACTGAGAAACGTCAGTTAACTAGTGCAGGTGAGTTAATGAAAAATTAACAATAAGAACTGTGATACTTGGTGGAATAATTGAAGGTAGTTTCCATGATATTTCTGGATTATGTGTGTTGTGCGTATTCCTTGGAAGTTTACAGCGACAGGAATTGTTAGAGAGACACACAAGCTTCTGAGTTGCCTATAGAAAATTTATAGGGTACTGTTGTAATTAGGGGAGATTTCGACAGTGTATAAGTGGGAAATCCCGACACGTGTCCAGTTTTGTCTCACCTCACACCTTTTCTCATTTAAATAGGTATTTTCTATCTTAAGTTGAAAATACCACTCAAATATAACAGTATGGGGTGAGATGTAGATCTGGTTGGAGCAATAAAAGATGTTGAAGCTACAGTTGTGAAACGACGTAATGTACGAAGAAAGACTCCGCATTCTAGATTGATCTCAGGGATTTAATACACAATGCAAACTGGCAAAAGCTCACCTCTCGACAAAAACACAGAGTAGCAGTTGTTACCGTCAGCCATACTGCTGTCGGAACATTTCTGATGAAGGCAGGACTCAAACTTCAACTGGCGTTCTGTACATCGTTCAGACGCTTGCAGCTGACGATTAGAGCGGCAAACCACAGGACGCAAGGAAAAGAGCCCTGAAGACTACTGTCTGAAACGCGACATTTTCTTTTTACATATAAATGTTCTGCAAAACATGGTGGAAGATGCGAAAAGTATTATTTCACAAGACTTATGACATGACGCTCAGGAAACTAAATCTTTCTCTTCTGATGACTGCAAGAGTCCTAGTACTTAATGAGTCCGTATGTCCCGAGGTCGCTATCGCTCTGGGAGAATACGTCTACAAGTAGGCCTTTCACAACTAAACAACACTTCAGAATATAACGATTACAGCTTAAACAGAGAGCTAATGTAACTTCATGTCCAAAAGAACAGATACCATTGGTGATTTTGCAGCTCTCTAAGAATGAAATCACAATGAACCGTTAGCTGCTTACAGGCGTTGATAAATATCAACGGGAACAGCTGAAAATGTGTGCCCCGACCAAGACTCTAACCCGGGATCTCCTGCTTACATGGCAGGCGTTCTAACCGACTGAGCCATCAAGGACACAGAGGATAGTGCGACTGCAGGGACTTACCTCTGGTACCTTCCCCCCTCCCGCGAGGCCCACATTTCCAATGTACTGTCCACACACTACATTTGTAGTGTCCTCTGCTCCCCTCCCCCCTCCCCCCCCCCCCCTTCCCCCACCGCTGTAACCATTTCTCGCGGCAGTCAATCTACCGATTCCCTTAAGAGTTTGAGCAATGAGAGTGCATCCGCACTGAAGAAGATACCATCTTCATATAGATAAGGCTTCCTGGTCAATGATTTTCTTCAGTGCGGTTGCACTCACATTGCTCAAACTCTTACGGGAATCGCCGCGAGTAATGAGTATAGTAGGCAGGGGCACAACAAATGTAGAGTGTGGACATTAAGTTGGAAATGTGGGTCTCGGGGGGTGCCAGAGATAAGTTCCTGCAGTCGCACTGTCCTCTGTGTCCTCGGTGGCTCATTCGGATAGAGCGTCTTCCATGTAAGCAGGAGATCCAAGGTTCGAGTTCCAGTCGGGGCACACATTTTCAACTGTCCCTGTTGATATTTATCAACGCCTGTGTAAGCAGCTAATGGTCATTCTCTAACAGTTACTCGTCATACTGAAGTAAAACGTTGGAAATTCCAGTGAACCATTGTTCACTTTTAAGTTTTCCTAACAAGTTTTAATCTGGTATTAAATCGGTAAACCGATCAAAGCTATCCATCGAGATATTCGGTGACCATAAAATGGCTTTGTCGGGGAGGATGATAGAAATAATACTAAATTCTTTTTTCCAATACTATTTGTCTGAGAAAGACAGTATTGCGGTTCCTCCATCCATATGCCATGCGAAGGTGAATAATGAGACATCGAAATAACTGACTGCGAGACATAAAATCTCCTAAAATCACTGAACAGAAGGGAGACGACAGGAGCTAATGGGACACGTGTACGATTCTACATGTAGTATGCGAAAGAGATTGGTCCTCTTCGACCAGTAGCCTGCAGTAGATCGCTGGAGGTACCTAGTGATTGGAAAAATGTGTAGGTCCTTCTTGTTTCCAAGATTGCATCATCGAACAGATACACACAACTATAGGCCTATACTACTGACGTCAGTCTGTTACAAAAATTTAGCACGTCTTTTAGTTGTGGATTATGACCGTTCCAATCACTGGCTATAGACCACTTTTTACTGATAATTCCCACGCACGTTACCGGTTCATTTAATTTCAGTGTTGTACTTACGTGGGTAGCCATGAAGTTTTAATTATTCCTGAAAATATAGTTATGTAATTATGTTTGCGGGTATGTGTCTGCAGCCCTGGTACACACAGGAATCAGTGTATTACAATACTGTGGCCTGCAGATAGAGTAAAGAAAACAAAATGGCACAGCCCGTCCCCAGTTTATGAACTTTGTTTCAGCTCCAATATCAACTTGCTCCAAAACGCGATAGTTAAGTTGATGGGTATCAGTCGTATGTTGTTCTGATGCGTCAGTATTCAAACACGGATATGTATCCTGAATGTGTCACTCATTTCATTCATTAATCATACAGTGTCCCGTAACTATGTAATGTGTAAAATGTTTGCCCACAGGTTGGCATCGTGGGCCGCACCGGTGCCGGTAAGTCGTCGCTGATCGCGGCGCTGTTCCGGCTGACGCCGGTGGAGGGCGCCGTGGTGATCGACGGCATCGACTCGTCGACCATCGGGCTGCACGACCTCCGCCGCCGCATCTCCATTATCCCACAGGAACCGGTGCTCTTCTCCGCCTCCATGAGGTTCAACCTCGACCCCTTCCAGGAGTTCGACGACGCTAAGCTGTGGGACGCGCTCGAGGAGGTAAGGGCGAAGAGCTTAGCAAAAGTTCGCTTGACTCTTACAGATAGTTGGCAGAGGATGTAAACCCAACCAGGCTGAGGCAACCTAAGCAATTTGGCTCGACGAAATGGAGTTCCAGCTTCCGTAGTGTAATTTTCGTAGTTCAGCTGATACTCTTTCTTTTTTAAACTGCAAGCTCACATTCAGAACTATAGGTCACTATGTCTGACAAGTAAAGAAATTTACAACGTATTTTGAGACGAGTAATTAAAAAAAACTTTTTAGCAGCCGAAAAGCGTGAGAATTCTCAAGTGATTGATGAATTTACAGCAGTACTAAGGAAATAGTAACAGGTCTGAAGTATCGGGGAAGAAAAGGCGTTAGGGCATGTACAGCCCATACAGAAGTAAGAAATGGTTCAAATGGCTCTAAGCACTATGGGACTTAACACCTGAGGTCATCAGTCCCCTAGACTTAGAACTACTTAAACCTAACTAACCTAGGGACATCAGACATCTATGCCCGAGGCAGGATTCGAACCTGCGACCGTAGCAGCAGCGCGGTTCCGGACTGAAACGCCTAGAATTTCTCGGCCACAGCGGCCGGCCAGAAATAAGAGTAGAAGAGAGTATGAACATAGACAAAATTCCCCATTACTAGAATACTTTGATTTATTGCCTTGTCAGGGTGGCAATTTGAACAATTCTCTTTGAAAGCAAAATCCCATTCTTACACAGTTATGTAGTCTGTAAGGAACCGCTAGTGGCACTAAAAAGTCTGACTGCTTAATACTAGACGCTGAGGACATACACTGGTTGAGTACAAAGGAAACAGTAGGACCAATAAAACTATTGCACATAAATTTGAGAAGTAGTCACACAACTAGTTGACATTTTCCACAGACTATCGGAGCGCTCAGTTTCCCAGCCAACAGTGTCTGTCTACAGCCTAAGAAATAATCTTCTGCTAATCCTTGTAGAGTCAAACAAGCTCCCCGGCCCCTCAACTTTTGTGAAGTGTGCTGTGGAGTAGATACAAGCATGACAAAGGGAAAATTACGTGTTTGGATTAACTTGTAGTGCTGTAACTAGCACTTGACGAACATTGTAAACTAGCAGTCTCAGGTTCGCATATTGTGAGGTAACGGGCGACTTGTGGCGCCCTGGAAATATTCTATGTTTGGAGTTGGGGCGGCCGCTTGACCAGCCGGGGCCCGGCAGCGACCACGTGGTGCCGAACGTTAGCCGGACGAGAGGGGTAGCCCCAGCGCATGGTCCAGCCGCGTGGCTGGGAATTCCGCTGTGGCGAGGACGGTGCTTTGAGTCGATGAAGGAGATGTCTATGCCGGGAGTGCCAAACGTAGCGGACTTTGTGAAACCATAATGGCACACAAGTCACAGTCCGTATAGAAATAGTAGCCAGATGAATCATGATACCTCAAAAAGAAACATGTATTCTAGTATTATTTGCACGACGATTCTGATGGTGTAATTAGATTTTCAATATCTTTAGTTTAAAGTTCAGTATCTGATGGTAAATTATACAAGTAACACCCAGCAACGAATTTCCAAAATCTAAATGGTTCTTCAGATTTCGTCGATCTACGTGTCTTTAGAAAGCTATTAGTGTAAACCTAAATTGGTATGAATTACAGGAATGTAACTTAAATAGTACATGAATTATTGCAGGTCAAAGTGGCAAATTACTATCAATCGCGTCAGGCCATAAGTACTCCACAGTTAAACGAATAAACGGTAGCAGCATGCTTATAAATATATTTATTCATCTATGTCTTTGTTTGTACCCGATATATACTATATATACTATTCGTGAAGAAATTGGTTAATTATTTACCGTGTTTTAGAAATTACAGAGTCGTTAGGCTACTGGCCTACCTTTGCTTGCTATTCCTTTGATATGTCTATTTAATGTGTTTATGTATTTAATAATGTGTGTGTTGAGCGTGTTAATGGTCCAGCCGTAGGAACATTAATTTCAAGTTGTTTAAATGTTTCAATGTTCGTAAGCGTGCGTTGGCTTGGACACACGGAGGGAGCGCTGTAGCCAATCACAGCGCTCGTTACTAAGAGAGCCATATGGTGGTTGGGGGGGGGGGGGGGAGGGGAGCGTCGTTTCCGGAGAGGACACGAGGTAGTTCTGAGGAGTGTTGTGCGAGGGACAGTCGCACAAGACACGGGAAGTGCTGAACGCGACGGCGCGACGGACGCACAGTAGCGGGAAGGACTTGGAGAGTGGAGAGGTCCACACGTGGTCGCGGCTATTACAAATACTTCAGAGTGTCGACTTGTGCACTTGTGAGATTTCCGTGGCTTCTACAGTTAAGACATAGCGTGCGTTTAGAAGTGAATATCTCGCGAGCTAGGTTGTTGTCCATAGCTAATTACGTGCAGTAGGAATCTATTGTTTCCCTGTTATTCAACTTATATTTCATTTAATTGCTCAAGACTGCCCAGGAAATAAGCACAGAGGGCAGACGCTGAGACCAGGTCTGTGAGCGGCAAGTACAGTAACCCCCCCCCCCCCCCCCCCTCCGCCCCTCGTTTCAGGGAACGAGGTATGGGGATCCTTGTGGAGACCTATGTGAAAGAGGCAAAGGCTTGGAGAAATCTAGACTGTCACAGTACATATCAATAACGTCAAGTTGTAGATCAGTGCGAATTATTTCCTCGAAGCTTTTTCTCCATTCATTTGCGCTATGAATCTTAATTCCCCCCTTAATAATAAATCGATCGATTACTTTGTACGGGCAAACCTTGCACCACAAGCAGCGGCAACTGTCAAAGATTTTGATGCCTTATCCGCTGTTAGCTTGTGCTTACTGCGCAGGCATTACGTCTATCCCAAGACGGCGTCGCAGTCGCAACAGGATAAGGCTTTCTGTGTGCTCCGTTTTGAGGGTCCAGATCTGTGACTACAGTGAAGCGTGAGTTTCGTGAACTGTTTAGGAAAGATCCACCACCCAAGAATAATATAGGTAGGTGGTACCGACAGTACATGCAAATAGGGCGCCTTTGTAAGTGGAAGGTTTCTGGTCGACCTCGTGTGCCTGATGCAAACGTTGGAGTGCGCAGGGCGGTGCACCGAAGTCCTCGCAAGTCACTTAGTAAAGCAAACAGGGAATCGGTCATGTCAATGATTACGATGTGGAATGTGTTAAGTAAGCTACTATGTTTTAAGCCGTACAAAATGGGATTAGTGCAGGCCCTTCCAGCAAAGTGGGAAGGTGTGACTTTCGTGAAGCTCCGAACAATGGTTTTGTAAAAAGACTCGTCCTCGGCGATGAAGACACGCGCCGTGTAAATGGAAAGGCAAAAGCTCACAAGGTCCGTATCTGGAGAAGCGAAAAACCACATACGCTGAATCAAAGTTGAACGTTTTTTGCGCAGTGTCGCGCGAGAAAGTATACGGCCCATGTTTGTTCAAATAACAAACGGTGAAGGGTAACTCATTTACAGATATGTTGTAAACGACTGGAAGGTGCTCCATCCCAATTTCACAAGCATGTACGAGAGCTTCTTAAGCGTGTTTTTGACCAATGCTGGATTGAAGAAGCTGCAACAGCAGGCAACCACCTTCTCCCACGGCTACCTCATTCGCCGAATTCAACACCCTACGATTTCTTTCTGCGGGGGGGGTCGAGGGAGACAGGTTGTATGTACCTCCAACGCGCGTGTCGCTTGAGGAAAGTTTGTGATCAGATAATGCATGCACCGCAGACCATCGCGGAGGACATACTACATCGAGTATGGGAAAAATTTGGTTACCGTACGGATGCGTATCATGTAATTAACGGTGTTCGTAGTGAATGATTGTAATCACTGAATCAAAAACTTGGTCAGATGCCGCTGCTTATGCTGTAAGGTTTTCCCATATAAAGTAATGAATCGATTTATTATTAATTTTTAAACCCACACCATTCATTTATAAACTCCCTGCATTTTCCAAGGGTGCTGGAAACCACTTGGCATTCTGGGAATGGCACATCCACTACGCCACTGTAGTTGAACTCCACCACAACGCAATTAAGCGATTTACAAAAGGGCTGAACAAAGCTTGCTAGCAGGTGCTCGGCTCGTAGACTCATTTCACTCTGTCAGAGGGTGTGCGAGAACGCCACTAAGTTTTTTTCACCCCGGTAACAGCACCTGTTGGTAATCGTAAGGTTTTACAGGTGTACATCGATTACACAGTCAGGCAAGGATGCGCATAAGTAAATATCTAAGAAAAACAGTACATAAAATTGAGGAAATAAATGAAACAGAGGACTGAACAATATAGTAGTAAATTTGCAAAACTGATTAAAAAATAAAGGTAGACTGTCAGTAAAATTCATTCAGAGACGATTATGACCTTAAAAGGTAATTAAATGCGTGTCCGCTCCTCCTCAAGTTGAATAATAAAAATTGTAGCACATGCAGTTAGGTTGCCTAAAATACTAAACTATTTGGAAGACACAGTTGTCAAATCAGAGCCTAAAACCTGACGAAGTAGTGCAGTAAAATTTCCTTCATTATACACTGCTGTTCGTAAAAGTTCACCACGGTATAAAATCGATCTCATCAAGCTACTGTCCTTCGATCTCGAGTAAAAGCTCAATACTCAAGAGCACTGTGTCCACGTGGCTGTTCAGTTTCTATCCCCATGAATTTCCCAAGTGTTCAAACGGTACCGTGTGCTGCTGCTCAGAGAAACTAACAAGACCAACTTTTATTTCCAACGACCACCGGCCCCTATGGTCTATTCTCAAGCCAGAGCCGTCAGCCAAAGACCACGAAGCTCGTAGCATAATCCCCTAACTGTTCAGGAGTACTAGCCATAGGGCAAGAGTTCCCAAACTTTTCCTCTGGCAGAACACTTTGAGGATCCTGGTACTGTGAGGGAACACGTTGTTTATTTTAATCATTAACAAAAATTTTAAAAATGGGACCTTAAATTATTCAGTGTTTCCTTTAATTTTAAATCGTCACTAATAATAAGCAAATCATAATAAATTTTAAAAATTAGTGTCGCCAAAATGTCGTAAAAGTGCCATGTTCCTAAGTTTTGCGCGGAACCCTTACTAACTTCCCGAGGAACCCAAGTGTTCCGCAGGGCACAGTTTCGGAAACCCTGAGCTAGGGCTTGAGCCTTCGACACGGCTTGTTACGCGTTTTCTTACGTCTCCTTTTGTTTGACAACTCGGTTGCATAAACGAACAAAGCAATAACTTCACAGGTAGAGGAGGTGGGAGGTTGAGATGTTACCTATACCCATTTGAGCGGTTTGAAGTACCAAGAATGTTCTGGTGTCGCCATAAAATCATTGGCGTGAATGTGTCAAGCTTGTCTTACTCGGCCTTGCGTTTTGAGACATGATACCTGAGCGAAAAACCTAGGTATAATGAGCGTACTCCTGCCCACCCACATAGTTACTACAACCTCAAAAGTAGATAACCTATACCCACTAAAATATAGCAGACTACATAAGAATAACACTGGAACAAGAATTATCTTTCAAAACAATTTACCAACTATAATTACTATAACAATATCTGTGTTGCATCTTCTGTCGTTGTAGCTTTCCAACTGTGACTGGAAGAGAAGTGCAGGCATCGTAGCAAAAAGTAAAAATTATACTACCCATACAAATAACTTAGATACTAGGACAGCCGTTTCAATAGCGGAGTGTGTTTTGGGATCAAAGGATCTCAACTGGTTTATGACCTAGCCCTTGCATTTTCATTTTAAGGAGCCCCAGAACAAATTCATAACTAAAAAAATTACAGACTAGGATCGCAATTAAAAAAGCGGTGATTTTGTCTTCCCCGTCGCTGCATATTTGTACTCCTGACAGGGAGCGGGTACCTAAAATATTGTAAGTGATCGAGACCAAACGGTACCTTGTTTAATAGTCCAAAAGTTGCATTAACCCACCAAAATATTATATACTAGGAAAGTCGTTTGACAGCGGCATGTGTTGTTTACCTTTCACTTTGACTTTACAACTGTGAAGAGGGACATTACCAAGATGTTACACAACGAGGCGCTCCAGCGCAGCCTATTTCAAAGCCTGGAATCCAGACCGCGCTAGTCATTCATGACTCGTTACAGGATCGTCGTTGCAATGACCATCAAAACTAATACGTTTCATTACCACACAACAAATCAAAATAAGCGTCTCCTCACGCTGATTACTGTACCACCTTCCGAATCATTCACTGAATGTTACAGCATTTATGAATAAAATCATTGACTTGTGCTGCCATGCAGTAATTTAAGACAAATGAAATACAAAGGAACATATGTATGTAAATGACTGAGCCATATCAAAAAGGTACACAAACTTCAGTTCTTTACAGGGAGTCAGTTCATAGTTAACATAAACCAGATTTCACTTGACTGTCTTACACAATGACTTGATTTAGTCTAGCAACATAACACACAATTTGGCATTTAGAACCAACATGATGATGCATATTTATGGAAAGATTCAGTGTGTCAGGGGATACATCCTGACGTTATGCAACGATTTTCTATGGATGACAGCGTGCTCTCATTCATTCATTCATTTGATTGAATCATAGTAATTACAATCATCGTTACTCTAGTATCATCGGATTTCGGAGAAACAAAGTTTTTGTGTGTTTACTGTATACATAAGGTTGGGTTTGACATAACACTGAATAGGGCAGCTTCAGTGGTTGACAGTATTTAATTTTCAAGGTTTGTTAAATCGCAGTCACACAACAATGTGCAATGTTGCTATGAACTCGCGACATCAAGACGCCCACGACGCCAAATTTGAAATCCTCAGTCTTAGACACCATTAGGTTCAAATTTATTTTTCATGCATTTCAGAGTTAAATTCAGTAGCTGGAAGTGACACTTCGCTACAGACGTGCTCGTTTCCCATAGCTCTGGGTTTTTACCCGCCGCTTGTGATATCCTAAGCCGGCCGGTGTGGCCGCGCTGTTCTAGGCGCATCAGTCTGGAACCGCGTGACTGCTACGGTCGCAGGTTCGAATCCTGCCTCGGGCGTGGATGTGTGTGATGTCCTTAGGTTAGTTAGGTTTAAGTAGTTCTAAGTTCTAGGGGACTGATGACCACAGATGTTAAGTCCAATAGTGCTCAGAGCCATTTGAAACATTTTTTGTGATATCCTAATCACTTTGTGCGGCGCGCCTACTTCGCTTCAGACCAAGCCAAATTTGTAGATTCGTAAACTCCACCCCTCCTGCTACCAGAAACTCTTTCCAGCGGTCACGACAGCCTAAGGATGACCCAAGAAGTGGTACGTGGCGGCATGAAGTTACTCCAGTGTTTGTTTGTTTTTTGTTTTTTAATCCCTTATTTTCATCATACCTGATGGTTTGGTCGCTGTCCAAACTATCACCGACTACAGGACAGTCTCTTAAAATTCTGATGATTACCTGCCGCAAGTGCTACAAAAGTGCTAGATTTTTAAGAGCTCACATAGTTCTACTTGCAGAAAGCTGGTTAAAATCTGCAAGTGACATCAGTGATATTTTTGGGGAAATTTTTAGCTTATATCGATACGATAGGCTGACAGTAAATGGGGTTGGTGTATTTGTCACAGAAGATAACCGCAAAGCCACAGATACAAATTCAAATTGCACGCAAGATTGTTTGGGCAAGACTTAGTTTCAAGAGGATTGTTTTATTGACCACCAGACTCGCCTCCTGATGTAACCGGAAACTTGAAACCTAAGTTCTCTAGTACGTAAGTTCCCAATGTCACATTGTAGGAAACTTACCTTCAATCAATTGAAAAAAAAATAGTATTGTAAATAGGGAGCGTTAAAAGATTTCCTGCCAAACATGACTAAACTAGTTCTGTAAGAACTACCTGAAATACGTTGTTCGAAAGCCCACTCATAGTGAAGTCACATGGGATTCAATAGCACCAAATAGATCTGACCTCTTTGAAGATGTTCACATAGAAATTGGTATTAGTATCACATTCTAAAGCGAATTTGCGTCTGCGTTAGCCCATACTTCAACTGTAATGTACCACATACACTTTGAACAAAAAACTGTGCACAGTAGTTGGGAGAAAGCGCAGTTCACACCAGTCTAGTAGAGTAGCAAAAGTGTTCAACAAAACAACCGTCCAATATCTTTTATATTCGTTTGTTGTAAGATCGAGTCACAGTTAGAAACTGTCAGCTCATACAAATACTTGGTAAACACTTTGTAAATGATCTGTAATAGAACGATCACGTGGACGTAGTCGTTGTTATACTTTGGTTTATTGGTAAAATACTAGGCAAATGGAATCATTTTGCAAAGGAAATTGCTTACAAACAACACGTGCGGCGCCTTCTGGAATACTGTTAAAGAAGTGAGAGGAAGGGAGGGAGAGAAGAGAGAAAATCCATATCAAATAAGACTAATAGGGGATATCGAACGAGTACAAAGAAGGGCAGCACGAATAACAAAAAAATTGTTAGACCTATGAGAGAGAGTCACAGAGATGCTGCAGGAACTGATCTGACAAAAATTGATACATAGGTGCAAACTATTCCGAGAAAGCATACTTGGAAAGCTTCAAGAAACTTCCTTTAACTACCGACTTCTAATGTAGTACAAAGACTACTACCTCCGAATTTACGTGAAAACTCTTAAAGGTTTCCAGACGTTCTAAGATTCTACATCTTTATTCTTCATGGCTACGTATTTATTTCACAAGATAGTCACCCTGGCAACGAACACGTTTCTCCCACCGAGAAACTAGTTCGCTGATAACGTCACTCTAGATGGACATTGTTGACGGACCACCACCTCACATCTGATCGCACCGCTTCACCATTATCAAAGTGAAGTCCTCGAAGATGTTAGTCATGGAAATCGATTGGGGTGAAGTCGGGACTTTATGGAGGATGATCGATGACAGTGCACCCGAGGCATCGGATTGTTGCAAATGTAGTAGCGCTCTTGTGTGGTCTGGCATTGTTATCTTCAAGGAGAAGGTGCTCCTTTTCGAATTCGAAAGTCTATTACAGCACGCTGTTTCTCTCGCGCCGACCCAGTTAAGTTACCCACCGACATGTTACAGGCTGCAATAGACATGAAGAATAAACATGTAGAACGTTAATAGCATTTGTTTGGTATAAAAAGCGTTTCGAAGTTTCAGATAAAAAATTCGAAGGCATTACTTTCCAGCATGCCCCTGCACAATACCCCATGCGTGTCTCCTACAGGGATCGCGAGTACTAGATTAACTATTGCGCACACAGACACTGAAGTCATTTCTCCCGTGCTCCATGTGTGAATGGAATGGGAAGTAGCCCTAAAAGCTATACGACGAGAAGTATCCTCTGCCATACACTTCAGTCGTTCTCAGAAAAATCAGATTTTGCTTCATTCATTATCTGTAGAATACTGTCCCCTTGCTGATGATGATGATGATGATGATGATGATGATGATGATGATGATGATGATGATGATGATGATGATGATGTGGATCTTTTGAGGAGGGATATTTCCTTTTTCTCTAGTGTCTGATGTGCCGACCTTTAATACACAAACTTCATTCTAATCCTTTCCGCTACAGTAGCTGTGATAAGAAAGTGTTCTAGTTACTTTATCAGCTTCCTGAAGCAGCTCTACGATTTTAGATATGCATTTTGGTTGTAATTGTTGTTGAGGTCATAACTCGGATGACTGGTTTGATGTAGCTCTCCACGCTAGTGCATCCTCTTAGTTACTGGATCTACTGATATAATCTTCAACATTCTTCTGCACCACCACATTTCAAAAAGCTTATATTCTCTTCTTGTCTGTACTGCTTATCGTCCACGTTGTACTTCCGCAAAAGGCTACATTCAAGTCGAAGACCTTCAGAAAGGATTTCCTAACACTTTTATATCTGATGTAAAATTTCTCTGCTCCAGTGCTATATACGGCTGTGGTTTTATTTAGTGAAATATATGTAGTTCGCTTGTAATTACGTAATAAATAATCTGGTGCCGTCTGATAGTTATTTAGAATTTTAGTTTCGTTACAGGCTGGTTGATTACACCTAGTCGCACATTGAGCTCAAAATTTGTCAAAAACCACAAATTTTTACTAATCACTGTCTTTAACTGTGAATAACATTTTAATTGCACATTCTGCAGCGTAGTTACATGTCTTAAACTGTTCGACTCAACGACACCTTCACATTGACGCACCTCTTTCACGCGTAGTGCAAATGGTATTGATTGTTGTCAAATTTTCACTAAGCGTAGTGAAGACAATATTCTGACGTCACAGTTCTGAAGTAACGTAAACTACCTCGAGGGCTACAGGAAAGTCTCTCTTCGGCCTTGAACTCCTTGCTTCACGTTGCCCAGGAGAAAGCAGGGACTCTGTGTGACGTCAGGCGGACGCACGCAGGGGCCAACTGTTTCTAGTCTGCCGTGGACTCATGCAGGCCCCAAGCCTGTTCAGCAATGTCCTACCTGTGGTAGCACTTCCTGACGTGACGTTTGACATCCCGCGTACACGCTATCTACACCTCGTAATGTGTTAAATCTTTCCGCATTGCCGCATTCTTCCAATGGCCGCACTTTGTTGTTTGACTGCATGTTCTGTTGTGCATTTATCACCCAATCGCTTTGTACCTCCAGGCTGTTCCATGCCCACCGGCCGTATCACACGGAGAAAGAAAGATTTGCTTTTAGTTTACTTGATGGTTCGCGCGACATCTTCCAAGCAGAAACCTTTGACATCTAGGTTATTCACATGTATCGAGCTTGGCTTGTTTTCGGCTGATAGCTGTGATGCTACATCTCTAGTAACTTCCTCTTTGTTACCTACATTGGCAAATCACAAGTCCTGTCGGCATCTGACGTCGGTATCTGAAAGGCGGGCCTTCAGCTTCTTGGGTTTTTCGTCCTAGTTATGTGTCCAGTCGTAAATTTTCTAATTTTTTCTGTCTAGTAAATAAAGTGATTTTATTCCTTCTTCGTACAAGTCTTCTTTTATTTCACCGATACATTTTTATTGTTTAAGTTTTAGTTTTGCTCCGTGTTGCATAGAATTTCACTACCTGTCTAGTTTACTTGATCGGTTCCAATCTCCCAAAATGTCCGCAGATTTTTAGCCTGCATTTTTCATGTCCGAGTAAAATGTTGGCATAGTTTCTATTTTTGCATGTGCTCTTCAGTATGTTATTCCTTCGTCAGTATAATTTAGACCTCATATTTTTTAAAATAACTTCCGCTTTTTCGGATTTCTTCAGTGTGCCTCTTTCTTCTTAGGATATGGCTCGTCTGATGCAACTGAATTAAAAGCTGTTTGTATTGTGGCATACGCCTTTCGATTTTTTTACTTTTGAATCGTCTTTAGTGACCTGTAATACATATTTTTAGTATGTAGCGTGATTTACCTGCCCCTACAGCTGTCATGTTATGGAACCCGCAGTGTTACATCCGGCCTAAAAAAAACCACGCGCGAGATTTTCATATTTTCTAGCTCGCTACACACAAACTATTAGTCCTGCAGAAAAAAAACGAACATGACCTTTTTGTAGGAAGTTTAATGTCGTTAATTCTGTACCTGTTCAAGTTTTCGCTGGAGGCCGCGGTTTTAAAGTTATTAAAGAAAATCGTACAAAAGTGACCTTCAAACGCATTTCGATCCGCCCCGCCCCCCCGAACTCGTCCCGCATTTATATTTATCAGGGTTTCTAGTAAGTTCCTCATGGCAGCCACCAGCTTAGTCGGGTATTTCGGTAACATCATTAATTTAAACGTGACCTTGAGAGTAATGAATGGAAAAAGACTTCTGTAAAATTTACGCTGAAACTAATTACGTTGACAATTCGATCCAAACTTCTCTTGCAAGCACAATAGTTTCGTGGTTACAAGGCATGGCGAATACAACGCTGTAATTGTTTAAGCTGTTGAAATTCCCAAAAGTGTTAGGTAATATTTACACTGACGTAAATTTTAGCTTCTATGTGCTCGACTGAAGCGATCGCATAATAAGGCCAGTAGGTCGAAATAATTCGCGCAAATTTTTGAACAGAGGTAGGAGAGAGTGACCTCAACCACATAGTAGAAAACCTTACGGTGGGGTCTGAGTGTGGGAGTGGGGGTGCGTTTGAAGGTCAGTTTTGCACATTTTCCTCGAATAACTCGAAAACTACAGCCTTTAGCGAAAACTTATCCCGATACAACATTTAACTACATTAAATGTCTTACCAAAAGGTCCTGTTCATTTTTTCTGTATAACTGTAGTTTGCGTGTATCGATCGAGACAATATAAAAATCTCGCGCATGCTATCTGGAGGCCAGATATAACATTGCGGGTTGTGTTAAAGTTCGGTAGAAACAGCCGAATCACCCTTGGATCTAGCGGCAGTGTGCTCGGCGTATTCTCAGAGGTGCTGCCGGAACTTAAATTTTTTTAACTAACCCTTCCATGCTCATTCACTAAGATTTTTCTTAAAAATCGACCCTGTAATTCCAGGTGAGTTTTCGTCATAATGAAGAAGCATTATTGCTTCAATGGTTGCATACGGGGCTGACTTGTTCTTATCAACTTGCCTCACGTCTCACGTCTTATCCTGTGGAAGTGGCCGAGCTATTCTAGGCGCTTCAGTCTGGAACCGTGCGACCGCTACGGTCGCAGGTCGAATCCTGCCACGGGCATGGATGTGTATGATGTCCTTAGGTTAGTTAGGTTTAAGTAGTTCTAAGTTCTAGGGGACTGATGACCTCAGACATTAAGTTCCATAGTACTCAGAGCCATTTTTGAACCTACCCTGTGTTACATCTTTGATACGAGGTCTGGCCGTCGTTGCTGCTCGCCACTCCAAGCAGAGTTACGGCGTAGCTGCTCAGTCTGACACGATCTTTAAGACTGTTGTGTGAAGTAAGGTAGGTGTAACAGGAGAGATACTTTGACTGTCGAACAGGTGGAGCTGAAACAGGCGGTGGGCAGTCTGGACGCTCAGGTGACGGAGGGCGGCGGCAACCTGAGCGTGGGGCAGCGCCAGCTGGTGTGTCTGGCGAGGGCCATCCTCAGGAACAACAAGGTGCTCGTCCTGGACGAGGCCACCGCCAACGTCGACACCGAGTGAGTACAACCCCTCACTATACGCCACCGACAACTGCTCTAATGTCTCTCAGCCTCCCCTAGACCACAGAAAAAGTTTCTTATTTCTAGCAGTCAGTCTAGCAATCTTTCCGAGTACGTTCATATCAGCCACTTTATCTGACACAAAAACAAGCCAGAGTTTTATTGATATGTCCTCCAAACCCTGAACTAGAGCGCGATGCATGCGGGTATATATCGATATTCTGGGTCAGGTGAACGTTTGTTACCTCGGCCAAAGTAGGCTGACGGAAACGGGAGGTGCTACATCATACAGTACTAATCCCATATTTAAGTTTGTTGAGATGTTCACGACGGGTGTTAAAAGATAAAACTTTCATTCCATTCCTGATTGATATTGCATACAACCGGCTGGCACATACACATCACTTACCGCAACGTCTTACGTCAGCGGTAGACGGTCACATTACCACCTGGTACCACTGCACCATCTACAGCCCTCAGAAGCGAGCAGTGTGATCTTTTTAAATGAGTTACTAATACTTTGTCCAGTTAGGTTGCAATGCACTGTGGCTTTTGATCCAGCGAGCTAATTTTCAATTTTAGTCTAATTAGTAATTTTGAACTTAAAAGGAGCGATAGTTTCCGTTAGAAGGCCGTACACTCCAAACCTGGTATGCCAAACAGGCAAAATCGTCGTGAGCATTGATGTACCAGGTTGAAGATAACTGGTTGATAAAACACCAGAACCTGTTGCATGAAGTAATTCGTAACTGCCCGCTTCACATCCCCGTCGGACAGCAGTCGTCGACACTTCAGCGCCTGTTTGAAGGGAACGAAGACGTGATGGTCGGACGGGGGAGACATCAGGACTATTGGGCGGGTGTTAGTGTGTCGCCCACTTGTTACCCATAATTGATGACGCTTGCCTCCCAGGTCGACAGGCGTCTTGTGTCGAATCGTGACCAGCGCACCATTCCACAACAGCGGTTTTCGACAGAGTTGTTACCCGAAACACATCCTAAATTCTCTGTTGGATTTCTAGTGGGTTTGTCTTTCGGCAGCCAACAAAATAATGAAACATATTAGTCCAGTTTAGACGCATCTGGTAGCGCTGCAACTGTTGACGTTTCGGCATTTACCGCACGCACGTACAAAAAGCGCGAATGCCACAATAATCCCTTGCCTACATGTTAGTGCTTACATACCTGCAACGGAGTCGCGATAAGTTGCGCATACGCTGCAGGAACGCCTCGAACAGGAGATTCTTGTTCGCCCATTGCACTAAACTCGGCGCATTCGTATATTAGTATTTGTTTGAAATGCTGCTATAGTTAAATCATGTAACTACCAAGGTCAGACACGGAGGGGGGATACAAACCGAGCGAGGTGGCGCAGTTGTTACCACACCGGATTCGCATTCGGGAAGACGACGGTCCAGAGCGGCGTCCGGCCATCCAGATTTAGGTTTTCTGTGATTTCCCTAAACAGTTCCAGGTAAATGCCGGGATTATTCCTGGGCCGATTTCCTTCCCCATCCTTGACACAGAGTTTGTGCTCCGTCCCTAATGACCTCGATGTTGAACAACCAGTTTTCCTTCCTTCCGGGGCTACAATAATGGACTTAATTTTCTACCTCTACATAACTGGCGAAGCTTTACTGATAAGTTAGATTTGCTATAATCTCTGAGTTTATACACACTGTTGCGGGGTTTTCTTTTTTTAAACCACCCACATTAAAATACTGAATGTCGCAGGACGGACACGCTGATCCAGAAGACGATCCGCCGCAAGTTCAAGGAGTGCACCGTGCTGACGATCGCCCATCGCCTCAACACCATCATGGACTCTGACCGCGTGCTCGTCATGGACGCTGGACAGGTCGCGGTAAGTCTGTCGAATTACATCGACCTGTTCAAGGCGGGACGCCAAGTGAGTCAGGAAGATATTTAATTTACAAACTGATGCGGATGCCATCACTTCATCTAGGAAATATTTAGGTACCGCCAATGAAGTAAACTAGCGCCCTGTGTCGCTTTTTGGCCTCAATCTCGTGAAGATTGAAGAATAACGGGGATTCTCTGACTGGATTCAGTCTTGATCAGTGCGACCCAAATGTCAGACTGGCATTTTTTCTCGTTTATTAATTGTTAATACACAAACTAACAGGTACGTCGCACATGTCGAGTACATCATACACTTTCCTTTAATAAACATGTAAATAAATACGCTTAAAAATAAACAAGGATTTTGTAGTTTCATTTAGGACATCTGGTTTCAAAATTAGTAGCAATACCATAGCCGAGACCAAAGTAAATTACGGGACTGGAATTCCCCTCCCAAGTATGCAGAACTTACACTCCTCGCCCTCAAGCAGTTTGCCTGATAGCTAAAAACACCCTGATACCAACGCGGATCAGAACTCGAGCTTCTACACTTACCTGTAGAGAATGAGAAGCATAAACTAATGAACTAGTAAAGGCAGAGAAAGAGGACGTTCCGTGATCCAAGCAAATTAGTTTCCAAATGTATCACAAACTTGTCATGGAGTACTGTGGAGCCTCAAAAATCACAATTTTTTTGTATAACGATTTGATTTCTGGCTGCCAGTCACCTGCGTCATTTCATCTCCTCACGAACAGGGTTTTTTTTTAACCACATGTTTACTAAGATGGACAGTCTGGTTGATGGTATAGTTAAGATATGGAGTACTAACTTATCAGAAATTATTTAAATAAAAACCTTTTTAATATAACAATTTTTAAAATGAGCTAAAATGTATAAAATAATCATCCTAGGCCCATACAGATGGTTCTGAACATTTGTGCTTGTCAATTTTTAATAGCTATGATAATACTTAACAAAATTTAAAACAAAAAACGAGGAGTACATGCAGCAGATAACTGACGCATGAAAATTTTGGCTAAATCGCTAACGTTTTTTATTGCTCTGCAAATGATATGAACTGTTTTCGCTACTCTTTTGACTATTTACTGTTAACCGTTGCATGCGTCCCACGTTTTTTGTTTGTAATTTTACAAGTATTCTCATAGCTACTAAAAATTCATAACTGTAAATGTTTACTACTGTATTATGGGGGCTACAAATCTTTATGGGGCTAAAAGAAATTATTTTATACTGTGTAGTCCACTTTAAAAGCGTGTTACAGTATGGTTTTTGTACTTACTTTCTGCTTTTTAGTCTTTGAGGTGTGAAATTTTCACTAGATTTCAAACAGTTTTGTGAGATTACAACAGAGACATGTGGTAAATTTAAAGTTCAGCTTCTCTTCACCTTTCTCCTCCGTATTCCTTGCGAAGACTGTGAAGGTAAAAGTGAGAGATATTCAAGCTCACTCTGAGGCTTACCAACAGACGATCTTACCAGGAAAATTCGCGCCTGGAACAGTAGTGGGGGGAAATAGCAGTGGTACACGAAGTACCCTGCGCCACACTCCAGACAAGGGAGAGTTAATATTTCACTGTCATCCAGTTCAAAGTAGTGTTGAACGTTCTGAATTACGTATATAGCTCATCGGGAAGTTGCCTTGAAATCAGGTTGCAAGGTTTGTGCCGAAAAGACAAGTAGAGAAGAAAGCTGCCTATCAAAAAAGGATGGAAGGACTTCTCACCTTTTTATCATAGAGTTGTCCCTGGGCAGCAAGGACCGGAGTACTTCAAAGAGAATAGCTACATTGTTTGGAAGTCCGTTCTAAGCACGGAGGCACTGACTGCTCATAGCACGCAGCTCAGTTTTAAGGGTCCGGTATACTGCAGAAAAGACAATTGAGTCTGCATCGCCAATTCTTTGCTCGTGGTCTTAATGAGAGAGGCCAGTTGACATAAATAAACTGTTTGTTGACTAGTACTGGAGTATGGGCACTCAGAGTTCTGAGAGGGAAAATTCTCTGTGGAGCACAATATCTCTCTTGTAGCATCTCTTGTTGGAGTTAGTTAAGCATTTAGAGAAGCTCTTGTGTTGGCTAGGCAAACAAATCCACGATGAACTGTGCAGCTTTGCTTTGACTGTTCCGTTAATCACAACCAGTAATGGCCCCAGATCAACGAGCGTTACTATTTGGCCGCGGGAGAGTTTTGTAAGTAATGTTCTTCGTAAGTAGATTACACATAATTAACATAACGTCTATCTTTCCAATGGCAAAATTCCTCTCTTCGTTCCACCTTTCGACGATCACATACGGAGTTCATTCTTTAATCTGGAAATATATCTGTTTGTAAAGTCCATAAGCAAACCGGGTAAACAATTGGTCACTTCCAGGAGATACCACGTTCAAACCGCGTAGGATCGCCTCTAGACTTGATAACAGCATCAGCTGGGCGACGAGGCGCGTCAGCCGAGATGCGGTAGATATGCATGCAGCCCTGTGAACTAAACTGTCATCTTGGAAGGCGAAAGAATCCGCAGCACGCTCTAAGCATATGTAAAAGACATCTAGTCATCGATATTGTTGAAATAAAGATCTTGCCGTAAATTCACGGTAATACGAATGGGTCGACGCAACTAACGTTCGAAACAGGCCACCAAAACATCACAGAGCTACCTGAAGTGTACCCTTCGTATACTGTAGGTTAAACGTCTCATAGGGCTGTCGGTACACTCGACACGTTGTACCATCTGAAAAAGGGATAGAATGGCGGCTCGTCGGAACACAATACTCTCTCCAGGCAGCTATTGTCCAGACTGCGTCATTCGGCACGTTGAGGACGAGCAGCTTAAGATGGACCAGCATTCACCAACAGCGTGAATTCCTTTCGTGGTCGATTATCATTTACAAGGAGTGACGTTGGCCCTGGCCCTTGTCAGCTACAATCTATGACAGTTGTTCCACGCTGCGTTATGTGGTACACAATCCCCTGTAGATAGGTTGGAAAGTCCACTTTGATATACCAACAAATCAGGCAGCTTCATTTACACCGTGACCACGGGCACGTCCTGCCGTCTCCAGGTCAACCCATCTTAACGTGCTGGCCCCGCACCACCGACTGGCCCATACAACACTTGGCTGCCGTGTGACTTCCATCAGCAAAGGAGGATCGCTGACTGCCTGGTACTGTTTTATATCTATATCTGCGAGATTATTCTATTCACAACAAAGTGCCTGGCAGAGGGTTCAATGAACCGCCTTCAAGCTCTCTGTTTCTACCGTTCCACTAACGAACGGCGGGCGGAAAAAACGAGCACTTAAATTTTTCTGTGCGAGCCCCGGTTTTTCTTATTTTATAGTGATGATCATTTGTCCCTATGTAGGTGGGTGCCAACAGAATGTTTCCGCAATACAAAACAAGCTGCCCTTCTTCGAACTTTTTCGATGTCATTCGTCATTCCCGCCTGATGCGAATCCCACACCGCACAGCAATACTCGAGAATAGGGCGGAGGTTGGGTTGTTTGGGGAAGAGACCAAACAGCGAGGTCATCGGTCTCATTGGATTAGGGAAGGATAGGGAAGGAAGTCAGCCGTGCCCTTTAAAAGGTACCAACCCAGCATTTGCTTGATGCGATTTAGGGTAATCACGGAAAACGTAAATCAGGATGGCCGGACGCGGGATTGAACCGTCGTTCTCCCGAATTCGAGTCCAGTGTGCTAACCACTGCGAATAGGGCGGACAAGCATGGTGTAAACAGTCTCTTTAGTACACCTGTTGCACGTTCTAAGTGTTCTGTCAATGAACCACTGTCTTTGGTTTGCTCTACCCACAACATTATCTATGTGGTCGTTCCAATTTAGGTTATTTGTAACTGTAATTTCTGAGTATTTAGTTTAGTTTACAGCCATCAGATTTGTGTGACTTATCGCGTACTCGAAATTTAGCGGATTCCTTCTAGTACTCTTGTGAATAAATTCACACTTTCCTTTATTCAGGGTCAATTGTCACTTTTCGCGCCGTACAGATATCTTACCTAAATCATTTTGCAATTAGTTTTGGTCATCTGGTGACTTTACAAGACGGTAAATGACAGCATTATCTGCAAACAAGCTAAGAGGGCTTCTTAGATTGTCTCCTATGTCGTTAATATAGATCAGGAACAATAGGCCTATAACAACATCCACAGCACTCCAAAGCAGTGAGTATGCTGTTCTAGCGGGGTTACTGAATATTTTTTTCTATTAAGCTTATTTTGTTTACCAGGCTGTTGCGTGGGAGCGTAACAAAAGCTGTCAAGAGGTCAAGAAACTCGGTATTAACTTGGTTTCCACTAGCTACTGCCTTCTGAGTCTTACGAACAAAAATACCAGCTTGTTTTACGCGTTCGGTGCTTGCGAAAGTCATTTTGATTCCCACTGACTACCTTTCAGGTCTCCAATGATGTCGTGGGGATGTTAAACCCTCACCTTACACCCGGAAAAAAAATCGTCACACTCGAGCCCAGAAATTTGCATAATTCTTGTATTTGATGCGTCCTGATTGATAGTGTGGGTGACATGTACGGCTGTGTGTTTCAGGAGTACGGGACGCCTCACGAGCTGCTGCAGCGGTCGGAAGGCATCCTGACGGCGATGGTGCGCCAGACTGGGCCTGCTATGGAGCGCCAGTTGCGGGCAGTCGCCCAAGAGGTGGGTCTCAGCTGCCGGCCTGTGGCAAGCGTAGCGGTATGCGTGCAGTAGTGGAGATCATCAGCAGAATACACTGGGGCTGGCATTGCTACGAAACTCGTCCTCAGAGTACTAAAAGCCATCTCAGGGACGCGGTCTGGCACAAATTTTCATTTGTCTCGAGGTATCCATTTGATTTTGGTGTTCAACAGACAGCAGCATAGGGTTCAGTCCTCAGAGATGTAGTATATGACGCAGTCAACTGAAAACCGAACACCCGCCACAGCGGGGCCATTGAATGGTTCCATTCGAAGTAATCACCATACGCATTTAGACATTTATCCCACTGGGAGACGAAACAATCAGTTTATAAAGTAGAATGTGGTCAGCTGTCGACGGATCCACGACCACACCCCGTCTTGCACTTCCTCGTTACGCTGAAATCAACGTCCACGCATTCTTTCCTCAGGTCGCCAAAAATATGAAACTCTCACGGTGAAAGATGAGCGCTGTTCGGCGAATGTTGCAATGTTTCCCAACCAAAGCTCTGAACCGTAGCTTTCATCCGATTGGAAGTGTGGGGGTAGGCTGATGCTGTGTGATAGTATTCCTGGGCACCTTGCAAGGAGTCTTCATAGCGCTGTGCATTGATTCTGGTTCCGTGCACGAGGAACTCGACGAGTAGAAGACCCTTGCAGTCGGAGATGATGATCATGACCTTATCGGAACTTGTGTGAACAGCTTTGGATTTCTTTGGCGGGAAGATGTTGGATGTTCCAACTTTTGGCTTTGACCTTTGGCTGTTGGAATGCTGTCGGACTGAATCATCCTGTTGCAGGGTAACGCCCACGCCCCCACTGCCAATCTGACAAAGGCTACACTTCAGCGATTTGGTTGTGGACACTGCAGCATTCTTCGTAAAGCCCAGATCTTACACTATATGACTTCACATCTTGGGCGACCTCAAGACACGTGGACTTCTGTTTGTCAGACAAGGAAGTGCAAGAGTGAGCGCAGTTATGGATCCATCAGCGGCCAACCTCGTTCTACGAAACAGGGACTGATCGTGTTGTCTCCTAGTGGGATAAGCTTCTTAAGTGTGGCGATTACTCTTGAATAGAAACATTCCATGGTCTCGCCGTGACGGATGTTCGGTTTTCATTTGAGTGCCCCTCATATTATTCGACTGACTACAGGAATGTCTTGAAACTGGCCTTGGTGAATTGAGTTGGGCCCTTTGGAATTCATTCTTAGCAGATACTTACGGCATACACTTACTTTACTAGCTCATACATGTGATTCGGGAAGAGACCATATCGGTTACACACATTTCATAATGAGGAGAGCAACGTAAGTGGTCTCCTGAAACCTGTACTCTTGTGGGTTAATTTGAACTTCACAGATGATGATATGGATGGCATGGAACCCAGATGAGCTCGGTCTTCACCATAAAACAGCACACAAATAGTGTCTGAAACAAGTTTTTATTGCCTTCTTGTAATATGGATCCACAGATTCTATAATTTCTTAAGTCATGTTATCTTGCTTTTTAGCTGTTGTTCTTTACCGCAGCAGTTCCGCCATTTGTGCCATTTCCAAGCATAAGACTTTTGACACCAAAAAGTAACAGCTAAAAGCAATAGGACATACAAAAAAAAGATTGTCTGGCAGTACAATAGTTGTTCTCTGTAGGTAATTTCAAAGTGTGCACTTTCTTCAGCAAATACATTACTTAATTTCGTTACTGACAATCCAGTAACAGTTCCAACACTGATGCACACACAACTCTCTCTCTCTCTCGCCCCCCCCCCCCCCCACACACACACACACACACACATACACCCTGAACGGAATTGCAGTAATGGTAGGTTATTCCACAGGCAAGTAACTCGTCAATTAAAAGGAAACCTGGAGACGAATCACTGTCAAGCAGCTCCATTTAGGAACTACCTTAATAGAGCAGAGCAACTGAACGACTGAAGTGAAATTAATTTCTAATTTTTGATCATAGCGTAAAGATAAGCTATTAAGGTCAAGAAAAACGTTAAAAATTGTCAAAGACCAAGCCTCGAATCTACACACTCGATGATCGCGGGAAATGTGCTTACGTGCCGAGGTATCAGTACACCACTCTAGAAAAGTTAAAGTTTCAGTAAAGCATCAGAATTTGGAAAGTAGGAGAGAAGTACTGACAGCAGGAAGATGCAAACTGACGTTTCGCCTCCCTCGATGGCTCAGCTCGTAAGGCAAGGGTTTGTTTGAAATTTGATTCAGCACACAAAATTAAACTGCCAGGAATGTTCAAAATAGCCCATACTCCACCATAAAATGAAAGTCATTCTGGACGAATGATTTAGTAGTTTCGCAAATTTTGATATTGTGTGTAACCCGAAAACCAATACACTTCAGAAGGATACATATTAGTTATGTTCCAGTTAATTCCGTCGATGTTTCCTGTTGTCTTCTTCGGGAGAAGCATTTTTCTTCCTTACATTGTCAATTGCTTGCTGTACTTTCTTTCTAAATAGTTTAATTTCTTCACAGCCGACCTAGGGTATTGTCTGCGGTGCAGAATTTTACTTAGTCTTTGAAGTGCTCTGCTGTGCCCGTTGTTAAATAGTTGTCTTAGTTGTGTGGACCTGTTTGAGAACTAGTCATTAGAACTGTTACAACAAACATTTCGTTTCTCGCAAGTGTCTTCGTCTGCGCTCAAACAAAAGAAAAACAGGTAGCTACCAAATAGTCCACGTTCTAAACACAATATGCTTAAAACAGCTTAGTATGATTCGTCGCCAATACTGTGTGTTATTCAGTGACTCTCATTTAATAAACAAGCTATTTAATCCATTTCAAATATCCAAGTTCGTACTTCATAGAACGTTGTCTGCTACTTGAAAATTTTTGTGTTTTATGCAATAGCTCTGGCCTTTTGCATATTGATAATGCTCTTTTGTTACAGACGTACCTGAAAGATCAGCCGGAAATAGAATCCGTGCGTTTGTGAAACCAAAGAAACTGAATATGTTGACGCGAAGATATTGGTCCTGCTTTGTGCCACGTGTGCTGGCTGCACTTTCAAGCAGACTTCAGAAACTATTTAAAAAAATTGGAAACAATGAACTGTTTCGCTGCTGCATATGTACAACAGTGCGTAGTGAAAAACCAGTCAAAGAAGAGTTCCTGCTGTGATGATATTTATAGTGTGTTCAGTGGAACCAACAAATGTATATATGATACAAGCTTTTGTAGTAGTTCCTGTAAGTGCTCATGATTTTATAAGAAAAAAATACTGTGAAGAAAATGACAAATGTACTTTTTTAATTATTAACACAAATATTTCTTTCATGTCAGTTTCCATTTTAATAAATTTCAATTTTTTCTCTAGTCAGATTTCATTATTTGGCAGAGCGAACGAACAAAATTACCCCTGTTAAAATCGGCTCCATTTTCGACAAAAATCTTTATTATTGCAAGAGAAAAACATATTGTTCCAAATCAAACAATTAAATAAAATTGACCAAAAAGATTCTTAATTCAATCAACAAGAATCTAAAATGCTAAATTAAAATCTCGTGAGGAAGTAAAATGCTGTTTCCTGAAACACACGTCTGCTGTTAAGTGATGTTACATAAACTCGGAATATATTTTCCACAAATGCGTCGAATCTTTTTCCTTCAAAAAACGCATACCAATTCTCTAAGTTACAATAACAAGAAAAATTTTTTTTTTTAAATAATTTGTTTGCCACTTACGGTGGAAGTCTGTCGGAATACTGGCTAGAGTCTCTGCTTTTTAACTTACACTACGAACTGTAGTTGTGGTACTGAAATATTCCTGTTTGTCAACTAATCTCAGTTTTACAATATATGGGATGAATCACTCGAAACTTGTACCTCTTTTTGTTTCGTGAACGGTTCAAGACCCGAAGGATGACGGTGAGTAAAGATATATGTAATTTTTTAGCGTGGGTAACTCTTAAATTTTATATCAACCAAGATTCTGAAGCAAGATTTTTTAGTATAACGGCGTACTTTATTAACGGCATTCGAAATCTCTTGAAGAAAAAAAGAAGTCCCGGGATATAACACTGTTGGCTTTTAAACTTGAAGCAAAAATCCGAGAAATAAACTGCAGGGACAGATTCCTGAGTGCAAATGGAGAATAAAAGGTCCCATGAACACATGTCCACGGTAGGTGGCCTTGACGAATGAATTTCCTCTGACAATATCTGTGTGTTCCTTGTGTGTTGTTGGCTGTGTGATTGACACAGCGCACTCTAAGCTGCAAAATAGTCCGGTATTCATGTCGGCAACAAGCCGAGATGGTGTTTGTGGACGGCCAAGCAGATGGACACGGTCGAGAGACAGCACGGCTACGCCAAAACAAGTACCCTCACAGACACCAACCAAATCACACAACATTCCAAGCCCTTTATGGGCGTTTATTTCATCATGGGGCCTTTCAGACAGACGAACGTACAGGGAGGCGGCGGACTGTGTGTACACCAGATCTGTGACCTGGTTCTCCAGAATATAGAGACCGAACCCTTGTACGTGCTCCAGGCTAGTGGCTCGCCAACATGGTGTAAGCCGAAGTTGGATTTTGTGTATCCTGCATGACATATGCTACTATCCCTGTCACCCGCAACGAGAGCAAATATTGCCAGCCGTGGATTTCACTCTACAGGATGGATTTTGTCGATGGTTTTTGTACCAGGCCATCACAATTATGGGTATCTGTCATCGGTCCTCTTCCCTGAAAAAGCAGCCTAAACCAGAAATGCCGCCATCAAGCTGTATAATTGTCATCTGTGAGCCATAGACAGTCTTCGGGGAATGGTTGAGGCGTCTCATCAGCATCATTTCAGCATCAATGTGTCGGCAGGGATTCTTGGCGACCACAAGCTTGGACTGGTTATTATTCCAAAACGCCTTGACGGAGATATGTACCTGGACTTCCTGCGAAATACTCTGCGTGAACTGCGTGAGAATGTACCTTTGTCAGTGCAAGTTACGTGGTTTCTGCGTGATGGAGCACCACCCCACTTCCGCAGTAGAGTTCGCCGATACATCATCAACATCTTCCCCAGATGTTAGATAGGATGCGGAGCCCTGCAGCATGGCCTGCTAGATTACTGGACTTAAGTCCCCGGATTTTTACCTCTGGGGGAATGTAAAAAGCATTGTGTATATTGGACCAGTTCCTGATGTTCAGACCTTTCAATAACGTGTTCACGACCCCTGTGACCCGATTCGGAGAGAGGACGGAATGCACGAAAGAGTGCGACATCCATGATACGTTGTATGAACTCTTCGAACATCTGTTATGATGTGGATGCGATGTAGCTCTGTACTGTATTTCAGGAAGATTTATTGTTTAGTTGCACGCACACCGTCTGTTACCAGACAAGCGCTGGTAGAACCTTTTCCCCTCAGTTTTCAGTCAGGAATCTGTCCCAGCTGTTTGTCGGTGCTTGTTAAAGTTCACTGTATACGATGAACATTAAAAAAAACGACTATATATATAAAATGTGTAAGAAACACCTAATAGTACAATTAATTATTTCTTTATTTGGCAATATGATTGGTTGGTTGATTTGGGGAAGGAGACCAGACAGCGTGGTCATCGGTCTCATCGGATTAGGGAAGGATTGGGAAGGAAGTCGGCCGTGCCCTTTCAGAGGAACCATCCCGGCATTTGCCTGGAGTGATTTAGGGAAATCACGGAAAACCTAAATCAGGATGGCCGGACGCGGGATTGAACCGTCGTCCTTCCGAATGCGAGTCCAGTGTTTAACCACTGCGCCACCCCGCTCGGTGGCAATATGAAAACTTCACCTTATTGCCAAATGTAATGTGTTGCCACTTGCCAACAAAGCTCAACTCAGTCTTCTAATCTAAGGTTCACTATCGCAGAGCATAAGAACCTTAATGTTGTGTCGAGTAACTTATAAACAGGCTCAAACCTTTTTTGACAACAGGTATCTTCCTCCTACTACAAACTTGTATTTCATTTTACGATGTATCTGAAACCAAGTCGGAATTCCTTCAGCATATCGAGGCATCTCAAGTTCAATTCCATCCTAAATTTCATTAAAGCAACTTTCATTTCATTAAAATGTTTGTTTCCTTAAATGATCAAGCGCTTCTTTTTAAATAATTTTTTCAACAGTCAACTGGAAACTATGGCAAACAAATTTATTTACAAAACAAAACAGAATACACAGATATTATGAGCTTTACTTTTGGTATCTTAGCATTGACTCGGACATTGATTTCAACTAATTTCTGATGTAAACGACCTCATAAATAAGCCTGTATTTATTCCATGATAATACAGTGATAAATACTGATTGAAAACACATCGTTAAGCTAATACTAGATTTACGAAACCCCCTAAAATGTACATAAACTATTTAATTACTGCTGGTATTTCAGGAAAGATAAACTGTAATGTAATTATTTAGGATTACATCACCACAAAAGCAAAAATACGTAAGATGTTTCTAGTTGTTCTTGCATTGTGACATATTCCTTTCCTTGTATCTTCCGTCTGCTGTACAAGAAATTATAGTTAAAAACGACGCATATATTAACCATTTTGTCAAAACGAGGAAGTGCGAGAGTGGGTACGATTGTGGATCCGTCAGCGGCCGACTGCGTTCTACGAAACAAGAATTGATAGTATCGTCTACCAGTGGAATAAGTGTCTAAACGCCTGTGGTCATTACTTTTGAATGGAACCACTCCATGGCCCCTTGTGGCGGGTGTTTGGTCTTCATTTGACTGACCCTCATATCTATGTATGCATACATTCGTATTCATTGTTTTGTAAGAGTGAAAGCGAGCACGTGAGTGTGTCGCTGTCGCCTTGCTCATCTCATCTGGGCATAAGGGCAAAGCTACCCATTAGACAATAGCTGGATCTGAAGCATCTTTTGTTAAGCCGAATACGTCAAAGAGGCGTTGAGCTTAGAGTTGGGCTTGGGATTGGGATGCTGTGGGAGAGGAGATCAGACAGCTAGGTCATCGGTTTCATCGGATTAGGAAAGGACGGGGTAGCAAGTCGGCCGTGCCCTTTCAAAGGAACCATCCCGGCATGTGCCTGGAGCTATTTAGGGAAATCACGGCAAATCTAAATCAGGATGGCCGGACGCGGGATTGAACCGTCGTCTTCCCGAATGCGAGCACAGTGTGCTAACCACTGCGCCACGTCGCTCGGTACTTAGAATTGATTTTGGACAGTAAGGTGGTGGTGTGGTCACGCTGTGCATTAATATCCTAAGTATATGTGAGAGTATGTGGAGCTCTTGTTAACACAGCAGTGTAGTCAGCGACGGGAGAGTATTAAAGTGGCTCATGTTTGTCAGTCACTGTCGGAGATAGTGTAGTGTCTGTCAGTGAATTTTGAGAAATAGTTTTAACCAACCCAGTAACAGTCATGGTACAATCTGAGGTATCGTAGGTAACATCACTGATTTACACGATTAGCTAACTATGGTAGAACTGTTTTAACTAATCAAGCTGCCACAGTCAGAGGGTCGGTCAGTCACAGTAGGTGCTACTAGTCGTAAGGACTGTTTTAATGTGTACTCAATAATCTTGGTTTTAAACCAGCTGTTAATCTTGTCCATGGGGTGAGTAATCCCAAACTTCTTTCCTTTTACAGTTCACCTGGTTCCACCACCAATTGCTTAGTAAAGGGGATATTACTTCGAAACAGTGAGCTTTGGCAATACCAAGGAATTCTCCTGGTTTCGACTTTATTTAAAAACCGTCACTTCAAAAGCTTTGAAGTTTTATGCTTTACTTACGCTCCACTGTGTTCTATTAGTTGGCGTGCCTCGAAGGTACTGAGGGAGGGGTTAAGATGGTAAGACACTGTCTGAAATCCTATTCCGGAGGACAGTGAATCATATCCCCGTCTGGGCATCCTGATTTAGGTTTTAAATGGTTCCTTTATCACTTATGATGAGTCCCGGGATGGTTCTTTGGAAAGAGTTTCTTCCGCCTGTTTTTGCAAACATTTGAGCTTCGTCTCTAATATTTCTTCGTTGAAAAGTCTTAAACTATGATCTTGTTTTTCTCACTTAAGTAACATACCGTAATACAAGGCTGCTTATTATCCTTAGTGCTGCGGTATGACAAGCATCTTAGGTGGTGCAAAGGAGTGTGTTATAGCCCGTGTGTATTCAGATTCCAGAATCCATCAGTAGTAGGCGAGGTAAGTACTAGAGCATTTTTTCCATAATACTGTTCGACGAAAAACTTCAGTATACACGCTTGAAATTGCAGTCTAAATTTTCTCACGGCTGCATCTCCTATACAGGCGTCTAGCAACTGTTTCACCCTTATTTGACATTATGACAGCGTCTCCTCTTATCAGAACGTTATCGATTACATTTCTTTAGAAATGTGATCTATTCTTTGCGGACAATGGTAACGAGGGCAGTCGTCGAATTGAGTATTTGTTTCCTGACAAGAAGCTGTTGTTTCGAAGTATTTGATGAATATTCAGCGCGCTTCAAATTAACATTCGTAGGAGGACAGTCCAGAGTCGGAATGACTTTCGTTGTGTTAGTCTTCCCCTGCAAACCATACGGAAGGAAAGAATCGTCCTTCATGCTGAAACAAGCAAAGTTAATTCCCAGAGTATTGCTAGATACTAAAAGGCACCACCAAGATGGTTAACTTCTATACATACTACATAAGTGTGTGCTGTATCTGAGCAGCCTCCATACATTGTTTGCAGATGACGCTGTAACTTGCGGTCTAGTAAAATCATCAGACGATCAATTCCAATTACAAAATGATCTACAGAGAATTTCTGTATGGTGTGAAAAGTGGCAATTGACACTGAACAAAGAAAAGTGTGAGGCCATCCACATGGGTACTAAAAGAAATCCGATAAATTTAGGGTATACGATAAATCGCACAAATCTAAGGGCTGTCAATTCGACTAAATACCTAGGAATTACAATTACGAGCAACTTAAATTGGAAAGACCACAAGACAATATTGTGGGGCAGGTGAAACAAAGACTGCGCTTTGTTGGCAGAATACTTAGAAGATGCGACAAACCCACTAAAGAGACAGCCTACATTACACTTGGTCGTCCTCCGCTGGAATATTGCTGCGCGGTGTGGGATCCTTACCAGATAGGATTGACGGAGGACAGCGAAAAAGTGCAGAGAAGGGCAGCTCATTTCGTGTTATCGCGCAATAGGGGTGAGTGTGTCGCTGATATGATACGCGACCTGGGGTGGCAGTCACTGAAACAAAGACAGTTTTCTTTGCGGCGAAATCTATTAACGAAATTTCAATCACCAACTTTCTCTTCCGAATGCGAAAATATTTTGTTGACACCCACCTATTTAGGAAGAAATGATCATCATAATAAAATAAGAGAAATCAGAGGTCGAACGGAAAGATTTAGGTATTCCTTTTTCCCAGGTGCCATTCGAGAGTGGAATAATAGAGAAGTAGTATGAAAATAGTTCGATGAACCCTCTGCCAGGCACTAAAGTGTGAATTGCAGAGTAATCATGCAGATGTAGTTGTATGATGTTTCACATTTCCTCTTAAACAATTGGATCCATTTCAGCCAAACTTGATAGTCTATACATATTACTTACTATCTGGAAAGAAGTACTGTGAGGGTAAGAACCAGCAACCTCCCATTGGGAATGGGGTGAATACGTAGGCAGAGAGAGGGGGAGGAGGAGATGGACTAAGAGAAGAGTGGAACGACGGCTTCTCGGCTAATATATTGACAGCGGTTACCTACGGTACCGAGTCCGACGTGTTATGAAGTGTCAAGTGTTTCGTGTGGTCGAATGCCATGAGTGCTAGTGCTGTGTTATGCAAGAAGAGAAGGGGCAGTCATGAGAGATTGCAGAGAGGTTTGGAATTTAACCCAGGACGTTGCTGTAAAATCTAGTGATCAGGAATTGTATACCGCCTCCTCTCTTCTCCTTATCGTTCAAACACTGGCAGCGAATATTTGTCCTAACATCACAATTCGAACTGGTTGTGTCGGAGTAAAGTGTTACACAAGTGGGTGCTAGCGACCTCGGTTATGCATCTTCTATCTATGTAGGAATGAAACGTCGTGTGTGGATCAGATCAGTTAACTCAAATGCGGAAAAAACTAGACACCACACAAAGAAGAATATATACAAATTCCTTGTGGCATAGTCTTCCTCGAAGATTTAACGTAGTAAAAATTGGAGGTCTTTCTATACTGTAATTGCACTTACTTGCTTTTCTCAGTTTGTGATTAGAGAGGGTGTAAAAGGACATAAAGTGCCACTTTCTTTGAAGAAAATGGCTGCTGTTTGAATTGGTCCCCAATCAGCTGCTGCTCGATACTGTACTACTACACTGCTGGCCATTAAAATTGCTACACCAAGAAGAAATGCAGATGATAAACGGGTATTCATTGGACAGATATATTATACTCGAACTGACATGTGATTACGTTTTCATGCTATTTGGGTGCATAGATCCTGAGAAATCAGTACCCAGAACAACCACCTCTGGCCGTAATAACGGCCTTGATTCGCCTGGGCATTGAGTCAGAGCTTGGATGGCGTGTACAGGTACAACTGCCCATTCAGCTTCAACACGATACCACAGTTCATAAAGAGTAGTGACTGGCGTATTGTGACGGGCCAGTTGCTCGGCCACCATTGACCAGACGTTTTCAATTGGCGAGAGATCTGGAGAATGTGCTGGCCAGGGCAGCAATCGAATATTTTCTGTATCCAGAAAAGCCCGTACAGGATCTGCAACATGCGGTCGTGCTTTATCCTGCTGAAATGTAGGGTTTTGCAGGGATCGAATGAAGGGTAGAGCCACGGGTCGTAACACATCTGAAATGTAACGTCCACTGTTCAAAGTGCCGTCAATACGAACAAGAGGTGACCGAGACGTGTAACCAATGGCACCCCATACCATCACGCCGGGTGATACGCCAGTATGGCGATGACGAATACATGCTTCCAATGTGTGTTCACCGCGATGTCGCCAAACACGGATGCGACCATCATAACGCTGTAACATGGATTCATCCGAAAAAATGACGTTTTGCCATTCGTGCACCCAGGTTCGTCGTTGAGTACACTATCGCAGGCGCTCCTGTCTGTGATGCAGCGTCAAGGGTATTCGCAGCCATGGTCTCCGAGCTGATAGTCCATGCTGCTGCGGACGTCGTCGAACTGTTCGTGCAGATAGTTGTCTTGCAAACGTCCCCATCTGTTGACTCAGGGATCGAGACGTGGCTGCACGATCAGTTACAGCCAGGCGGATAAGATACATGTCATCTCGACTGCTAGTGATACGAGGCCGTTAGGATGCAGCACGGCGTTCCGTATTACCCTCCTGAAACCACCGATTCCATATTCTGCTAACAGTCATTGGATCTCTACCAACGCGAGCAGCAATGTCGCGATACGATAAACCGCAATCGCGATAGGCTACAATCCGACCTTTATCAAAGTCGGAAACGTGATGGCACGCATTTACACGAGGAATCACAATAACGTTTCACCAGGCAACACCGGACAACTGCTGTTTGTGTATGAGAAATCGGTTGGAAACTTTCCTCACGTCAGCACGTTGTAGGTGTCGCCACCGGCGCCAACCTTGTGTGAATGCTCTGAAAAGCTAATCATTTGCATATCACAGCATCTTCTTCCTGTCGGTTAAATTTCGCGTCTGTAGCACGTCATCTTCGTGGTGTAGCAATTTTAATGGCCAGTAGTGTACTTGAAACAAGAATCTTATTATTTCTACGAATAAAGTAATATACCTACATGCGGTGAGGAAGGATGTCTCCTTTACTATGAGTACCGATACTGAAAATGTCTTTACAATCGTTTTTAATCGTCGAAGCTAGACAATTAGAATAATGAAAGAGAAGAAAAATCACAGAACCTGTTAAATGGAATGAACGGTCTAATACGGAGAGATTAAGGATAGGGAGTAAAAGAAAGAGGAGAGTCGAAAGTGATAATAAGTAGTAGAAATGGAATAAGCGATAAATTAAACATTAAAACTCGGAACCACGAAGTAGACGAAATGTCAGAATTTCTCTACCTTGGAAGCCAAATTACGTATGATGGATGAAACAAGGAGAATATTACAAGAGTACTAGCAGAATTAAAAAAGGCATTTCTATCGAAAATAATTCTAATAATGTCAAACGTAGGCCCTCATTTGAGGAAATGTTTGGGAATGTACATTTGGAGCACATTATTGTATGAAAGTGGTTCACAGATTGTAGGAAAATGGAACAAGAAGAGAATTGAACCTTTGAGTGTGAGGCAGTAGAAGGATGTTGAAAATTGGGTGGACTGGTAAGGTAAAGAATAAGTTGGTTCTCCGCAGAATCGGCAAGGAAAGGGGTGTATGGACAACACTAACAAGAAGGGACAAGATGATAGGAAATTTATTAAGACATTAGAGAATAACTTCAGTGGTACTGGTGGGAGCTGTAGGGGTTTAAAGCTGTAGGAGTAGAGAGAGACTGCAATACACCCAACAAGAGTACGGTGAAACGAAGAGTTTGGTGCAGAATAGGGAGTTGGGGGGGGGGGGGGGGGATCGGATCGGATCAGATCAGTAAGAAGAGTGATGACCCATAAATAAATAAATAAAATGGTTAACAACAAGCTTTTAAACTTGTCGAACTCCCAATTATTGATTTCTTAGACACGTTATCAACTAACAGAAAGTAGGAATGACGTACTGACCGGTTTCGGTCAGAGACCGTTTCCCATTAGGTACCTATTGTACAATGCTATGAATAGCCTGTAGGACAAGTGTTATGAAACTTTAGTAATATATACACAATACCTAGTTGTTGTTAAGAACAGATGTCACCTATATCACATAAAATAATTGTCAAAATGTAACATGTGATTCAAAGGTAGATGCATGAAGAGTAAATTATGGAGTGTCAATTACACAACTCTCCAAATAATGTATAAAATAAAATGACAAAGAATCGCTGTTGTGACCAGTATTATCTTTGCAATACAATACTACGAAAATGTTCAATATTTTTTAACTCTCTAAGCATTTACTTTGGATAACAAAATATTGTTTAAAATGTTATAATTTGACAATTGTTTTATTAGATATGCGAAGGTGACATATGTTATTAACAAAAACTGAAAGTATTTTGTATATCTTACTACAATTTTCAGACGTCATTTCTGCATAAAACTTGTTCTGTATCCATAACGTTGGAAAATCGTCTCTGAGCAAAACCGGTCATACAATTAAAAGTAAGTTATGCAGCAGCTTCGCTCGTCATAATATGTCTTTTCTACAGTTTATCAAAGCTGTGAAACGCAGCCAACGAAAACTATAATAGAAAGTAATTAGAACGAGCCACTCATTGTTACATTTCAGATACGTTCAGTGATGGACGTATTTGTTTGAGTGAATATATACGCGAAAATTACGTAATTGACCCAGGACAGAATTGGTGGGTCGGTTTCGCATCTCTGTAGAAAGTGTCGTTCGATATGTTGGACTACACATTGACACGAAACTTAAATAGCCTGAACATTTAAGAAAATGCAAAGAAGTCAGAAAGTAATCAATACTATCCACTCATTTACTGGGTATTGATGGCGCACCTACGCAAAAGAGTCTATAATACTGTATTGAGCGCTAATAAGTCCATACAAGGGTCGTGCACATGACAAGTGTTTTCATTTACGTAATTTGCAAACATACAGCGCCAGCGCCAGTGATCAATTTTCACACTATTTTTTTTTCTTCTGACATACGTTTTCTCCCTTCTCTGACAATATTCCGCTGCAATTTGACGTCATTATGACCAGTGGTGTTATTTCTACAGTGTTTTCAAAGTTTAACTCTAATTATAATCACCCTGGAGATCGTCAGCGAAAGCTAGGCAGTTCACTCTTATTCTCTGTGTCCGGAACTTCTGCAGAGCGACGTGTGCACAGTCACCATTCTTATGATACAGCTTTCCAAGCAGAGCGCGATCCTGCATTGAGACAGTCATGGGGAATGTCGCAGACACGAAAGGATGAAAAACCTTTTTTCTTTTTTTTTTCCTTTATTGATTTTCAATTCCCCCCCGAAGGGGGTGGGCTGGCAGCAGCTTAGTACGCTGCTCTACAGCCTACAGACTTTTTTAAAAACCGAAGAAGAAAAGAAACAAGAAACAGGCGATAAAACGGTGACTTAAAGTGCAAAATGGCGGAAAAATGCGGAAAGTTAAAACAGAAAGCAAAGGGGTTGGCAATGTTGAGAAAATACACAGGAATCAGACAAGTAACATAGTAGACACACAATTAAAAAAACCTGGCGACAGTCTGGTTTCTGTTCGCAAGAGATAAAAAAATCACACCCAGTGACAGTATGATGGCCGGTCGCAACACTTCCCAGAAGACACACAACACGGAACACGCACTGTAAAACATTCACTGTAATACACTGCACTAAAATGGCGGCACGAAGATGACACTCCCAAGCGAAGGGGAGATGGGGGGGGGGGGGGGGGGGGGGAGAGACCTGTAGGAGGGGGAAAACCAAGGAGGGAGGAGAGGAAAAAACGAAAAGGGGAGGAGGAGGAACAGCCGTGTACCTGACGTATTTATACCAACTTCAATGGGTCGTGCGCATGGCAGGTGTTTTCATTTACCTATTCTGAAACATACAGCGCCATCTATTGATCAATTTTAACACACTTTTTTCTTCTGCCATATGTTTCCCCCTTGTCCGATAATATTCCATTGCAATTTGACATCATTCTGACCAGTTGTGTTATTTCAAAGCGGTTTGAAAGTTTAACTTTAATTATAAGCATCCTGTAGCTATCTTCACTAAGACTAGTGAGGAAGACAAGCACTCCATAGAGAAGTTACACAAGACAGCATTAAAGACTGGCCTTCCAATGTCGTATGAGAAGGTGCCTTCTGGACTAGACAGCAAAGTCAAGTTAGAAAGAGACACGAAACTGCAGAAAGCGTACACAAAAATATGGAATTGCTACAATAAATGAGTGATACTCTGTAATACGAAACTTTGGCCTTACAAGACAGTTGACTTACCTAGAGCTGTATATGCATCAGAAACTACATCTCTAGGAGACCATTCAAAAACTGATGAAATTGCAAAGGAAGAGCGGAAAATTGTAAGCAAAAACTTTGGTCCCTCTAATATAAATGGCACATATTAAAATAAAAATCACGGAGCTATACACAGCACTAGACAAGTTTACTGATGCAACACGCAGAAGGCGCCTACAGTTCTACGGTCACATCTATAAAATGGACACCAGTAGGTAAAAAAAAAACTACATGCTATAATAAATTCAAAAAAGGAAAAAACTATTTCGCTAGAAAAAGTTAAGCAGGACTTACGAGAACTAAATGCCACCGAAGATATTGTCAGAGAACGCAAAGTCTATGGAATCCTTGTCGCAAATCACACATTCTCGGAGAAAGCTAAAAGAGAAGAAGAAAGTCTGGAAACAGTAAGGGAGGGAAGTAAGAAGCAACATTGCGAATTCGTGAAGATATTTTGGGAAGAGATGCAGGAAATTAAGTTGTCATCTCAAGCTAACAAGTGCAAACGCGCTCTTTAACTGGGCATAAAAAATAAGAAAGAAGAATAACGCCAACAATTATTCGGTAGATCGAACAGTAAAATGGCTGAAAGAATTATGCAGAGTGCATCACACTTACAGCAAAAACCAACACTGGTGGAGGTATGCAATAGAAGCAGAGATGTTACACTGAACATGGACTTACAAACAAACCGTTTACAAGACAATTTATTGCTAATCTACGGTTAACAGTCCCCACTACCTTCAGTAGAAACATTGTCCCTGTCGGTACAAATATGTTTCAAAATATAAACGTTTCGATTAATTCTCCAACTCATTGGGCTCAAATTTTGCCTGAGACTACTGCTGCAGCAGTTCATTTGTTACAATTTTCTGTACACTCGTTCCTGTTAGAGCAGGTGTTCCACGTGCCGACCTCGCAATTGGATGCAAGACTGCACTCTTCTCTACGGTGCCTCACGATCACGAGCCGTCTCGTAAAGCTCGACAACTCTGCACACTTTGCTACTTTAAACCGTATCAACGGGAGTGCTGTGTACTTCACATATGAGACGACCCCTGACAGAAATATCCACAGGATTGAGCTCAGGCGATCTTGCAGGTCGAGGCACAGAGCTTGCTCGACCTACCCATTTGGGACTACAGGGACGCGTACAAGTCGCCGTACATCGGCAAGAAAATCTACCCAGTGGTCCATCGCAATCTACCACATTCTCCAACCAGGAACTACTGCTAGAAGTTGAGACCAATAATATGGGGCTTGTAAGAGGCCGTGCTGAAAAGTAATTCCTCCGAATTTTTTACGTGAAAACTCTTAAAGCTTTTTAAAGAAAACAAACTTCGATAACGTTGGAAGCTGAAGAAATGAACTAAAATTTGTGCTGCTGCCGGCATATCTGCCTAGTAGGCAAGAAGACCCGAGTTCGAGTTCCGACCGCAGCACAAAATTTTAATCCACTTCTTCAGCTTCCAACGTTATCGCAGATAAATTAGAGACTTAAATGTCTCAGGGAAAATTTAATTTAAGAAAAAACAAACTTAATTAACAGTCTATATCTTTATTCTTCATGGCTATATATTAATTTCTCAACACAGTCATCCTGCCGATGAACTTATTTCTCCAAACGAAAGACCAGAGTGTTGCTACTGTCACTGTAGAATGTTTCACTTTGTTGACACAGCCACAGTCTCACTTCTGTTTGCACTGCTTCATCACTATCAAAGTGAAGTCCGGAGTATCCTTTACATTTTGGAAACAGTTCAAGACAAGATGGGGCCAAGTCGAGACTGCATGGAGGATGATCGATGTCAGTGAACCCAAGACGCTGGATTGCTGCAGATGTCGCAGCGCCGGCCGGAGCGGCCGAACGGTTCTAGGCGCTTCAGTCTGGAACCCCGCGATCGCTACGGTCGCAGGTTCGAATCCTGCCACGGGCTTGAATGTGTGTGATGTCCTTAGGTTAGTCACGTTTAAGAAGTTCTAAGTTCTAGGGGACTGATGACCTCAGCTGTTAAGTCCCATAGTTCTCAGAGCCATTTGAACCATCTGATGTCGCAGCGCTCGTGTGTTGTCTGACATGTCGTGCCGAAGGAGAGTGCGCTCCACGTGTAAGAGAACTCTTCGAATTCGAAACTCTATTACAGCACGCGGTTTCTCGCGTACCGACATAGTTACGTTGCGCAGCGAAATATTACACGCTACAACTCGGAGCTCTCTACCTGCAGAGGGTTGCAAGCGAAGTGGGAAAGTCAAACGTTTGCTATACATGACTGTAATACCTCAACCAATATTGAGAACAGAACACAAAATGCGGAGGTATTATTTTTCAGCACGCCTTCATACAAACTAGGCCTATACTTCATACTGAAGGCAGTGACGGCGGCTCCTTAATAACACATTATCAATTATTTCCGTGGATCCATGGTCATAGGAAGATTTTTGCTTCTGTTATTGTACACTTTCACTGGTTTCGATAACTGCTATTAAGTATGATACACCCAGCATAATTCTTTCAGCGGTGTTACTATTTGATCATATTGCGATTTCGGCGCTTACCACAGGCGCTTTCTCGAGACAACATTCGGCCTCCACTTCATCACGGAATGTTTAGACAGCATCTTCGTCCATTGTTGTAGTCAGTATCGTCCCATTGTGGACTGGGATGCTAATATTACCATCAGTTGTGTTCTACGATCACAAGAAACAATTCGTTTGCTTCTGTTTTTACCTAAGTCTAGATAACGATTACCTACTAACATGGAAGACTTTATTAATACTAAATGATATGATATGCAAACAGACCATCATCCTTAGTCAATTAACTCAATGCTGAGTGTCATCAACTCATTTATTCATTCATTTCTTAGGTAACAGAATCTTCGACTAGACCTTCCGCTCTTCTTAAAGCAACATGAACATTAATAAAACCGACAAACTGCAGGTACGGATTCCTGACTGGAAATGGAGGAAAAAAGGTGAAACGTCCCCTTTTGAACAGTTATACAAGACTGTGCTTAACCTGACACACAATATTTTGTTAGCGCAACGCAATCTGACTTTCAAAATTCCCTACAAAAGAATGGCCCTGACTAACATTAAACTATATCTTTCACAAATCACTTACCTCACAAAAATCTTCGCTGCTCAAGCTACTGCAATACAGCGAGCGCCACTACTGCCAGCTAAATAAAAGATTCAAACTATGGAAGGCACTAACTACTGATAGGGATAGTTAGCAAATGAAAGATATTAATAGGGAACAAACAATGTATTTACCTTGATATCATCATATATAAATATAGCAGTTCATGACAAATTACAAAACTCCGCCATCTCTCTCACCACATCCACCACTGCTGGCGGCTCACCTCCAACTGCGCAACGCTACGCGCTGTTAACATCCAGCTGCCCCTCTACAATGGCAGACAACAATGCAAACTAGCCACAGACTGCACACAGCACAGCCAGTGATTTCATTTTCATACAGAGAGCGCTACGTGGCGGCGGCGTTACCAATATAAGAACCTAAACAGCCTACTTACATAAAGAAAACATAAACAGCCTACTTACATAGCCCCCATGCTCCCCACAAAAAATTTTTACAAATGGTGTTGGGCACTGGCCAATACAGATTTGAAAAAAATTTCTCATAATTACAATAACAAAGAAATCAAATGCACACACTTATTGATACAATGTTGGTCAAAAGCTAAAAATTTCTCACTGTCCATAAAGACAGTCCAGATTGTTCATCACAGTAAAAATGCAGAGTTTTTCTCAAAGTCTGAGCAGTAAAAGAAAATGCACACAGAAGTAGTGGATTTCCATGCAGTCTGGAAGAAGTAGTGTTGTCCTTCCAACGGAAAGACAGTGCTGACTCTTGACATGCATACAGGTAATGGGCCACAACAGAGCAAACCCACAGCAGAGTCAGTCGAAATTTTGAAGAGTATTGGTAGGTAGGTCATCACAGAGCAGACCCACTGGAGTCCTGGTAGAGATTGTGGTATTGGTGGGCCACCAGAGGTGCAGACCCACTGTAGTCCTTGTAGAGATGGCCAGCAGCCATCTGTTGCGATTGTGCAGGCGCACATTCACCATCGAAGAGTCTTGCGGAGAATGCAGCAAGTCCATAAACCATCACTTGTGCACTCACAAAGTTTTTTGAATTGTCCTTAGAACCAGCAATGCTGTTATCCAGTCCCTTGCTGAATTAGTAACACACGTGCAAACACTAACAGTCCCAACTTCTCACATATTGTCCATATACTATGACCAACAGAAACGTGTGCAGTGAAATGTAACTAACAAGTTAATAATATCATGAACTGGTGACAATTACAGTTTTATAACATAAGAATACAATAACAAAGGTACAAAATACATCATTAAAAACATAACAATACAGATAACATTTGTAGTAATAGGGGCTTCACAAAAGAATAGAAATAAACATATACATCAGTGGAATTATGACATGAGTACATACATAAAAGATCACAATAACTTTTGATACATCAACTTCACACATGAGCATTAAACAGAACAGAATTAATAATGTCTAACATCTTTACAAAGTAAATAACATATTATTAATGCCAATTATATTCGAGGATAACAGTATTCCTCATCATAGTGAATGTAGCTTAATATTAAAAGAAGAAAAAATTCTATGAAACTACACAGAGACAGGAAGAAAACAAATACACAAGGGTACACAAACACATAGTGGGATAACACCAATAGGAAAGGACAGGGTTTGTTTCATTGCAGTATTTTGCAAACAAAACTTTCTTTGCTTCTTGGAGATCTCCCTTCATTCATCATTATTCCCAAAAGTCCTATCTAAGCCTGCCTTCTGTATTTTGTTCACATCCTCTGTCAAAAATAGTTTTTCTCTCTGCTTTCTGTATTCTGTTCACATCCTCTGTCAATAATAGTTTTTCTCCACTGTACAGTATCCTTTTTATTTTGCCAGACCATTTTCTGATAGCTTCTCAATGCATTTCTTATAAATTTATAATAGTTAGTTTCTTATACAGTCTCCTCTTAAGCTAACTTAAATCTACTGAGCTCAGATACTAAACTAAGGGACGAGGCAATGCAGCAGCACATAACAAATTAACACAAACAGCAATGCAAAAAAAAAAATGGAAAATTGCAAAGCAAGCTACAGTAAATATAAATTACCAAGCAATGCAACATTACAACTAATATGAGCCAATGTACAGTAACAAGAAAAATAAGTCAGTAGTAAAACTAGCTTAACAGAGTAACACAATTTAAAATTCAGTAGCACTGTGCCTGGCAAACAGCAGCAGCAAATATAAAAAATATAAAAAATATAAAACTTATATCTATACATGACAAAGCTCAAGCAGAAAAGATATTACAGTAAAAACAACAATGCAGATAAGGGAAGTGTATATTCACATCTTAATGTCTATGTAAATTAAAGTGGTGCACCACAACAACTTATTATAAAAAAAAAATATTACCATGAACTTGAAAAGAAAATTATGTGTCCAGTTACTGTTACTAGTCCCTTCTTATTGTTCTTTCCTTTCCAAGTGCTCCTTTTTTTAAAGAATGTGGATTACAAAATTATCATTTAATAGATCTGTTGACAGAAAGTGTTCACATTAGCAAATGCATCTAAGTTTATTTTATAAAACTAATGCTGTAACACAGCTGGAAAACAGGTATCAAATGAAATAAGCAATTACGCAAAGCAAAGCATAAAAATATCATACAATAGTCATGTGACATTTCATAAGTTAGTAGAAATTCTCTCAACTCTCGTAGAAAGACGCTTGTCGTAATCAGGTGTGCAGATGTAAAAATATTTCTCGTCATTTCATTAGGCATTTCAGTAAATATCATAAATTACGAGCTCCACAGTATGCTTTCAACAAGGAAATGTCAATAGCGAGTATAATGGCCTCCCCTTTTTTTTCTACCTGTGCCGCTGAAAGGCTAATGGCTTTTTTTTCGGGCGGCTGTCGCCCAGGTGGGTGCCCGCGACGCATTACGTGCAGGTGGTCACTTAACTTTCTTACGGAAATATTTACGACAGCAGTTTCCGCTACAGTGACAGTCTCACATAAAAATATTTCACAGGTCAAGAATTAGCGTTGCAAATCTGTAGAAAGAAAATCCTATAAATATAAGTGTCCAAATAAAATATTCGTCAGCATTGTGATACAGTCATGCATTTACGCACATTTCATAACTCTTAAAGTACGATTCTTGGTTTCCAACAACCTTTTCCACAAATCAGAGTCCCTAAACACTACTCATTATTCCTTACCTCATTATACATATACATATTCGTCGACACTTCTTCAATATTTCATCATGAGAAATACGTAGCATAATAAACATTCCTCAACAACATAATACACATCGTCGTCGTAATAATAACATCATAACACCTCAGTCAAATCTCAAAAACGTCGTAGCTTTCTGCAATAATTTCAAACCCTAAAAAAATATTCTCTGCTCATTTCAATAATGTCATCTATCTCAAACGTACTTTAAAATCATGCTCCCTTACCAAATATATCATTCAAAGCTCTCATAGTATCACAATGGTTCCGAAAAAATATGAGCATTTCACAAAGTACAGACAAAATACAATTTCATAAGTGTGAAGTTATCCAACTGTGTAATTGCGTAAACATCTGTCACTGATGTAATAAAAAAAAGTTTAGATAGCTGTGTAATTTGTGTGTTAGAGAAATATGGTACCGATGTGTAAAGTTGTATAAGCAAATACCATATTAGCTAGGGTTCCTTGTGGTTGCCACACACATGGTACACAAAGTAAGTGTGTAACCCCCTGAGGATTAATGTAATTATACCCTCAGGTGTTACAGATTACAGCAATGAAATGAAATGTATCACTGAAAACCTTTGTATCATTGTACTTCAAATATATTTAAAAATAAATGATTTAAGTGCAAAATTAATCACTAAAATACGTGTCCTGTAGTGCTAATGTGCGTCTTGCTGTAAGATAATCTCTGTGGAAGTGTCGTAGTTATTGTCCTCTGAAAGCTAAGCCAATGTACTTACCTCATGATAAACAAAAGTGAAATGCTTTATGAATAGATATCGTAGTTATTGCACTTATTGCCATGATGAAGAAAGTACTGTGCTGTAACGTATTGTTGTGCTACAGAAAAGGCAGTCTCATTGTAGCTATACCACAAAAGATACTACTAAAACATGTTTTACTTTGCAGAATAAAACAGAAAAACTGTGCAGATATAAAACAGAAACACCGCAAAAGCAACATGCGTCGTGATAAAATCGTGTAGTTGTCACATAAACTAACCACTGTGTCATCTGGTATCTCACAGAAAGTACTTTAAACCCAGAATGTATTTTCAAGTAAACCAAAATGTTGCATTAAAATCTCATTAGCAGTACCAGTATATGTTTTAAGTATGTGAGCCTTATGGTCGTTACGTAATCGTGCCACTAACAAACAAGAATGTACACACACAATAACGATGTGTCGTCAGTTCAGTATAACAATGCATTCTTAATTTCTGTTTAAATAAGTTCTCTTGGTTCTTGACTGGATATTTAACTTCAAACATTGTAGCATATTAACAGATTCTAAGTCTGACAAAGCATACTAGTAATGTAAAGTGAAAAGTTATATGGCAAAGACAAAGTTAAAAAGCAGATTATCTTTCAATAAACGGTTTTACATGTGAAATGTGGTGTAAACCTTTACTCTTCCTAGTACTCAGAGTTTGAACTTGAATGCAATTGTCAGGCAGTATACGTCGGTGAAGAATACTGGAATTTTTCTCAAGGTTAGCGTCTATGTTATTTTTCTCTGAGCCACCTGGCGCACGCGGCTGCCTGCAGTGCGAGACATTGTCTGTCCCTTTGTTGGCGCGCGTCGTTATTGGGATTAGGAGACCTAACTTCTACAAATTCACGTTGTCGAAAGTGCCCTGCTCTGTTTGAATCCCGCCAGTTCTGATGCAATTCAGGTCTGTCGTTATGATCACATCGTCTGTCGTCATGTCGGTAGTTCCTGTAGTTTCTTTCTTGTCGGTTAAGTGGTGGAGAATTTCTCCCTGAATCGTACCTGCGGGCTGAACTGTTGCGTCTGATGTTATTCTGTCTCCCTTGACAATAATTGTTTTTGTTCCCATATTGTCTGTTTCTCTGATTGTCTCTGTGATAGTCATTACTGCGGAGAGGTGATCTTTCCCTGTCATTATTACTACTCTGCCAACGGTTGTCGTACGGGTGGTGTCTATTTTGGTCACGATTTGCATGGTGAGAATAGTCTTGTCGCGTCCAGTTATCGTTTCTGTCGTCACGGAATTGTGACAGATGTGACCTGTAATTGTTGTGTTCCTGTTTTCGCGTTCCGCGATTGTCAGTGTCAATTTCCAGTTCTTGTAACAGTCCCTGAAAGTCTTCAATGTCGTCTTTGCAACGTCCTGCTAAAATAATATGCCGTAAATGTTCAGGTAATTTGATTAAGCAAATGCGGATGAGTTCTGAGGGGCTGTATGGGTTTGACAGGTACTGATTCTTGTGCAACATGTCTTCAAAATATTTCACAAGACTGGAAAATTCAGATTGTTCGAAATGTTTCATCATTATGATGCCATGTTTTACTCGGTCTTGTGTGGCTTGAGACCAGTATGCTGAGAGGAAGGCATGGTAAAATTCTCCTTCACTGTGGCAATCGTGAATGACCGATCGCATTCTTACAGCTGGTTCATTCTCTAAGTAGCCACACATAAATTCTAATCTGTGTTCTAACGACCAGTTGGGAGGAAAACAATGAGAGAATTGATGGAGCCATGCTTGTGGATGAATGTCGTTGTCAGAATTCTTAAATGTTTTGAATTTACGTGTAGTAATGAACAGCTTATAGTCAAAATCGTCATGTCGGCGAGTCGCATGTCGGTCATTGTTACTTCGTTTCGGCGGTTCCATCTCAAAATCCAATGCGCCTTGCCAATTTCTTTCATAATTTCCGAAGTGTCCTGTGTTATTATTTTGTGTTTGTTCCGTATTTCTATGTCCCTCTTCCCGTATTGGAGCGCGAGTGTCCTCTGAAATACGTAATTCTTGTATTACCTGCGTCAACTGATCTTGTACTTCCCGGATTTCTCTTTTGTACTGTGTATTGATTCGATTTTGATTTTGTTTGAATTTTCTTATTTGTTCATACTCTTCTGTGTCAGTGAAGGCTACGGGTCTTGTGTCATTCAGATCATCATCTACCTTTGTAGATAAGTTAGTGACCTGATCCGAAAGTTCGGCTACTTTCTCCGATAGTGTACTTATTTCCTCCATGTGTCTTTCTGAACCAATTTTCAGGGTATCTACTGTGTCCTTTAAGTTTTCCTGAGTTCTTGCAAGTTGCGTAACCGAATCGGTAGATGCAACTGAGTCAATTTTAGCTTGCAAGGTCTCATGATTTTCATGAACAATTGTTTGCAGTTCTTTTATGGCTGCTTCGTGATTCTGTAATACATTTTCATGACGCGAAAAAATAGGTTGGAAATGCTCACAAATTTGTGTTTTTACGTCATTACAGACCTTTTGACATTTCGATTCGATGTTATGTAACTCAGTGGTTAAATCTTCACGTGTTTGTTCAAGTGTAGTGTCTAACTTTTGAAGATTTTGTTCCATTGTGTCTAACTTTTTGAGATTTTGTTCCACTGTGTCTAACTGTTGCTGTGTTTGTCTCTGGTGTTGTTCCATTGTGTCTAACTTTTCAAGCTTTTGTCCCATTTGTTGCATTAATTGTAATAACAATGCACTGGTGTCTGAAACATGTTCCTCAGTGCTTTTCGGCAGTGAAGTTGCACCGGCAACATTCACATTTTGACAAGCAGAAAATGTTTCTTGACTCATTTGAGAAAACGGTGAGAACCCAAAACCTGAGTCTACAGTATTTGAAATATTGTGTTCTGTCATTTCGGATTCCTGAGGCGAGCTGTTGCCGACCGATCGATCGATAATGCTTCCCTCTTCACTAATTGTTTCACTGTCCACGCCATTGTTTGCCGCCCGCTTCATTTCCCTATGCACAATTACCAAATTACTACTTTGAACATCAGTTAATTCATTACTCGGTGGCGCTAACACACTGCTTTCATTTTCACTGTCATTTCTCAGTTTACTTTGGAGCCTAGTATTACGTTTTTCACACGCCGTTATTGTCACAGTATTTCACACGACAACACAGAAAAACACAATTTGAAGATCAAAAATAAGAGAACACATTAACATAGCACTGAAAATAATATTTAGTTAATTGCAAGTGCAGCTGCGAAAAACTTGCTGCAAATCTACATGCATGCCACAACTGTTTTACTGTACAACAATGAAAAACTACGACTACAAAGGAAATTCTCTCTATAATTACGCGCTAGCAATAAACAAAATCTACACTAATTACACAAACTACAAGAAAAAATCAGAAGATTCCAGTGAGGTATCCTCGGCTAAGGGTCGACATATGAAACGTCCCCTTTTGAACAGTTATACAAAACTGTGCTTAACCTGACACACAATATTTTGTTAGCGCAACGCAATCTGACTTTCAAAATTCCCTACAAAAGAATGGCCCTGACTAACATTAAACTATATCTTTCGCAAATCACTTACCTCACAAAAATCTTCGCTGCTCAAGCTACTGCAATACAGCGAGCGCCACTACTGCCAGCTAAATAAAAGATTCAAACTATGGAAGGCACTAACTACTGATAGGGATAGTTAGCAAATGAAAGATATTAATAGGGAACAAACAATGTATTTACCTTGATATCATCATATATAAATATAGCAGTTCATGACAAATTACAAAACTCCGCCATCTCTCTCACCACATCCACCACTGCTGGCGGCTCACCTCCAACTGCGCAACGCTACGCGCTGTTAACATCCAGCTGCCCCTCTACAATGGCAGACAACAATGCAAACTAGCCACAGACTGCACACAGCACAGCCAGTGATTTCATTTTCATACAGAGAGCGCTACGTGGCGGCGGCGTTACCAATATAAGAACCTAAACAGCCTACTTACATAAAGAAAACATAAACAGCCTACTTACAAAGGTTCTGTGAACAAGTGTCCGGAAATCAACAGAGTGCGTGCAACGACAACAAATCGTCCCGGAGCACCGTACAGAGTTGCATCGCATCCACGTTACAACAGATGTTCGAAGTGGCCACCATGGGATTTCAGGTGATTGGGATAGTAGCGATAGTCGTACAGCATACGCATAACCAACCGTACTTTCGGCTTACACCATGCTGGCGGGCCACTTGCCTGGAGCTTGTTCTGGGATTTCATCTCAAAAAACATGATCACAAACACCCAAAAACGACTTGAAGTGTGATGTGGTTGGTGTCTGTAAGGGTGGTTGTTTTAGTATAACTGTAGTGCCTCCTGACCGTTTCCATCTGCTTGACTACACAAACACCATCTCGGCTTGTTCCCGACGTATGTACCGCACAGTTCTGCTACTTACTGTACGCTGCGTCAACCACACAGCCTGCAACACCCAAGGAACACACGGTACCTGGTCAGAGGAACTGTCATTCGTCATGCATTTCCGGACACGTGTTCATGGGACCTTTGTTCCTCCATTTACGGGCAGCAATCCGTCCCTGCAGTTTGTTGGTTTCTTTAATGTTCATCCTGTGAAGAGGTAGGTTGGTAACCTTCTTCGCTTGATCCAACCATCTACTCCGCGCTTTCCTTCCTCGCGGTATTCTGCTTTTGATTTTGCCTTGCAAAGACTGCCTTTTCTAAATTATCACCCTCCTTCTGAAAACGTGCCGAAGTAGCTGGAAGTATCTTTGGCTGAAACGGAAAGATAAACTTCTTTTAATGCTAAGTTCTTCTATAATGGAATGATGGAAGCATTTGTCCTTCTCTCTGTCCATGCTAAACGTAACATCGTCCGCCGACATCTGGAAGGCATCAGTTCGGCGCTTGTCACTGGCTTTCACGATCCTTGTCTCGCAGCCGTACAAGAATAAGGGAAACACCAATGAGTCGACGAAACGACACCTTGTTGTTTTGTTATAACCCAGTTCTGCAAGATCTCGGTGAGTTTAACCATTGCGGCTCGGTCAAGGACGATTCTTCGTTTTACTCCTTTATCACAACCTTCTGTGTCATTGATCAGAGATCATAGATATACACAGTCTTTCGCTACCTCCAGATGCTTAAGCTACCTGTAATTTGAATTTAATCTGAATTTTGGCGATTAATAACCATTAGTTTCTTTTCATGTTCATTTCTAGGTCGAAACTTAAAACTAACAGTTTTCAGTCTGGAGATCAGACCACTAAGTTCTTCCTCACTTCCTACAATGAGGTTAGCATCATTTGCAAAGCGTATATCGTTGTATTTTCGGGAGTGGTGCCCCACACTTCTTATATATCTGAAAAATACCGCATTACCACCTTGTTGTGCTGGTAAAATACTTTATTTATACAATCAGTTTCAGTCGTCTGAGCGTCATCAAGTTCATAAATGTATGTACAGCATCATGTTAGATGAAATATCAAATGGTTATCGTCAGCTGATAAAATCGTGAGTAATACACTGTTATCGTACCGCAATACGTATTACGTCACCAGTCTTTAAAAACAGTGCTAGGGAGTTTAACGCTGATTAGAGTTTAACATGAATGTGTACACTCCCCAGCACAATGTTTATAGATTGACGACGTAATTTATATTACGATATGATGACAGTGAGTTATTCATTTTTTTATCACCTGACGATAACGATTTTATATATTACCTAACATGATGCTGTGAATACTTTTATGGACCTGATGATCGTCAGATGACTGAAACTGCTTATAAAGTATTTTACCAACAGCTAAAGGCGAAAATATGACATTTTTCAAATGTATATTATCGATTTTCACGCCGCTAGTTGTAGTTCCATCATCCTGCCAACCAGTACTCCTGTTATGACACACTCTGCATAGATGTTGTAGATCTGAGGTGACAGTATACAGTCGTGTGTGACTCTCTTTGTCACATCGAAAAATTCCGAGTATTCACCATCCACCTTTATGGTTGCAGTATGGCTGTTAAAGAGAACTTTCAGTAATGATACTAAACGTTTTGGAACCCCAAACTCATTGAGAACATGCGACAACCTGTCCCACAGACACAATCAGAGTCATTTTTGTAATGTAGGAAACAAGTGAAGGCAGGAACACAGAACTTACGACATTTTACAGTTACCTGACACAAATCTTCTGATTATTTTGATATAAAGAAACCGTCGTCTCCGATGGTCCATTACGGAGTAATAATGTAAACTTATGGTTTTCGGTTTTATATCCCAATTACCTTTGTTTTTGTTAAAATTTGTTCACGACAGTGAAACACTAGCGTGCGATCACCAAAACGTCTAACACAAACCCCTGGCGAAATGCGTGCGCTTTTACCACAGCGTGTACGGAACAAAAGCAGAACTGTTCAAAATGTTGACCAACATGATCACGGGAGTGTGCGCAGAGAAGAGCATCCCTGGAGTTTGGTGTACTACCACCGCTGCTGCGACGTTCTAGGATCCAAGTGCATATGAGCATCGACCGCAGTCTCGTAAACTACGTTCTGTCGATGCTCCCAGAAGAGACAGTCTGCTGGTACTCGTATACTGTCTGGTGACAGAGCTAGCCATGAAAAAGAACTACCGTGACCAAGCCATTGTTGTCCAAACTGGACATCAGTGAAAAGTGTGTAGGCGCTCTGTCTTCTTGAAACCACATAAGCTGACGGATTATCAGCGGTGCATCTTCTAGGAACTGTGGGAGGTAATGTTGGAAAACACACTTTGTTCATAACTGCGTTCGGTTTATCGGGAAGAAGGTAAGGTCCAACAAAATAACGCGTTGAAAGGCTCGCCACACCAGTGGGTGTGGGTTTTCATCGCAATATACTCTTGAACACGTCCTCTCTTGTAAACATCACCTCGTCTATAAACAACAAGAAAACTGGGAAATTATGTTTATAAATCCTCCTACTCTATGGCCATGGTGCAACAACCGTGATTTATTTCCAGTAGGACAAAAAACAGTCTAGGTTAAAAAATAGCATGGATTCACTGACGCGTTTGGCCTTTTTGATGCATCTTCAGAAATCGCATAGGAACTGAGGGTAACGCACTACTTATAATTACTCGAAATTTCGGTGTGCACCTTCGGCGAAGGCATGCAAGCTTGACACTTCCAAGCTTTACACAAATATTAGTATAAAAATTCTACCGACTGTGAACACATTTTCATAACAATACTTACGTCAAGCCTGGAAGTGAGGCCCTTTGTAAGCATAGCTGCATGCTTTCGCCGAAGATGTATACCAAAATGTCGACAATTATGATCAATACGTTACCCGCAGTTCATACACGATTTCTGAAGAAGCTTCAAAGAGGCGAAACGCGTCAATGAAAATTTTTGCAACCTATACTGTTTTTTCCTACTGGAAAATTGTGGTTTTCTGTACGTTGCTTTCGTGTTACGAAGTTTACTCGACTTGGGAAGTCCGCTGGTTGCAAAGACTGCACCTTCTGTGGATTATACAGGTGCTGTTGTTGTTGTTCATGTAAGATTCTCAATTCAGTTGTCGAGCTTGTGTACACAGCCCATTCGCCGGGCAGACTAACTGTTGGCAAGATTGTCACCAGTCCGCACGACACATTCCCTTCCAAATCGGGCATTCTGGCGTACCCCGCACGGCCAGCATCAGAGAAGGACCAGTTTTCTCCTAGGCGCCTAAGTACACCTGCAGAATTACCGTGATGTGGTTGCCGTCGTTGCGGGAAGAGCTCAGTATAGTGTTCGTTGTTCTGTCGTTTTTCCACTGCACTCAGCGAACACACACAAGAGTTCAATATCGGCGCTCTCTTCATCATTATTCCTATCGGTGCTGCTGTATATCACTGTTGATGTAAAACTGACAGTACCGGAGAAATGAACCTGTGAAAGAACGGAGCAGCACTGAATGCAAGGGCGAAGAGTAAAATGGGTATTATTGTTGTCAACAGCCCAAGTACCGTGGATGAACTGAAGTTGCCTCCAAATAAGACAAACAGCCCATGCCGTCGACGCTTGCTTTGTTGTGCACACATTTTCAGTGTAATACAGATCCGAAGATAAAAGGGAATGAGAACTCAAACGAAATGCAATTACCCAATAATGAGTACCAGGAGACTATGGGTTCCTTGTACCAGACTACTCACAAAATATCCATGAACAGCCTCCAAGATTCTGTCTCTGGAGTTTCGGTTCGCCCTGTATACCGTTCTCACCTTCTATTAGAGCTTGGTTAACAGGGCGATGAATGGGTAACATGAAATAGTAGATTGTGTGAGGTTACATTCATTTATTTTTAATTTTTACTTATTTTAATTCATCCAAACATCTTTCCAGTATGATATAGAATTTGTCAAGCAATACGATACAAATGAGTAGGTCAAAATATACGAGACATGATCATAAAGTAATGGGAATTTTTTAATTTCGCGGGCTTTGTACATCCAATTGCCATTTTCTTTATCTCGTTGATACACAAGTACCTCACACACGTTTAAATTTTCAGCTGTTTTGAATATTTAATTTGTTGTTGACAGTCGAAAAAGTTTTATATGTTTTCTATTGTTCGGCGAATTTTTACTTTCGCAGAAGATGCATCAAAGAATGTACATCAAATTTCGATTGGAAAATGGAATAAAGTGCAGCACCGCATTCGAAATGTCGACTGAGGCTTTTGGTGAGTCTAAAATGAGTAAAACAAGAGTTTACGAAATGTATAAACGTTTCAAATAGGGCTCGAGAAGACACTGAAGACGACGATGGCCCTGTACCCCTTGTACATCAATTACTGACGACAATGTGGAAGAAGTAAAGAAAATAGTTCTGGAAAATCGCCGAATCACCATCAGAGAGGCTGCTGATGATGTCGGCATATTCTTTAGCTCATGGCAAGCAATTGTTTCGAATGTTTTGAACATGAAACATGTAGTAGCACAAAGTTTGTTCCGAAACTGTTGAATTTCGACCAAAAACAACGTCGCATAGACATCGGTCAGGAATTGTTAAATAAAGCCGATAACGATCCAGAACTTCTAAAGAACGTTACAACAGGCGACGAAACAGGGATATACGGGGCTGATGTCAAAATCAGGACCCAATCATCCCGATGGAAACTGCCTAAAGAGCCAAGACCGAAAAATATTCGACAAGTTCGATCACATGTGAAGGGTCTTCTCATTGTTTTCTTCGATTACAATGGGATAGTGCCTCATGATTTCCTGAGTTATGGTCGCACGGTCGATGAGGAACACTTCCTGGAAGTCTTTCGCCGTTTGCGTGAAGCAGTCCGAAGAAAGCGGCCAGAACTGTGGCTAAACCACTCCTATTCACACGTCAATGCTCTTTCGTGAATTTTTGTCAATAAAAACTAACGGTTACGTTGCCTAAGCCACCGTATTCGCTGGACATAGCCCTCTGCAAGTTCTTCCTGTTCCCCAGGCTGAAGAAAACCAAGAAAGGTCGTCGTTTTGCCACCATTGATGAGATACAAACAGAATTGCTGTAGGAGCTGAACACCATAACGAAAAGGGAGTTCCAGAAGTGCTTCCAAGATTGGAAAAGCGTTAGTACAAGACTATTACATCTGAGGAGGATTACTTTGAAGAGGAGAAATTTATGTTCATGACTAAATAAAGATTCTTTAAGAAAAACGAAAGTTCCCATTACTTTTTGATCACGCATCGTAGAACATACATACACTACTGGTCATTAAAATTGCTACACCAAGAAGAAATGCAGATGATAAACGGGTATTCATTGGACAAATATATTATACAAGAACTGACATGTGATTACATTTCCACGCAATTTGGGTGCATAGATCCTGAGAAATCAGTACCCAGAACAACCACATCTGACCGTAATAACGGCCTTGATACGCCTGGACATTGAGCCAAACAGAGCTTGGATGGCGTGTACAGGTACAGCGGGCCATACAGCTTCAACACGAGACCTCAGTTCATCAGGAGTAGGGACTGGCGTATTGTGACGGGCCAGTTGCTCGGCCACCATTGCCCAGACGTTTTCAATTGGTGAGAGATCTGTAGAATGTGTTGGCCAGGGCAGCAGTCGAACATTTTCTGTATCCAGAAAAGCCCGTACAGGACCTGCAACATGCGGTCGTGCTTTATCCTGCTGAAATGTAGGGTTTTGCAGGGATCGAATGAAGGGTAGAGCCACGGGTCGTAACACATCTGAAATGCAACGTCCACTGTTCAAAGTGCCGTCAATACGAACAAGAGGTGACCGAGACGTCACCATCACGCCGGGTGACGCGCCAGTATGGCGATGACGAATACACGCTTCCAATGTGCGTTCACCGCGATGTCGCCAAACACGGATGCGACCATCATGATGCTGTAAACAGAACCTGGATTCATCAGAAAAAATGACGTTTTGCCATTGGTGCACCCAGGTTCGTCGTTGAGTACACCATCGCAGGTGCTCCTGTCTGTGATGCAGCGTCGAGGTCTCCGAGCTGATAGTCCATGCTGCTGCAAACGTCGTCGAACTGTTCGTGCAGATGGTTGTTGTCTTGCAAACGTTCCCATCTGTTGACTCAGGGATCTAGACGTGGCTGCACGATCCGTTACAGCCATGCGGATAAGGTGCCTGTCATCTCGACTGCTAGTGATACGAGGCCGTTGGGATCCAGCACGGCACTCCGTATTACCCTCCTGAACCCACCGATTCCATATTCCGCTAACAGTCATTGGATCTCGACCAACGCGAGCAGCAATGTCGCGGTACGATAAATCGCAATCACGATAGGCTACAATCCGACCTTTATCAAAGTCGGAAACGTGATGGTACGCATTTTTCCTCCTTACATGAGGCGTCACAACAATGTTTCACCAGACAACGCCGGTCAGCTGCTGTTTGTGTATAAAAAATCGGTTGGAAACTTTCCTCATGTCAGCACGTTGTAGGTGTCGCCACCGGCGCCAACCTTGTGTGAATGCTCTGAAAAGCTAATCATTTGCATATCACAGCATCTTCTTCCTGTCGGTGAAATTTGGCGTCTGTAGCACGTCGTCTTCTTAGTGTAGCAATTTTAATGGCATCATTTGTGACTGCCACCGATGGTAATGGTTCTACCTACTAACGTTATTCTGTTTATCTGTATCCGCTTGGAGAAGGCCCTTACGATTCTTTTTTAAGTAGCTTGTCTCCCTTCTTTGCCTTAACGCGCGTCGTCTGTGAGGTCATTAGAGGCGGGACGGTATCTCGTTTTGACAGCGACAGAGGCACAAATCCGCCGTGATCTCGCTGAGAGAGGCATTCAGACGCATTGCTGCAGTCATTCAGTAACACAAAGAAGTCTGGTCAGACCACATTCCGCTTAAATGGGTGTCCTGCTTTTAACGATGACCCAAATCGTCGAATCCTGTGAAATTTCTGTCCACCATAAGACAGCAACAAACAGCTTGATCTGGTAATTCTTTCATACAAAGTTCAGTCATTCTAGATTTTAGCCGATATTTAATCACGTGTAGCATATGATGGAAGATACGAAATGTCGTCATTCAAAAAAGGACTCACATGACCTGAAGTTCAGGGCCTAAATGAAATGATTGAACTTTTCCATTTGACACGCAATACGATGACATTTGCATATTTACCAGACTGTCAGCTGACTGATGTGTCGAAGATAACTTCCAAACGCCACTGTTTGTAAAAAATTAGGTTACTTTGAAACTATCGTCAGGTGTACTGGTCGAAATATAGCGCGTTCGGAAAGTCGATGAGCATTGGACTACGGACGTAAATAACGTTGCACGTTCGAGACAAAGGTGACAGAATACAAATTGGCAGAATTGTTTCTTTCATAGACACGTGCCTGTTTTTATTCGTTCTACTGTTGCCTAATCCTCAAGTTACTGTTTTGTTGAGTTGATGAAAGCTACTGAATGCGATGTGTAGTATTTAGATGTTCAATTTGCTTTTAAATTGTGGTGCTTTCAACTGAGGAACATATTTTTCTTGTTGAACACGTCTTTCTACAGTGCGATAAATATGTACAGGTAGGTTTAGTATTTTCTGAAAAATTCGCGGAAACAGCTATGCCGAGCGGACTGCAAGACCACCTAAACCAGACGGGCAAAAGCTGTTGAGTTATTCCGCTATGTAGCAGAGCCCAGCAAAATCATGGCGCAAATCCACGCAAGACAGGCTTGTAACCACATGTGAAGCAGTTACGCAGACACTGAAATTGATCCTGGGTGAAGTGATAGCAGAGCTTGAAAGATCATGAAAAGCGAATCCGATACTGAAAATGTTTTACATCTTTCTACTGAGAGAATCATCGTTGATATCCTTGTTGTCATCTTCTATACAAACAAGAGCTGGTTGCACCTCTGTGGTATGTTAACACACACAATACACGATTTTGCAGAAAGGAGAATCCCCGTCTTGTGCTTGAAACGCCATTGCATGATCATAAAGTTGAAGCTGCGTAGCAGCATCCATACCAAGCGTTACTGGATCTTCATTTTTTGAAAAAACCGAGAACAGTGAATGTTGTTCAATAACTAACCATTTCATTGGTCGCCTAAAGGAAGATGAATTCGAACCCTCTTGGTTTCAACACAATTAATAGCAGTATGCGAGTTCTCGAAAAATATTATGGTGAACGTGTCATCTCAAAAAACCTATGGTACGCTCGTTCGCCGTACCTTACTCCACAAGACTTTTTTCTTCTGGGAGCAGGAAGATCTGTAGGGTGTCGAAATCATCCACGAACGTTTGTGACTTAAAAACTGAAACTACTGCGTACATGAGAAGCACGCCACAATCATACCTGCAGAAAGGATTTTTCAAGAAAATTTAGCGGGTTCAGACTGTTACAGCTGCCCATCGATATCATTTTCAACACGTGTTGTAACTGCACAGCAACATTCCTGTTGTTGTTGTGGTCTTCAGTCCTGAGACTGGTTTGATGCAGTTGTCCATGCTACGCTATCCTGTGCAAGCTTCTTCATCTACCAGTACCTACTGCAACCTACATCCTTCTGAATCTGCTTAGTGTATTCACCTCTTGGTCTCCCTCTACGATTTTTACCCTCCACGCTTCCCTCCAATACTAAATTGATGCCCTTGATGCCTTAGAACATGTCCTACCAACCGATCCCTTCTTCTAGTCAAGCTGTGCCACAAATTCCTCTTCTCCCCAATTCTGTTCAGTACCTCCTCATTAGTTACGCGATCTACCCATCTAATCTTCAACATTCTTTTGTAGCACCACATTTCGAAAGCTTCTATTCTCTTCTTGTCTAGATTGTTTATCGTCCATGTTTCACTTCAAAACATTGCTACGCTCCATACAAATACTTTAAGAAAAGGCTTCCTAACCCTTAAGCGTATACTCGACGTTAACAAATTTCTCATCTTCAGAAACGCTTTCCTTGCCATATCAAGTCTACATTTTATATCCTCTCTACTTCGACCATCATCAGTTATTTTGCTCCCCAAATAGCAAGACGCATCTACTACTTTAAGTGTCTCATTTCCTATTCTAAATCCCTCAGCATCACCCGACTTAATTCGACTACATTCCATTATCCTCGTTTTGCTTTTGTTGATGTTCATTTTATATCCTCCTTTTAAGACACTGCCCGTTCCGTTCAGCTGTTCTTCCAGATCCTTTGCGGTCTCTGACAGAAATACAATGTCATCGGCGAACCTCAAAGTTTTTATTTGTTCTCCATGGATTTTAATTCGTACTCCAAATTTTTCTTTTGTTTCCTTTACTGCTTGCTCAGTATACAGACTGAATAACATCGGGGATAAACTACAACCCTGTCTCACTCCCTTCTCAACCACTGCTTTCCTTTCATGTCCCTCGACTCTTACAAATGCCATCTGGTTTCTGTACAAATTGCAAATAGCCTTTCGCTCCCTGTATTTTACCCCTGTTACCTTCAGAATGTGAAAGAGAGTATTCCAGTCAACATTGTCAAAAGCTCTCTCTAAGTCTACAAATCGTAGAATCGTAGATTTGCCTTTCCTCAACCTACATTCTAAGATAAGTCGTAGGGTCAGTTTTGCTCCGCATGCTCCAACATTTCTATGGAATCCAGACCAATCTTCCCCGAGGTCGGCTCCTACCAGTCTTTTGCAACCATGTCTTATTAAACTGATAATTCGGTAATTTTCGCACCTGTCAACATCTGCTTTCTTTCGAATTGGAATGATTATATTCTTCAAGAAGAATATATATTCTTCAGGAAAGCTGAAGGTATTACGCCTGTCTCATACATCTTGCTCACCAGATGAAAGAGTTTTCTCATGGTAGCTCTCCCAAGGCTATCAGTAGTTCTAATGGAATGTTGTCTACTCCCAGAGCCTTATTTTGACTTAGATCTTTGGGTGGTCTGTCAAATTCTTCACCCATTATCATATCTCCCATTTCATCTTCATCTATGTCCTCTTCCATTCCCTCAAGTACATCGCCCTTATATAGACCTTCTATATACTCCTTTTAATTTTTTGTTTTCCATTCTTTGCTTAGGATTAGTTTTTCATATGAGCTCTTGATATTTATACAAGTGGTTCTCATTTCTCCAAAGATTTCTTTAATTTTCCTGTAGGCAGTTTCTGTCTTACCCTTCGTGATACATGCTTCTACATCCTTACATCTGTTCTCTAGCCACCCCTGCTTAGCCATTTTGCACTTCCTGTCAATCACATTTTTTAGATGTTTGTATTGCTTTTCGCCTGCTTCATTCCTAACACACTGTAAAACCTATAGTGATACAGATAACGCCCCTTCTGAAGCCGCACTGGGACGGAATGCTGCGACTGCATTACCCAAACTGACAGGATATCAAAACATAGGTCCCGAACCGAGCGAGGTGGCGCAGTGGTTAGCACACTGGACTCGCATTCGGGAGGACGACGGTTCAATCCCGTCTCCAGTCATCCTGATTTAGATTTTCCGTGATTTCCCTAAATCGTTTCAGGCAAATGCCGGGATGGTTCCTCTGAAAGGGCACGGCCGATTTCCTTCCCAATCTTTCCCTAACCCGAGCTTGCGCTCCGTCTCTAATGACCTCGTTGTCGACGGGACGTTAAACACTAACCACCACCACCACCATAGGTCCCGAGGAGAGCGGCGCATGCGCGGAAGCGTTCGTGACATCAGATAAACTTTAAGGAAACTGTAGGATACCAGTCGTACAAAAATAAACATACTAATTAAGATAGAAAATGTCGATTGAATGACTCATAGACATGGGGATAACAGCCTAGAACGTGCTCGTCGCCATTCATAAACATAACATTAAGAAATAAAAAATCTTTAAAAAAAGGTGGTCGTGGTAAGTACCTATGAGACCAAACTGCTGAGGTAATCGGTCCCTAGGGTTACACACTACTTAATGTAACTTGAACTAACTTACGCTAGGGACAACACACCCACACACACCCATGCAGGAGGTAGGACTCGAACCTCCGACAGGGGGGAGCCGCGCGAACCGTGACAAGGCGCCTGAGACCAGGCGGCTACCTCGCCCGGCTAATCTTAAACATTCTTGCATTGTTTTAACTCCCCCTCTCTTTCTGGTTCTCTTTAAAATCTTTTTTCTCGTCTTATTTGTTCATAGGTTCCACTTCCATTACAGTGTTTTAATCCATGCATATCGCTTTTTGCTAAATTACCCAAATTTTAAAGAACGTGTTGGGATCGGTGCATAAAAGTTTGTTGACCACTATAATGTAAGTATTCAGGCTTGGGGACACTTTTTATCACTGTTGTAAGACGTCGTGGTCTCCTGACCTTCATTGCTTGCATATTCCACCCTCACAATCATATTCCACACATCAAGACGCTTCATTCGAACCGAAACTCGATAAGATAAAGTCAATGTTGTATGAATTCATGTAAACGATATGCAAATAACAAGCAAATCGCAAGTGCGCACCGAGATTAAAATACTTGAGGCTGGCGAACACACACACATTCAAGACACGACAGTCGCAAAAGCTTTTAGTTCAGGAGAGGCAAACCGCACGCCAGGAGGCCGGTCCCTTCAGAGGACGAGTCAACCTATCTACATAGGCCAGCTGCCGCCCATAGAGCAGACAGCGTTTGCCCGAGTGAAAGGGAGAATGACCCCATGTTCGGCTTAAAAGCAAATTCCGCTACATTGTGTGGGAGCGCCCAGCGTACGCATTCTTTACAAACATAGCACGCAATTTCAGAGGTTTTCACAGGGAGACAGCAAACGCCAAACGCCGATGCTACAGATTTTCAGATTGGTCGCCTTAAACGAAACGTCATTCTCCCGTTTTAGAAGAGCAATGCTGATTGGCGGACGATATTTCTGACGCCTTGAGCTGAAAGAGTAATGGAAGAGACCAAAAGATATACCCCTTCACGTCTGACGTGGAAGGGGGCTGTTCCGTTGTCCTCTTGGAGCGAGAATACGTAACGGGAGCGTGTGCGCTCGTACGTGTTCTCAAAGAGCGAGGAACAAGTCTCTCCTCAGTACTTCACTGGGAGAGCACCTGTGTCGAGAGCAAATCGGAGTGTGACTCTATATTGAGTCCTTGCGATTAAGCGTTGTTCACTGTGCTGGCCGCCACACTTATTGTGCGGTGTGAATGGACAGAGTTGTAGTTAAACGCCTGCGAGCGAATTTTTGGGTGGCATCACGGTGGACTGGTTATCTGACCGTTGTACCACGCCAATAGTTAGACTAGGGGCGAATAGGAGTCCTTGACTTCATCAAGGCGTAGGGAGAGTTTGATTGGCGAAGGTCAATCCAGATAGAACGAGTGTTATCTTATATGTCAGCAGCGAGCGGCGCAGACAGCAGTCATCGCAGGTTACGGTATTGTGCGCTACAGCTCTTGCAAGCCCCATATTTCCTCCACAACAGTACACATCACTGCATTTCACATGCGACAGCCTCGACCATACCCAGCAACATTTTAATGGCTAATTATTCATTGAGTAGGTGCGGCTCTCAGCCATTCTGCCAAGTCAATAACAATCTTAAACTTTGTATAGAAATTTCATTAGCGAATCCTATCCATAAGAGGTAACTTCACATTCCTAAAAGAACCTGGAAATAACTTGTTCAGTTCATAACTAAAAGTGCCATTGTGATTTCTCAGAATTATTGCAAAAAAAATAATAATAATTTTCGTTAGTTTCATGTTTTTCTTACACTAACTAGCACTTCTCCAGTACCCAATTATCCCACTAGTTACGTAAGAAATGTTATGAATTTTTGTGTCATTCCCTTACAGTTGACGACTCCAGAAGGTATTTATTGCTAAACGTTTTTCAGGCATTTCTCTTTAGTACGCTAGGAACGTCTGTCTGACTTCTGTAGTAGTGTGGGGGTGGGAATTGCATCTTGCAGGAGCCACAGGGTAAAGGGTACATCTCAGATTAATCCGTTGCGCAGAATGACAGAATAGCACCCACACGTCGCTCACACTGGGATATGACCTTTGCGTAATACAGTCTGCTTCTTCTTCTTCTTGTTTAGATTTGCAACTGATTGTGTAATGTAAATTACGAAACCTGTCGTTCCTTGAATAAAGGATTTACAACAGCTGCAGCGATTTTTATTCAGTACTCAAAAGTTTGCCTGTGAATGCTCATACAATAAACTGTTGCATCGAGAATTTATTGTCCTACAACTTTCACTCCACCACATTTCTTCTTCCAGTTTAACAAAACTTCTTCTAAGTATACTTTAAATAAAGGCGGTGATAATGATCACCCTTGTCTTCGATCCTTATTTACGGAGAATTCTTGGGAAATTTTGTTACCTACTTTAAGCATATTGCTGCAACCTTCCTGTAAGTTCCCGATTGTCTGGACATACCTGTTACCGAAACCCAAATTTTGCATTGCTATCACAACTTACTTAGTGGGACTGTGCGTATGACTTCTGCAGATTAATAAACGCTAAGTGAACCACCATTTCCCTTTCTGTCATGTATTCAATAAAGTAATACCGAATAAGCCATTATTACATGAGCATCCCGCTTTAAACCCATTTTGCTTCTCCGACTCCGTTATTTATGCTTCTATTTTATGCTTAATTTGTTTAATTACTTTACAGAGCAATCGTACTGTTGTACAGATAATGCTGATTCCTCAAACATTCGCACAGTCTTTTTTTAAAAATATTGATAAAATAATTGCTTTTTTTCATTCATTTCGTGGTTCCTCGTCATTTAAACTTCTATTAAACATTTCTGCCAGAATTTCTAAAACTGCTGAGGGGGCTACCTTTACAGGTACATTTCCCAAGCCAGTATTGTGTATTAAACCGGGGACTTAGAAACGACGGAGAGGCTTCATCTCCCGTAGCCCTCAGTGATACACAACCCCACAACATGCCACAGCAGTCCATCCACCCCACCGCCGCCCCACACCGAACCGAGGGTTATTGTGCGGTTCGGCCTATTGCTACCTTAGCAGAAGTTTTGATTTCCGTAAGCAAAATAGACATTGACGTCACCCTTAGATGAGCTACCAGTTTTGTAAACACAATATTTCATGTTGGTTAATCGTGTTTCTGCCGGTTATTTGCGTCTTTCCTGCACGATATTTCAACTGCGTGACTCGCAGTCTTCTGCGGTTGCTGTCTGATACCGATTCCAGTGTGGAACAAGTCCGGTATTTATGCCTATGTTGTGCTAGGCGCTCGTGCAGGAAAGACGCGAGTAACTGGCAGAAACACGATTAATCAACAGACAACGCTCTGCCGGGAAAGCCTGAATAACTATAATATTTCTAGTTTAATTACACTCACGTTCAAAAAAATCAGAACACCTTGAACGGTTAGGAATAGGACTTTCATATTCATAGGACATGTAAATTAGTATGTACTGCAAAAACGATTAGCATTTCAGTCACCTCGGTTCAGTATGCATCCTGTTGCCTCGTCGGCATTCGGTCCGCCATGGGTCCTGACAACCTGTCCCATGCGTGATGATATTGTGGCGTATAAGGCGCGAATGGCGTCCTGCGGGATAGCCATCCATGTTGCATTCACCGGGTTCCAAAGTTCATCTGTGGTGGCTGGCCTTGGGTCACAGTGATGCTCGCGTCCTTTCACCATATCCTATGCGTTTTCGATTGGCGACAAGTCTGGTCGTCTGGCGGGGCAGGGCAAAAGCCTGACATCCAGTAACACCAAGAAGGCAACATGTGTCGTCCATTGTCTTGCTGAAAAATGGCGTCTTGGGTGTTGTGCAGAAAGGGTATGGCTATGGGTCGCACAATGTCATTCACCTACGTCACACTGATCACAGTGCCCTGGGGACGTGCCATCTGTGTCCTGTGGTTGTACCTAATATCACTCCACACCATAACGCCGCCGGCCGATGTGGCCGTGCGGTTAAAGGCGCTTCAGTCTGGAACCGCGTGACCGCTACGGTCGCAGGTTCGAATCCTGCCTCGGGCATGGATGTGTGTGATGTCCTTAGGTTAGTTAGGTTCACTTAGTTCTAAGTTCTAGGCGACTGATTACCTCAGAAGTTAAGTCGCATAGTGCTCAGAGCCATTTGAACCATTTTTGAACCATAAGGCCTTGAGTTGGCGCTTTATGCCTTGTGCGAATGCAGACACTGTTATGCCGCTCCCGCTGGCTGCGGCGAACCAAAGTGTGGCCATCATTTTCAAACAAACAGAATCCGGATTCGTCCGAAAACATTACCTGATGCCGTTCCTGTCCCCAGTGCCGTCGTTCCATACACAACAAAACCAAACAACAACAAAAAAAAAGAAAAAAAAGTTCAAATGTAAGCTTACACACTACTTAACCTAAATTATCCTAAGGACAAACACACACACCCATGCCCGAGGGAGGACTCGAACCTCCGCCGGGACCAGCCGCACGGTCCATGACTGCAGCCCCTTGACCGCTCGGCTACTAATCCCGCGCGCCGTTCCATACACCAAAAAATGGCTCTGAGATCTATGGGACTTAACAGCTGTGGTCATCAGTCCCCTAGAACTTAGAACTACTTGAACCTAACTAACCTAAGGACATCACACAAATCCATGCCCGAGGCAGGATTCGAACCTGCGACCGTAGCGGTCACGCGGTTCCAGGCTGAAGCGCCTAGAACCGCACGGCCACACTGGTCGGCTTCCATACACCATTGCCATCTAGTATGTTTGTGCACATTCGTCAAAGGTAGACAGAGAAGTGGATGACGTGCACGTAACGCATGCCGTAATAAAGGGCGATGTGATTGCGTACCTTGGTGTACGACGTGTTACGCTGTTCCACTGTTGCGCCAGAGCCGAGGAGGACGCAGATCTGTGCTGCAATGCCATTCGAATAAGGTGTCGCTGTTACCGGGGGCTGGACAGGGTGGTGCGACCTGACCCATCTTGTCGGGTTCTTTCGTCAATCATTCTGCACGCATCCATTGCACAGTTTCCCGCATGGATGCACTACATTCTTGCGCGCCGATAATGCACCCTCTTTCAAATTCACTGATTTGGCGGTACGGCTCGCGCATACGTCTGCAAGGCATCCTGCACGTCTGCTCACCTCATACTGATCCATTACCTTCGGTTTACAGTGACAACGAGAGCCGCACGCACATGTTACCGGTAGATGGCGTTGCGCCGTGATCTCGGTGCTGATTTTGAACATGCGGGCCGACATGGTTCAAATGCCAATCATTTCTGCAGAACAAACTAATTTACTTTTCCTGTGAATATGAGCGTCCTATCTCCAGTCGTTCAAGGTGTTCTATTTTCTCTAAACATGAGTGAATAATGCTGTTTTTACCATACTCCAAAATTCGGAAATTTGCCGAAGATAGTCACTTTTTAGAATACTATATTATTTTATTCATGATTCAAAAGTAGTTTAGCAGTTTCTGACAGTATGTCGTTAAGAAATAGTTCACTAGTGAAACACATCATTCACTCCAATTGGAACTAAATTTAGAAAAAAATTATAGATCTTGTCTTCAATATTCAGATTGACATTAATATAGTTAAAAAAGAATTTGAATTATTCATTTAATGTTTTTTCTCATAACTAGAGACAAAAAAAATCTCACATCACATCTACATCTACATAGATACTCTGCAAATCACATTTAAGTGCCTGGCAGAGGGATCATCGCCGGCCGGAGTGGCCGAGCGGTTCTAGGCGCTACAGTCTGGAACCGCGCGACCACTACGGTCCGATGTTCGAATCCTGCCTCGGGCATGGATGCGTGTGATGTCCTTAGGTTAGTTAGGTTTAAGTAGTTCTAAGTTCTAGGGGACTGATGACCTCAGCAGTTGAGTCCCATAGTGCTCAGAGCCATTTGAACCATTTTTTAGAGAGCTTATCGAACCACCTTCACAAGTATCTATTATTCCAATCTCGTATAGCGCGCTGAAAGAACGAACACCTATATCGTTCCGTACGATCTCTAATTTCCCTTATTTTATCATTAAGATCGTTTCTCCCTATGTAGGTCGGTGTCAACAAAATATTTTCGTATTCGGAGGAAATGGAAAATGGAAATGATCGTAGGGCGTGGCCGGGAGCTCCCAGGCGGGAAGTTCGGCAGCCAAGTGCAAGTCTTACTGAGTGCGACGCCACATTGGGCGACCTGCGCGTCGACAATGGGGATGAAAAGATGATGAGGACAGCACAACACCCAGTCCCTGAGCGGAGAAAATCTCCCACCCCAGCCAGGAATGGAATCCGGGCCTCTGTGCGTCGCATTCCAACACGCTGACCGTTCAGCTAATGGGGCTGACACTTCGGAGGAGAACGTTGGTGATTGGAATTTCGTGAGAAGATTCCGTCGCAACGAAAAACGCCTTTCTTTTAATGATGTCCACAGCAAATCTTGTATCATTTCCGTTACACTCTCTCCCCTATTTCGCGATAATACAAAAGGTGCTGCCTTTCGTTGCACTTTTTCGATGTACTACGTCAGTTCTATCTGGTAAGGATCCCACACCGCGCAGCAGTATTCTAAAAGAGGACGGACAAGCGTAGTGTAGGCAGTCTCCTTAGTAGGTCTGTTACATTTTCTAAGTGTCCTGCCAATAAAACGCAGTCTTTGGTTAGCCTTTCCCACAACATTTTCTGTGTGTTCTTTCCAATTTAAGTTGTTCGTAACTGTAATATCTAGGTATCAAGTTGAATTTACGGCCTTTAGGTTTGACTACTTTATCGTGTAACCGAAGTTTAGCGGATTCCTTTTAGCACTCATGCGGATAACCTCACACTTTTCGTTATTTAGGTTCAATTGCCAATTTTCGCAACATACAGATAGTTTTGCAATTTGTTTCGATCATCTGATGACGTTATTAGACGATAAACGACAGCATCATTTGCAAAGAACCTAAGACGGCTGCTCAGATTGTCTCCCAAATCGTTTACATAAATAAGGAACAGCAAAGGGCCTACACCTTGAGCAACGCCAGAAATCACTTCTGTTTCACTCGAAGACATTCCTTCAGTTACTACGAACTATGACCTCTCTGACAGGAAATCACGAATCCAGTCACATAACTGAGACGATATTCCACAAGCACGCAATTTCACTACAAGCCTCTTGTGTGGTACAGTTCAAAAGCCTTCCGGAAATCCAGAAATACGGAATCAATCTGAAATCTCTTGTCAGTAGCACTCAACACTTCGTCGATACTACACGAATAAGATTACAACACAATATTGAATGTTCAAACCTTTGTCTTCTCTGCCGTAGCGTAACGTACGTAATATCGGCAACAAGGACGGTTAAGTTGCTATATAAGGGCAAGTGAAGTTAGCTCGAGGCGATGGTTTTTGTAGATTCTTCTTGCTTGTAACACGAATGTTGGAGCTGTTTCCCAAGACGATCCCTCCAACACATTTAGAACTGAGTGAAGTAATTCCCTTCCCTACATTTCTCTGTATCCAAGTTACTAATGAATTGAGTCAGCATTGTCAAATACTCCACTGTCCGTAAAGAGCCAGAATGTTCTCGTTTGGTCTGCCCTTCCTCCACAGGAAGAGAATGAAGGATGAAAAATGAATTAATAAAATTCTCACGCGTTACAGAGCGTTTCTGAAAGTTCCAAAGGCAAGAACTGTGTCAGTCGAGGTCAGCTTTGATTTATTGAATTGATATAACACCTTGATGATAGCCTGTGCTGTTAAAACTTATAATTACTCTGGGAACTCGGACTTTGATTTTATAACAAATGCAGTTAAAACTGGGCAGTACTCAGTTGACTGGAGTTTTCAGTTACTAATTCATTTCAACTGCAATTGAACACACTTTCACATTTCTCAGTTACATTGTTATCTCTGGTAAATTAGACTTCAATTTTCAATAAACATATACCAAGCTGGACTCTCTATGACTGATTTTATTTCAACTGTTATTTATTATTCGTAATTTTAAGTCCTGTGTATAATTAATAAGAATTGTATACAAACGTAAGATTCCGCTACTAGACGAATTGAAACAAAACACATCACTAGATAAAGGAGTTGAACAATTTTAATACGCATAGTGTTTCTGTTGTTCCGCCACGTGAGTGATACGTGACTGATTAACGGTCTCGCGGGAAACATCTTGTGACCCGATTACCGAGAAAAACCGTTCAATAAGTCAAAGCGTTTCTTTAGTCTAATTTTTCGGGTATCTTGACATAATTTCGCAGGTTTCCTCCTGGATATTTGATCACTGTGGATTCATATGACTAATGCAATAATGTAATGAGATTAACTTCTTCTGCCGGCCAGTGTGGCCGAGCGGTTCTAGGAGCTTCTGTGTGGAACCGTGCGACCGCTACCGTCGCAGGTTCGAATCCTGCCTGGGCATGGATGTGTGTGATGTCCTTAGGTTAGTTAGGTTTAAGTAGTTCTAAGTTCTAGGGGACTGATGACCTCAGATGTAAAGGCCCACAGTGCTCAGAGCCATTTGAACTATTCACTTCTTCTCATGCTTACGTTCATTCAGTAAAAAAAATGTCAGTCCAAGATGTGTCACTGTTGGTAAGATTTAAAGTGACTGAAGTGATAGACTTGTATTTGTAACATGCGTGTCATGTGTCAAGCGCTTGCACAGTGTAATGTTATGTTTTTGTCAGTATTGGTGAATACGAAATGAGGGAAGGATAAGGGGTGAAACCTACTGTTGAGACATCTGAAATAATCCTAAGGCACCTGCTGAACTTAAGATCGCTATCCGGTCGATGGATCACTTTGTACAGTATAACGCGATTTCACCCTACGCAGATATTTGGGTTTAACCCACAGTAATAACTTAGAGTCAGGCGGCCAAAACTTGTGAGCCACCAATTCCCTCTTCTTGTAGGCCAAGTGCAGGTGGTTAAAATTTGGTCCGGCGCTAGGATTGCGAGTATTCGCATACAATTCTGCGTTAGTGTCTTTGGATATGGACTGTGAGTCAGCGCATTGTCGTTTAAGTGAATTTAGCTGCCATACATTGCACCAAGTGATTTTTTTAAAAGGTATTACCGCTACCTGTGTGGCTGGGGTACTACACAGCGAGGTCATCAACACTCCTATTAAAGTACGTAGCGATTTCAGAAAGTAAATTACACCTGTCGTCCCACGCTAAGACCATTGCGCAACGAGACTGGCTCATTGTCAGAAGAGGGTTTTCTGCTGTGATATAGATAACAGGTGCATCACGGTGTGCGAGTGAAATGGCGCTGCAACTGGAAACGTACTCCAAAGCTGAAGTACGAGGAACGGTACGATTCTTCTGGGCAAAACATCTAAACTGCACACAGATTCACCGTGAAATTCTAGCAGTATTGGGCCGAAGGCAATGTCGCACCCAACCGTAGCGAAATGGTGCTATCAACTTGACCAAGGCCGCACAGACGTGAGTGATGCTGGTCGGGACGGAAGGCCATCGACACCAATCACAGAGGACAACGTCCAGGCAATCCGAAGAAGAACTTCTGGGAAGAAAGAGATTTTCCAAAGGTGAGGACATTCACATAGTAGTTCTCAAATGGCTTCGTGACCAAGGAGCGGATTTCTATCGTCCAGGAATTGAACGATTGGTAGAACATTCCAATCGTTGTTTACAGAGACTTCGTGATTCTGTTAAAAATAGTGTCGTTTATCTACACTGATCAACAAAAATGGTTCAAATGGCTCTGAGCACTATGGGACTCAACTGCTGTTGTCATCAGTCCCCTAGAACTTAGAACTACTTAAACCTAACTAACCTAAGGACATCACACACATCCATGCCCAAGGCAGGATTCGAACCTGCGACCGTAGCAGTCGCACTGTTCCGGACTGCGCGCCTAGAACCGCGAGACCACCGCGGCCGGCACACTGATCAACCAGAGCATTAAGACCACCTACCTAATAAGTGATCCTACGTGCCTTCCCCATTCTGTAATCCGTTCATCATAAGAATAAACCTGATGTAAACAAACACAAACGCGATGATTGGTCAGAAGCCGTAGCACAGGCACACTGGTGTTGTTGCGCTCTTGGAAGTAGGTCCTACTTATGTATTAGATATATTATTACTAAGTTACGTTAAAAAAAAATTTAAGATATTCAAATGTATTAACAGCCATCAAAGTTTTTCTTAATCACATTTTAGCCACGCAGTTTTTATTTCAAAAATCGTGTACAGTCACAGCCTCTGCAGCGTTGTGCTCTGATTGTAGTGCTGCTAATGCACAGTATGAAAATGGTTGAGGCTGCTTTCTGTTCCATAGTGAAACACGGGCATGGAACACGGTTAAAAAGTGTCTAGAAATAGGCTGTTCTTAATGTTTTTGATAAATTTACGGAGTTATCGGCTTTGAAGTTTTCCCTAAGTTTTATATACTGTAGTTGATAGGCATTTCTATATTGAACGTGTAGTGTAGTCGGTAGCGTAATGGATTGTGAACTTAACGCAGTTCCTCGTATGTCGGTTCAAATCTCCCAAAAAATGGCTCTGAGCACTATGGGATTTAATTTATGAGGTCATCAGTCCCCTAGAACTTAGAACTACTTAAACCTAACTAACCTAAAGACACCACACACATCCATGCCTGAGGCAGGATTCGAACCTGCGACCGTAGCGGTCGCGCAATTCCAGACTGTAGCTCCCAACTACCACTTTTTTCTCGTTCAGTTAAATACCTAAATCTCGAAATTATAAAACTCATCATAATTTTCTTTTTTTAATAATGCACGTCTTCTTATTTCTAATTACATATTGGACTCGAAATTCCTGTTTCCATTTCAAATAGAAATTCTTAATTATCTATGTTTTATGAAAGACTGTTCATAAAAGTTGTTAAATTAAGAAAACATAATTTATTTTTTATAGGCAAAAATGAAAAACCAAATCCTCTTTATGTGTACTATGTCCATCGTTTTATACCACAGAGGTAGTTAAGTATCGTAGAAACATGAAAAACAATCATTTTCACAGCATCGAGCACATCACACAAATGCTGCATTTTTACATTTGCTACTGTTCCATTATAATATGAACCCAACAGAACTGATATGGGGCCGAGTTGCGGGATTTGGCCCGAGAAGTAACTTTTAAGCTGCCAGACGTAAATGCACGCAGCTTCTTCCCACGTCTCTGCCGAACGCTGGCACTGCGGTATCGTTAGAGTGGGAGCACAAACTCAAGTTGGGGTAGGATGTGGAAGGAATACGGCAGTGCCTTTCAAAGGAACCATTCTGGAATTCGCTTTAAGCGATTTAGGGTAAAATAACGGTAAACTTACAGCAGGATGACCGAACAGGGATTTTAGCTGTCGTCTTCCCGAATATGAATACAACGTGTTATTACTGCGCCAACTGGATCGCTGGACCGCCTCAACAATCTTCTGATATTTAGCTTACTGATATCGCCACTCTAAAAGCACGGCGGGTTCCATGCGGCTGAGAGCAGTGTTCTTCGACTCCGAGGCGAGTTGCCAAGAGAGTCTCACCTCATTTCGTAGACAGAGCTGCAACAGCAGCATCACTGCCTGCGGATGTGTTCTTACTGGACTGGTGCATCCGCAGTTTAGCTGCCCTTAATTCTTGCACGCACAGAATAGTTCCTCTGCCTTCTACTTTACTAGGAAGGAGAGGGAGCGCTGGTTGGTGCGAACTGCTTTCTCTGATGGCCGCCTGCACTGGGTGGCTTTGAGTTCACACGGACATTCAGAGCGGATAAGCAGCTTAACCACGAATATGTCATATCAGTTCCAGCGTGTTTCTCTTTAGACCACCGACTTCGAATTCATTCTGTAGAGGAATCTTTAAGACACGGTCAGAAAAGAAACCTCAGCAGAAAAGCTTACCTAACTGCTTAAAACTACCACTGTTCTAATGTAGTAAGAAGTATATGTTTCTATTGGGCCACATTGGGTGCCAAATGTAATACCGTAAAGAGTGTGCGGTATTCACATGAAACCTCCTTGATTTCCAAATGCTATTAAAAATACTGTGAGTCGTGGATACTTGCAGTTTGCGGCATCATGTGAAGTAACTCAAAGAGTTTTTTTTTTACAAAAAATTAATATACTTTTACACGGACTCCTTACCTAATCTGTAAATTGTGTAGACTATATCATGTTTGCGCAGGCACTTCTGAGATGATGGAGCCAATAGCATCCACCATTGTTCGGTGCAGATCGCCAAGATCACGTACTATACATGCGGGGTATACATTGTCTTTTACATGACGCCACTGAAGAAATCCACAACTCCCAGATCATGGTGTCCCTTGTTTGGTCCATTACATCTTATCCATCGCTGTGGAAATGTTCTTCCCAATAACTCATGAAAATACAAAGTCCAGTACGGTGGCGCACCATCCTGCTGAAAGATCACATATGCTTGAAGGGGAAGAAGCTGAAGAACAGCAATTTGCTCAAGCACGCGGTTCCTGTTACCATTTTCTCTATGAAGAAAAGTGGTCCAACTCTGCTGTCTTACATCACTGCAGAACGCACATTCACCTTTTCGCTGTCTATTGTATATTCCCCAGAAACAGGGGGGTTTCCGCACCCCAGAGTCGAATGTTGTGAGGGTTAACCTTCTCTCATGCGTGGAGAAAGCCCTGCATTTCCATTTTTATTTAGTGTGGTGAGATGTCATATGCACAAATGCAATAACCAATTTCGAATCTGAAATTTTTCAGTATGAATAGGCTATCTGGATACTTTCACTAAATAATTGATTAATGCAATGCCGTATTTATTAAGTAAACAAAATTAAACAATACACAGAACGCGTGAATTTTGTGGATAAACGAGACCTTAGTGCACGCAGAAGAGTTCTACGACAAAAGTGAGTTGCCGAGTTATTAGTTAACGTGGCTGTCCATATGATGAAACGATGTAATCTGCTTATCGTGACTTGTTTGCATCTCAACACCTTCTTTCTGGAAGTTCAGACGTCGGGATAGAAGACAGTGGTCCTGAATCCGGTCCTTCAGTGATAACCGTAGAACAGGTGCTTCCTTGTTCCAATAGCTAGCGTTGCGAGTGGACCGTCTTATTTACATCTACATACGAACTATATAACAGTTACCGCTGTCACACACTTTGTATTAACACAGAAGTGTGGCAGTACGAGCATTATATCTACGTATGGAAAAATTTTGGAAATTTGTGGTAAATTCCTATGGGATCAAACTGCTGAGATCATTGGTCCCTAGGCTTACACACTACTTAATCAAACTTAAACTAACTTACGCTAAGGACAAGACACACACCCATGCCCGAGAGAGGACTCGAACCTCCAACGGGGGGAGCCGCGAGAACCGTGGCAAGGCGCCTCGAACCATGCTGCTATATCTACGTATGATAAACGGCCAACGTCGTATAAATGACAAACTTTTACTTTGGTATCTACTTGCCCGTACAGTCCTTCAATTTAACAAGAACGTTTCGGTTCAACAGATTACGACGATGTGTTAATCTTGGTGGCAGAAACGCACCGAACAAAGTAATAATTTTATGTTGATACGAAAGTGGATCGAAAATGAGCTGAAACTAGTTATCAGTAAAGATATTTGGACTGTTTTGAAACTCCTCTTTATGAAAACACTCTTTAAAAAATATCAGTGTGCTCAGTAACAGTAGAAAGTGATATCCACCAGAGTTACGCCAACAGGACGGCAAATGTAAGTACAGTAACATACATAACCACTACCTACAAGAAAGCACTTCAGAAATACATAAAGAATTTTCTCCATGACTACTTTGCATATGACATGAAGTTAAAAATGAAAAAAAGGGCACAAAACCCACTGCAGTTTCTTTAGCAGTGTAATTTCCAGAAATAAAATTTGACCCGCTGAAGGTGATACACAGGTGTCGAAGCATGTCTGGATGAATAAAAAGAAATAAATAGTGTCTGCATAAGATAGATTTTAAAACAACCCAAATTTTAAACCGCACAGACGGAAAAACATCAAGAGAAGTTTCAAACCTTAGAAATATGACTCAATAAAACTATTTTTGCAATCTTGAGCTAGGGTTTTTAATATTTGCATTTTTAATGTTCCGTCGACGACGCTATCACTAGAGGAAGCCTGAAGCGATCCAAGGAAACCACGGAAAACCTAAGTCTGAATAATTATCGTACGAGGATTAGAACCGCCGTTCTCCCAAATACGCGTCCAGTGACTTAGGCTACCACTGCATCAGCTCACTCGGTCCAACAATGTGTGTCATGACCACGGTAGTGCAGCGGTGTTCCCATTGGTGTGAAATCAGAACCAAGTACTTCTTGAGATATGTGCCATTCTGTCATATGATAGTCACATGTCTACAGGAGGTGCTTAACGTATTTACCACTCGTTATCACACACTTTCAGCACGTATTATCAAAATGATATTTTGATACTAAAGCAACCTCGATACCTCGCTTCCATATTCGCTACAGTATTTTAATATGACCACACGATGTTATCGTGGTAACTTACTATGCCATTATGTATGTATATTGCCTCATTTGTAAATAAAATGCAAGCTGTGAACAACAAATCTTCAGAAGTGCATCTTAGAATCCACTGGCAAACTTACACTCTGGCATGGTGGACTTGTGGCCTGAAAGCTTGCAGGCACTTTGTGTTACATATAATAATAACAAAATGAGCTGGGGGAAGGGGACCTACAGTTTAACGTGGAGTCCGAACTACGGACGTTTCTGGCGATTGCTCACATCGTTGATATGTACGGCTAGGATAAAACGCAGACAGAAAAATCGGTGATCCAACCGGGATTCGATCTTGAGATGCTCCGATTCCAGGCATGCGCTTTGCCACTAGAGCAGCAGGCCGTACAGGACAACTACGAAAAGAAACAAAAAAGAAAAAAAGTGATGAGCTAATGGAGAAAGCGAAACCTGGTGCCGATATTCTGATCTACTTCTGTCAAATGGCACGAAGGCGGCCGCCGAGTTTAACTTGCCCATCTGACGGACGGACCACCGATAACAGCGCCACATGCCCTTACCTGATGAGACACTCCTGGAGTGTTTGGAACTTAATCCAGAGCATTAGCGCATAATCTGATAATCGGGAACCTTTCACCACCAGTTCTCCTTTCCTTTCCGGCCAAATACTGGCTGTAAAAATTTCATCCACCACCAGGATTCTGACTGGCTTACCCCGAGCCGAGTGCGACCGCACAGTTAAGCATTAGCGACCTCAGCTTCGGAGGCGGGTAAAAGATAAGTAACAAATGTCAGTCCGCAGCTCGTGGTCGTGCGGTAGCGTTCTCGCTTCCCACGCCCGGGTTCCCGCGTTCGATTCCCGGCGGGGTCAGGGATTTTCTCTGCCTCGTGATGACTGAGTGTTGTGTGATGTCCTTAGGTTAGTTAGGTTTAAGTAGTTCTAAGTTCTAGGGGACTGATGACGATAGATGTTAAGTCCCATAGTGCTCAGAGCCATTTGAACCATTTGAACAAATGTCAAGGCCGGCCGTGGTGGCCGAGAGGTTCTAGACGCTTCAGTCTGTAACCACGCGACTGTTACTGTCGCAGGTTCGAATCCTGCCTCGGGCATGGATGTGTGTGATGTCCTCAGGTTAGTTAGGTTTAAGTAGTTCTAAGTTCTAGTGGACTGATGACCTTAGAAGTTGTGTCCCATGGTGCTCAGAGCCATTTGAAACATTTGAACAAATGTCAGCATGAAAACAATCTTCCGACCTTCACGTTATAAGCAAAGTGGCGAGTACGTCAACAAGTATTTGTTTCTGGAGTTTGTGTACAGGAATTTTTTATAGTTTTAACCAGTGCTGTCGCAAGTAGGAATATGGAATACTTCGTTTTGAAACACCTATTGCATTCGTTCAAAAGGCAGGTTTATCCCACAAAAGTACATCAGTGAAACTAAAGTGTCAGTCGTTAAGCGTCTGTGCGAAGAGTTGTAGCCCTTTAACTGCTGTCCATACCGCTTGCCTCGGCTGCAGCGCTGTGTCGGCAGCTGCAGCGGCTGAGCAGCGGATGATAACGCGCCTCGATCAGCTGGCGATGACGGAGCGGCCGCCTCATTGTTACTAACTGGGAGCGCGACCCCGCTGTTACCAGCGGCCGGGCCCGCTTTGTCCACGTCTGCTGTACCGCTTTGCGTTCACCGCAAGAGACAGCAGCCCGAGGTCGTAACGTTTATTTATATACAGGGTGTAAATTTTAAGTTGACAAAGGAGAGTAACTCGAAAAATAAGCTTCACACGAAAAAATGTGTAGAATCCAAAATTGATTATTTTCGAGGGGGACATCTGCTGGTGCTAAAATTAGCCTGCCACCGCATCCCCCTGGGAGTGGTGCGGGAGGCAACTTCAAAATTTCAAATGGGAACCCCCATTTTTTTTATTGCAGAATCAGATTCTACATAAAGAACTACGTCCATTTTATCTTAAACGTTTGTTGGCGCTGTAGTTCAAGAAAATTCGTGTTCTTATTTTTGCGTGGAAAATGGTTACAGATAAATAAAAAAAATACTTATTTACTTCGTAAATTTTGATTCGCTAAAACTAAAACTCTCCATCTCCTCCCATAGGGTGAGGTCTGAGAGAGAGGAATTAGAGTTTTACAGACAAAACTTATCCGAATCTGCGGAAAAAATTACTATTTGGGTCAACATTTGTAAAACTCTAATTCCTCTCTCTCAAACCCCACCCTATGGGGAGAGAGGAAGAGTTTCAGTTTTAGTCAATCAAAGTTTACGAAGTAAGTTAGTATTTTTTATTTATCTGTACCCATTTTCCACGCAAAAATGAGAAGACGGATTTTCTTGAATTACAGCGCCAAGCCGGCCGGAGTGGCCGAGCGGTTAAAGGCGCTACAGTCTGGAACCGCACGACCGCTACGGTCGCAGGTTCGAATCCTGCCTCGGGCATGGATGTGTGAAATGTCCTTAGGTTAGTTAGGTTTAAGTAGTTCTAAGTTCTAGGGGACTTATGACCACAGCAGTTGAGTCCCATAGTGTTCAGAGCCATTTGAACCATTTGAACAGCGCCAACTACCAAGAATCAAAACAAATGTTTAAGATAAAATTGACGTAGTCTTTATGTAGAATCTGATTCTGCAATAAAAATGGGGGTTCCCATTTGAAATTTTAAAGTTGGCTCCAGCCCCACCCCCAGGGGGCTGGGGTGGCAGGCTAATTTTAGCACCAGCAGATGTCCTCCTCGAAAATAATCAATTCTGGATTCTACACATTTTTTCGTGTGAAGCTTATTTTTCGAGTTATTCTGGTTTGTCAACTTAAGATTTTCATATATATATATATATATATATATATATATATATATATATATATACTTGATGTGCAGTTCTTTCTTAGACAAGCAAATGACTGACAGGCGTAAATCTCGTGATGGGTACATATAATCCCAGTAGAAAAAGTGGGTGTTTGTGATCATAGGTTGTACAGAATAAGCGAAATTACGAGGGTTATTCGGAAATTGTGATCCGTATCGCCGTAACTAACGGAACGTAGGCGCGAACATTGAAACCCTCATGCGCAACGACTCCCGACATGCCTTTTCATCAAACGACGCCATTTGAGTTGGTACTGTCCAGTGAGCTGTTTATAGTGTCCATTCAAAATGTTTATAACAGTTGATCAAACATGGTCAGCGGTTCGGGTTTTGACAGGAAGCAACGTTGCAGTAGCGGAAGTTCATCAACAGATAAGTGAGGTGCATGGCCCCAGTGCTATGAGAGATAGCATAGTGCGGAAGTGGGTGAGAACTTTCACAGATGGGGAAACGTCCATGATAAACAGCGATCAGGCCGACCATCACTGATCTGTCCGTCCCGATAACCGAGTGGTCAGCGCGACGGACTGTCATGTCAGGGGGCCCAGGTTCGATTCCCAGCTGGGTCGGAGATTTTCTCCGATCAGGGACTGGGTGTTGTGTTGTCCTAATCATCATCATTATCTCGTCCCTACCGAAACGCAAGTCACCCAAGTGGCGTCAACTCGACAGACTTGCATCAGGCGACCGGCCTAGCCACAAGTCATTTCATTTCATTTCGTCACTGATCTCACAAGAGTTGGTCAAAGCCGTGGTCACAAAGATTCACGAACACCGAGGATTCACAATTTCAACTTTAGCATTGGAATTTCCGAATGTGCGTAGAACAACTTTGCACAAAGAATCTCAGCTTGGCAACCGTCTTTGGTAATACACGTGGAGTCCTGTCAGTCGAGTGTATGCAGCAAGGGATTGCAATAAATGGAGCCGCTTACTGCGCCACTTTAACTGAACTTTGAAGTGCAATACAGAATAAGCGACATGGCTTTCTGACGTCTGCAGTTTTGTTTCTGTGTGATGACGCTAGACCCCATTCTTTCAATCACATCCAAAATCTGATCAAATCTTTTGGATGAGAGCAGATTGTCCACTCACTGTACAGTCCAGAGTTGGCGCTAATAGATTTTGACGTGTTTGCTACGTAAAGGAGACTCACAACAGCAAGTACTTCACAACATATGACAAACTGAAAGAAGTACTTGAGGAATGGGAAACCTCACAGGCAGCAGACGTCTATGGCTTAGGGACACGAAATCTTGTAGAACGTTGTGATAAATGTTCAAACAAATACACACAAATCAAAAAAAGTTTCGCATCACCCTGGTTCCCAGAACTCCTGAAGATAGACGTCTACTGTGGATATTGTATCACAGACACAGTTCCTTTGACTGTTCAGAGATGTCACTAAACCCACTCAAAGATGTAAACAACTATGCATGAGCAGCGTCTATTAGACGGAGGGGGTCCGACAGCCATCAGTCATTCCAGCAGGAAAGAGGTACACAGATCGTGTTGTCTGTAGTTTAACCATGCCTAGACGGTCAATACCGCGGTTCCATCGCGTCCGCAGTGTTACTTTGTGCTGGAAAGGACTCTCAACAAGGGAAGTGTTTAGGCGTCTCGGAGTGAACCAAAGCGATGTTGTTCGGATATGGAGGAGATACAGAGAGAGACAGGAACTGTCGATGACATGCCTCGCTCAAGCCGCCCAAGGCCTACTACTGCAGTGGATGACTGCTACCTACGGATTATGGCTCGGAGGAACCCTGATAGCAACGCCACCATTTTGAATAATGCTTTTCGTGCAGCCACAGGACGGTATGTTACAACTCAAACTGTGCGCAGTAGGCTTCATGATGCGCACTTCAATCCCGACGTCCATGGCGAGGTCCGTCCTTGCAACCACATTATGCAACGCGGTACAGATGGGCCAACAACATGCCGAATGGACCGCTCAGGATTGGCATCACGTTCTCTTCACCAATGAGTGTCGCATATGCCTTGAACCAGACAATCGTCGGGGACGTGTTTAGAGGCAATCCGGTCAGATTGAACGCCTTAGACACACTGTTCAGCGAGTGCAGCAAGGTGGAGGTTCGCTGCTGTTTTGGGGTGGCATTATGTGGGTCCGACGTGCGCCGCTGGTGGTCATGGAACGCACCGTAACGGCTGTACGATACGTGAGTGACGTCCTCCGACCGATAGTGCAACCATATCGGCAATATATTGGCGAGACATTCGTCTTCATGGACGACAATTCGCGCCCCCATCATGCACATCTTGTAAATGGCTTCCTTCAGGATAACGACCTCGCTCGACTAGAGTGACCAGCATGTTCTCCAGACATGAACCCCATCGAACATGCCTGGGATAGATTGAAAAGGAGTATTTATGGACGACGTGAACCACCAACCACACTGAGGGATCTATGCCGAATCGCCGTTGAGGAGTGGGACAATCTGGACAAACAGTGCCCTGATGAACTTGTGGATAGTAAGCCACGACGAATACAGGCATGCATCAGTGCGAAGGGACGTGCTACTGGGTATTATAGGTATCGGCGTGTACAGCAATCTGGACCACCGCTTCTGAAGGTCTCGCTGTATGGTGGTAAAGCCACTAGGCCATCCCTTCGGCAACAAACGTGACCCAGTACGCTGACAGACCTCAGGTGGAACGCTTCGCAATGTTGTTACGATCACCAGTGGAGAAGATGGAGCTAGCTAGCGTAGAAAGACCTTGTCTCCTATGAATACGACGCTCTATTACCTTGGTACACAATGGTTTCGGACATGATTTTCCATCTGCACTTCGTTTTGATCCTGTATACCGAAAAACAACAGAGATTTTAGAGGATTCCCGCAGAAAAATAAACTGCGGATGGAAACCTGTGTTCGAAACCGTCATTCACGGAGACAACAGAGCACTGCATTCATAGGAGACCAGGCTTTCCTACACAGCAGCTAGCTCCATCTTCTCCACTGGCGATAGTGACAACCAGTCGCGATCTCGGCATAACAAAGAACTTTGCGAGACACTGCGCCTACTGTCCGTAGCGTACAAGTGAAGTAGTGGCAGGCGCAGCTGCACTTAACTTAGACGCTCTGTAGCGTCGTTAGATGACTTTTCCAGGCTCGGATTCCTATCCTCGAGGAGTTCCTCAAGACATGTTCTACAACTCCTCGAAGTTTCTCGCAACATTTCTGGTACACCCTGTATGCATAATGATGCGATACTTAAGGATGTAAACGTTACATAAACAGGAATGCATAATTCGTGACTGCCACACGCATAGTGATGGATGTTTCCGCCGGGCCAGGCCATGGAGTCACCTGGGAGGCTCTGCTGCGCTCACTGTCGGCCTCTTGGCAGCCGGCGTGTTAGTATTGTTGACATGAAATACATCAACTGAGTCTAAAAATAAAGGGAAAAATGTGTGTGAGAAAAACGTTTCATTCAAAAAATAAGTTTCAAATAGTCCAGGTTGTCAAGACAAGTCTTCATGTCACAGTAATGCAGAAGAAAAGACCATGACAGCAAATTCTGACAACAGCAAGTTGCAGTAGCAGGGTTTTGTCCAAAGGTAACCAAAGAAGTCGGTTTAACATGGGTCTATGTGAAGCAAACTTACAAACCCTATACTCAAACGCTTCCTGCGCAAATATTGCTTAAATCAAAATATACCAGATGAACAAACGTTTCGTAAAAATTACATACCGATAATTTACGTAAATGTCCTGGAAGAAATACCCAGTCAACTCAAGGACAGCATTATCTGGATTTCAGTTGACAAAACTACAGACACTTGCGGCCATTACATTGTAAATTTTATTGTTGGTGCTTTAATTGAAGAGCCTTCTTCTTTCTATTTAGCGGCCTGCAAAAAACTTGAAAAAGTAAATCATTATACGATCGCCAGATTTGTAAATGAGGGTATTAGAAAATTATTTCCAGAATCTTCTTCAGAAGAAAGGATGTTTGTGTTTATTTTAGATGCTGCTCCCTATATGATCAAAGCAGGAACAGCCCTCCGAGTATTTTATCCCAATTTGATTCAAGAAATGGTTCAAATGACTCTAAGCACTATGGGACTTAACATCTGAGGTCATCAATTCCCTAGACTTAGAACACTTACACTTGACTAACCTAAGGACATCACACACATCCATGCACGAGGCAGGATTCGAACCTGCGACCGTAGCAGCAGCGTGGTTCCGGATTGAAGCGCCTAGAACCACTCGGCCACCGCTGCCGGCAATTTGATTCATGTGACGTGCTTTACTCATCGAGTACATCGCCTCGCAGAAGAGGTACGTACCAAGTTTATGAATGTGAATAAACTGATTTCAGCCACAAAGAAAGTGTTTCTAATGCTCCTGCTCGCATCAAAACCTACAAAGAAAAACTACAAACTGTGTCTTTAGCTCCCGAACCAGTGGTAATTCGTGGGGGTACGCGCGTCGTAAGCTGTGTTGTTTTACAATGAACATGTCGAGACCATTAGAGGGGTAATAAACAACTTCAGTAGCGCAGAGGATTTGGCAGTTTGCCAGTGCAAGTAGACTTTTAATGATTCCAGTATTAAAAAAGACATTGTTGTGATTAGCGCTCATTTTTCCCAAATACCTGCAAGTATTAAAAAGTTGGAAACTCAAGGTTTGGCATTGACTGAATCTATTCAGTTAATGAATAAATTTATTGTAGTGAACTCCTGATTGCCGGATGTATTCCCAAGAAAACTTAAAGAAAAGTTTGAAAACATTTAAACAATAACCCAGACTTTGAATCCTTGTGCCAAATTGATAGTTTTATTAATGGGACGGGTGAACTTTTACCTGAAACAATAAGTGCCAACATAGCACCCAAATTCAAATGCTACGCAGTTACCTCAGTTGATGTAGAACGGTCCTTTTCTGCTTATAAAAATGTTTTCAGTGATCGAAGACACAATCTTACTACCAAACATTTGGAACAGTACTTGGTCGTTCATGTTTACAATAGTAGAAAAATATAAAATAAATTGTAAATGATTCCTTGGTCCAATAGTATTAATTAAAAGTTAATGCCGTTCAAAAAATTCGTGATTGTATGTTGCTTTTTAAATAAAATACTACGAGTTTTTGATCGTGTCCCTCCACATGCGATATATCTTGAAGTTGGTCCTGTACATATCGATTGTTTCGCTGCGACTCACTCGCATCGCAACCGCATGTTACTGACAACAATAACAAAAGAAGGAACAATTCTTGAAACACGGTATGCGTCCATATTTTGCAAATTTTTTGGAAAATAATCCCAGAAAGGTCCCCTTTCTAACCTCTACCAGAAAGTATACAGAAAATGATACCAGCGTTCTATACGTAGGGGAGAGTGGGGGAAATACACGCACCTACGGAAAAATCGATGTGAACCATTCGTTACGTCATTAAAACCTACGAAAATAAGTACATACCATACAATGGACATTTCTGCACATACTCCAATTGTCTGTAAATAGTTATAAACAGTATCTTAATTTTGAACATTAAAATAAAAAAAGTGTAAATGTGTGGTATTCCCCACCCGTGAGGGTAATGACACGCAAAGTACCGGGTAATAACACGTAAAACAAACAAACCATAAAAATGTACAATATTTTTATTTTTATTTGCTTATTAGGTACTACAAATAGTAAACAGTATATTTAAGAACGAAATAATGTAATTCTACAAACATCTCTTATAATTTTCGTTTTTTACATTTATATTGGTGTGAAAAGTAGTTCATTTTCTCATACAACAAAGATCGCACTTGTAACCTTTTGGAGTGTTCCAGCCACTACATTCTTCATGACTCCATCTTCTACAAGAAATACATCGGTACCACAGTTCTCCATCTTTCCCAAACTCTTCACAAACTAAACAGACATCTTCTGAAATCGCCCATGGATCAATATCATGCATTTCATCGTCATCACAAATGTTCTGCAAGTCCAGATTTAGGTCATCCTCGCTGCTACTTTCACTTTCTTGGCGGTGTTTCTTCTTATTTAATGTCTCTTTCTTCTTCGAGACTTTTTTAAGTTGCAAATTTCTACGCTTATCTGCTTTATACTTAAGATTTCTTTTCTTGTTTTCTTCAGTTTTCTTTTTTCATAGCTTCTTTTTGTTTCTTTATTGAGAACTCCGTTAGCAGTTTACTCTTCTCAGGAGTTGCTGTAAGGATCACTGACTTTCCCTTAGGCTTTCCCTTGGCTTGTTTCGCCTTAGGAAGAACTTGTTTTTGTTTTGGAACAGGAGATATGTCAAATACACTAACGTGCTTGACACATGCACTTTTAGTTGATGTTGTTGTGACCTCTTCTAGGCCTACTAGAGGTGGAGCGTCTTCTGCTGAAGACCTATGTCTCTAACGTCGATCAGTTGTAGAATTTTGGAACACGTATTATGTTCGAGTATAATGACTTTTCTGGAGACTAGAAATCTACTATGTAGGAATCAGCATGGGTTTCGAAAAAGACAGTTGTGTGAAACCCAGCTCGCGCTATTCGTCCGCGAGACTGAGAGGGCCATAGACACGGGTTCACAGGTAGATGCCATGTTTCTTGACTTCCGCAAGGCGTTCGATACAGTTCCCCACAGTCGTTTAATGAACAAAGTAAGAGCATATGGACTATCAGACCAATTGTGTGATTGGATTGAAGAGTTCCTAGACAACAGAACGCAGCATGTCATTCTCAATGGAGAGAAGTCTTCCGAAGTAAGAGTGATTTCAGGTGTGCCGCAGGGGAGTGTCGTTGGACCGTTGCTATTCACAGTATACATAAATGATCTTGTGGATGACATTGGAAGTTCACTGAGGCTTTTTGCGGATGATGCTGTGGTATATCGAGAGGTTGTAACAATGGAAAATTGTACTGAAACGTGGGAGAATCTGCAGCGAATTGACGCATGGTGCAGGGAATGGCAATTGAATCTCAATGTAGACAAGTGTAATGTGCTGCGAATACATAGAAAGATAGATCCCTTATCATTTAGCTACAAAATAGCAGGTCAGCAACTGGAAGTAGTTAATTCCATAAATTATCTGGGAGTACGCATTAGGAGTGATTTAAAATGGAATGATCACATAAAGTTGATCGTTGGTAAAGCAGATGCCAGACTAAGATTCATTGGAAGAATCCTAAGGAAATGCAATCCGAAAACAAAGCAAGTAGGTTACAGTACGCTTGTTCGCCCACTGCTTGAATACTGCTCAGCAGTGTGGGATCCGTACCAGATAGGGTTGATAGAAGAGATAGAGAAGATCCAATGGAGAGCAGTGCGCTTCGTTACAGGATCATTCAGTAATCGCAAAAGCGTTACGGAGATGATCGATAAACTCCAGTGGAAGACTCTGCAGGAGAGACGCTCAGAAGCTTGGTACGGGCTTTTGTTGAAGTTTCGAGAACATACCTTCACCGAAGAGTCAAGCAGTATATTGCTCCCTCCTACGTATATCTCGTGAAGAGATCATGAGGATAAAATCAGAGAGATTAGAGCCCACACAGAAGCATACCGACAATCCTTCTTTCCACGAACAATACGAGACTGGAATAGAAAGCAGAACCGATAGAGATACTCAAGGTACCCTCCGCCACACACTGTCAGGTGGCTTGTGGAGTATGGATGTAGATATCCAGGAATGTGTTGTTGACTCCTTTTGGGGATTTGTGGCTCGTTTGTAGATGTAACCACTTCATTTCCATTTGTTGCATTCAGAACCTCTTCATCTTCAAGGACAACATCTCTAAAGATCTCACATTGTTGTAAGTCGTCATGCTGAAATTTGTTTAATTGAAAGGGCAAATCACACATGCCTTAAACCCTGACTGCCCTTTGTCCATGGTAGCGACCTTAATATATGCCTTATTAAAACGTTCTGCTAACTCATATGGTGTAATTTTTTGATGCACCTGTGACTTCATATACATGTCACATTCACGATTGAAAGCTGATTTCAAAGAAGAAAAGAATGTAACATGTAGTGGTTGAAGCTTGTGAGAAGTGTGTGGAGGTATAGTTACCATGGCAATAGAGTGTTTTTTTACAAAATTCAAAAATATCAAGTGAAATGTGGCTGCTGTGATTATCTAAAATCATCAATAGTTGATACATTGTTCTGATGTTGGATCCATTCGAAAAATAATGACCCATTGGACCAGCCATTGATGGAACAACCATATATTGCTCCAACTGGTCCACTTTTACTTAAGAGACTTGACATCCTCTTCCTGGGGAAGATAAACATAGGGGGTATGTTGGTACCAGCAGCACTGAAACAACACATCCAAGTCACGTTTTTCCCCCTTTCCCAAGACGTGGCCCCACGTATTTGTTTACCACCTTTAGGAGCCAAAATTCTCTCGGGATTTTGTACAGTATTTATGCCCGTTTCATCGACGTTGAACACTCGCCCCTCTTTAAATTTATATTTTTCAAAGACATGTTCTAAATTTTAAAAATATGCATTAACCTCTTCTTCATTAAATGCCTGTATTCTATTAATGCTAGTTGCTTCAGGTTTTCTCATGCTAATACTTGGGTTTCTTTTTAAATATAGAGATAGCCAATCCTTTCCAGCTAACCTAGATGACTTATCAAAATTGTTTGCAGTGTTGTTAGACTCTGCATACTGAAATGCAATCTTTCGCAGTTGGATCCATGTAATGCCATAGAACAGCTTGGCCATTGTAATAACATGATCCCTAATCTCATTTTCCTGTTCTGTCGAAAATGTTGGGTTTCTTCCAAGTTTTGGACCCTTGGTATTTTTAACCTTCATTCTCGTTCGCAGAGTAGCTTCATGAATCCCGAAAGCTCTTGATACTTCTCTTATTTTTCTTCCAGATTTGATGGCATCAAGAGCCTTACGAAGTTCCTCTTGCGTCTATTTTGCTTTCTGGGATTTTCTTTTATAATATCTACCCATCTGAAATTTAAAAAAAAAACCTCATTAGTGTTGAAAATATAACCTGCAAGAGGGAATACCACGCACTTCAACAGCTGCGTGGCATTACCCCACTGTATGTTCGATAACTAACCTAAGCATAACTCGGGACGTAATTCAAATAGCGGGACAAATCTACAATTAAATTAAAGGTTTCATCTAGGGTTAGTAGTTGATACACAAGAATTACGTTAAATCAACTTATAGTAGCACTTACCTCGCAAAATGCAGCTGACCAAAATTACATGAGACACGCCCAAAATAAACAATACTTCACTGCTCCAACAACGCCACTGGAAAATGGCTGGCGTAAGCTGTGTAGTAGTCGTTACTCCTGCCGACAGGGTGTAGCTCAAACTGGGAACAGCCTGCTCCATTCAAACTGTGTAAATCAGCCTGCTAGGGATTACCCACATGTGTGTAATTCCCCCACCTTCCCCTACCTATTTTTCGTGTGACGGGCGTTTTTGCTCGTTATTGATTTGCACAGGTTCGACTCTGAGATAGAATGCATGGAGTAACTACCGTGTTTTTTTATTATTTGATCTAGCATATTTGGACCCTTTTCGTGCATTTTTACCATAAGCATTTTTCATGCATATTTGCATGTATATTTTAAAGTTTTTATGATGCATATAATCTGGTCTGTAGTCATTAATATACAACTTGAACAGCATGCGTCCCAACAGGCTTCCCTGGGGCACACTCAAAATTACTGCTGTACCTGTTAACAACTCTACATCCATTATAACTTGTTGCATCCTTCCTACCAAAAATTCCTCAAACCAGGGGCCCTGGAGCTTTGTTCAGTTTTAACGATTTCAGCTGTTACTCAACACCACTGACACTAAAACTTATTTCACTCAACTTTTCAGTGGTATGAGGATTAAAGTAGGACGATTCTCCTGGCCTTACCTTTGAAAAGGGACATTTGAAGATGGAGTTGAGCATTTCTGCTTTTGTTTTGCTACCTTCAGTTTCAATTCCTGTCTCATCCACGACAGACTGGATACTAACTTTATTGCAACTAACAGCCTTTACATACACCCTGAATTTCTTTGGGCTCTGTGACGGTTATTTGACAATATGATGCTACAGTAGTCCTTGAAGGCTTCATGCATTGCTCTCTTAACAGCCAAATGTGTTTCATTTATCATCTCTCTATCTATGACTCTAAACTGTGTTTTACAATTATTATAGAATAGCCTCTGTTTCTTGACAAGTTTCTTTACAGTGACTGTTTACCATGTAACCCCCATCCCCCCCCCCCCCCCCCGCCCCCCCCACCCCGTTATGAACTTGTTTTGTTGGGTACATATTTGGCCAGTACATGGTCAACCATTCTTTTAAATTTGAGTCATAGTTCATCTAAATGTCCTATCCTGTACTGAAAGTTTCAAGTTCCTTGAGAAATGACACTACTGTTTTTTTTATCTAGTTTATTGAAGACATGTCTCCTTCTACTTGATTTAGTTGCCCTTTGTACTTTGATGTTCATTGCTGTCACAACTGTCTTGTTTTCATTTCTACCATTTTTGATGTAGATGTCCTTAAAGTGGTCATCTCTATTTTTTGTCATTAGATCTAATATATTTCCATTATGAGTGGATCTCAAATTATCTGTCTCAGCAGTTTTCATAGAAGACATTTAGTAGTGTTTCACAGGATGTCTTATCATGCCCACCACCAACAAAACTGTAATTTTCACAATTGATTGTTGGACGATTTACAGTCTCCACTGATGATTAGAGTGTGGTTGGGGGACTTTGTGCAAGTGAACTGAGGTTTTCTCTAAAGTTTTTGTTTAGGCCTACATCAGGAGATGAGTATGGTGCAGTTTTCTGCCCACCACTGATAATGAGACTTCCCCAAACAGTTTTACACAAAGCATCATTTTCCATTTTGGTGGACTTGAGTTTGTCTTCTGCAACAAATACACCATCACTGTTTCTCATTAAACTATACTTATGCTATACACTTCCAAAAACATCGCTACCGTAAAATTCAGGTTTTAACCAGCTTTATGTACCTAGTATTATGTGAGCTTCTCTGCTTCTCAGTGGGGCTTTAAACTCTGGTATTTTGTTACAAATGTTTTGTCAATTAACCACTAGGATTTTAGTACTGTTGTCTGTGGGGGAGGGAGGGGTATGCCTTTGAATCTTCATGTGAAAGATGTTATATTGGTACTCTAGTGTTTAACCTTTTTACAACTGTCATTAGTTGCCTTTTTTGGTCAGTGTACTTTGAAAGCAATTAAAATTCATCTTTGATGTGTAGTGAAAAAGTGTGTTTTGAGGTCTGTAATGTAAATTTTTATCATAATATAATATTCTCTCTGTTGTTGATAGTTATGAACAATTGCTATAATTCTGAGTATTATGGCCATGGTTATATACTAGTATTCCATATTACATTGTGAAAAAATTCCCTTTTTGCAAAACTTACAAAGTTGTGTAAACCTGATCTACAGGGCACAGGGTAACATTGCTCAAGTGATGTGAATGCGCAATCCCAGTTCTAGGATCCATTGACAATGATGAGGGTCAAAGTGAGTCATGGAAAGACCATTCTAATATTACCACTGTGGAAGGTGCTGTAGTGATACGTCCCATTCCTTCAATGAGAGGAATCACATCCATAAATACATGCCAGAGAAAAGATGTTCATGACTGAGAGTAGTCAAACACCCCACTGTTGGGAGCTGTTTTAAGTCGTAGGTGCTGGTACCAGAGCCAACAAGCCAGTGACTGTACAGAAGTGGGTAACAGTCAGATGACCCTACCTGCTGAGGTGGAGATAGAAGTTCCATGGAGTGGATAATGTGGACAAAACAGTTCCATGAAATCTAAGAATGCGGAATGTCAGAGATAATAAATGTATCATAATTGTTAATTATCAACTAGAATATCAGATCTGTTATGTGCATAGTACGAAGAGGCAGTATATGAGTTGGTAGCTGTCCTCATTTGTCATATATTGAGTTGCAATTCTGAAGACAACAAAAAAGGTGAATTGAATCTCACTTCTTATTTATGTGGTGGAGTGAATGAGAATGAGAAGTTAATTTTCAGCAGCTTTATATGCAGTCTGTAAGGAAGTGAAGTCTGAGCAAAGTTGGAGGAAGACGGCACACAGATTCAGAGCACAGACTAGCTGGAACCTGATTAATAATACTTAATGATGACTGAATATTCAGAAAGCAACATTCATTGTATATAAAAGGAGTGTTGAGGTGGCAACTTACTTAAGTGTTTAGTGCATGAGGTGAAGTATAACCACCTCGCAGCACAAGCCAACCTTAAATGCTTTAAATGGCGACCTTTGCAGCTAAAAGACAGATAAAGTGTAATGAAAAAGCCAAATCTAAAGAAAATTTTGTAAGAAAGCACCAATGAGAAAATGCGTTGCCAAGGACAACGGGAGTAAAACAAGATGTTATATGCGGTAGAGACATCGAACAAAATCAGAAACGACTAATAAAATCGAGTGAAAAAGGAAGAAATCTGTTGGGGAGAAACGAACCAGTATTCACCCAACAACAGTACGCAATCTACAAGAAGTTGTCGAAAGATTTCAGTGCACACGCAGTTGTCTGCACATCGAGGCCTAGATGCAGTTCATCAGCAGCACACAGTTGTCTGCAGATTGCAGGCCACATACAGCACATCGGCAGCACACAGCCATGAGCAACTGGCATCGTTGCACACTCTGTTGGCAGCACACACTATTAAGTTAATGGTGAGCTTGAGCTACGCCTCGAACAAATTAAAAAGTTGGACGGGTTGTGAGTGACGTAATAAGGCAAATGTAGAACACAACTAATTTTAAAATTAAAAATATCCATATAGATGATAAGCATGTTGCGAAGAAAAATAAAATATTTGTATATTCCTGTCATCACAAGAAAGATGATCACGTCAGGAGAAAAGAATGTAGAAATAATTTTGGAAAAATTCGTTGAATTTACTAAGCAGATACAAAATCAATTAGAGCGATTAATAATAAAATACAGTCATCCAAGGAGGAAACTTGTATAGGATCAGATCTCTGATGCGCAAAATTGTATTGAAGTTTTAGAGCACTCACCTCTACCACATACAATGCACTCAGCTTTCCACTCTGATTAATTCTTGCATGAAGGGTTTTGTCAGTAATCTCTGTCTATCTTCCAGCTCCAAACTCCCAAGTTTTCAAATCTTGTTGGTTGCGGTCCCCAACAATCAGTCTTTTCTTCTCACCCATCCAGTAAGACTCCTCTGACCAGGTGTTCTGGGTGACTTCCCCCTTGACCCTTCTGCCAGAAGAAAGAACCACTGGCTCTGAAAGTTTGAAAAGTTCCTTAATCTTTACATGTGCCACTCCTTGGTGAGCATAATCCTTATCTATCCAGTTACATGATACTACACATGTGTCATACAAAAGGGTGATTATGGTTTTATCACAACCTGTTTGCTTGGGAAAACTAAAAGGCAGTATGGTTGCATTAAGTTTGATATTAATCTAAATAGTTTTCATGTTCGATGAATATTGTAAAGAAATGCTATTATTCTAAATGTTAATTTTGTCTAGCATTTAATTATAATTCATATTCTGAAGCAGTTGAATCATACAAGTTCCATCAATGTAAATGCAGTTTTTCCTACTCTTTGCATTGCACATTAGTATTGTTCCATTCTGTCCCACACTGTGGCAGACTGTAACAGTTTATATTCATACTTAGTATTCTATACACCATTTCTAAAGCCATACTGGGTCTGTGAGCTTTAAATGATTGTTAATGGATCCTTTAAGAAAAATACATAAAAGACCAATGTCTTCTCAAATACTACTCCTGAAACATAAAAAAATAACTCTTCTGTCATGCTTCACCTTCACCTACTCCTGCTTTTCAGCAATTGGCGTGCACCTTTGGCTGATCCTAAAAATTTCTGTGATATGCCAAGATATTTTCTATATGATCTGCAACATCTTTAGTAAATGGCAGTAAACCTTTAATTTTACAGACAGCTGCATTCTACTCTGACCTCCCCATGATGGCTGTAATGTCCTTGGTGCGTCCAAAGACTGTACTCTCAAGATATTCCATTTGCTCTCCATGCAATTTCAATTCAGATATTTTTCTTACTTTGCCTCCCAAATTTTTTATAATGCACAGTTCTGCTTCTGTGAATGATATGAAACTCAGTGTAAGCAATGGTTCCTGTGAGTGGGTTTTTGATGAACTTTGTGTCCTAAGCTGCAGAAATATGTGATATTAAGAGGACTTTGTAATATAAGCAATAAAACCACAGCATTCAGTTTAATAAGAATCAGGTTCTGACAGCCATGGGTGGACACGGTAATAAGTTATACAAAGAGTATATATAGATCTCCAAGAACAACAGTAATTTCAGCTGGGAACAGAAAAAACATCAAGTTTAATGATATCTGGTTTACAGTACTGAAGAGGAAATTTTCTAGTTTCCCACCACAGTATGGTGATGATAATGTATGTCAGCTACTGGC